>NC_064920.1:44599385-45225718 GCF_023897955.1 Schistocerca gregaria
GTGGACTATCAGAGTGTTGATGAAACACAGAAATTGCATCGCGATTGAGTACAACAGTCTCCATGCGCAGATTCCTCCATGGGAGTAATGTCTCAAACAGGCTACGCTTTGATCTTTCCCTGGAAGACCAGTAGAGGTTTCAATTGCACATCTGGAGGCATTCTGTAGTCTGTGGACTATCAGAGTGTTGATGATACACAGAAATTGCATCGGGATTGAATACAACAGTCACCATGCGCACTTTACTCCATGGGAGTAATGTCTCTAACAGTCTACGCTTTGATCGATCCCTGGAAGGCCAGTAGTAGTTTCCGATGCACATCTGGAGGCTTTCCGTAGTCTGTGGACTATCAGAGTGTTGATGAAACACAGAAATTGCATCTGGATTGAATACAACAGTCACCATGCGCACTTTTCTCCATGGGAGTAATGTCGCAAACAGTCTACGCTTTGATCGTTCCCTGGAAGACCAGTAGTAGTTTCCGATTAACATCTGGAGGCATACTGTAATCTGTGGACTATCAGAGTGTTGATGAAACACAGAAATTGCATCGGGATTGAATACAACAGTCACCATGCGCACTTTCCTCCATGGCAGTAATGTTTCAAAGAGTTTACGCTCTGATCGTTCCCTGGAAGACCAGTTGCAGTTTCCGATGCACATCTGGAGGCATTCTGTAATCTGTGGACTATTAGTGTGTTGATGAAACACAGAAATTGCATCGGGATTGAATACAACAGTCACCATGAGCACATTCCTTCATAAAAGTAATGTCTCAAACAGTCTACGCTTTGATCGTTCCCTGGAAGACCAGTAGTAGTTTCCGATGCACATCTGGATGCATTCTGTAACCTGTGGACTATCAGAGTGTTGATAAAACACAGAAATTACATCGGGATTGAATACAACAGTTACCATGCGCACTTTCCTCCATAGGAGTAATGTCTCTAAGAGTTTACGCTTTGATCGTTCCCTGAAAGACCAGTAGTAGTTTCCGATGCACATCTGGTGGCATTCTGTAATCTGTGGACTATCAGAGTGTTGATGAAACACAGAAATTGCTTCGGGATTGAATACAACAGTCACCATGCGCACTTTCCTCTACGGGAAGTATGTCTCAAACAGTCGACGCTTTGATCGTTCCCTGGAAGACCAGTAGAAGTTTCCGATGCACATCTGGAGGCATTCTGTAATCTGTGGACTATCAGAGTGTTGATGATACACAGAAATTGCATCGGGATTGAATACAACAGTCACCATGCGGACTTTCCTCCATGGGAGTAATTCTCAAACAGTCTAAGCTTTGATCGTTCCCTGGACGACCAGTAGTAGTTTCCGATGCACATCTTTTGGCATTCTGTAATCTGTGGACTATCAGAGTGTTGATGAAACACAGAAATTGCTTCGCGATTGAATACAACAGTCACCATGCGCACTTTCCTCCACGGGAGGTATGTCTCAAACAGTCGACGCTTTGATCGTTCCCTGGAAGACCAGTAGTAGTTTCCGATGCACATCTGGTGGCATTCTGTAATCTGTGGACTATCAGAGTGTTGATGAAACACAGAAATTGCATCGGGATTGAATACAACAGTCATCATCCGAACTTTCCTGCATGGGAATAATGTCTGAAACAGTCTACGCTTTGATCGTTCCCGGGAAGACCAGTAGTAGTTTCCGATGCACATCTCGTGGCGTTCTGTAATCTGTGGACCATCAGACTGTTGATGAAACACAGAAAATGCATCGCGATTGAATACGACAGTTACCATGCGCACTTTCCTCCATGGGAGTAATGTCTCAAAGAGTTTACGCTTTGATCGTTCCCTGAAAGACCAGTAGTAGTTTCCGATGCACATCTGGTGGCATTCGGTAATATGTGGACTATCAGAGTGTTGATGAACCACAGAAATTGCTTCGGGATTGAATACAACAGTCACCAAGCGCAGTTTCTTCTACGGGAGGTATGTCTCAAACAGTCTACGCTTTGATCGTTCCCTGGAAGACCAGTAGAAGTTTCCGATGCACATCTGGAGGCATTCTGTAATCTGTGGACTATCAGAGTGTTGATGACACACAGAAATTACATCGGGATTGAATACAACAGTTACCATGCACACTATCCTCCATTGGAGTAATGTCTCAAAGAGTTTACGCTTTGATCGTTCCCTGAAAGACCAGTAGTAGTTTCCGATGCACATCTGGTGGCATTCTGTAATCTGTGGACTATCAGAGTGTTGATGAAACACAGAATTTGCGTCGAAATTGAATACAACAGTCACCATGCGCACTTTCCTCTACGGGAGGTATGTCTCAAACAGTCTACGCTTTGATCGTTCCCTGGAAAACCAGTAGAAGTTTCCGATGCACATCTGGAGGCATTCTGTAATCTGTGGACTATCAGAGCGTTGATGAAACACAGAAATTGCTTCGCGATTGAATACAACAGTCACCATGCGCACTTTCCTCCACGGGAGGTATGTCTCAAACAGTCGACGCTTTGATCGTTCCCAGGAAGACCAGTAGTAGTTTCCGATGCACATCTGGTGGCATTCTGAAATCTGTGGACTATCAGAGTGTTGATGAAACACAGAAATTGCATCGGGATTGAATACAACAGTCACCATCCGCACTTTCCTGCATGGGATTAATGTCGCAAACAGTCTACGCTTTGATCGTTCCCAGGAAGACCAGTAGTAGTTTCCGATGCACATCTGGTGGCACTCTGAAATCTGTGGACTATTAGTGTGTTGATGAAACACAGAAATTCCATCGGGATTGAATACAACAGTCACCATGAGCACATTCCTTCATAAAAGTAATGTCTCAAACAGTCTACGCTTTGATCGTTCCCTGGAAGACCAGTAGTAGTTTCAGATGCACATCTGGATGCATTCTGTAATCTGTGGACTATCAGAGTGTTGATGAAACACAGAAATTACATCGGGATTGAATACAACAGTCACCATGCGCACTTTCCTCCATGGGAGTAATTCTCAAACAGTCTAATCTTTGATCGTTCCCTGGAAGACCAGTAGTAGTTTCCGATGCACATCTGGAGGCAATCTGTAATCTGTGGACTATCGGAGTGTTAATGAAACACAGAAATTGCATCGGGATTGAGTACAACAGTTACCATGCGCACTTTCCTCCATGGGAGTAATGTCTCTAACAGCCTACGCTTTGATCGTTCCCTGGAAGACAAGTAGTAATTTCCGATGCACATCTGGAGGCTTCCTGTAATCTGTGGACTATTAGAGTGTTGATGAAACACAGAAATTGCATCGAGATTGAATACAACAGTCACCATGCGCACTTTCCTCCATGGGAGTAATGTTCAAAGAGTCTAAGATTTGATTGTTCCCTGGAAGACCAGTAGTAGTTTCCGATGCACATCTGGTGGCATTCTGTAATCTGTGGACCATCAGAGTGTTGATGAAACACAGAAAATGCATCGCGATTGAATACAATAGTTACCATGCGCACTTTCCTCCATGGGAGTAGTGTCTCAAAGAGTTTACGCTTTGATCGTTCCCTGAAAGACCAGTAGTAGAATCCGATGCACAACTGGAGTCATTCTGTAATCTGTGGACTATCAGAGTGTTGATGAAAAACATATATTGCATCGGGATTGAATACAACAGTCACCATGCGCACATTCATCCATAAAAGTAATATCTCTAAGAGTCTACGCTTTGATCGTTCCCTGGAAGATCAGTAGTAGTTTCCGATGCACATCTGGAGGCATTCTGTAATCTGTGGACTATCAGAGTCTTGATGAAACACAGAAATTGGATCGGGATTTAATACAACAGTCACCATGCGCACTTTACTCCATGGGAGTAATGTCCCAAACAGTCTACGCTTTGATCGTACCCTGGAAGACCAGTAGCAGTTTCCGATTAACATCTGGAGGCATTCTGTAATCTGTGGACTATCAGAGTGTTGATGAAACACAGAAATTGCATCGGGATTGAGTACAACAGTCTCCATGCGCAGTTTCCTCCATGGGAGTAATGTCTCAAACAGGCTACGCTTTGATCGTTCCCTGGAAGACCAGTAGTAGTTTCAATTGCACATCTGGAGGCATTCTGTAGTCTGTGGACTATCAGAGTGTTGATGGAACACAGAAATTGCATCGGGATTGAATACAACAGTCACCATGCGCACTTTACTCCATGGGAGTAATGTCTCTAACAGTCTACGCTTTGATCGATCCCTGGAAGACCAGTAGTAGTTTCCGATGCACATCTGGAGGCTTTCCGTAATCTGTGGACTATCAGAGTGTTGATGAAACACAGAAATTGCATCTGGATTGAATACAACAGTCACCATGCGCACTTTTCTCCATGGGAGTAATGTCGCAAACAGTCTACGCTTTGATCGTTCCCTGGAAGACCAGTAGTAGTTTCCGATTAACATCTGGAGGCATACTGTAATCTGTGGACTATCAGAGTGTTGATGAAACACAGAAATTGCATCGGGACTGAATACAACAGTCATCATGCGCACTTTCCTCCATGGCAGTAATGTTTCAAAGAGTTTACGCTCTGATCGTTCCCTGGAAGACCAGTTGCAGTTTCCGATGCACATCTGGAGGCATTCTGTAATCTGTGGACTATTAGTGTGTTGATGAAACACAGAAATTGCATCGGGATTGAATACAACAGTCACCATGAGCACATTCCTTCATAAAAGTAATGTCTCAAACAGTCTACGCTTTGATCGTTCCCTGAAAGACCAGTAGTAGTTTCCGATGCACATCTGGATGCATTCTGTAACCTGTGGACTATCAGAGTGTTGATAAAACACAGAAATTACATCGGGATTGAATACAACAGTTACCATGCGCACTTTCCTCCATAGGAGTAATGTCTCAATGAGTTTACGCTTTGATCGTTCCCTGAAAGACCAGTAGTAGTTTCCGATGCACATCTGGAGGCATTCTGTAATCTGTGGACTATCAGAGTGTTGATGAAACACAGATATTGCATCGGGATTGAATACAACAGTCACCATGCGCACTTTCCTCCATGGGAGTAATGTTTCAAAGAGTTTACGCTTTGATCGTTCCCTGGAAGACCAGTGGTAGTTTCCGATGCACATATGGAGGCTTTCCGTAATCTTTGGACTATCAGAGTGTTGATGAAACACAGAAATTGCATCGGGATTGAATACAACAGTCTCCATACGCAGTTTCCTCCATGGGAGTAATGTCTCAAACAGTCTACGCTTTGATCGTTCCCTGGAAGACCAGTAGTAGTTTCAATTGCACATCTGGAGGCATTCTGTAGTCTGTGGACTATCAGAGTGTTGATGAAACACAGAAATTGCATCGGGATTGAATACAACAGTCACCATGCGCACTTTACTCCATGGGAGTAATGTCTCTAACAGTCTACGCTTTGATCGATCCCTGGAAGACCAGTAGTAGTTTCCGATGCACATCTGGAGGCTTTCCGTAATCTGTGGACTATCAGAGTGTTGATGAAACACAGATATTGCATCTGGATTGAATACAACAGTCACCATCCGCACTTTCCTCCATGGGAGTAATGTCGCAAACAGTCTACGCTTTGATCGTTCCCTGGAAGACCAGTAGTAGTTTCCGATTAACATCTGGAGGCATTCTGTAATCTGTGGACTATCAGAGTGTTGATGAGACACAGAAATTGCATCGGGATTGAATACAACAGTAACCATGCGCACTTTCCTCCATGGGAGTAATTCTCAAACAGTCTACGCTTTGATCGTTCCCTGGAAGACCAGTAGTAGTTTCAGATGCACATCTGGATGCATTCTGTAATCTGTGGACTATCAGAGTGTTGATGAAACACAGAAATTGCATCGGGATTGAATACAACAGTCACCATGCACACTTTCCTCCATGGCAGTAATGTTTCAAAGAGTTTACGCTTTGATCGTTCCCTGGAAGACCAGTAGCAGTTTCCGATGCACATCTGGAGGCATTCTGTAATCTGTGGACTATTAGTGTGTTGATGAAACACAGAAATTGCATCGGGATTGAATACAACAGTCACCATGAGCACATTCCTTTATAAAAGTAATGTCTCAAACAGTCTACGCTTTGATCGTTCCCTGGAAGACCAGTAGTAGTTTCCGATGCCCATCTGGATGCATTCTGTAATCTGTGGAATATCAGAGTGTTGATGAAACACAGAAATTGTATCGGGATTGAATACAACATTCACCATCCGCACTTTCCTCCATGGGAGTAATGTCTCAAACAGTCTACGCTTTGATCGTTCCCTGGAAGACCAGTAGTAGTTTCCGATACACATCTGGAGGCATTCTGTAATCTGTGGAGTATCAGAGTGTTGATGAAACACAGAAATTGCATCGGGATTGAATACAACAGTTACCATGCGCACTTTCCTCCATGGGAGTAATGTCTCAAAGAGTTTACGTTTTGATCGTTCCCTGAAAGACCAGTAGTAGTTTCCGATGCATATCTGGAGGCATTCTGTAATCTGTGGACTATCAGAGTGTTGATGAAACACAGAAATTACATCGGGATTGAATACAACAGTTACCATGCGCACTTTCCTCCATAGGAGTAATGTCTCGAAGAGTTTACGCTTTGATCGTTCCCTGAAAGACCAGTAGTAGTTTCCGATGCACATCTGGTGGCATTCAGTAATCTGTGGACTATCAGAGTGTTGATGAAACACAGAAATTGCTTCGGGATTGAATACAACAGTAACCATGCGCACTTTCCTCTACGGGAGGTATGTCGCAAACAGTCGAAAATTTGATCGTTCCCTGGAAGACCAATATTAGTTTCCGATGCACATCTGGTAGCATTCTGTAATCTGTGGACTATCAGAGTGTTGATGAAACACAGAAATTGCTTCGGTATTGAATACAACAGTCACCATCCACACCTTCCGCCATGGGAGTAATGACTCAAACAGTCTACGCTTTGATCGTTCCCTGGAAGACCAGTAGAAGTTTCCGATGCACATCTGGAGGCATTCTGTAATCTGTGGACTATAAGAGTGTTGATGATACACAGAAATTGCATCGGGATAGAATACAACAGTCACCATGCGCATATTCGTCCATGGGAGTAATGTCTCTAACAGTCTACGCTTTGATCGTTCCCTGGAAGACCAGTAGTAGTTTCCGATGAACATATGGAGGCTTTCCGTAATCTGTGGACTATCAGAGTGTTGATGAAACACAGAAATTGCATCGGGATTGAATACAACAGTCACCACGCGCACTTCCCTCCATGGGAGTTATGTCTATAACAGTCTACGCTTTGATCGTTCCCTGGAAGACCAGTAGTAGTTTCCGATTAACATCTGGAGGCATTCTGTAATCTGTGGACTATCAGAGTGTTGATGAAACACAGAAATTGCATCGGGATTGAATACAACAGTCACCATGCGCACTTTCCTCTATGGGAGTAATGTTTCAAAGGGTTTACGATTTGATCGTTCCCTGGAAGTCCAGTAGCAGTTTCCGATGCATATGGGTGCATTCTATAATCTGCGGACTCTCAGAGTGTTGATGAAACACAGAAATTGCATCGGGATTGAATACAACAGTCACCATGAGCACATTCCTCCATAAAAGTAATGTCTCAAACAGACTACGCTTTGATCGTTCCCTGGAAGACCAGTAGTAGTTTCCGATGCACATCTGGAGGCATTCTGTAATCTGTGGACTATCAGAGTGTTGATGAAACACAGAAATTGCATCGGGATTGAATACAAGAGTCACCATGCGCACTTTCCTCCTTGGGAGTAATGTCTCTAACAGTCTACGCATTGATCGTTCCCTGGAAGACCAGTAGTAGTTTCCGATGCACATCTGGAGGCTTTCTGTAATCTGTGGACTATCAGAGTGTTGATGAAACACAGAAATTGCATCGGGATTGAATACAACAGTTACCGTGCGCACTTTCCTCCATGGGAGTAATTCTCAAACAGTCTATGCTTTGATCGTTCCCTGGAAGACCAGTAGTAGTTTCCGATGCACATCTGGAAGCATTCTGTAATCTGTGGACTATCAGGGTGTTGATGAAACACAGAAATTGAATATTGATTGAATAAAACAGTTACCATCCGCACTTTCCTACATGTTAGTAATGTCTGAAACAGTCTACACTTTGATCGTTACCGGGAAGACCAGTAGTAGTTTCCGATGCACATCTCGTGGCATTCTGTAATCTGTGGACTATCAGAGTGTTGATGAAACACAGAAATTGCATCGGGATTGAATACAACAGTTACCGTGCGCACTTTCCTCCATGGGAGTAATTCTCAAACAGTCTACGCTTTGATCGTTCCCTGGAAGACCAGTAGTAGATTCCGATGCACAACTGGAGGCTTTCCGTAATCTGTGGACTATCAGAGTGTTGATGAAACACAGAAATTGCATCGGGATTGAATACAAGAGTCACCATGCGCACTTTCCTCCTTGGGAGTAATGTCTCTAACAGTCTACGCATTGATCGTTCCCTGGAAGACCAGTAGTAGTTTCCGATGCACATCTGGAGGCTTTCTGTAATCTGTGGACTATCAGAGTGTTGATGAAACACAGAAATTGCATCGGGATTGAATACAACAGTTACCGTGCGCACTTTCCTCCATGGGAGTAATTCTCAAACAGTCTACGCTTTGATCGTTCCCTGGAAGACCAGTAGTAGATTCCGATGCACAACTGGAGGCTTTCCGTAATCTGTGGACTATCAGAGTGTTGATGAAACACAGAAATTGCATCGGGATTGAATACAACAGTTACCATGCGCACTTTCCTCCATGGCAGTAGTGTTTCAAAGAGTTTACGCTTTGATCGTCCCTGGAAGACCAGTAGCAGTTTCCGATGCACATCAGGAAGCATTCTGTAATCTGTATACTATTAGTGTGTTGATGAAACACAGAATTTGCATCGGGATTGAGTACAACAGTCACCATGAGCACATTCCTTCATAAAAGTAATGTCTCAAACAGTCTACGCTTTGATCGTTCCCTGGAAGACCAGTAGTAGTTTCCGATTAACATCAGGAGGCATTCTGCAATCTGTGGACTATCAGAGTGTTGATGAAACACAGAAATTGCATCGGGATTGAATACAACAGTCACCATGCGCACTTTCCTCCATGGTAGTAATGTTTCAAAGAGTTTACGCTTTGATCGTTCCCTGTAAGACCAGTGCAGTTTCCGATGCACATCTGGAGGCATTCTGTAAACTGTGGACTATCAGAGTGTTGATGAAACACAGAAATTACATCGGGATTGAATACAACAGTTACCATGCGCACTTTCCTCCATAGGAGTAATGTCTCGAAGAGTTTACGCTTTGATCGTTCCCTGAAAGACCAGTAGTAGTTTCCGATGCACATCTGGTGGCATTCAGTAATCTGTGGACTATCAGAGTGTTGATGAAACACAGAAATTGCTTCGGGATTGAATACAACAGTAACCATGCGCACTTTCCTCTACGGGAGGTATGTCGCAAACAGTCGAAAATTTGATCGTTCCCTGGAAGACCAATATTAGTTTCCGATGCACATCTGGTAGCATTCTGTAATCTGTGGACTATCAGAGTGTTGATGAAACACAGAAATTGCTTCGGTATTGAATACAACAGTCACCATCCACACCTTCCGCCATGGGAGTAATGACTCAAACAGTCTACGCTTTGATCGTTCCCTGGAAGACCAGTAGAAGTTTCCGATGCACATCTGGAGGCATTCTGTAATCTGTGGACTATAAGAGTGTTGATGATACACAGAAATTGCATCGGGATAGAATACAACAGTCACCATGCGCATATTCGTCCATGGGAGTAATGTCTCTAACAGTCTACGCTTTGATCGTTCCCTGGAAGACCAGTAGTAGTTTCCGATGAACATATGGAGGCTTTCCGTAATCTGTGGACTATCAGAGTGTTGATGAAACACAGAAATTGCATCGGGATTGAATACAACAGTCACCACGCGCACTTCCCTCCATGGGAGTTATGTCTATAACAGTCTACGCTTTGATCGTTCCCTGGAAGACCAGTAGTAGTTTCCGATTAACATCTGGAGGCATTCTGTAATCTGTGGACTATCAGAGTGTTGATGAAACACAGAAATTGCATCGGGATTGAATACAACAGTCACCATGCGCACTTTCCTCTATGGGAGTAATGTTTCAAAGGGTTTACGATTTGATCGTTCCCTGGAAGTCCAGTAGCAGTTTCCGATGCATATGGGTGCATTCTATAATCTGCGGACTCTCAGAGTGTTGATGAAACACAGAAATTGCATCGGGATTGAATACAACAGTCACCATGAGCACATTCCTCCATAAAAGTAATGTCTCAAACAGACTACGCTTTGATCGTTCCCTGGAAGACCAGTAGTAGTTTCCGATGCACATCTGGAGGCATTCTGTAATCTGTGGACTATCAGAGTGTTGATGAAACACAGAAATTGCATCGGGATTGAATACAAGAGTCACCATGCGCACTTTCCTCCTTGGGAGTAATGTCTCTAACAGTCTACGCATTGATCGTTCCCTGGAAGACCAGTAGTAGTTTCCGATGCACATCTGGAGGCTTTCTGTAATCTGTGGACTATCAGAGTGTTGATGAAACACAGAAATTGCATCGGGATTGAATACAACAGTTACCGTGCGCACTTTCCTCCATGGGAGTAATTCTCAAACAGTCTATGCTTTGATCGTTCCCTGGAAGACCAGTAGTAGTTTCCGATGCACATCTGGAAGCATTCTGTAATCTGTGGACTATCAGGGTGTTGATGAAACACAGAAATTGAATATTGATTGAATAAAACAGTTACCATCCGCACTTTCCTACATGTTAGTAATGTCTGAAACAGTCTACACTTTGATCGTTACCGGGAAGACCAGTAGTAGTTTCCGATGCACATCTCGTGGCATTCTGTAATCTGTGGACTATCAGAGTGTTGATGAAACACAGAAATTGCATCGGGATTGAATACAACAGTTACCGTGCGCACTTTCCTCCATGGGAGTAATTCTCAAACAGTCTACGCTTTGATCGTTCCCTGGAAGACCAGTAGTAGATTCCGATGCACAACTGGAGGCTTTCCGTAATCTGTGGACTATCAGAGTGTTGATGAAACACAGAAATTGCATCGGGATTGAATACAAGAGTCACCATGCGCACTTTCCTCCTTGGGAGTAATGTCTCTAACAGTCTACGCATTGATCGTTCCCTGGAAGACCAGTAGTAGTTTCCGATGCACATCTGGAGGCTTTCTGTAATCTGTGGACTATCAGAGTGTTGATGAAACACAGAAATTGCATCGGGATTGAATACAACAGTTACCGTGCGCACTTTCCTCCATGGGAGTAATTCTCAAACAGTCTACGCTTTGATCGTTCCCTGGAAGACCAGTAGTAGATTCCGATGCACAACTGGAGGCTTTCCGTAATCTGTGGACTATCAGAGTGTTGATGAAACACAGAAATTGCATCGGGATTGAATACAACAGTTACCATGCGCACTTTCCTCCATGGCAGTAGTGTTTCAAAGAGTTTACGCTTTGATCGTCCCTGGAAGACCAGTAGCAGTTTCCGATGCACATCAGGAAGCATTCTGTAATCTGTATACTATTAGTGTGTTGATGAAACACAGAATTTGCATCGGGATTGAGTACAACAGTCACCATGAGCACATTCCTTCATAAAAGTAATGTCTCAAACAGTCTACGCTTTGATCGTTCCCTGGAAGACCAGTAGTAGTTTCCGATTAACATCAGGAGGCATTCTGCAATCTGTGGACTATCAGAGTGTTGATGAAACACAGAAATTGCATCGGGATTGAATACAACAGTCACCATGCGCACTTTCCTCCATGGTAGTAATGTTTCAAAGAGTTTACGCTTTGATCGTTCCCTGTAAGACCAGTGCAGTTTCCGATGCACATCTGGAGGCATTCTGTAAACTGTGGACTATTAGTGTGTTGATGAAACACAGAAATTGCATCGGGATTGAATACAACAGTCACCATGAGCACATTCCTTCATAAAATTAATGTCTCAAACAGTCTACACTTTGATCGTCCCTGGAAGACCAGTAGTAGTTTCCGATGCACATCTGGGGTCATTCTGTAATCTGTGGATTATCAGAGTGTTGATGAAACACAGAAATTGCATCGGGATTGAATACAACAGTTACCATGCGCACTTTCCTCCATGGGAGTAATGTCTCAAAGAGTTTACGCTTTGATCGTTCTCTGAAAGACCAGTAGTAGTTTCCGATGAACATCTGGTGGCATTCTGTAATCTGTGGACTATCAGAGTGTTGATGAAACACAGAAATTGCATCGGGATTGTATACAACAGTTACCATCCACACTTTCCTACATGGGAGTAATGTCTGAAACAGTCTACGCTTTGATCGTTCCCGGGAAGACCAGTAGTAGTTTCCGATGCTTTTCTCGTGGCATTCTGTAATCTGTGGACTATCAGAGTGTTGATGAAACACAGAAAATGCATCGGGATTGAATACAACAGTTACCATGCGCACTTTCCTCCATGGGAGTAATGTCTCAAACAGTCTACTTTATGATCGTTCCCTGGAAGACCAGTAGTAGTTTTCGATGCACATCTGGAGGCATTCTGTAATCTGTGGACTGTCAGAGTGTTGATGAAACACTGAAATTGCATCGGGATTGAATACAACAGTTACCATGCGCACTTTCCTCCTTGGGAGTAATGTCTCTAACAGTCTACGCATTGATCGTTCCCTGGAAGACCAGTAGTAGTTTCCGATGCACATCTGGAGGCTTTCTGTAATCTGTGGACTATCAGAGTGTTGATGAAACACGGAAATTGCATCGGGATTGAATACAACAGTTACCGTGCGCACTTTCCTCCATGGTAGTAATTCTCAAACAGTCTAGGCTTTGATCGTTCCCTGGAAGACCAGTAGTAGTTTCCGATGCACATCTCGTGGCATTCTGTAATCTGTGGACTATCAGAGTGTTGATGAAACACAGAAATTGCTTCGGGATTGAATACAACAGTCACCATGCGCACTTTCCTCCACGGGAGGTATGTCTCAAACAGTCGACGCTTTGATCGTTCCCTGGAAGACCAGTAGTAGTTTCCGATGCACATCTGGGGGCTTTCTGTAATCTGTGGACTATCAGAGTGTAGATGAAACACAGAAATTGCATCGGGATTGAATACAACAGTCACCATGCGCACTTTCCTCCATTGGAGTTATGTCTCTAACGGTCTACGATTTGATCGTTCCCTGGAAGACCAGTAGTAGTTTCCAATTAACATCTGCAGGCATTCTGTAATCTGTGGACTATCAGAGTGTTGATGAAACACAGAAATTGCATCGGGATTGAATACAACAGTTACCATGCGCACTTTCCTCCATGGGAGTAATTCTCAAACAGTCTACGCTTTGATCGTTCCCTGGAAGACCAGTAGTAGTTTCCGATGCACATCTGGTGGCATTCTGTAATCTGTGGACTATCAGAGTGTTGATGAAACACAGAAATTGCTTCGGGATTGAATACAACAGTCACCATGCGCACTTTCCTCCACGGGAGGTATGTCTCAAACAGTCGACGCTTTGATCGTTCCCTGGAAGACCAGTAGTAGTTTCCGATGCACATCTGGAGGCTTTCTGTAATCTGTGGACTATCAGAGTGTTGATGAAACACAGAAATTGCATCGGGATTGAATACAACAGTCACCATGCGCATTTTCCTCCATGGGAGTTATGTCTCTAACAGTCTACGATTTGATCGTTCCCTGGAAGACCTGTGGTAGTTTCCAATTAACATCTGGAGGCATTCTGTAATCTGTGGACTATCAGAGTGTTGATGAAACACAGAAATTGCATCGGGATTGAATACAACAGTTACCTTGCGCACTTTCCTCCGTGGGAGTAATTCTCAAACAGTCTACGCTTTGATCGTTCCCTGGAAGACCAGTAGTAGTTTCCGATGCACATCTGGTGGCATTCTGTAATCTGTGGACTATCAGAGTGTTGATGAAACACAGAAATTGCTTCGGGATTGAATACAACAGTCACCATGCGCACTTTCCTCCACGGGAGGTATGTCTCAAACAGACGACGCTTTGATCGTTCCTGGGAAGACCAGTATTAGTTTCCGATGCACATCTCGTGGCATTCTGTAATCTGTGGACTATCAGAGTGTTGATGAAACACAGAAAATGCAACGGAATTGAATAAAACAGTTACCATGCGCACTTTCCTACATTGGAGTAATGTCTCAAAGAGTTTACGCTTTGATCGTTCCCTGAAAGACAAGTAATAGTTTCCAATGCACATCTGGAGGCATTCTGTAATCTGTGGACTATCAGCGTGTTGGTGAAACAAAGAAATGGCATCGGGATTGAATACAACAGTCACCATGCGCACATTCCCCCATGGGAGTAATGTCTAAAAACAATCTACGCTTTGATCGATCCCTGGAAGACCAGTAGTAGTTTCCGATGCACATCTGGTGGCTTTCTGCAATGTGTAGACTATCAGAGTGTTGATGAAACACAGTAATTGCATCGGGATTGAATACAACAGTCACCAGTCGCACTTTCCTACATGGGAGTAATGTCTCAAACAGTCTACGCTTTGATCGTTACCTGGAAGACCAGTAGTAGTTTCAATTGCACATCTGGAGGCATTCTGTAATCTGTGGACTATCAGCGTGTTGATGAAACACAGAAATTGCATCGGGATTGAATACAACAGTCACCATGCACACATTACTCAATGGGAGTAATGTCTCTAACAGTCTACGCTTTGATCGTTCCCTGGAAGACCAGTAGAAGTTTCCGATGCACATCTGGAGGCTTTCTGTAATCTTTGAACTATCAGAGTGTTGATGAAACACAGAAATTGCATCGGGATTGAATACATCAGTCACCATGCGCACTTTCCTCCATGGGAGTAATGTCCCAAACAGTCTACGATTTGATCGTTCCCTGGAAGACCAGTAGTAGTTTCCGTTGCACATCTGGAGGCATTCTGTAATCTGTGGACTATCGGAGTGTTGATGAAACACAGAAATTGCATCGGGATTGAATACAACAGTCACCATGTGCACTTTCCTCCATGGGAGAAATATCTCAAACAGTTTACGCTTTGATCGTTCCCAGGAAGACCAGTAGTAGTTTCCCCTTGCACATCTGGAGGCATTGTGTAATCTGTGGAGTATCAGAGTGTTGATGAAACACAGAAATTGCATCTGGATTGAATACAACAGTTACCATGCGCACTTTCCTCCATGGGAGTAATGTCTCTAACAGTCTACGCTTTGATCGTTCCCTGGAAGACCAGTAGTAGTTTCCGATGCACATCTGGAGGCTCTGTGTAATCTGTGGACTATCAGTGTGTTAATGAAACACAGAAATTGCATCGGGATTGAATACAACAGTCACCATGCGCACTTTCCTCCATGGGAGTAATTCTCAAACAGTCTACGCTTTGATCGTTCCCTGGAAGACCGGTAGTAGTTTCCGATGCACATCTGGTGGCATTCTGTAACTTGTGGACTATCAGAGTGTTGATGAAAGACAGAAATTGCATCTGGATTGAATACAACAGTCACCATCCGCAATTTCCTGCATGTGAGTAATGTCTGAAACAGTCTACGCTTTGATCGTTCCCAGGAAGACCAGTAGTAGTTTCCGATGCACATCTCATGGCATTATGTAATCTGTGGACTATCAGACTGTTGATGAAACACAGAAAATGCAACGGGACTGAATAAAACAGTTACCATGCGCACTTTCCTCCATGGGAGTAATGTCTCAAAGAGTTTACGCTTTGATCGTTCCCTGAAAGACCAGTGGTAGTTTCCGATGCACATCTGGACGCATTCTGTAATCTGTGGACTATCGGCGTGTTGATGAAACACAGAAATTGCATCGGGATTGAATACAACAGTCACCATGCGCACATTCCTCCATAAAAGTAATATCTCAAACACTCTACGCTTTGATCGTTCCCTGGAAGACCAGTAGTAGTTTCCGATGCACATCTGGAGGCATTCTGTAATCTGTGGACTATCAGAGTGTTGATGAAACACAGAAATTGCATCGGGAGTGAATACAAGAGTCACCATGCGCACTTTCCTCCTTGGGATTAATGTCTCTAACAGTCTACGTATTGATCGTTCCCTGGAAGACCAGTAGTAGTTTCCGATGCACATCTGGAGGCTTTCTGTAATCTGTGGACTATCAGAGTGTTGATGAAACACAGAAATTGCATCGGGATTGAATACAACAGTTACCGTGCGCACTTTCCTCCATGGGAGTAATTCTCAAACAGTCTATGCTTTGATCGTTCCCTGGAAGACCAGTAGTAGTTTCCTAAGCACATCTGGAAGCATTCTGTAATCTGTGGACTATCAGGGTGTTGATGAAACACAGAAATTGCATATTGATTGAATAAAACAGTTACCATCCGCACTTTCCTACATGTTAGTAATGTCTGAAACAGTCTACACTTTGATCGTTACCGGGAAGACCAGTAGTAGTTTCCGATGCACATCTCGTGGCATTCTGTAATCTGTGGACTATCAGAGTGTTGATGAAACACAGAAATTGCATCGGGATTGAATACAACAGTTACCGTGCGCACTTTCCTCCATGGGAGTAATTCTCAAACAGTCTACGCTTTGATCGTTCCCTGGAAGACCAGTAGTAGTTTCCGATGCACAACTGGAGGCTTTCCGTAATCTGTGGACTATCAGAGTGTTGATGAAACACAGAAATTGCATCGGGATTGAATACATCAGTCACCATGCGCACTTTCCTCCATGGGAGTAATGTCCCAAGCAGTCTACGCTTCGATCGTTCCCTGGAAGACCAGTAGTAGTTTCCGATTAACATCTGGAGGCATTCTGTAATCTGTGGACTATCAGAGTGTTGATGAAACACAGAAATTGCATCGGGATTGAATACATCAGTCACCATGCGCACATTAGTCCATGGCAGTAGTGTTTCAAAGAGTTTACGCTTTGATCGTCCCTGGAAGACCAGTAGCAGTTTCCGATGCACATCAGGAAGCATTCTGTAATCTGTATACTATTAGTGTGTTGATGAAAAACAGAATTTGCATCGGGATTGAGTACAACAGTCACCATGAGCACATTCCTTCATAAAAGTAATGTCTCAAACAGTCTACACTTTGATCGTCCCTGGAAGACCAGTAGTAGTTTCCGATGCACATCTGGGGGCATTCTGTAATCTGTGGATTATCAGAGTGTTGATGAAACTCAGAAATTGCATCGGGATTGAATACAACAGTTACCATGCGCACTTTCCTCCATGGGAGTAATGTCTCAAAGAGTTTATGCTTTGATCGTTCTCTGAAAGACCAGTAGTAGTTTCCGATGAACATCTGGTGGCATTCTGTAATCTGTGGACTATCAGAGTGTTGATGAAACACAGAAATTGCCTCGGGATTGTATACAACAGTTACCATCCACACTTTCCTGCATGGGAGTAATGTCTGAAACAGTCTACGCTTTGATCGTTCCCGGGAAGACCAGTAGTAGTTTCCGATGCTTTTCTCGTGGCATTCTGTAATCTGTGGACTATCAGAGTGTTGATGAAACACAGAAAATGCATCGGGATTGAATACAACAGTTACCATGCGCACTTTCCTCCATGGGAGTAATGTCACAAACAGTCTACGCTATGATCGTTCCCTGGAAGACCAGTAGTAGTTTTCGATGCACATCTGGAGGCATTCTGTAATCTGTGGACTGTCAGAGTGTTGATGAAACACTGAAATTGCATCGGGATTGAATACAACAGTTACCATGCGCACTTTCCTCCTTGGGAGTAATGTCTCTAACAGTCTACGCATTGATCGTTCCCTGGAAGACCAGTAGTAGTTTCCGATGCACATCTGGAGGCTTTCTGTAATCTGTGGACTATCAGAGTGTTGATGAAACACGGAAATTGCATCGGGATTGAATACAACAGTTACCGTGCGCACTTTCCTCCATGGTAGTAATTCTCAAACAGTCTAGGCTTTGATCGTTCCCTGGAAGACCAGTAGTAGTTTCCGATGCACATCTCGTGGCATTCTGTAATCTGTGGACTATCAGAGTGTTGATGAAACACAGAAATTGCTTCGGGATTGAATACAACAGTCACCATGCGCACTTTCCTCCACGGGAGGTATGTCTCAAACAGTCGACGCTTTGATCGTTCCCTGGAAGACCAGTAGTAGTTTCCGATGCACATCTGGGGGCTTTCTGTAATCTGTGGACTATCAGAGTGTAGATGAAACACAGAAATTGCATCGGGATTGAATACAACAGTCACCATGCGCACTTTCCTCCTTTGGAGTTATGTCTCTAACGGTCTACGATTTGATCGTTCCCTGGAAGACCAGTAGTAGTTTCCAATTAACATCTGCAGGCATTCTGTAGTCTGTGGACTATCAGAGTGTTGATGAAACACAGAAATTGAATCGGGATTGAATACAACAGTTACCATGCGCACTTTCCTCCATGGGAGTAATTCTCAAACAGTCTACGCTTTGATCGTTCCCTGGAAGACCAGTAGTAGTTTCCGATGCACATCTGGTGGCATTCTGTAATCTGTGGACTATCAGAGTGTTGATGAAACACAGAAATTGCTTCGGGATTGAATACAACAGTCACCATGCGCACTTTCCTCCACGGGAGGTATGTCTCAAACAGTCGACGCTTTGATCGTTCCCTGGAAGACCAGTAGTAGTTTCCGATGCACATCTGGAGGCTTTCTGTAATCTGTGGACTATCAGAGTGTTGATGAAACACAGATATTGCATCGGGATTGAATACAACAGTCACCATGCGCACTTTCCTCCATGGGAGTTATGTCTCTAACAGTCTACGATTTGATCGTTCCCTGGAAGACCTGTGGTAGTTTCCAATTAACATCTGGAGGCATTCTGTAATCTGTGGACTATCAGAGTGTTGATGAAACACAGAAATTGCATCGGGATTGAATACAACAGTTACCTTGCGCACTTTCCTCCATGGGAGTAATTCTCAAACAGTCTACGCTTTGATCGTTCCCTGGAAGACCAGTAGTAGTTTCCGATGCACATCTGGTGGCATTCTGTAATCTGTGGACTATCAGAGTGTTGATGAAACACAGAAATTGCTTCGGGATTGAATACAACAGTCACCATGCGCACTTTCCTCCACGGGAGGTATGTCTCAAACAGACGACGCTTTGATCGTTCCTGGGAAGACCAGTATTAGTTTCCGATGCACATCTCGTGGCATTCTGTAATCTGTGGACTATCAGAGTGTTGATGAAACACAGAAAATGCAACGGAATTGAATAAAACAGTTACCATGCGCACTTTCCTACATTGGAGTAATGTCTCAAAGAGTTTACGCTTTGATCGTTCCCTGAAAGACAAGTAATAGTTTCCAATGCACATCTGGAGGCATTCTGTAATCTGTGGACTATCAGCGTGTTGGTGAAACAAAGAAATGGCATCGGGATTGAATACAACATTCACCATGCGCACATTCCCCCATGGGAGTAATGTCTAAAAACAATCTACGCTTTGATCGATCCCTGGAAGACCAGTAGTAGTTTCCGATGCACATCTGGTGGCTTTCTGCAATGTGTAGACTATCAGAGTGTTGATGAAACACAGTAATTGCATCGGGATTGAATACAACAGTCACCAGTCGCACTTTCCTACATGGGAGTAATGTCTCAAACAGTCTACGCTTTGATCGTTACCTGGAAGACCAGTAGTAGTTTCAGTTGCACATCTGGAGGCATTCTGTAATCTGTGGACTATCAGCGTGTTGATGAAACACAGAAATTGCATCGGGATTGAATACAACAGTCACCATGCACACATTACTCAATGGGAGTAATGTCTCTAACAGTCTACGCTTTGATCGTTCCCTGGAAGACCAGTAGTAGTTTCCGATGCACATCTGGAGGCTTTCTGTAATCTTTGAACTATCAGAGTGTTGATGAAACACAGAAATTGCATC
Source organism: Schistocerca gregaria (assembly GCF_023897955.1). Taxonomy (NCBI): domain Eukaryota; kingdom Metazoa; phylum Arthropoda; class Insecta; order Orthoptera; family Acrididae; genus Schistocerca; species Schistocerca gregaria. The sequence goes on from NC_064920.1 coordinate 44,619,406, forward strand.
GGGATTGATTACATCAGTCACCATGCGCACTTTCCTCCATGGGAGTAATGTCCCAAACAGTCTACGCTTTGATCGTTCCCTGGAAGACCAGTAGTAGTTTCCGATGCACATCTGGGGGCATTCTGTAATGTGTGGACTATCAGAGTGTTGATGAAACACAGAAATTGCATCGGGATTGAATACAACAGTCACCATGCGGACTTTCCTCCATGGGAGTAATGCTTCAAAGAGTTTACGCTTTGATCGTTCCCTGGAAGACCAGTAGCAGGTTCCGATGCACATCCTGAGATATTCTGTAATCTGTGGACTATCAGAGTGTTGATGAAACAAAGATATTGCATCGGGATTGAATACAACAGTCACCATGAGCACATTGCTCCATAAAAGTAATGTCTCAAACAGTCTACGATTTGATCGTTCCCTGGAAGACCAGTAGTAGTTTCCGTTGCACATCTGGAGGCATTCTGTAATCTGTGGACTATCGGAGTGTTGATGAAACACAGAAATTGCATCGGGATTGAATACAACAGTCACCATGTGCACTTTCCTCCATGGGAGAAATATCTCAAACAGTTTACGCTTTGATCGTTCCCAGGAAGACCAGTAGTAGTTTCCCCTTGCACATCTGGAGGCATTGTGTAATCTGTGGAGTATCAGAGTGTTGATGAAACACAGAAATTGCATCTGGATTGAATACAACAGTTACCATGCGCACTTTCCTCCATGGGAGTAATGTCTCTAACAGTCTACGCTTTGATCGTTCCCTGGAAGACCAGTAGTAGTTTCCGATGCACATCTGGAGGCTCTGTGTAATCTGTGGACTATCAGTGTGTTAATGAAACACAGAAATTGCATCGGGATTGAATACAACAGTCACCATGCGCACTTTCCTCCATGGGAGTAATTCTCAAACAGTCTACGCTTTGATCGTTCCCTGGAAGACCGGTAGTAGTTTCCGATGCACATCTGGTGGCATTCTGTAATCTGTGGAGCATCAGAGTGTTCATGAAACACAGAAATTGCATCTGGATTGAATACAACAGTCAGCATGCGCACTTTCCTCCACGGGAGGTATGTCTCAAACACTCTACGCTTTGATGGTTCCCTGGAAGACCAGTAGTAGTTTCCGATGCACATCTGGTGGCATTCTGTAACCTGTGGACTATCAGAGTGTTGATGAAAGACAGAAATTGCATCTGGATTGAATACAACAGTCACCATCCGCAATTTCCTGCATGTGAGTAATGTCTGAAACAGTCTACGCTTTGATCGTTCCCTGGAAGACCAGTAGTAGTTTCCGATGCACATCTCATGGCATTATGTAATCTGTGGACTATCAGACTGTTGATGAAACACAGAAAATGCAACGGGATTGAATAAAACAGTTACCATGCGCACTTTCCTCCATGGGAGTAATGTCTCAAAGAGTTTACGCTTTGATCGTTCCCTGAAAGACCAGTGGTAGTTTCCGATGCACATCTGGACGCATTCTGTAATCTGTGGACTATCGGCGTGTTGATGAAACACAGAAATTGCATCGGGATTGGATACAACAGTCACCATGCGCACATTCCTCCATTAAAGTAATATCTCAAACACTCTACGCTTTGATCGTTCCCTGGAAGACCAGTAGTAGTTTCCGATGCACATCTGGAGGCATTCTGTAATCTGTGGACTATCAGAGTGTTGATGAAACACAGAAATTGCATCGGTATTGAATACAACAGTCACCATACGAACTTTCCTCCGTGGGAGTAATGTCTCAAACAGTCTACGCTTTGATCGTTCCCTGGAAGACCAGTAGAAGTTTCCGATGCACATCTGGAGGCATTCTGTAATCTGTGGACTATCAGAGTCTTGATGAAACACAGAAATTGCATCGGGATTGAATACATCAGTCACCATGCGCACTTTCCTCCATGGCAGTAATGTCTCTATTAGTCTACGCTTTGATCGTTCCTGGAAGATTAGTAGTAGTTTCCGATGCACATCTGGAGGCTTTCTGTAATCTGTGGTCTATCAGAGTGTTGATGAAACACAGAAATTGCATCGGGATTGAATACAACAGTCACAATGCGCACTTTCCTCCAATCGAGTAATTCTCAAAAAGTCTACGCTTTGATCGTTCCCTAGAAGACCAGTAGTAGTTTCCGAAGCACAACTGGTGGCATTCTGTAACCTGTGGACTATCAGAGTGTTGATGAAACACAGAAATTGCATCGGGGTTGAATACAACAGTCACCATACGAACTTTCCTCCGTGGGAGTAATGTCTCAAACAGTCTACGATTTGATCGTTCCCTGGAAGACCAGTAGAAATTTCCGATGCACATCTGGAGGCATTCTGTAATCTGTGGACTATCAGAGTCTTGATGAAACACAGAAATTGCATCGGGATTGAATACATCAGTCACCATGCGCACTTTCCTCCATGGCAGTAATGTCTCAAAGAGTTTACGCTTTGATCGTTCCCTGAAAGACCAGTGGTAGTTTCCGATGCACATCTGGAGGCATTCTGTAATCTGTGGACTATCGGCGTGTTCATGAAACACACAAATTGCATCGGGATTGAATACAACAGTCACCATGCGCACATTCCTCCATAAAAGTAATATCTCAAACACTCTACGCTTTGATCGTTCCCTGGAAGACCAGTAGTAGTTTCCGATGCACATCTCGTGGCATTCTGTAATCTGTGGACTATCAAAGTGTTGATGAAACACAGATAATGCAACGGGATTGAATACAACAGTTACCATGCGCACTTTTCTCCATGGGAGTAATTTCTCAAAGAGTTTACGCTTTGATCGTTCCCGGGAAGACCAGTAGTAGTTTCTGATGCACATCTGGAGGCATTCTGTAATCTGTGGACTATCAGAGTGTTGATGAAACACAGAAATTGCATCGGGATTGAATACAACAATCACCATGCGCACATTCCTCCATAAAAGTAATATCTCAAACAGTCTACGCTTTGATCGTTCCCTGGAAGATCAGTAGTAGTTTCCGGTGCACATCTGGAGGCTTTCCGTAATCTGTGGATTATCAGAGTGTTGATGAAACACAGAATTTGCATCGGGATTGGTTACAACAGTCACTATGCGCACTTTCCTCCATGGGAGTAATGTCTCTAACAGTCTACGCTTTGATCGTTCCCTGGAAGACCAGTAGTAATTTCCGATTAACATCTGGAGGCATTCTGTAATCTGTGGACTATCAGAGTGTTGATGAATCACAGAAATTGCATCGGGATTGAAGACAACAGTCACCATGCGCACTTTACTCCATGGGAGTAATGTCCCAAACAATCTACGCTTTCATCGTTCCCTGGAAGACCAGTAGTTGTTTCCGATGCACATCGGGAGGCACTCTGTAATCTGTGGACTATCAGAGTGTTGATAAAACACAGAAATTGCATCGGGATTGAATACAACATTCACCATGCGCACTTTCCTCCATGGGAGTAATTTCTCAAACAGTCTAAAATTTTATCGTTCTCTGGAAGACCATTAGTAGTTTCCAATGCACATCTGGAGGCATTCTGTAATCTGTGGAGTATCAGAGTGTTGATGAAACACAGAAATTGCATCGGGATTGAATACAACAGTCACCATGCGCACTTTCCTCCATGGGAGTAATGTCCCAACAAGGTCTACGCTTTGATCGTTCCCTGAAAAACCAGTAGTAGTTTTCGATGCACATCTGGAGGCATTCTGTAATCTGTGGACTATCAGAGTGTTGATGAAAAACAGAAATTGCATCGGGATTGAATACAACAGCCACCATGCGCACTTTCCTCCATGGGATTAATGTCTCAAACAGTCTACGCTTTGATCGTTCTCTGGAAGACCAGTAGTAGTTTCCGATGCACATCTGGAGGCATTCTGTAATCTGTGGACTATCAGAGTGTTGATGAAACACAGAAATTGCATCGGGATTGAATACAACAGTCACCATGAGCACTTTCCTCCACGGGAGGTATGTCTCAAACAGTCGACGCTTTGATCGTTCCCTGGAAGACCAGTAGTAGTTTCCGATGCACATCTGGTGGCATTCTGTAATCTGTGGACTATCAGAGTGTTGACGAAACACAGAAATTGCATCGGGATTGGTTACAACAGTCACTATGCGCACTTTCCTGCATGGGAGTAATGTCTGAAACAGTCTACGCTTTGATCGTTCCCTGGAAGACCAGTAGTAGTTTCCGATGCATATCTCGTGGCATTCTGTAATCTGTGGACTATCAGAGTGTTGATGAAACACAGAAATTGCATCGGGATTGAATACAACAGTCACCATGCGCTCTTTCCTCCAATCGAGCAATTCTCAAAAAGTCTACGCTTTGATCGTTCCCTAGAAGACCAGTAGTAGTTTCCGATGCACAACTGGTGGCATTCTGTAACCTGTGGACTACCAGAGTGTTGATGAAACACAGATATTGCATCGGGATTGAATACAACAGTCACCATGCGCACTTTCCTCCACGGGAGGTATGTCTCAAACAGTCGACGCTTTGACCGTTCCCTGGAAGACCATTAGTAGTTTCCGATGCACATCTGGAGGCATTGTGTAATCTGTGGAGTATCAGAGTGTTGATGAAACACAGAAATTGCTTCGGGATTGAATACAACAGTCACCATGCGCACTTTCCTCCATGGGAGTAATGTCCCAAACAGTCTACGCTTTGATCGTTCCCTGAAAGACCAGTAGTAGTTTCCGATGCACATCTGGAGGCATTCTGTAAACTGTGGACTATCAGAGTGTTGATGAAAAACAGAAATTGCATCAGGATTGAAAACAACAGCCACCATGCGCACTTTCCTCCATGGGATTAATGTCTCACACATTCTACGCTTTGATCGTTCTCTGGAAGACCAGTAGTAGTTTCCGATGCACATCAGGAGGCATTCTGTAGTCTGTGCACTATCAGAGTGTTGATGAAACACAGAAATTGCACCGGGATTGAATACAACATTTACCATGCGCACTTTAATCCATGGGAGTAATGTCTCTAAAAGTCTACGATTTGATCGTTCCCTGGAGGACCAGTAGTAGTTTCCGATGCACAACTGGTGGCATTATGTAATCTGTGGACTATCAGAGTGTTGATGAAACACAGAAATTGCATCGGGATTGAATACAACAGTCACCATGAGCACTTTCCTCCACGGGAGGTATGTCTCAAACAGTCGACGCTTTGATCGTTCCCTGGAAGACCAGTAGTAGTTTCCGATGCACATCTGGTGGCATTATGTAATCTGTGGACTATCAGAGTGTTGATGAAACACAGAAATTGCATCGGGATTGAATACAATAGTCACCATCCGCACTTTCCTGCATGGGAGTAATGTCTGAAACAGTCTACGCTTTGATCGTTCCCGGGTAGACCAGTAGTAGTTTCCGATGCATATCTCGTGGCATTCTGTAATCTGTGGACTATCAGAGTGTTGATGAAACACAGAAAATGCAACGGGATTGAATACAACAGTCACCATGCGCACTTTCCTCCATGGGAGTAATGTCTCAAACAGTCTACGCTTTGATCATTCCCTGGAAGACCATTAGTAGTTTCCGATGCACATCAGGAGGCATTCTGTAATGCGTGGAGTATCAGAGTGTTGATGAAACACAGAAATTACATCGGGATTGAATACAACAGTCACTATGCGCACTTTCCTCCATGGGATTAATGTCTCAAACAGTCTACGCTTTGATCGTTCTCTGGCAGACCAGTAGTAGTTTCCGACGCACATCAGGAGGCATTCTGTAATCTGTGGACTATCAGAGTGTTGATGAAACACAGAAATTGCATCGGGATTGAATACAACATTAACCATGCGCACTTTCCTCCATGGGAGTAACGTCTCTAAAAGTCTACGATTTGATCGTTCCCTGGAGGACCAGTAGTAGTTTCCGATGCACAACTGGTGGCATTCTGTAATCTGTGGACTATCAGAGTGTTGATGAAACACAGAAATTGCATCGGGATTGAATACAACAGTCACCATAAGCACTTTCCTCCACGGGAGGTATGTCTCAAACAGTCGACGCTTTGATCGTTCCCTGGAAGACCAGTAGTAGTTTCCGATGCACATCTCGTGACATTCTGTAATCTGTGGAGTATCAGAGTGTTGATGAAACACAGAAAATGCAACGGGATTGAATAAAACAGTTACCATGCACATTTTCCTCCATGGGAGTAATGTCTCTAACAGTTTACGCTTTGCTCGTTCCCTGAAAGGCCAGTAGTAGTTTCCGATGCACATCTGGAGGCATTCTGTAATCTGTGGACTATCAGCGTGTTGATGAAACACAGAAATGGCATCGGGATTGAATACAACAGTCACCATGCGAACTTTCATCCATGGGAGTAATGTCTCTAAAAGTCTACGCTTTGATCGTTCCCTGGAAGACCAGTAGTAGTTTCCGATTAACATCTGGAGGCATTCTGTAATCTGTGGACTATCAGAGTGTTGATGAAACACAGAAATTGCATCGGGATTGAATACATCAGTCACCATCCGCACTTTCCTCCATGGGAGTAATGTCTGAAACAGTCTACGCTTTGATCGTTCCCTGAAAGACCAGTAGTAGTTTCCGATGCACATCTGGAGGCATTCTGTAAACCGTGGACTATCAGAGTGTTGATGAAAAACAGAAATTGCATCGGGATTGAATACAACAGCCACCTTGCGCACTTTCCTCCATGGGATTAATGTCTCAAACAGTCTACGCTTTGATCGTTCTCTGGCAGACCAGTAGTAGTTTCCGACGCACATCAGGAGGCATTCTGTAATCTGTGGACTATCAGAGTGTTGATGAAACACAGAAATTGCATCGGGATTGAATACAACATTTACCATGCGCACTTTCCTCCATGGGAGTAACGTCTCTAAAAGTCTACGATTTGATCGTTCCCTGGAGGACCAGTAGTAGTTTCCGATGCACAACTGGTGGCATTCTGTAATCTGTGGACTATCAGAGTGTTGATGAAACACAGAAATTGCATCGGGATTGAATACAACAGTCACCATGAGCAATTTCCTCCACGGGAGGTATGTCTCAAACAGTCGACGCTTTGATCGTTCCCTGGAAGACCAGTAGTAGTTTCCGATGCACATCTCGTGACATTCTGTAATCTGTGGAGTATCAGAGTGTTGATGAAACACAGAAAATGCAACGGGATTGAATAAAACAGTTACCATGCACATTTTCCTCCATGGGAGTAATGTCTCTAACAGTTTACGCTTTGCTCGTTCCCTGAAAGGCCAGTAGTAGTTTCCGATGCATATCTGGAGGCATTCTGTAATCTGTGGACTATCAGCGTGTTGATGAAACACAGAAATGGCATCGGGATTGAATACAACAGTCACCATGCGAACTTTCATCCATGGGAGTAATGTCTCTAAAAGTCTACGCTTTGATCGTTCCCTGGAAGACCAGTAGTAGTTTACGATTAACATCTGGAGGCTTTCTGTAATCTGTGGACTATCAGAGTGTTGATGAAACACAGAAATTGCATCGGGATTGAACACAACAGTCACCATGCGCACTTTCCTCCATTTGAGTAATTCTCAAACATTCTACGCTTTGATCGTTCCCTGGAAGACCAGTAGTAGTTTCCGATGCACAACTGGTGGCGTTCTGTAATCTGTGGACTATCAGAGTGTTGATGAAACGCAGAAATTGCATCGGGATTGAATACAACAGTCACCATGAGCACTTTCCTCCACGGGAGGTATGTCTCAAACAGTCGACGCTTTGATCGTTCCCTGGAAGACCAGTAGTAGTTTCCGATGCACATCTGGTGGCATTCTGTAACCTGTGGACTATCAGAGTGTTGATGAAAGACAGAAATTGCATCTGGATTGAATACAACAGTCACCATCCGCAATTTCCTGCATGTGAGTAATGTCTGAAACAGTCTACGCTTTGATCGTTCCCAGGAAGACCAGTAGTAGTTTCCGATGCACATCTCATGGCATTATGTAATCTGTGGACTATCAGACTGTTGATGAAACACAGAAAATGCAACGGGATTGAATAAAACAGTTACCATGCGCACTTTCCTCCATGGGAGTAATGTCTCAAAGAGTTTACGCTTTGATCGTTCCCTGAAAGACCAGTGGTAGTTTCCGATGCACATCTGGACGCATTCTGTAATCAGTGGACTATCGGCGTGTTGATGAAACACAGAAATTGCATCGGGATTGAATACAACAGTCACCATGCGCACATTCCTCCATAAAAGTAATATCTCAAACACTCTACGCTTTGATCGTTCCCTGGAAGACCAGTAGTAGTTTCCGATGCACATCTGGAGGCATTCTGAAATCTGTGGACTATCAGAGTGTTGATGAAACACAGAAATTGCATCGGTATTGAATACAACAGTCACCATACGAACTTTCCTCCGTGGGAGTAATGTCTCAAACAGTCTACGCTTTGATCGTTCCCTGGAAGACCAGTAGAAGTTTCCGATGCACATCTGGAGGCATTCTGTAATCTGTGGACTATCAGAGTCTTGATGAAACACAGAAATTGCATCGGGATTGAATACATCAGTCACCATGCGCACTTTCCTCCATGGCAGTAATGTCTCTATTAGTCTACGCTTTGATCGTTCCTGGAAGATTAGTAGTAGTTTCCGATGCACATCTGGAGGCTTTCTGTAATCTGTGGTCTATCAGAGTGTTGATGAAACACAGAAATTGCATCGGGATTGAATACAACAGTCAAAATGCGCACTTTCCTCCAATCGAGTAATTCTCAAAAAGTCTACGCTTTGATCGTTCCCTAGAAGACCAGTAGTAGTTTCCGATGCACAACTGGTGGCATTCTGTAACCTGTGGACTATAAGAGTGTTGATGAAACACAGAAATTGCATCTGGATTGAATACAACAGTCACCATACGAACTTTCCTCCGTGGGAGTAATGTCTCAAACAGTCTACGATTTGATCGTTCCCTGGAAGACCAGTAGAAGTTTCCGATGCACATCTGGAGGCATTCTGTAATCTGTGGACTATCAGAGTCTTGATGAAACACAGAAATTGCATCGGGATTGAATACATCAGTCACCATGCGCACTTTCCTCCATGGGAGTAATGTCTCAAAGAGTTTACGCTTTGAACGTTCCCTGAAAGACCAGTGGTAGTTTCCGATGCACATCTGGAGGCATTCTGTAATCTGTGGACTATCGGCGTGTTCATGAAACACAGAAATTGCATCGGGATTGAATACAACAGTCACCATGCGCACATTCCTTGATAAAAGTAATATCTCAAACACTCTACGCTTTGATCGTTCCCTGGAAGACCAGTAGTAGTTTCCGATGCACATCTCGTGGCATTCTGTAATCTGTGGACTATCAAAGTGTTGATGAAACACAGATAATGCAACGGGATTGAATACAACAGTTACCATGCGCACTTTTCTCCATGGGAGTAATTTCTCAAAGAGTTTACGCTTTGATCGTTCCCGGGAAGACCAGTAGTAGTTTCCGATGCACATCTGGAGGCATTCTGTAATCTGTGGACTATCAGAGTGTTGATGAAACACAGAAATTGCATCGGGATTGAATACAACAATCACCATGCGCACATTCCTCCATAAAAGTAATATCTCAAACAGTCTACGCTTTGATCGTTCCCTGGAAGATCAGTAGTAGTTTCCGGTGCACATCTGGAGGCTTTCCGTAATCTGTGGATTATCAGAGTGTTGATGAAACACAGAATTTGCATCGGGATGGTTACAACAGTCACTATGCGCACTTTCCTCCATGGGAGTAATGTCTCTAACAGTCTACGCTTTGATCGTTCCCTGGAAGACCAGTAGTAATTTCCGATTAACATCTGGAGGCATTCTGTAATCTGTGGACTATCAGAGTGTTGATGAAACACAGAAATTGCATCGGGATTGAAGACAACAGTCACCATGCGCACTTTACTCCATGGGAGTAATGTCCCAAACAATCTACGCTTTGATCGTTCCCTGGAAGACCAGTAGTTGTTTCCGATGCACATCGGGAGGCATTCTGTAATCTGTGGACTATCAGAGTGTTGATAAAACACAGAAATTGCATCGGGATTGAATACAACATTCACCATGCGCACTTTCCTCCATGGGAGTAATTTCTCAAACAGTCTAAAATTTTATCGTTCCCTGGAAGACCATTAGTAGTTTCCAATGCACATCTGGAGGCATTCTGTAATCTGTGGAGTATCAGAGTGTTGATGAAACACAGAAATTGCATCGGGATTGAATACAACGGTCACCATGCGCACTTTCCTCCATGGGAGTAATGTCCCAACAAGGTCTACGCTTTGATCGTTCCCTGAAAAACCAGTAGTAGTTTTCGATACACATCTGGAGGCATTCTGTAATCTGTGGACTATCAGAGTGTTGATGAAAAACAGAAATTGCATCGGGATTGAATACAACAGCCACCATGCGCACTTTCCTCCATGGGATTAATGTCTCAAACAGTCTACGCTTTGATCGTTCTCTGGAAGACCAGTAGTAGTTTCCGATGCACATCTGGAGGCATTCTGTAATCTGTGGACTACCAGAGTGTTGATGAAACACAGAAATTGCATCGGGATTGAATACAACATTTACCATGCACACTTTCCTCCATGGGAGTAATGTCTCTAAAAGTCTACGATTTGATCGTTCCCTGGAAGACCAGTAGTAGTTTCCGATGCACAACTGGTGGCATTCTGTAATCTGTGGACTATCAGAGTGTTGATGAAACACAAAAATTGCATCGGGATTGAATACAACAGTCACCATGAGCACTTTCCTCCACGGGAGGTATGTCTCAAACAGTCGACGCTTTGATCGTTCCCTGGAAGACCAGTAGTAGTTTCCGATGCACATCTGGTGGCATTCTGTAATCTGTGGACTATCAGAGTGTTGATGAAACACAGAAATTGCATCGGGATTGGTTACAACAGTCACTATGCGCACTTTCGTGCATGGGAGTAATGTCTGAAACAGTCTACGCTTTGATCGTTCCCGGGAAGACCAGTAGTAGTTTCCGATGCATATCTAGTGGCATTCTGTAATCTGTGGACTATCAGAGTGTTGATGAAACACAGAAATTGCATCGGGATTGAATACAACAGTCACCATGCGCACTTTCCTCCAATCGAGTAATTCTCAAAAAGTCTACGCTTTGATCGTTCCCTAGAAGACCAGTAGTAGTTTCCGATGCACAACTGGTGGCATTCTGTAACATGTGGACTACCAGAGTGTTGATGAAACACAGATATTGCATCGGGATTGAATACAACAGTCACCATGCGCACTTTCCTCCACGGGAGGTATGTCTCAAACAGTCGACGCTTTGATCGTTCCCTGGAAGACCAGTAGTAGTTTCCGATGCACATCTGGTGGCATTCTGTAATCTGTGGACTATCAGATTGTTGATGAAACACAGAAATTGCATCGGGATTGAATACAACAGTCACCATCCGCACTTTCCTGCATGGGAGTAATGTCTGAAACAGTCTACGCTTTGATCGTTCCCGGGAAGACCAGTATTAGTTTCCGATGCACATCTCGTGGCATTCTGTAATCTGTGGACTATCAAAGTGTTGATGAAACACAGAAAATGCAACGGGATTGAATACAACAGTTAACATGCGCACTTTTCTCCATGGGAGTAATTTCTCAAAGAGTTTACGCTTTGATCGTTCCCTGAAAGACCAGTAGTAGTTTCCGATGCACATCTGGAGGCATTCTGTAATCTGTGGACTATCAGAGTGTTGATGAAACACAGAAATTGCATCGGGATTGAATACAACAGTCACCATGCGCACATTCCTCCATGAAAGTAATATCTCAAACAGTCAACGCTTTGATCGTTCCCTGGAAGACCAGTAGTAGTTTCCGGTGCACATCTGGAGGCTTTTCGTAATCTGTGGATTATCAGAGTGTTGATGAAACACAGAATTTGCATCGGGATTGGTTACAACAGTCACTATGCGCACTTTCCTCCATGGGAGTAATGTCTCAAACAGTCTACGCTTTGATCGTTCCCTGGAAGACCAGTAGTAATTTCCGATTAACATCTGGAGGCATTCTGTAATCTGTGGACTATCAGAGTGTTGATGAAACACAGAAATTGCATCGGGATTGAAGACAACAGTCACCATGAGCACTCTCCTCCATGGGAGTAATGTCCCAAACAGTCTACGCTTTGATCGTTCCCTGGAATACCAGTAGTTGTTTCCGATGAACATCGGGAGGCATTCTGTAATCTGTGGAGTATCAGAGTGTTGATGAAACACAGAAATTGCATCGGGATTGAATACAACATTCACCATGCGCACTTTCCTCCATGGGAGTAATTTCTCAAACAGTCTAAAATTTGATCGTTCCCTGGAAGACCATTAGTAGTTTCCGATGCACATCTGGAGGCATTCTGTAATCTGTGGAGTATCAGAGTGTTGATGAAACACAGAAATTGCTTCGGGATCGAATACAACAGTCACCATGCGCACTTTCCTCCATGGGAGTAATGTCCCAAACAGTCTACGCTTTGATCGTTCCCTGGAAGACCAGTAGTAGTTTCCGATGCACATCTGGTGGCATTATGTAATCTGTGGACTATCAGAGTGTTGATGAAACACAGAAATTGCATCCGGATTGAATACAACAGTCACCATCCGCACTTTCCTGCATGGGAGTAATGTCTGAAACAGTCTACGCTTTGATCGTTCCCGGGTAGACCAGTAGTAGTTTCCGATGCACATCAGGAGGCATTCTGTAATGCGTGGAGTATCAGAGTGTTGATGAAACACAGAAATTACATCGGGATTGAATACAACAGTCACTATGCGCACTTTCCTCCATGGGATTAATGTCTCAAACAGTCTACGCTTTGATCGTTCTCTGGCAGACCAGTAGTAGTTTCCGACGCACATCAGGAGGCATTCTGTAATCTGTGGACTATCAGAGTGTTGATGAAACACAGAAATTGCATCGGGATTGAATACAACATTTACCATGCGCACTTTCCTCCATGGGAGTAACGTCTCTAAAAGTCTACGATTTGATCGTTCCCTGGAGGACCAGTAGTAGTTTCCGATGCACAACTGGAGGCATTCTGTAATCTGTGGACTATCAGAGTGTTGATGAAACACAGAAATTGCATCGGGATTGAATACAACAGTCACCATGCGCACATTCCTCCATAAAAGTAATATCTCAAACAGTCAACGCTTTGATCGTTCCCTGGAAAACCAGTAGTAGTTTCCGGTGCACATCTGGAGGCTTTCCGTAATCTGTGGATTATCAGAGTGTTGATGAAACACAGAATTTGCATCGGGATTGGTTACAACAGTCACTATGCGCACTTTCCTCCATGGGAGTAATGTCTCAAACAGTCTACGCTTTGATCGTTCCCTGGAAGACCAGTAGTAATTTCCGATTAACATCTGGAGGCATTCTGTAATCTGTGGACTATCAGAGTGTTGATGAAACACAGAAATTGCATCGGGATTGAAGACAACAGTCACCATGCGCACTCTCCTCCATGGGAGTAATGTCCCAAACAGTCTACGCTTTGATCGTTCCCTGGAATACCAGTAGTTGTTTTCGATGCACATCGGGAGGCATTCTGTAATCTGTGGAGTATCAGAGTGTTGATGAAACACAGAAATTGCATCGGGATTGAATACAACATTCACCATGCGCACTTTCCTCCATGGGAGTAATTTCTCAAACAGTCTAAAATTTGATCGTTCCCTGGAAGACCATTAGTAGTTTCCGATGCACATCTGGAGGCATTCTGTAATCTGTGGAGTATCAGAGTGTTGATGAAACACAGAAATTGCTTCGGGATTGAATACAACAGTCACCATGCGCACTTTCCTCCATGGGAGTAATGTCCCAAACAGTCTACGCTTTGATCGTTCCCTGAAAGACCAGTAGTAGTTTCCGATGCACATGTGGAGGCATTCTGTAAACTGTGGACTATCAGAGTGTTGATGAAAAACAGAAATTGCATCAGGATTGAAAACAACAGCCACCATGCGCACTTTCCTCCATGGGATTAATATCTCACACATTCTACGCTTTGATCGTTCTCTGGAAGACCAGTAGTAGTTTCCGATGCACATCAGGAGGCATTCTGTAGTCTGTGCACTATCAGAGTGTTGATGAAACACAGAAATTGCACCGGGATTGAATACAACATTTACCATGCGCACTTTAATCCATGGGAGTAATGTCTCTAAAAGTCTACGATTTGATCGTTCCCTGGAGGACCAGTAGTAGTTTCCGATGCACAACTGGTGGCATTATGTAATCTGTGGACTATCAGAGTGTTGATGAAACACAGAAATTGCATCGGGATTGAATACAACAGTCACCATGAGCACTTTCCTCCACGGGAGGTATGTCTCAAACAGTCGACGCTTTGATCGTTCCCTGGAAGACCAGTAGTAGTTTCCGATGAACATCTGGTGGCATTATGTAATCTGTGGACTATCAGAGTGTTGATGAAACACAGAAATTGCATCGGGATTGAATACAACAGTCACCATCCGCACTTTCCTGCATGGGAGTAATGTCTGAAACAGTCTACGCTTTGATCGTTCCCGGGTAGACCAGTAGTAGTTTCCGATGCATATCTCGTGGCATTCTGTAATCTGTGGACTATCAGAGTGTTGATGAAACACAGAAAATGCAACGGGATTGAATACAACAGTCACCATGCGCACTTTCTTCCATGGGAGTAATGTCTCAAACAGTCTACGCTTTGATCGTTCCCTGGAAGACCATTAGTAGTTTCCGATGCACATCAGGAGGCATTCTGTAATGCGTGGAGTATCAGAGTGTTGCTGAAACACAGAAATTACATCGGGATTGAATACAACAGTCACTATGCGCACTTTCCTCCATGGGATTAATGTCTCAAACAGTCTACGCTTTGATCGTTCTCTGGCAGACCAGTAGTAGTTTCCGACGCACATCAGGTGGCATTCTGTAATCTGTGGACTATCAGAGTGTTGATGAAACACAGAAATAGCATCGGGATTGAATACAACATTTACCATGCGCACTTTCCTCCATGGGAGTAACGTCTCTAAAAATCTACGATTTGATCGTTCCCTGGAGGACCAGTAGTAGTTTCCGATGCACAACTTGTGGCATTCTGTAATCTGTGGACTATCAGAGTGTTGATGAAACACAGAAATTGCATCGGGATTGAATACAACAGTCACCATGAGCACTTTCCTCCACGGGAGGTATGTCTCAAACAGTCGACGCTTTGATCGTTCCCTGGAAGACCAGTAGTAGTTTCCGATGCACATCTCGTGACATTCTGTAATCTGTGGAGTATCAGAGTGTTGATGAAACACAGAAAATGCAACGGGATTGAATAAAACAGTTACCATGCACATTTTCCTCCATGGGAGTAATGTCTCTAACAGTTTACGCTTTGCTCGTTCCCTGAAAGGCCAGTAGTAGTTTCCGATGCACATCTGGAGGCATTCTGTAATCTGTGGACTATCAGCGTGTTGATGAAACACAGAAATGGCATCGGGATTGAATACAACAGTCACCATGCGAACTTTCATCCATGGGAGTAATGTCTCTAAAAGTCTACGCTTTGATCGTTCCCTGGAAGACCAGTAGTAGTTTCCGATTAACATCTGGAGGCATTCTGTAATCAGTGGACTATCAGAGTGTTGATGAAACACAGAAATTGCATCGGGATTGAATACAACAGTCACCATCCGCACTTTCCTCCATGGGAGTAATGTCTGAAACAGTGTACGCTTTGATCGTTCCCTGAAAGACCAGTAGTAGTTTCCGATGCACATCTGGAGGTATTCTGTAAACTGTGGACTATCAGAGTGTTGATGAAAAACAGAAATTGCATCGGGATTGAATACAACAGCCACCTTGCGCACTTTCCTCCATGGGATTAATGTCTCAAACAGTCTACGCTTTGATCGTTCTCTGGCAGACCAGTAGTAGTTTCCGACGCACATCAGGAGGCATTCTGTAATCTGTGGACTATCAGAGTGTTGATGAAACACAGAAATTGCATCGGGATTGAATACAACATTTACCATGCGCACTTTCCTCCATGGGAGTAACGACTCTAAAAGTCTACGATTTGATCGTTCCCTGGAGGACCAGTAGTAGTTTCCGATGCACAACTGGTGGCATTCTGTAATCTGTGGACTATCAGAGTGTTGATGAAACACAGAAATTGCATCGGGATTGAATACAACAGTCACCATGAGCACTTTCCTCCACGGGAGGTATGTCTCAAACAGTCGACGCTTTGATCGTTCCCTGGAAGACCAGTAGTAGTTTCCGATGCACATCTCGTGACATTCTGTAAACTGTGGAGTATCAGAGTGTTGATGAAACACAGAAAATGCAACGGGATTGAATAAAACAGTTACCATGCACATTTTCCTCCATGGGAGTAATGTCTCTAACAGTTTACGCTTTGCTCGTTCCCTGAAAGGCCAGTAGTAGTTTCCGATGCACATCTGGAGGCATTCTGTAATCTGTGGACTATCAGCGTGTTGATGAAACACAGAAATGGCATTGGGATTGAATACAACAGTCACCATGCGAACTTTCATCCATGGGAGTAATGTCTCTAAAAGTCTACGCTTTGATCGTTCCCTGGAAGACCAGTAGTAGTTTACGATTAAGATCTGGAGGATTTCTGTAATCTGTGGACTATCAGAGTGTTGATGAAACACAGAAATTGCATCGGGATTGAACACAACAGTCACCATGCGCACTTTCCTCCATTTGAGTAATTCTCAAACATTCTACGCTTTGATCGTTCCCTGGAAGACCAGTAGTAGTTTCCGATGCACAACTGGTGGCGTTCTGTAATCTGTGGACTATCAGAGTGTTGATGAAACGCAGAAATTGCATCGGGATTGAATACAACAGTCACCATGAGCACTTTCCTCCACGGGAGGTATGTCTCAAACAGTCGACGCTTTGATCGTTCCCTGGAAGACCAGTAGTAGTTTCCGATGCACATCTGGTGGCATTCTGTAACCTGTGGACTATCAGAGTGTTGATGAAAGACAGAAATTGCATCTGGATTGAATACAACAGTCACCATCCGCAATTTCCTGCATGTGAGTAATGTCTGAAACAGTCTACGCTTTGATCGTTCCCAGGAAGACCAGTAGTAGTTTCCGATGCACATCGCATGGCATTATGTAATCTGTGGACTATCAGACTGTTGATGAAACACAGAAAATGCAACGGGATTGAATAAAACAGTTACCATGCGCACTTTCCTCCATGGGAGTAATGTCTCAAAGAGTTTACGCTTTGATCGTTCCCTGAAAGACCAGTGGTAGTTTCCGATGCACATCTGGACGCATTCTGTAATCTGTGGACTATCGGCGTGTTGATGAAACACAGAAATTGCACAGGGATTGAATACAACAGTCACCATGCGCACATTCCTCCACGGGAGGTATGTCTCAAACAGTCTACGCTTTCATCGTTCCCTGGAAGACCAGTAGTAGTTTCCGATTCACATCTGGTGGCATTCTGTAATCTGTTGGCCTATCAGAGTGTTGATGAAACACAGAAATTGCATCGGGATTGATTACAACAGTCACCATGCGCACTTTCCTCCATGGGAGTAATTCTCAAACAGTATACGCTTTGATCGTTCCCTGTAAGACCAGTGGTAGTTTCCGATGCACATCTGGAGGCATTCTGTAATCTGTGGGCTATTAGAGTGTTGATGAAACACAGAAATTGCATCGGGATTGAATACAACAGTCACCATGCGCACATTCCTGCGTAAAAGTAATGTCTCAAACAGTCTACGCTTTGATCGTTCCCTGGAAGACCAGTAGTAGATTCAATTGCACATCTGGAGGCTTTCTGTAATCTGTGGACTATCAGAATATTGATGAAACACAAAAATTGCATCGGGATTGAACACTACAGTCACCATGCGCACTTTCCTCCATGGGAGTAATGTTTAAAAGAGTTTACGCTTTGATCGTTCCCTGGAAGACCAGTAGCAGTTTCCGATGCACATCTGGAGGCATTCTGTAATCTGTTGACTATCAGAGTGTTGATGAAACACAGAAATGGCATCGGGATTGAATACAACAGTCACCATGCGCACATTCTACCATAAAAGTAATGTCTCAAACAGTCTACGATTTGATCGTTCCCTGGAAGACCAGTAGTAGTTTCCGATACACATCTGGAGGCATTCTGTAATCTGTGGACTATCAGAGTGTTGATGAAACACAGAAATTGCATCGGGATTGAATACAACAATCACCAGGCGCACTTTCCTTCATGGGAGTAATGTCCCAAACAGTGTACGCTTTGATCGTTCCCAGGAAGACCAGTAGCAGTTTCCGATGCACATCTGGATTCATTCTGTAATCTGTGGACTATCAGAGTGTTGATGAAACACAGAAATTGCATCAGGATTGAATACAACAGTCACCATCCGCACTTTTCTCCATGGGAGTAATGTCTCAAGAAATCTACGCTTTGATCGTTCCCTGGAAGACCAGTAGTAGTTTCCAATGCACATCTGGTGGCATTCTGTAGTGTGTGGACTATCAGAGTGTTGATGAAACACAGAAATTGCATCAGGATTGAATACAACAGTCACCATACGAACTTTCCTCCGTGGGAGTAATGTCTCAAACAGTCTACGCTTTGATCGTTCCCTGGAAGACCAGTAGTAGTTTCCGATGCACATCTGGAGGCATTCTGTAATCTGTGGACTATCAGAGTGTTGATGAAACACAGAAATTGCATCGGTATTGAATACAACAGTCACCATACGAACTTTCCTCCGTGGGAGTAATGTCTCAAACAGTCTACGCTTTGATCGTTCCCTGGAAGACCAGTAGAAGTTTCCGATGCACATCTGGAGGCATTCTGTAATCTGTGGACTATCAGAGTCTTGATGAAACACAGAAATTGCATCGGGATTGAATACATCAGTCACCATTCGCACTTTCCTCCACGGCAGTAATGTCTCTATTAGTCTACGCTTTGATCATTCCTGGAAGATTAGTAGTAGTTTCCGATGCACATCTGGAGGCTTTCTGTAATCTGTGGTCTATCAGAGTGTTGATGAAACACAGAAATTGCATCGGGATTGAATACAACAGTCACAATGCGCACTTTCCTCCAATCGAGTAATTCTCAAAAAGTCTACGCTTTGATCGTTCCCTAGAAGACCAGTAGTAGTTTCCGATGCACAACTGGTGGCATTCTGTAACCTGTGGACTATAAGAGTGTTGATGAAACACAGAAATTGCATCGGGATTGAATACAACAGTCACCATACGAACTTTCCTCCGTGGGAGTAATGTCTCAAACAGTCTACGATTTGATCGTTCCCTGGAAGACCAGTAGAAGTTTCCGATGCACATCTGGAGGCATTCTGTAATCTGTGGACTATCAGAGTCTAGATGAAACACAGAAATTGCATCGGGATTGAATACATCAGTCACCATGCGCACTTTCCTCCATGGGAGTGATGTCTCAAAGAGTTTACGCTTTGATCGTTCCCTGAAAGACCAGTGGTAGTTTCCGATGCACATCTGGAGGCATTCTGTAATCTGTGGACTATCGGCGTGTTCATGAAACACAGAAATTGCATCGGGATTGAATACAACAGTCACCATGCGCACATTCCTCCATAAAAGTAATATCTCAAACACTCTACGCTTTGATCGTTCCCTGGAAGACCAGTAGTAGTTTCCGATGCACATCTCGTGGCATTCTGTAATCTGTGGACTATCAAAGTGTTGATGAAACACAGATAATGCAACGGGATTGAATACAACAGTTACCATGCGCACTTTTCTCCATGGGAGTAATTTCTCAAAGAGTTTACGCTTTGATCGTTCCCGGGAAGACCAGTAGTAGTTTCCGATGCACATCTGGAGGCATTCTGTAATCTGTGGACTATCAGAGTGTTGATGAAACACAGAAATTGCATCGGGATTGAATACAACAATCACCATGCGCACATTCCTCCATAAAAGTAATATCTCAAACAGTCTACGCTTTGATCGTTCCCTGGAAGATCAGTAGTAGTTTCCGGTGCACATCTGGAGGCTTTGCGTAATCTGTGGATTATCAGAGTGTTGATGAAACACAGAATTTGCATCGGGATGGTTACAACAGTCACTATGCGCACTTTCCTCCATGGGAGTAATGTCTCTAACAGTCTACGCCTTGATCGTTCCCTGGAAGACCAGTAGTAATTTCCGATTAACATCTGGAGGCATTCTGTAATCTGTGGACTATCAGAGTGTTGATGAAACACAGAAATTGCATCGGGATTGAAGACAACAGTCACCATGCGCACTTTACTCCATGGGAGTAATGTCCCAAACAATCTACGCTTTGATCGTTCCCTGGAAGACCAGTAGTTGTTTCCGATGCACATCGGGAGGCATTCTGTAATCTGTGGACTATCAGAGTGTTGATAAAACACAGAAATTGCATCGGGATTGAATACAACATTCACCATGCGCACTTTCCTCCATGGGAGTAATTTCTCAAACAGTCTAAAATTTTATCGTTCCCTGGAAGACCATTAGTAGTTTCCAATGCACATCTGGAGGCATTCTGTAATCTGTGGAGTATCAGAGTGTTGATGAAACACAGAAATTGCATCGGGATGGAATACAACGGTCACCATGCGCACTTTCCTCCATGGGAGTAATGTCCCAACAAGGTCTACGCTTTGATCGTTCCCTGATAAAACCAGTAGTAGTTTTCGATGCACATCTGGAGGCATTCTGTAATCTGTGGACTATCAGAGTGTTGATGAAAAACAGAAATTGCATCGGGATTGAATACAACAGCCACCATGCGCACTTTCCTCCATGGGATTAATGTCTCAAACAGTCTACGCTTTGATCGTTCTCTGGAAGACCAGTAGTAGTTTCCGATGCACATCTGGAGGCATTCTGTAATCTGTGGACTATCAGAGTGTTGATGAAACACAGAAATTGCATCGGGATTGAATACAACATTTACCATGCACACTTTCCTCCATGGGAGTAATGTCTCTAAAAGTCTACGATTTGATCGTTCCCTGGAAGACCAGTAGTATTTTCCGATGCACAACTGGTGGCATTCTGTAATCTGTGGACTATCAGTGTGTTGATGAAACACAAAAATTGCATCGGGATTGAATACAACAGTCACCATGAGCACTTTCCTCCACGGGAGGTATGTCTCAAACAGTCGACGCTTTGATCTTTCCCTGGAAGACCAGTAGTAGTTTCCGATGCACATCTGGTGGCATTCTGTAATCTGTGGACTATCAGAGTGTTGATGAAACACAGAAATTGCATCGGGATTGAATACAACAGTCACCATGCGCACTTTCCTCCAATCGAGTAATTCTCAAAAAGTCTACGCTTTGATCGTTCCCTAGAAGACCAGTAGTAGTTTCCGATGCACAACTGGTGGCATTCTGTAACCTGTGGACTACCAGAGTGTTGATGAAACACAGATATTGCATCGGGATTGAATACAACAGTCACCATGCGCACTTTCCTCCACGGGAGGTATGTCTCAAACAGTCGACGCTTTGATCGTTCCCTGGAAGACCAGTAGTAGTTTCCGATGCACATCTGGTGGCATTCTGTAATCTGTGGACTATCAGATTGTTGATGAAACACAGAAATTGCATCGGGATTGAATACAACAGTCACCATCCGCACTTTCCTGCATGGGAGTAATGTCTGAAACAGTGTACGCTTTGATCGTTCCCGGGAAGACCAGTATTAGTTTCCGATGCACATCTCGTGGCATTCTGTAATCTGTGGTCTATCAGAGTGTTGATGAAACACAGAAATTGCATCGGGATTGAATACAACAGTCACCATGCGCACTTTCCTCCAATCGAGTAATTCTCAAAAAGTCTACGCTTTGATCGTTCCCTAGAAGACCAGTAGTAGTTTCCGATGCACAACTGGTGGCATTCTGTAACCTGTGGACTACCAGAGTGTTGATGAAACACAGATATTGCATCGGGATTGAATACAACAGTCACCATGCGCACTTTCCTCCACGGGAGGTATGTCTCAAACAGTCGACGCTTTGATCGTTCCCTGGAAGACCAGTAGTAGTTTCCGATGCACATCTGGTGGCATTCTGTAATCTGTGGACTATCAGATTGTTGATGAAACACAGAAATTGCATCGGGATTGAATACAACAGTCACCATCCGCACTTTCCTGCATGGGAGTAATGTCTGAAACAGTGTACGCTTTGATCGTTCCCGGGAAGACCAGTATTAGTTTCCGATGCACATCTCGTGGCATTCTGTAATCTGTGGACTATCAAAGTGTTGATGAAACACAGAAAATGCAACGGGATTGAATACAACAGTTAACATGCGCACTTTTCTCCATGGGAGTAATTTCTCAAAGAGTTTACGCTTTGATCGTTCCCTGAAAGACCAGTAGTAGTTTCCGATGCACATCTGGAGGCATTCTGTAATCTGTGGACTATCAGAGTGTTGATGAAACACAGAAATTGCATCGGGATTGAATACAACAGTCACCATGCGCACATTCCTCCATAAAAGTAATATCTCAAACAGTCAACGCTTTGATCGTTCCCTGGAAGACCAGTAGTAGTTTCCGGTGCACATCTGGAGGCTTTCCGTAATCTGTGGATTATCAGAGTGTTGATGAAACACAGAATTTGCATCGGGATTGGTTACAACAGTCACTATGCGCACTTTCCTCCATGGGAGTAATGTCTCAAACAGTCTACGCTTTGATCGTTCCCTGGAAGACCAGTAGTAATTTCCGATTAACATCTGGAGGCATTCTGTAATCTTCGGACTATCAGAGTGTTGATGAAACACAGAAATTGCATCGGGATTGAAGACAACAGTCACCATGCGCACTCTCCTCCATGGGAGTAATGTCCCAAACAGTCTACGCTTTGATCGTTCCCTGGAATACCAGTAGTTGTTTCCGATGCACATCGGGAGGCATTCTGTAATCTGTCGAGTATCAGAGTGTTGATGAAACACAGAAATTGCATCGGGATTGAATACAACATTCACCATGCGCACTTTCCTCCATGGGAGTAATTTCTCAAACAGTCTAAAATTTGATCGTTCCCTGGAAGACCATTAGTAGTTTCCGATGCACAACTGGTGGCATTCTGTAATCTGTGGACTATCAGAGTGTTGATGAAACACAGAAATTGCATCGGGATTGAAGACAACAGTCACCATGCGCACTCTCCTCCATGGGAGTAATGTCCCAAACAGTCTACGCTTTGATCGTTCCCTGAAAGACCAGTAGTAGTTTCCGATGCACATCTGGAGGCATTCTGTAAACTGTGGACTATCAGAGTGTTGATGAAAAACAGAAATTGCATCAGGATTGAAAACAACAGCCACCATGCGCACTTTCCTCCATGGGATTAATGTCTCACACATTCTACGCTTTGATCGTTCTCTGGAAGACCAGTAGTAGTTTCCGATGCACATCAGGAGGCATTCTGTAGTCTGTGGACTATCAGAGTGTTGATGAAACACAGAAATTGCACCGGGATTGAATACAACATTTACCATGCGCACTTTAATCCATGGGAGTAATGTCTCTAAAAGTCTACGATTTGATCGTTCCCTGGAGGACCAGTAGTAGTTTCCGATGCACAACTGGTGGCATTATGTAATCTGTGGACTATCAGAGTGTTGATGAAACACTGAAATTGCATCGGGATTGAATACAACAGTCACCATGAGCACTTTCCTCCACGGGAGGTATGTCTCAAACAGTCGACGCTTTGATCGTTCCCTGGAAGACCAGTAGTAGTTTCCGATGCACATCTGGTGGCATTATGTAATCTGTGGACTATCAGAGTGTTGATGAAACACAGAAATTGCATCGGGATTGAATACAACAGTCACCATCCGCACTTTCCTGCATGGGAGTAATGTCTGAAACAGTCTACGCTTTGATCGTTCCCGGGTAGACCAGTAGTAGTTTCCGATGCACATCAGGAGGCATTCTGTAATGCGTGGAGTATCAGAGTGTTGATGAAACACAGAAATTACATCGGGATTGAATACAACAGTCACTATGCGCACTTTCCTCCATGGGATTAATGTCTCAAACCGTCTACGCTTTGATCGTTCTCTGGCAGACCAGTAGTAGTTTCCGACGCACATCAGGAGGCATTCTGTAATCTGTGGACTATCAGAGTGTTGATGAAACACAGAAATTGCATCGGGATTGAATACAACATTTACCATGCGCACTTTCCTCCATGGGAGTAACGTTTCTAAAAGTCTACGATTTGATCGTTCCCTGGAGGACCAGTAGTAGTTTCCGATGCACAACTGGTGGCATTCTGTAATCTGTGGACTATCAGAGTGTTGATGAAACACAGAAATTGCATCGGGATTGAATACAACAGTCACCATGAGCACTTTCCTCCACGGGAGGTATGTCTCAAACAGTCGACGCTTTGATCGTTCCCTGGAAGACCAGTAGTAGTTTCCGATGCACATCTCGTGACATTCTGTAATCTGTGGAGTATCAGAGTGTTGATGAAACACAGAAAATGCAACGGGATTGAATAAAACAGTTACCATGCACATTTTCCTCCATGGGAGTAATGTCTCTAACAGTTTACGCTTTGCTCGTTCCCTGAAAGGCCAGTAGTAGTTTCCGATGCACATCTGGAGGCATTCTGTAATCTGTGGACTATCAGCGTGTTGATGAAACACAGAAATGGCATCGGGATTGAATACAACAGTCACCATGCGAACTTTCATCCATGGGAGTAATGTCTCTAAAAGTCTACGCTTTGATCGTTCCCTGGAAGACCAGTAGTAGTTTCCGATGCACAACTGGTGGCGTTCTGTAATCTGTGGACTATCAGAGTGTTGATGAAACGCAGAAATTGCATCGGGATTGAATACAACAGTCACCATGAGCACTTTCCTCCACGGGAGGTATGTCTCAAACAGTCGACGCTTTGATCGTTCCCTGGAAGACCAGTAGTAGTTTCCGATGCACATCTGGTGGCATTCAAATTGCATCGGGATTGAAGACAACAGTCACCATGCGCACTTTCCTCCATGGGAGTAATGTCCCAAACAGTCTACGCTTTGATCGTTCCCTGGAAGACCAGTAGTTGTTTCCGATGCACATCGGGAGGCATTCTGTAATCTGTGGACTATCAGAGTGTTCATGGAACACAGAAATTGCATCGGGATTGAATACAACATTCACCATGCGCACTTTCCTCCATGGGAGTAATTTCTCAAAGAGTCTAAGCTTTGATCGTTCCCTGGAAGACCATTAGTAGTTTCCGATGCACATCTGGAGGCTTTCTGTAGTCTGCGGAGTATCAGAGTGTTGATGAAACACAGAAATTGCATCGGGATTGAATACAACAGTCACCATGCGCACTTTCCTCCATGGGAGTAATGTCTCTAACAGTCTACGCTTTGATCGTTCCCTGGAAGAAGAGTAGTAGTTTCCGATGCACATCTGGAGGCTTTCTGTAATCTGTGGACTATCAGAGTGTTGATGAAACACAGAAATTGCATCAGGATCGATTACAACAGTCACCATGCGCACTTTCCTCCATAGGAGGTATGTCTCAAACAGTCGACGCTTTGATCGTTCCCTGGAAGACCAGTAGTAGTTTCCGATGCATATCTGGTGGCATTCTGTAATCTGTGGACTATCGGAGTGTTGATGAAAGACAGAAATTGCATCTGGATTGAATACAACAATCACCATCCGCAATTTCCTGCATGGGAATAATGTCTAAAACAGTCTACGCTTTGATCGTTCCCGGGAAGACCAGTAGTAGTTTCCAATGCACATCTCGTGACATTCTGTAATCTGTGGACTATCAGAGTGTTGATGAAACACAGAAATTGCATCGGGATTGAATACAACAGTCACCATGCGCACTTTCCTCCATGGGAGTAATGTCCCAAACAGTCTAAGCTTTGATCGTTCCCTGAAAGACCAGTATTAGTTTCCGATGCACATCTGGAGGCATTCTGTAATCTGTGGACTATCAGAGTGTTCATGAAAAACAGAAATTGCATCGGGATTGAATACAACAGCCACCATGGGCACTTTCCTCCATGGGATTAATGTCTCAAACAGTCTACGCTTTGATCGTTCTCTGGAAGACCAGTAGTAGTTTCCGATGCACATCTGGAGGCATTCTGTAATCTGTGGACTATCAGAGTGTTGATGAAACACAGAAATTGCATCGGGATTGAATACAACATTTACCATGCGCACTTTCCTCCATGGGAGTAATGTCTCTAACAGTCTACGCTTTGATCGTTCCCTGGAAGACCAGTAGTAGTTTCCGATGCACAACTGGTGGCATTCTGTAATCTGTGGACTATCAGAGTGTTTATGAAACACAGAAATTGCATCGGGATTGAATACATCAGTCACCATGAGCACTTTCCTCCACGGGAGGTATGTCTCAAACAGTCGACGCTTTGATCGTTCCCTGGAAGACCAGTAGTAGTTTCCGATGCACATCTGGTGGCATTCTGTAATCTGTGGACTATCAGAGTGTTGATGAAACACAGAAATTGCATCGGGATTGAATACAACAGTCACCATCCGCACTTTCCTGCATGGGAGTAATGTCTGAAACAGTCTACGCTTTGATCGTTCCCAGGAAGACCAGTAGTAGTTTCCGATGCATATCTCGTGGCATTCTGTTATCTGTGGACTATCAGAGTGTTGATGAAACACAGAAAATGCAACGGGATTGAATACAACAGTCACCATGCGCACATTCCTCCATAAAAGTAATATCTCAAACAGTCTACGCTTTGATCGTTCCCTGGAAGTCCATTAGTAGTTTCCGATGAACATCTGGAGGCATTCTGTAAACTGTGGAGTATCAGAGTGTTGATGAAACACAGAAATTGCATCGGGATTGAATACAACAGTCACTATGCGCACTTTCCTCCATGGGAGTAATGTCTCAAACAGTCTACGCTTTGATCGTTCCCTGGAAGACCAGTAGTAGTTTCCGATTAACATCTGGAGGCATTCTGTAATCTGTGGACTATCAGAGTGTTGATGAAACACAGAAATTGCATCGGGATTGAAGACAACAGTCACCATGCGCACTTTCCTCCATGGGAGTAATGTCCCAAACAGTCTACGTTTTGTTCGTTCCCTGGAAGACCAGTAGTTGTTTCCGATGCACATCGGGAGGCATTCTGTAATCTGTGGACTATCAGAGTGTTCATGAAACACAGAAATTGCATCGGGATTGAATACAACATTCACCATGCGCACTTTCCTCCATGGGAGTAATTTCTCAAAGAGTCTACGCTTTGATCGTTCCCTGGAAGACCATTAGTAGCTTCCGATGCACATCTGGAGGCATTCTGTAATCTGTGGAGTATCAGAGTGTTGATGAAACACAGAAATTGCATCGGGATTGAATACAACAGTCACCATGCGCACTTTCCTCCATGGGAGTAATGTCCCAAACAGTCTACGCTTTGATCGTTCCCTGGAAGACGAGTAGTAGTTTCCGATGCACATCTGGAAACATTCTGTAATCTGTGGACTATCAGAGTGTTGATGAAACGCAGAAATTGCATCGGGATTGAATACAACAGTCACCATGAGCACTTTCCTCCACGGGAGGTATGTCTCAAACAGTCGACGCTTTGATCGTTCACTGGAAGACCAGTAGTAGTTTCCGTTGCACATCTGGTGGCATTCAAATTGCATCGGGATTGAAGACAACAGTCACCATGCGCACTCTCCTCCATGCGAGTAATGTCCCAAACAGTCTACGCTTTGATCGTTCCCTGGAAGACCAGTAGTTGATTCCGATGCACATCGGCAGGCATTCAGTAATCTGTGGACTATCAGAATGTTCATGGAACACAGAAATTGCATCGGGATTGAATACAACATTCACCATGCGCACTTTCCTCCATGGGAGTAATTTCTCAAAGAGTCTACGCTTTGATCGTTCCCTGGAAGACCATTAGTAGTTTCCGATGCACATCTGGAGGCATTCTGTAATCTGTGGACTATCAGAGTGTTGATGAAACACAGAAATTGCATCGGGATTGAATACAACAGTCACCATGCGCACTTTCCTCCATGGGAGTAATGTCTCTAACAGTCTACGCTTTGATCGTTCCCTGGAAGACCAGTAGTAGTTTCCGATGCACATCTGGAGGCTTTCTGTAATCTGTGGACTATCAGAGTGTTGATGAAACACAGAAATTGCATCGGGATCGATTACAAAAGTCACCATGCGCACTTTCCTCCACGGGAGGTATGTCTCAAACAGTCGACGCTTTGATCGTTCCCTGGAAGACCAGTAGTAGTTTACGATGCACATCTGGTGGCATTCTGTAATCTGTGGACTATCAGAGTGTTGATGAAACACAGAAATTGCATCGGGATTGAATACAACAATCACCATCCGCAATTTCCTGCATGGGAGTAATGTCTAAAACAGTCTACGCTTTGATCGTTCCCTGGAAGACCAGTAGTAGTATCCGATGCACAACTGGTGGCATTCTGTAATCTGTGGACTATCAGAGTGTTGATGAAACACAGAAATTGCATTGGGATTGAATACAACAGTCACCATGAGCACTTTCCTCCACGGGAGGTATGTCTCAAACAGGCGACGCTTTGATCGTTCCCTGGAAGACCAGTAGTAGTTTCCGATGCACATCTGGTGGCATTCTGTAATCTGTGGACTATCAGAGTGTTGATGAAACACAGAAATTGCATCGGGATTGAATACAACAGTCACCATCCGCACTTTCCTGCATGGGAGTAATGTCTGAAACAGTCTACGCTTTGATCGTTCCCGGGAAGACCAGTAGTAGTTTCCGATGCATATCTCGTGGCATTCTGTTATCTGTGGACTATCAGAGTGTTGATGAAACACAGAAAATGCAACGGGATTGAATACAACAGTCACCATGCGCACATTCTTCCATAAAAGTAATATCTCAAACAGTCTACGCTTTGATCGTTCCCTGGAAGACCATTAGTAGTTTCCGATGCACATCTGGAGGCATTCTGTAATCTGTGGAGTATCAGAGTGTTGATGAAACACAGAAATTGCATCGGGATTGAATACAACAGTCACTATGCGCACTTTCCTCCATGGGATTAATGTCTCAAACAGTCTACGCTTTGATCGTTCCCTGGAAGACCAGTAGTAGTTTCCGATTAACATCTGGAGGCATTCTGTAATCTGTGGAGTATCAGAGTGTTGATGAAACACAGAAATTGCATCGGGATTGAACACAACAGTCACCATGCGCACTTTCCTCCATTTGAGTAATTCTCAAACATTCTACGCTTTGATCGTTCCCTGGAAGACGAGTAGCAGTTTCCGATGCACAACTGGTGGCGTTCTGTAATCTGTGGACTATCAGAGTGTTGATGAAACGCAGAAATTGCATCGGGATTGAATACAACAGTCACCATGAGCACTTTCCTCCACGGGAGGTATGTCTCAAACAGTCGACGCTTTGATCGTTCCCTGGAAGACCAGTAGTAGTTTCCGATGCACATCTGGTGGCATTCAAATTGCATCGGGATTGAAGACAACAGTCACCATGCGCACTTTCCTCCATGGGAGTAATGTCCCAAACAGTCTACGCTTTGATCGTTCCCTGGAAGACCAGTAGTTGTTTCCGATGCACATCGGGAGGCATTCTGTAATCTGTGGACTATCAGAGTGTTCATGGAACACAGAAATTGCATCGGGATTGAATACAACATTCACCATGCGCACTTTCCTCCATGGGAGTAATTTCTCAAAGAGTCTACGCTTTGATCGTTCCCTGGAAGACGATTAGTAGTTTCCGATGCACATCTGGAGGCATTCTGTAATCTGTGGAGTATCAGAGTGTTGATGAAACACAGAAATTGCATCGGGATTGAATACAACAGTCACCATGCGCACTTTCCTCCATGGGAGTAATGTCTCTAACAGTCTACGCTTTGATCGTTCCCTGGAAGACCAGTAGTAGTTTCCGATGCACATCTGGAGGCTTTCTGTAATCTGTGGACTATCAGAGTGTTGATGAAACACAGAAATTGCATCGGGATCGATTACAACAGTCACCATGCGCACTTTCCTCCACGGGAGGTATGTCTCAAACAGTCGACGCTTTGATCGTTCCCTGGAAGACCAGTAGTAGTTTCCGATGCATATCTGGTGGCATTCTGTAATCTGTGGACTATCGGAGTGTTGATGAAAGACAGAAATTGCGTCTGGATTGAATACAACAATCACCATCCGCAATTTCCTGCATGGGAATAATGTCTAAAACAGTCTACGCTTTGATCGTTCCCGGGAAGACCACTAGTAGTTTCCAATGCACATCTCGTGACATTCTGTAATCTGTGGACTATCAGAGTGTTGATGAAACACAGAAATTGCATCGGGATTGAATACAACAGTCACCAGGCGCCCTTTCCTCCATGGGAGTAATGTCCCAAACAGTCTAAGCTTTGATCGTTCCCTGAAAGACCAGTATTAGTTTCCGATGCACATCTGGAGGCATTCTGTAATCTGTGGACTATCAGAGTGTTCATGAAAAACAGAAATTGCATCGGGATTGAATACAACAGCCACCATGGGCACTTTCCTCCATGGGATTAATGTCTCAAACAGTCTACGCTTTGATCGTTCTCTGGAAGACAAGTAGTAGTTTCCGATGCACATCTGGAGGCATTCTGTAATCTGTGGACTATCAGAGTGTTGATGAAACACAGAAATTGCATCGGGATTGAATACAACATTTACCATGCGCACTTTCCTCCATGGAAGTAATGTCTCTAACAGTCTACGCTTTGATCGTTCCCTGGAAGACCAGTAGTAGTTTCCGATGCACAACTGGTGGCATTCTGTAATCTGTGGACTATCAGAGTGTTTATGAAACACAGAAATTGCATCGGGATTGAATACATCAGTCACCATGAGCACTTTCCTCCACGGGAGGTATGTCTCAAACAGTCGACGCTTTGATCGTTCCCTGGAAGACCAGTAGTAGTTTCCGATGCACATCTGGTGGCATTCTGTAATCTGTGGAGTATCAGAGTGTTGATGAAACACAGAAATTGCATCGGGATTGAATACAACAGTCACCATGCGCACTTTCCTCCATGGGAGTAATGTCCCAAACAGTCTACGCTTTGATCGTTCCCTGGAAGACGAGTAGTAGTTTCCGATGCACATCTGGAGGCATTCTGTAATCTGTGGACTATCAGAGTGTTGATGAAACGCAGAAATTGCATCGGGATTGAATACAACAGTCACCATGAGCACTTTCCTCCACGGGAGGTATGTCTCAAACAGTCGACGCTTTGATCGTTCCCTGGAAGACCAGTAGTAGTTTCCGATGCACATCTGGTGGCATTCAAATTGCATCGGGATTGAAGACAACAAGCACCATGCGCACTCTCCTCCATGGGAGTAATGTCCCAAACAGTCTACGTTTTGATCGTTCCCTGGAAGACCAGTAGTTGATTCCGATGCACATCGGGAGGCATTCTGTAATCTGTGGACTATCAGAGTGTTCATGGAACACAGAAATTGCATCGGGATTGAATACAACATTCACCATGAGCACTTTCCTCCACGGGAGGTATGTCTCAAACAGTCGACGCTTTGATCATTCCGTGGAAGTCCAGTAGTAGTTTCCGATGCACATCTGGTGGCATTCTGTAATCTGTGGACTATCAGAGTGTTGATGAAACACAGAAATTGCATCGGGATTGAATACAACAGTCACCATCCGCACTTTCCTGCATGGGAGTAATGTCTGAAACAGTCTACGCTTTGATCGTTCCCGGGAAGACCAGTAGTAGATTCCGATGCATATCTCGTGGCATTCTGTTATCTGTGGACTATCAGAGTGTTGATGAAACACAGAAAATGCAACGGGATTGAATACAACAGTCACCATGCGCACATTCTTCCATAAAAGTAATATCTCAAACAGTCTACGCTTTGATCGTTCCCTGGAAGACCATTAGTAGTTTCCGATGCACATCTGGAGGCATTCTGTAATCTGTGGAGTATCAGAGTGTTGATGAAACACAGAAATTGCATCGGGATTGAATACAACAGTCACTATGCGCACTTTCCTCCATGGGAGTAATGTCTCAAACAGTCTACGCTTTGATCGTTCCCTGGAAGACCAGTAGTAGTTTCCGATTAACATCTGGAGGCATTCTGTAATCTGTGGACTATCAGAGTGTTGATGAAACACAGAAATTGCATCGGGATTGAAGACAACAGTCACCATGCGCACTTTCCTCCATGGGAGTAATGTCCCAAACAGTCTACGCTTTGTTCGTTCCCTGGAAGACCAGTAGTTGTTTCCGATGCACATCGGGAGGCATTCTGTAATCTGTGGACTATCAGAGCGTTCATGAAACACAGAAATTGCATCTTGATTGAATACAACATTCACCATGCGCACTTTCCTCCATGGGAGTAATTTCTCAAAGAGTCTACGCTTTGATCGTTCCCTGGAAGACCATTAGTAGTTTCCGCTGCACATCTGGAGGCATTCTGTAATCTGTGGAGTATCAGAGTGTTGATGAAACACAGAAATTGCATCGGGATTGAATACAAAAGTCACCATGCGCACTTTCCTCCATGGGAGTAATGTCCCATACAGTCTACGCTTTGATCGTTCCCTGGAAGACGAGTAGTAGTTTCCGATGCACATCTGGAGGCATTCTGTAATCTGTGGAGTATCAGAGTGTTGATGAAACACAGAAATTGCATCGGGATTGAATACAACAGTCACCATGCGCACTTTCCTCCATGGGAGTAATGTCCCTAACAGTTTACGCTTTGCTCGTTCCCTGAAAGGCCAGTAGTAGTTTCCGGTGCACATCTGGAGGCATTCTGTAATCTGTGGCCTATCAGCGTGTTGATGAAACACAGAAATGGCATCGGGATTGAATACAACAGTCACCATGCACACATTCCTCCATGGGAGTAACGTCTCTAACAGTCTACGCTTTGATCGTCCCCTGGAAGACCAGTAGTAGTTTCCGATGCGCATCTTGAGGCTTTATGTACTCTGTGGACTATCAGAGTGTTGATGAAACACAGGAATTGCATCGGGATTGAATACAACAGTCACCATGCGCACTTTCCTCCATGGGAGTAATGTTTCAAAGAGTTTACGCTTTGATCGTTCCCTGTTAGACCAGTAGCAGTTTCCGATGCACATCTGGTGGCATTCTGTAATCTGTGGACTATCAGAGTGTTGATGAAACACAGAAATTGCATCGGGTTTGAATACAACAGTCACCATGAGCACATTCCTCCATAAAAGTAATGTCTCAAACAGTCTACGCTTTGATCGTTCCCTGAAAGACCAGTAGTAGTTTCCGATGCGCATCTGGAGGCATTCTGTATTCTGTGGACTATCAGAGTGTTGATGAAACACAGAAATTGCATCGGGATTGAATACAACAGCCACCATGCGCACTTTCCTCCATGGGAATTATGTCTCAAAGAGTCTACGCTTTGATCGTTCCCTGGAAGACCAGTAGTAGTTTCCGATGCACATCTGGAGGCTTTATGTACTCTGTGGACTATCAGAGTGTTGATGAAACATAGAAATTGCATCGGGATAGAATACAACAGTCTCCATGCGCAGTTTCCTCCATGGGAGTAATTCTCAAACAGTCTACGCTTTGATCTTTCCCTGGAAGACCAGTAGTAGTTCCGATTAACATCTGGAGGCATTCTGTAATCTGTGGACTATCAGAGTGTTGATGAAACACAGAAATTTCATCGGGTTTGAAAAGAACAGTCACCATGCGCACTTTCCTCCACGGGAATAATGTCTCAAACAATCTACGCTTTGATCGTTCATTGGAAGACCAGT
Source organism: Schistocerca gregaria (assembly GCF_023897955.1). Lineage (NCBI taxonomy): Eukaryota > Metazoa > Arthropoda > Insecta > Orthoptera > Acrididae > Schistocerca > Schistocerca gregaria. The sequence goes on from NC_064920.1 coordinate 44,653,362, forward strand.
AGTAGTTTCTGATGCACATCTGGTGGCATTCTGAAATGTGTAGACAATCAGAGTGTTGATGAAACACAGTAATTGCATCGGGATTGAATACAACAGTCACCATGCGAACATTCCTCCATGGGAGTAATGTCTCTAACAGTCTACGCTTTGATCGTTCCCTGGAAGACCAGTAGTAGTTTCCGATGCACATCTGGAGGCTTTCCGTAATCTGTGGACTATCAAAGTGTTGATGAAACACAGAAAATGCATCGGGATTGAATACAACAGTCACGGTGCGCACTTTCCTCCATGGGAATAATGTCCCAAACAGTCTACGCTGTGATCGTTCCCTGGAAGACCAGTAGTAGTTTCTGATTATCATCCGGATGCATTCTGTAATCTGTGGACTATCAGAGTGTTGATGAAACACAGAAATTGCATCGGGATCGAATGCAACAGTCACCATGCGCACTTTCCTCCATGGGAGTAATGTTTCAAAGAGTTTACGCTTTGATCGTTCCCTGGAAGACCAGTAGCAGTTTCCGATGCACATCTGGTGGCATTCTGTAATCTGTGGACTATCAGGGTGTTGATGAAACACAGAAATTGCTTCGGGATTGAATACAACAGTCACCATGAGCACATTCCTCCATAAAAGTTATGTCTCAAACAGTCTACGCTTTGATCGTTCCCTGAAAGACCAGTAGTAGTTTCCGATGCACATCTGGAGGCATTCTGTATTCTGTGGACTATCAGAGTGTTGATGAAACACACAAATTGCATCGGGATTGAATACAACAGCCACCATGCGCACTTTCCTCCATGGGAATAATGTCTCAAAGAGTCTACGCTTTGATCGTTCCCTGGAAGACCAGTAGTAGTTTCCGATGCACATCTGGAGGCTTTCTGTAATCTGTGGACTATCAGAGTGTTGTTGAAACACAGAAATTGCATCGGGATTGAATACAACAGTCACCATGCGCACTTTCTTCCATGGGAGTAATGTCTCAAACAGTCTACGCTTTGATCGTTTCCTGGAAGACCATTAGTAGTTTCCGATTAACATCTGGAGGCATTCTGTAATCTGTGGACTATCAGAGTGTTGATGAAACACAGAAATTGCTTCGGGATTGAAGACAACAGTCACCATGCGCACTTTCCTCCATGGGAGTAATGTCCCAAACAGTCTACGCTTTGATCGTTCCCTGAAATACCAGTAGTAGTTTACGATGCACATCTGGAGGCACTCTGTAATCTGCTGACTATCAGAGTGTTGATGAAACACATAAATTGCATCGGGATTGAAGACAACAGTCACAATGCGAACTTTCCTTAATGGGAGTAATGTCTCAAACAGTCTACGGTTTGATCGTTCCCTGAAAGACCAGTAGAAGCTTCCGATGCACATCTGGAGGCATTCTGTAATCTGTGGACTATCAGAGTGTTGATGAAACACAGAAATTGCATCGGGATTGAATACAACAGTCACTATGCGCACTTTCCTCCATGGGAGTAATGTCTCTAACAGTCTACGCTTTGATCGTTCCCTGGAAGACCAGTAGTAGTTTCCGATGCACATCTGGAGGCTTTCCGTAATCTGTGGACTATCAGAGTGTTGATGAAACACAGAAAATGCATCGGGATTGAATACAACAGTCACGATGCGCACTTTCCTCCATGGGAGTAATGTCCCAAACAGTCTACGCTGTGATCGTTCCCTGGAAGACCAGTAGTAGTTTCTGATTATCATCCGGAGGCATTCTGTAATCTGTGGACTATCAGAGTGTTGATGAAACACAGAAATTGCATCGGGATTGAATACAACAGTCACCATGAGCACATTCCTCCATAAAAGTAATGTCTCAAACAGTCTACGCTTTGATCGTTCCCTGAAAGACCAGTAGTAGTTTCCGATGCACATCTGGAGGCATTCTGTATTCTGTGGACTATCAGAGTGTTGATGAAACACACAAATTGCATCGGGATTGAATACAACAGCCACCATGCGCACTTTCCTCCATGGGAATAATGTCTCAAAGAGTCTACGCTTTGATCGTTCCCTGGAAGACCAGTAGTAGATTCCGATGCACATCTGGAGGCTTTCTGTAATCTGTGGACTATCAGAGTGTTGTTGAAACACAGAAATTGCATCGGGATTGAATACAACAGTCACCATGCGCACTTTCTTCCATGGGAGTAATGTCTCAAACAGTCTACGCTTTGATCGTTTCCTGGAAGACCATTAGTAGTTTCCGATTAACATCTGGAGGCATTCTGTAATCTGTGGACTATCAGAGTGTTGATGAAACACAGAAATTGCTTCGTGATTGAAGACAACAGTCACCATGCGCACTTTCCTCCATGGGAGTAATGTCCCAAACAGTCTACGCTTTGATCGTTCCCTGAAATACAAGTAGTAGTTTACGATGCACATCTGGAGGCATTCTGTAATCTGCTGACTATCAGAGTGTTGATGAAACACATAAATTGCATCGGGATTGAAGACAACAGTCACAATGCTAACTTTCCTTAATGGGAGTAATGTCTCAAACAGTCTACGCTTTGATCGTTCCCTGAAAGACCAGTAGAAGCTTCCGATGCACATCTGGAGGCATTCTGTAATCTGTGGACCATCAGAGTGCTGATGAAACACAGAAATTGCATCGGGATTGAATACAACAGTCACCATGCGAACTTTCCTTAATGGGAGTAATGTCTCAAACAGTCTACGCTTTCATCGTTCCCTGGAAGACCAGTAGAAGCTTCCGATGCACATCTGGAGGCATTCTGTAATCTTTGGACTATCAGAGTGTTGATGAAACACAGAAATTGCATCGGGATTGAATACAACAGTCACGATGCGCACTTTCCTCCACGGGAGGTATGTCTCAAACAGTCGACGCTTTGATCGTTCCCTGGAAGACCAGTAGTAGTTTCCGATGCACAACTGGTGGCATTCTGTAATCTGTGGACTATCAGAGTGTTGATGAATCACAGAAATTGCATCGGGATTAAATACAACAGTCGCGAGGCGCACTTTAGTCCACGGGAGGTATGTCTCAAACAGTCTACGCTTTGATCGTTCCCTGGAAGACCAGTAGTAGTTTCCGATGCACTTCTCGTGCAATTCTGTAATCTGTGGACTATCAGAGTGTTGATGAAACACAGAAATTGCATCGGGATTGAATACAACAGTCACCATGCACACATTCCTCCATAAAAGTAATATCTCAACCAGTCTACGCTTTGATCGTTTCCTGGAAGACCATTAGTAGTTTCCGATTAACATCTGGAGGCATTCTGTAATCTGTGGACTATCAGAGTGTTGATGAAACACAGAAATTGCTTCGGGATTGAAGACAACAGTCACCATGCGCACTTTCCTCCATGGGAGTAATGTCCCAAACAGTCTACGCTTTGATCGTTCCCTGAAATACAAGTAGTAGTTTACGATGCACATCTGGAGGCATTCTGTAATCTGCTGACTATCAGAGTGTTGATGAAACACATAAATTGCATCGGGATTGAAGACAACAGTCACAATGCTAACTTTCCTTAATGGGAGTAATGTCTCAAACAGTCTACGCTTTGATCGTTCCCTGAAAGACCAGTAGAAGCTTCCGATGCACATCTGGAGGCATTCTGTAATCTGTGGACCATCAGAGTGCTGATGAAACACAGAAATTGCATCGGGATTGAATACAACAGTCACCATGCGAACTTTCCTTAATGGGAGTAATGTCTCAAACAGTCTACGCTTTCATCGTTCCCTGGAAGACCAGTAGAAGCTTCCGATGCACATCTGGAGGCATTCTGTAATCTGTGGACTATCAGAGTGTTGATGAAACACAGAAATTGCATCGGGATTGAATACAACAGTCACGATGCGCACTTTCCTCCACGGGAGGTATGTCTCAAACAGTCGACGCTTTGATCGTTCCCTGGAAGACCAGTAGTAGTTTCCGATGCACAACTGGTGGCATTCTGTAATCTGTGGACTATCAGAGTGTTGATGAATCACAGAAATTGCATCGGGATTAAATACAACAGTCGCGAGGCGCACTTTAGTCCACGGGAGGTATGTCTCAAACAGTCTACGCTTTGATCGTTCCCTGGAAGACCAGTAGTAGTTTCCGATGCACTTCTCGTGCAATTCTGTAATCTGTGGACTATCAGAGTGTTGATGAAACACAGAAATTGCATCGGGATTGAATACAACAGTCACCATGCACACATTCCTCCATAAAAGTAATATCTCAACCAGTCTACGCTTTGATCGTTTCCTGGAAGACCATTAGTAGTTTCCGATTAACATCTGGAGGCATTCTGTAATCTGTGGACTATCAGAGTGTTGATGAAACACAGAAATTGCTTCGGGATTGAAGACAACAGTCACCATGCGCACTTTCCTCCATGGGAGTAATGTCCCAAACAGTCTACGCTTTGATCGTTCCCTGAAATACAAGTAGTAGTTTACGATGCACATCTGGAGGCATTCTGTAATCTGCTGACTATCAGAGTGTTGATGAAACACATAAATTGCATCGGGATTGAAGACAACAGTCACAATGCTAACTTTCCTTAATGGGAGTAATGTCTCAAACAGTCTACGCTTTGATCGTTCCCTGAAAGACCAGTAGAAGCTTCCGATGCACATCTGGAGGCATTCTGTAATCTGTGGACCATCAGAGTGCTGATGAAACACAGAAATTGCATCGGGATTGAATACAACAGTCACCATGCGAACTTTCCTTAATGGGAGTAATGTCTCAAACAGTCTACGCTTTCATCGTTCCCTGGAAGACCAGTAGAAGCTTCCGATGCACATCTGGAGGCATTCTGTAATCTGTGGACTATCAGAGTGTTGATGAAACACAGAAATTGCATCGGGATTGAATACAACAGTCACGATGCGCACTTTCCTCCACGGGAGGTATGTCTCAAACAGTCGACGCTTTGATCGTTCCCTGGAAGACCAGTAGTAGTTTCCGATGCACAACTGGTGGCATTCTGTAATCTGTGGACTATCAGAGTGTTGATGAATCACAGAAATTGCATCGGGATTAAATACAACAGTCGCGAGGCGCACTTTAGTCCACGGGAGGTATGTCTCAAACAGTCTACGCTTTGATCGTTCCCTGGAAGACCAGTAGTAGTTTCCGATGCACTTCTCGTGCAATTCTGTAATCTGTGGACTATCAGAGTGTTGATGAAACACAGAAATTGCATCGGGATTGAATACAACAGTCACCATGCACACATTCCTCCATAAAAGTAATATCTCAACCAGTCTACGCTTTGATCGTTCCCTGGAAGACCAGTAGTAGTTTCCGATGCACATCTGGTGGCATTCTGTAATCTGTGGACTATCAGAGTGTTGATGAAACACAGATATTGCCTCGGGATTGAATACAACAGTCACCATGTGCACTTTCCTCCACGGGAGTAATGTCTCAAACAATCTACGCTTTCATCGATCCCTGGAAGACCAGTAGTAGTTTCCGATGCACATCTGGTGGCATTCTGTAATGTGTAGACTATCAGAGTGTTGATGAAACACAGTAAATGCATCGGGATTGAATACAACAGTCACTATGCGCACTTTCCTCCATGGGAGTAATGTCTCTAACAGTCTACGCTTTGATCGTTCCTTGGAGGACCAGTAGTAGTTTAAGATGCACATCTAGAAGCATTCTGTAATCTGTGGAGTATCAGAGTGTTGATGAAACACAGAAATTGCATCGGGATTTAATACAACAGTCACCATGCGCACTTTCCTTCATTGGAGTAATGTCCCAAACAGTCTACGCTTTGATCGTTTCCTGAAATACCAGTAGTAGTTTCCGATGCACATCTAGAGGCTTTCCGTAATCTGTGGACTATCAGAGTGTTGATGAAACACAGAAATTGCATCGGGATTGAATAAAACAGTCACCATGCGCACTTTCCTCCATGGGAGTAATGTCTCAAACAATCTACGCTTTGATCGTTTCCTGGAAGACCATCAGTAGTTTCCGATTAACATCTGGATTCATTCTGTAATTGTGGACTATCAGAGTGTTGATGAAACACAGAAATTGCATCGGGGTTGATGACAACAGTCACCATGCGCTCTTTCCTCCATGGGAGTAATGTCCCAAACAGTCTACGCCTTGATCGTTCCCTGGAAGACCAGTAGTTGTTTCCGATGCACATCGGGAGGCATTCTGTAATCTGTGGACTATCAGAGTGTTGATGAAAAACAGAAATTGCATCGGGATTGAATACAACATTCACCATGCGCACTTTCCTCCATGGGAGTAATGTCTCAAACAGTCTACGCTTTGATCGTTCCCTGAAATACCAGTAGTAGTTTCCGATGCACATCTGGAGGCTTTATGTACTCTGTGGACTATCAGAGTGTTGATGAAACATAGAAATTGCATCGGGATAGAATACAACAGTCTCCATGCGAAGTTTCCTCCATGGGAGTAATTCTCAAACAGTCTACGCTTTGATCTTTCCCTGGAAGACCAGTAGTAGTTCCGATTAACATCTGGAGGCATTCTGTAATCTGTGGACTATCAGAGTGTTGATGAAACACAGAAATTTAGTCGGGTTTGAAAAGAACAGTCACCATGCGCACTTTCCTCCACGGGAATAATGTCTCAAACAATCTACGCTTTGATCGTTCCCTGGAAGACCAGTAGTAGTTTCTGATGCACATCTGGTGGCATTCTGAAATGTGTAGACAATCAGAGTGTTGATGAAACACAGTAATTGCATCGGGATTGAATACAACAGTCACCATGCGAACATTCCTCCATGGGAGTAATGTCTCTAACAGTCTACGCTTTGATCGTTCCCTGGAAGACCAGTAGTAGTTTCCGATGCACATCTGGAGGCTTTCCGTAATCTGTGGACTATCAGAGTGTTGATGAAACACAGAAAATGCATCGGGATTGAATACAACAGTCACGATGCGCACTTTCCTCCATGGGAGTAATGTCCCAAACAGTCTACGCTGTGATCGTTCCCTGGAAGACCAGTAGTAGTTTCTGATTATCATCCGGAGGCATTCTGTAATCTGTGGACTATCAGAGTGTTGATGAAACACAGAAATTGCATCGGGATTGAATACAACAGTCACCATGCGCACTTTCCTCCATGGGAGTAATGTTTCAAAGAGTTTACGCTTTGATCGTTCCCTGGAAGACCAGTAGCAGTTTCCGATGCACATCTGGTGGCATTCAGTAATCTGTGGACTATCAGGGTGTTGATGAAACACAGAAATTGCATCGGGATTGAATACAACAGTCACCATGAGCACATTCCTCCATAAAAGTAATGTCTCAAACAGTCTACGCTTTGATCGTTCCCTGAAAGACCAGTAGTAGTTTCCGATGCACATCTGGAGGCATTCTGTATTCTGTGGACTATCAGAGTGTTGATGAAACACACAAATTGCATCGGGATTGAATACAACAGCCACCATGCGCACTTTCCTCCATGGGAATAATGTCTCAAAGAGTCTACGCTTTGATCGTTCCCTGGAAGACCAGTAGTAGATTCCGATGCACATCTGGAGGCTTTCTGTAATCTGTGGACTATCAGAGTGTTGTTGAAACACAGAAATTGCATCGGGATTGAATACAACAGTCACCATGCGCACTTTCTTCCATGGGAGTAATGTCTCAAACAGTCTACGCTTTGATCGTTTCCTGGAAGACCATTAGTAGTTTCCGATTAACATCTGGAGGCATTCTGTAATCTGTGGACTATCAGAGTGTTGATGAAACACAGAAATTGCTTCGGGATTGAAGACAACAGTCACCATGCGCACCTTCCTCCATGGGAGTAATGTCTCAAAGAGTCTACGCTTTGATCGTTCCCTGGAAGACCAGTAGTAGTTTCCGATGCACATCTGGAGGCATTCTGTAATCTGCTGACTATCAGAGTGTTGATGAAACACATAAATTGCATCGGGATTGAAGACAACAGTCACAATGCTAACTTTCCTTAATGGGAGTAATGTCTCAAACAGTCTACGCTTTGATCGTTCCCTGAAAGACCAGTAGAAGCTTCCGATGCACATCTGGAGGCATTCTGTAATCTGTGGACTATCAGAGTGTTGATGAAACACAGAAATTGCATCGGAATTGAATACAACAGTCACTATGCGCACTTTCCTCCATGGGAGTAATGTCTCTAACAGTCTACGCTTTAATCGCTCCGTGGAAGACCAGTAGTAGTTTCCGATGCACATCTGGAGGCTTTCCGTAATCTGTGGATTATCAGAGTGTTGATGAAACACAGATATTGCATCGGAATTGAATACAACAGTCACTATGCGCACTTTCCTCCATGGGAGTAATGTCTCAAACAGTCTACGCTTTGATCTCTTCCTGGAAGACCAGTAGTAGTTTCCGATGCACATCTGGAGGCTTTCCGTAATCTGTGGATTATCAGAGTGTTGATGAAACACAAAAATTGCATCGGGATTGAATACAACAGTTCCCATGCGCACTTTCCTCCATGGGAGTAATGTCTCTAACAGTCTACGCTTTGATCATTCCGTGGAAGACCAGTAGTAGTTTCCGATGCACATCTGGAGGCTTTCTGTAATCTGTGGACTATCAGAGTGTTGATGAAACACAGAAATTGCATCGGGATTGAATACAACAGTCACCATGCGCACTTTCCTCCATGGGAGTAATTCTCAAACAGTCTACGCTTTGATCGTTCCCTGGAAGACCAGTAGTAGTTTCCGATGCACATCTGGTGGCATTCTGTAATCTGTGGACTATCAGAGTGTTGATGAAACACAGAAATTGCATCGGGATTGAATACAACAGTCAACATCCACACTTTCCTGCATGGGAGTAATGTCTGAAACAGTCTACGCTTTGATCGTTCCCTGGAAGACCAGTAGTAGTTTGCGATGCACATCTGGAGGCATCCTGTAATCTGTGGACTATCAGAGTGCTGATGAAACACAGAAATTGCATCGGGATTGAATACAACAGTCACCATGCGAACTTTCCTTAATGGGAGTAATGTCTCAAACAGTCTACGCTTTGATCGTTCCCTGAAAGACCAGTTGAAGCTTCCGATGCACATCTGGAGGCATTCTGTAATCTGTGGACTATCAGAGTGTTGATGAAACACAGAAGTTGCATCGGGATTGAATACAACAGTCACTATGCACACTTTCCTCCATGGGAGTAATGTCTCTAACAGTCTACGCTTTGATCGCTCCCTGGAGGACCAGTAGTAGTTTCCGATGCACATCTGGAGGCTTTCTGGAATCTGTGGATTATCAGAGTGTTGATGAAACACAGAAATTGCATCGGGATTGAATACAACATTCACCATGCGCACTTTCCTCCATGGGAGTAGTGTCTCAAACAGTCTACGCTTTGATCGTTCCCTGGAAGACCATTAGTAGTTTCCGATGCACATCTGGAGGCATTCTGTAATCTGTGGAGTATCAGAGTGTTCATGAAACACAGAAATTGCATCGGGATTGAATACAACAGTCACCATGCGCACTTTCCTCAATGGGAGTAATGTCCCAAACAGTCTACGCTTTGATCGTTCCCTGAAAGACCAGTAGTAGTTTCCGATGCACATCTGGAGGCATTCTGTAAACTGTGGACTATCAGAGTGTAGATGAAACACAGAAATTGCATCGGGATTGAATACAACAGTTACCATGCGCACTTTCCTCCATGGGAGTAATGTCTCTAACAGTCTACGCTTTGATCATTCCGTGGAAGACCAGTAGTAGTTTCCGATGCCCATGTGGAGGCTTCCTGTAATCTGTGGACTATCAGAGTGTTGATGAAACACAGAAATTGCATCGGGATTGAATACAACATTCACCATGCGCACTTTCCTCCATGGGGGTAATTCTCAAACAGTCTACGCTTTATCGTTCCCTGGAAGACAAGTAGTAGTTTCCGTGGCACATCTGGTGGCATTCTGTAATCTTTGGACTATCAGTTGATGAAACACAGAAATTGGATCGGGACTGAATACAACAGTCACCATCCGCACTTTCCTGTATGGGGGTAATGTCTGAAACAGTCTACGCTTTGATCGTTCCCGGGAAGACCAGTAGTAGTTTCCGATGCACATCTCGCGGCATTCTGAAATCTGTGGACTATCAGAGTGTTGATGAAACACAGAAAATGCAACGGGAATGAATACAACAGTTACCATGCGCACTTTTCTCCATGGGAGTAATTTCTCAAAGAGTTTACGCTTTGATCGTTCCCTGAAAGACCAGTAGTAGTTTCCGATGCACATCTGGAGGCATTCTGTAATCTGTGGACTATCAGAGTGTTGATGAAACACAGAAATTGCATCGGGATTGAATACAACAGTCACTATGCGAACTTTCCTCCATGGGAGTAATGTCTCTAGAAGTCTACGCTTTGATCGCTCCCTGGAGGACCAGTAGTAGTTTCCGATGCACATCTGGAGGCTTTCCGTAATCTGTGGATTATCAGAGTGTTGATGAAGCACAGAAATTGCATTGGGATTGAAGACAACAGTCACCATGCGCACTTTCCTCCATGGGAGTAATGTCCCAAACAGTCTACGCTTTGATCGTTCCCTGAAAGACCAGTAGTTGTTTCCGATGCACATCGGGAGGCATTCTGTAATCTGTGGAGTATCAGAGTGTTGATGAAACACAGAAATTGCATCGGGATTGAATACAACATTCACCATGCGCACTTTCCTCCATGGGAGTAATTTCTCAAACAGTCTACGATTTGATCGTTGTCTTGAAGACCATTAGTAGTTTCCGATGCACATCGGGAGGCATTCTGTAATCTGTGGAGTATCAGAAAGTTGATGAAACACAGAAATTGCATCGGGATTGGATACAACAGTCACCATGCTCACTTTCCTCCATGGGAGTAATGTCCCAAACAGTCTACGCTTTGATCGTTCCCTGAAAGACCAGTAGTAGTTTCCGATGCACATCTGGAGGCATTCTGTAATCTGTGGACTATCAGAGTGTTGATGAAACACAGAAATTGCATCGGGAATGAATACAACAGCCACCATGCATACTTTCCTCCATGGGAATAATGTCTCAAACAGTATACGCTTTGATCGTTCCCTGGAAGACCAGTAGTAGTATCCGATGCACATCTGGAGGCATTCTGTAATCTGTGGACTATCAGCGTGTTGATGAAACACAGAAATTGCATCGGGATTATATACAACAATTCCCATGCGCACTTTCCTCCATGGGAGTAATGTCTCTAACAGTCTACGCTTTGATCATTCCGTGGAAGACCAGTAGTAGTTTCCGATGCACATCTGGAGGCTTTCTGTAATCTGTGGACTATCGGAGTGTTGATGAAACACAGAAATTGCATCGGGATTGAATACAACAGTCACCATGCGCACTTTCCTCCATGGGAGTAATTCTCAAACAGTCTACGCTTTGATCGTTCCCTGGAAGACCAGTAGTAGTTTCTGATGCACATCTGGTGGCATTCTGTAATCTGTGGACTATCAGAGTGTTGATGAAACACAGAAATTGCATCGGGATTGAATACAACAGTCAACATCCACACTTTCCTGCATGGGAGTAATGTCTGAAACAGTCTACGCTCTGATCGTTCCCTGGAAGACCAGTAGTAGTTTACGATGCACATCTGGAGGCATTCTGTAATCTGTGGACTATCAGAGTGCTGATGAAACACAGAAATTGCATCGGGATTGAATACAACAGTCACCATGCGAACTTTCCTTAATGGGAGTAATGTCTCAAACAGTCTACGCTTTGATCGTTCCCTGAAAGACCAGTAGAAGCTTCCGATGCACATCTGGAGGCATTCTGTAATCTGTGGACTATCAGAGTGTTGATGAAACACAGAAATTGCATCGGGATTGAATACAACAGTCACTATGCACACTTTCCTCCATGGGAGTAATGTTTCTAACAGTCTACGCTTTGATCGTTCCCTGGAAGACCAGTAGTAGTTTCCGATGCACATCTGGAGGCATTCTGTAATCTGCTGACTATCAGAGTGTTGATGAAACACATAAATTGCATCGGGATTGAAGACAACAGTCACAATGCTAACTTTCCTTAATGGGAGTAATGTCTCAAACAGTCTACGCTTTGATCGTTCCCTGAAAGACCAGTAGAAGCTTCCGATGCACATCTGGAGGCATTCTGTAATCTGTGGACTATCAGAGTGTTGATGAAACACAGAAATTGCATCGGAATTGAATACAACAGTCACTATGCGCACTTTCCTCCATGGGAGTAATGTCTCTAACAGTCTACGCTTTGATCGCTCCGTGGAAGACCAGTAGTAGTTTCCGATGCACATCTGGAGGCTTTCCGTAATCTGTGGATTATCAGAGTGTTGATGAAACACAGATATTGCATCGGAATTGAATACAACAGTCACTATGCGCACTTTCCTCCATGGGAGTAATGTCTCTAACAGTCTACGCTTTGATCTCTTCCTGGAAGACCAGTAGTAGTTTCCGATGCACATCTGGAGGCTTTCCGTAATCTGTGGATTATCAGAGTGTTGATGAAACACAAAAATTGCATCGGGATTGAATACAACAGTTCCCATGCGCACTTTCCTCCATGGGAGTAATGTCTCTAACAGTCTACGCTTTGATCATTCCGTGGAAGACCAGTAGTAGTTTCCGATGCACATCTGGAGGCTTTCTGTAATCTGTGGACTATCAGAGTGTTGATGAAACACAGAAATTGCATCGGGATTGAATACAACAGTCACCATGCGCACTTTCCTCCATGGGAGTAATTCTCAAACAGTCTACGCTTTGATCGTTCCCTGGAAGACCAGTAGTAGTTTCCGATGCACATCTGGTGGCATTCTGTAATCTGTGGACTATCAGAGTGTTGATGAAACACAGAAATTGCATCGGGATTGAATACAACAGTCAACATCCACACTTTCCTGCATGGGAGTAATGTCTGAAACAGTCTACGCTTTGATCGTTCCCTGGAAGACCAGTAGTAGTTTGCGATGCACATCTGGAGGCATCCTGTAATCTGCGGACTATCAGAGTGCTGATGAAACACAGAAATTGCATCGGGATTGAATACAACAGTCACCATGCGAACTTTCCTTAATGGGAGTAATGTCTCAAACAGTCTACGCTTTGATCGTTCCCTGAAAGACCAGTTGAAGCTTCCGATGCACATCTGGAGGCATTCTGTAATCTGTGGACTATCAGAGTGTTGATGAAACACAGAAATTGCATCGGGATTGAATACAACAGTCACTATGCACACTTTCCTCCATGGGAGTAATGTCTCTAACAGTCTACGCTTTGATCGCTCCCTGGAGGACCAGTAGTAGTTTCCGATGCACATCTGGAGGCTTTCCGGAATCTGTGGATTATCACAGTGTTGATGAAACACAGAAATTGCATCGGGATTGAATACAACATTCACCATGCGCACTTTCCTCCATGGGAGTAGTGTCTCAAACAGTCTACGCTTTGATCGTTCCCTGGAAGACCATTAGTAGTTTCCGATGCACATCTGGAGGCATTCTGTAATCTGTGGAGTATCAGAGTGTTCATGAAACACAGAAATTGCATCGGGATTGAATACAACAGTCACCATGCGCACTTTCCTCAATGGGAGTAATGTCCCAAACAGTCTACGCTTTGATCGTTCCCTGAAAGACCAGTAGTAGTTTCCGATGCCAATCTGGAGGCATTCTGTAAACTGTGGACTATCAGAGTGTAGATGAAACACAGAAATTGCATCGGGATTGAATACAACAGTTACCATGCGCACTTTCCTCCATGGGAGTAATGTCTCTAACAGTCTACGCTTTGATCATTCCGTGGAAGACCAGTAGTAGTTTCCGATGCCCATGTGGAGGCTTCCTGTAATCTGTGGACTATCAGAGTGTTGATGAAACACAGAAATTGCATCGGGATTGAATACAACATTCACCATGCGCACTTTCCTCCATGGGGGTAATTCTCAAACAGTCTACGCTTTATCGTTCCCTGGAAGACAAGTAGTAGTTTCCGTGGCACATCTGGTGGCATTCTGTAATCTTTGGACTATCAGTTGATGAAACACAGAAATTGGATCGGGACTGAATACAACAGTCACCATCCGCACTTTCCTGTATGGGGGTAATATCTGAAACAGTCTACGCTTTGATCGTTCCCGGGAAGACCAGTAGTAGTTTCCGATGCACATCTCGCGGCATTCTGAAATCTGTGGACTATCAGAGTGTTGATGAAACACAGAAAATGCAACGGGAATGAATACAACAGTTACCATGCGCACTTTTCTCCATGGGAGTAATTTCTCAAAGAGTTTACGCTTTGATCGTTCCCTGAAAGACCAGTAGTAGTTTCCGATGCACATCTGGAGGCATTCTGTAATCTGTGGACTATCAGAGTGTTGATGAAACACAGAAATTGCATCGGGATTGAATACAACAGTCACTATGCGAACTTTCCTCCATGGGAGTAATGTCTCTAGAAGTCTACGCTTTGATCGCTCCCTGGAGGACCAGTAGTAGTTTCCGATGCACATCTGGAGGCTTTCCGTAATCTGTGGATTATCAGAGTGTTGATGAAGCACAGAAATTGCATTGGGATTGAAGACAACAGTCACCATGCGCACTTTCCTCCATGGGAGTAATGTCCCAAACAGTCTACGCTTTGATCGTTCCCTGAAAGACCAGTAGTTGTTTCCGATGCACATCGGGAGGCATTCTGTAATCTGTGGAGTATCAGAGTGTTGATGAAACACAGAAATTGCATCGGGATTGAATACAACATTCACCATGCGCACTTTCCTCCATGGGAGTAATTTCTCAAACAGTCTACGATTTGATCGTTGTCTTGAAGACCATTAGTAGTTTCCGATGCACATCGGGAGGCATTCTGTAATCTGTGGAGTATCAGAAAGTTGATGAAACACAGAAATTGCATCGGGATTGGATACAACAGTCACCATGCTCACTTTCCTCCATGGGAGTAATGTCCCAAACAGTCTACGCTTTGATCGTTCCCTCAAAGACCAGTAGTAGTTTCCGATGCACATCTGGAGGCATTCTGTAATCTGTGGACTATCAGAGTGTTGATGAAACACAGAAATTGCATCGGGAATGAATACAACAGCCACCATGCATACTTTCCTCCATGGGAATAATGTCTCAAACAGTATACGCTTTGATCGTTCCCTGGAAGACCAGTAGTAGTATCCGATGCACATCTGGAGGCATTCTGTAATCTGTGGACTATCAGCGTGTTGATGAAACACAGAAATTGCATCGGGATTATATACAACAATTCCCATGCGCACTTTCCTCCATGGGAGTAATGTCTCTAACAGTCTACGCTTTGATCATTCCGTGGAAGACCAGTAGTAGTTTCCGATGCACATCTGGAGGCTTTCTGTAATCTGTGGACTATCAGAGTGTTGATGAAACACAGAAATTGCATCGGGATTGAATACAACAGTCACCATGCGCACTTTCCTCCATGGGAGTAATTCTCAAACAGTCTACGCTTTGATCGTTCCCTGGAAGACCAGTAGTAGTTTCTGATGCACATCTGGTGGCATTCTGTAATCTGTGGACTATCAGAGTGTTGATGAAACACAGAAATTGCATCGGGATTGAATACAACAGTCAACATCCACACTTTCCTGCATGGGAGTAATGTCTGAAACAGTCTACGCTTTGATCGTTCCCTGGAAGACCAGTAGTAGTTTACGATGCACATCTGGAGGCATTCTGTAATCTGTGGACTATCAGAGTGCTGATGAAACACAGAAATTGCATCGGGATTGAATACAACAGTCACCATGCGAACTTTCCTTAATGGGAGTAATGTCTCAAACAGTCTACGCTTTGATCGTTCCCTGAAAGACCAGTAGAAGCTTCCGATGCACATCTGGAGGCATTCTGTAATCTGTGGACTATCAGAGTGTTGATGAAACACAGAAATTGCATCGGGATTGAATACAACAGTCACTATGCACACTTTCCTCCATGGGAGTAATGTTTCTAAAATTCTACGCTTTGATCGCTCCCTGGAGGACCAGTAGTAGTTTCCGATGCACATCTGGAGGCTTTCCGTAATCTGTGGATTATCAGAGTGTTGATGAAACACAGAAATTGCATCGGGATTGAATACAACAGTCACCATGCGCACATTCCTCCATGGGGGTAATTCTCAAACAGTCTACGCTTTGATCGTTCCCTGGAAGACCAGTAGTAGTTTCCGATGCACATCTGGTGGCATTCTGTAATCTTTGGACTATCAGAGTGTTGATGAAACACAGAAATTGCATCGGGACTGAATACAACAGTCACCATCCGCACTTTCCTGTATGGGAGTAATGTCTGAAACAGTCTACGCTTTGATCGTTCCCGGGAAGACCAGTAGTAGTTTCCGATGCACATCTCGCGGCATTCTGCAATCTGTGGACTATCAGAGTGTTGATGAAACACAGAAAATGCAACGGGAATGAATACAACAGTTACCATGCGCCCTTTTCTCCATGGGAGTAATTTCTCAAAGAGTTTACGCTTTGATCGTTCCCTGAAAGACCAGTAGTAGTTTCCGATGCACATCTGGAGGCAATCTGTAATCTGTGGACTATCAGAGTGTTGATGAAACACAGAAATTGCATCGGGATTGAATACAACAGTCACCATGCGCACATTCCTCCATAAAAGTAATATCTCAAACAGTCTACGCTTTGATCGTTCCCTGGAAGACCAGTAGTAGTTTCCGATGCACGTCTGGAGGCATTCTGTAATCTGTGGACTATCAGACTGCTGATGAAACACAGAAATTGCATCGGGATTGAATACAACAGTCACCATGCGAACTTTCCTTATTGGGAGTAATGTTTCAAATAGTCTACCTTTTGATCGTTCCCTGGAAGATCAGTAGAAGCTTCCGATGCACATCTGGAGGCATTCTGTAATCTGTGGACTATCAGAGTGTTGATGAAACACAGAAATTGCATCGGGATTGAATACAACAGTCACTATGCGAACTTTACTCCATGGGAGTAATGTCTCAAACAGTCTACGCTTTGATCGCTCCCTGGAGGACCAGTAGTTGTTTCCGATGCACATCTGGAGGCTTTCCGTAATCTGTTGATTATCAGAGTGTTGATGAAGCACAGAAATTGCATCGGGATTGAAGACAACAGTCACCATGCGCACTTTCCTCCATGGGAGTAATGTCCCAAACAGTCTACGCTTTGATCGTTCCCTGAAAGACCAGTAGTTGTTTCCGATGCACATCGGGAGGCATTCTGTAATCTGTGGAGTATCAGAGTGTTGATGAAACACAGAAATTGCATCGGGATTGAATACAACATTCACCATGCGCACTTTCCTCCATGGGAGTAATTTCTCAAACAGTCTACGATTTGATCGTTCTCTTGAAGACCATTAGTAGTTTCCGATGCACATCTGGAGGCATTCTGTAATCTGTGGAGTATCAGAGTGTTGATGAAACACAGAAATTGCATCGGGATCTGATACAACAGTCACCATGCTCACTTTCCTCCATGGGAGTAATGTCCCAAACAGTCTACGCTTTGATCGTTCCCTGAAAGACCAGTAGTAGTTTCCGATGCACATCTGGAGGCATTCTGTAATCTGTGGACTATCAGAGTGTTGATGAAACACAGAAATTGCATCGGGAATGAATACAACAGCCACCATGCATACTTTCCTCCATGGGAATAATGTCTCAAACAGTATACGCTTTGATCGTTCCCTGGAAGACCAGTAGTAGTATCCGATGCACATCTGGAGGCATTCTGTAATCTGTGGACTATCAGCGTGTTGATGAAACACAGAAATTGCATCGGGATTATATACAACAATTCCCATGCGCACTTTCCTCCATGGGAGTAATGTCTCTAACAGTCAACGCTTTGATCATTCCGTGGAAGACCAGTAGTAGTTTCCGATGCACATCTGGAGGCTTTCTGTAATCTGTGGACTATCGGAGTGTTGATGAAACACAGAAATTGCATCGGGATTGAATACAACAGTAACCATGCGCACTTTCCTCCATTTGAGTAATTCTCAAACAGTCTACGCTTTGATCGTTCCCTGGAAGACCAGTAGTAGTTTCTGATGCACATCTGGTGGCATTCTGTAATCTGTGGACTATCAGAGTGTTGATGAAACACAGAAATTGCATCGGGATTGAATACAACAGTCAACATCCACACTTTCCTGCATGGGAGTAATGTCTGAAACAGTCTACGCTTTGATCGTTCCCTGGAAGACCAGTAGTAGTTTGCGATGCACATCTGGAGGCATTCTGTAATCTGTGGACTATCAGAGTGCTGATGAAACACAGAAATTGCATCGGGATTGAAGACAACAGTCACCATGCGAACTTTCCTTAATGGGAGTAATGTCTCAAACAGTCTACGCTTTGATCGTTCCCTGAAAGACCAGTAGAAGCTTCCGATGCACATCTGGAGGCATTCTGTAATCTGTGGACTATCAGAGTGTTGATGAAACACAGAAATTGCATCGGGATTGAATACAACAGTCACTATGCACACTTTCCTCCATGGGAGTAATGTTTCTAACAGTCTACGCTTTGATCGCTCCCTGGAGGACCAGTAGTAGTTTCCGATGCACATCTGGAGGCTTTCCGTAATCTGTGGATTATCAGAGTGTTGATGAAACACAGAAATTGCATCGGGATTGAATACAACAGTCACCATGCGCACATTCCTCCATGGGGGTAATTCTCAAACAGTCTACGCTTTGATCGTTCTCTGGAAGACCAGTAGTAGTTTCCGATGCACATCTGGTGGCATTCTGTAATCTTTGGACTATCAGAGTGTTGATGAAACACAGAAATTGCATCGGGACTGAATACAACAGTCACCATCCGCACTTTCCTGTATGGGAGTAATGTCTGAAACAGTCTACGCTTTGATCGTTCCCGGGAAGACCAGTAGTAGTTTCCGATGCACATCTCGCGGCATTCTGCAATCTGTGGACTATCAGAGTGTTGATGAAACACAGAAAATGCAACAGGAATGAATACAACAGTTACCATGCGCACTTTTCTCCATGGGAGTAATTTCTCAAAGAGTTTACGCTTTGATCGTTCCCTGAAAGACCAGTAGTAGTTTCCGATGCACATCTGGAGGCATTCTGTAATCTGTGGACTATCAGAGTGTTGATGAAACACAGAAATTGCATCGGGATTGAATACAACAGTCACCATGCGCACATTCCTCCATAAAAGTAATATCTCAAACAGTCTACGCTTTGATCGTTCCCTGGAAGACCAGTAGTAGTTTCCGATGCACGTCTGGAGGCATTCTGTAATCTGTGGACTATCAGACTGCTGATGAAACACAGAAATTGCATCGGGATTGAATACAACAGTCACCATGCGAACTTTCCTTATTGGGAGTAATGTTTCAAATAGTCTACCATTTGATCGTTCCCTGGAAGATCAGTAGAAGCTTCCGATGCACATCTGGAGGCATTCTGTAATCTGTGGACTATCAGAGTGTTGATGAAACACAGAAATTGCATCGGGATTGAATACAACAGTCACTATGCGAACTTTACTCCATGGGAGTAATGTCTCAAACAGTCTACGCTTTGATCGCTCCCTGGAGGACCAGTAGTAGTTTCCGATGCACATCTGGAGGCTTTCCGTAATCTGTGGATTATCAGAGTGTTGATGAAGCACAGAAATTGCATCGGGATTGAAGACAACAGTCACCATGCGCACTTTCCTCCATGGGAGTAATGTCCCAAACAGTCTACGCTTTGATCGTTCCCTGAAAGACCAGTAGTTGTTTCCGATGCACATCGGGAGGCATTCTGTAATCTGTGGAGTATCAGAGTGTTGATGAAACACAGAAATTGCATCGGGATTGAATACAACATTCACCATGCGCACTTTCCTCCATGGGAGTAATTTCTCAAACAGTCTACGATTTGATCGTTGTCTTGAAGACCATTAGTAGTTTCCGATGCACATCTGGAGGCATTCTGTAATCTGTGGAGTATCAGAGTGTTGATGAAACACAGAAATTGCATCGGGATTGGATACAACAGTCACCATGCTCACTTTCCTCCATGGGAGTAATGTCCCAAACAGTCTACGCTTTGATCGTTCCCTCAAAGACCAGCAGTAGTTTCCGATGCACATCTGGAGGCATTCTGTAATCTGTGGACTATCAGAGTGTTGATGAAACACAGAAATTGCATCGGGAATGAATACAACAACCACCATGCATACTTTCCTCCATGGGAATAATGTCTCAAACAGTATACGCTTTGATCGTTCCCTGGAAGACCAGTAGTAGTATCCGATGCACATCTGGAGGCATTCTGTAATCTGTGGACTATCAGCGTGTTGATGAAACACAGAAATTGCATTGGGATTATATACAACAATTCCCATGCGCACTTTCCTCCATGGGAGTAATGTCTCTAACAGTCTACGCTTTGATCATTCCGTGGAAGACCAGTAGTAGTTTCCGATGCACATCTGGAGGCTTTCTGTAATCTGTGGACTATCGGAGTGTTGATGAAACACAGAAATTGCATCGGGATTGAATACAACAGTCACCATGCGCACTTTCCTCCATGGGAGTAATTCTCAAACAGTCTACGCTTTGATCGTTCCCTGGAAGACCAGTAGTAGTTTCTGATGCACATCTGGTGGCATTCTGTAATCTGTGGACTATCAGAGTGTTGATGAAACACAGAAATTGCATCGGGATTGAGTACAACAGTCAACATCCACACTTTCCTGCATGGGAGTAATGTCTGAAACAGTCTACGCTTTGATCGTTCCCTGGAAGACCAGTAGTAGTTTGCGATGCACATCTGGAGGCATTCTGTAATCTGTGGACTATCAGAGTGCTGATAAAACACAGAAATTGCATCGGGATTGAATACAACAGTCACCATGCGAACTTTCCTTAATGGGAGTAATGTCTCAAACAGTCTACGCTTTGATCGTTCCCTGAAAGACCAGTAGAAGCTTCCGATGCACATCTGGAGGCATTCTGTAATCTGTGGACTATCAGAGTGTTGATGAAACACAGAAATTGCATCGGGATTGAATACAACAGTCACTATGCACACTTTCCTCCATGGGAGTAATTCTCAAACAGTCTACGCTTTGATCGTTCCCTGGAAGACCAGTAGTAGTTTCTGATGCACATCTGGTGGCATTCTGTAATCTGTGGACTATCAGAGTGTTGATGAAACACAGAAATTGCATCGGGATTGAATACAACATTCACCATGCGCACTTTCCTCCATGGGAGTAGTGTCTTAAACAGTCTACGCTTTGATCGTTCCCTGGAAGACCATTAGTAGTTTCCGATGCACATCTGGAGGCAATCTGTAATCTGTGGAGTATCAGAGTGTTCATGAAACACAGAAATTGCATCGGGATTGAATACAACAGTCACCATGTGCACTTTCCTCAATGAGAGTAATGTCCCAAACAGTCTACGATTTGATCGTTCCCTGAAAGACCAGTAGTAGTTTCCGATGCACATCTGGAGGCATTCTGTAAACTGTGGACTATCAGAGTGTAGATGAAACACAGAAATTGCATCGGGATTGAATACAACAGTTACCATGCGCATTTTCCTCCATGGGAGTAATGTCTTTAACAGTCTACGCTTTGATCATTCCGTGGAAAACCAGTAGTAGTTTCCGATGCCATCTGGAGGCTTCCTGTAATCTGTGGACTATCAGAGTGTTGATGAAACACAGAAATTGCATCGGGATTGAATACAACAGTCACCATGCGCACATTCCTCCATGGGGGTAATTCTCAAACAGTCTACGCTTTGATCGTTCCCTGGAAGACCAGTTGTAGTTTCCGATGCACATCTGGTGGCATTCTGTAATCTTTGGACTATCAGAGTGTTGATGAAACACAGAAATTGCATCAGGACTGAATACAACAGTCACCATCCGCACTTTCCTGTATGGGAGTAATGTCTGAAACAGTCTACGCTTTGATCGTTCCCTGGAAGACCAGTAGTAGTTTCCGATGCACATCTCGCGGCATTCTGCAATCTGTGGACTATCAGAGTGTTGATGAAACACAGAAAATGCAACGGGAATGAATACAACAGTTACCATGCGCACTTTTCTCCATGGGAGTAACTTCTCAAAGAGTTTACGCTTTGATCGTTCCCTGAAAGACCAGTAGTAGTTTCCGATGCACATCTGGAGGCATTCTGTAATCTGTGGACTATCCGAGTGTTGATGAAACACAGAAATTGCATCGGGATTGAATACAACAGTCTCCATGCGCACATCCCTCCATAAAAGTAATATCTCAAACAGTCTACGCTTTGATCGTCCCCTGGAAGACCAGTAGTAGTTTCCGATGCACATCTGGAGGCATTCGGTAATCTGTGGACTATCAGAGTGTTGATGAAACACAGAAATTGCATCGGGAATGAATACAACAGCCACCATGCATACTTTCCTCCATGGGAATAATGTCTCAAACAGTATACGCTTTGATCGTTCCTTGGAAGACCAGTAGTAGTATCCGATGCACATCTGGAGGCATTCTGTAATCTGTGGACTATCAGAGTGTTGATGAAACACAGATATTGCATCGGGATTCAATACTACAGTTACCATGCGCACTTTCCTCCAAGGGAGTAATGTCTCTAACAGTCTACGCTTTGATCGTTCCCTGGAAGACCAGTAGTAGTTTCCGATGCACATCTGGAGGCTTTCTGTAATCTGTGGACTATCAGAGTGTTGATGAAACACAGAAATTGCATCGGGATTGAATACAACAGTCACCATGCGCACTTTCCTCCATTCGAGTAATTCTCAAACACTCTACGCTTTGATCGTTCCCTGGAAGACCAGTAGTAGATTCCGATGCACACCTGGTGGCATTCTGTAATCTGTGGACTATCAGAGTGTTGATGAAACACAGAAATTGCATCGGGATTAAATACAACAGTCACGATGCGCACTTTCCTCCACGGGAGGTATGTCTCAAACAGTCTACGCTTTGATCGTTCCCTGGAGGACCAGTAGTAGTTTCCGATGCACATCTCGTGCAATTCTGTAATCTGTGGACTATCAGAGTGTTGATGAAACACAGAAAATGCAACGGGATTGAATACAACAGTTACCATGCGCTCTTTTCTCCATGGGAGTAATTTCTCAAAGAGTTTACGCTTTGATCGTTCCCTGAAAGACCAGTAGTATTTTCCAATGCACTTCTGGAGGCATTCTGTAATCTGTGGACTATCAGAGTGTTGATGAAACACAGAAATTGCATCGGGATTGAATACAACAGTCACCATGCGCACATTCCTCCATAAAAGTAATATCTCAAACAGTCTACGCTTTGATCGTTCCCTGGAAGACCAGTAGTAGTTTCCGATGCACATCTGGAGGCATTCTGTAATCTGTGGACTATCAGAGTGTTGATGAAACACAGAAATTGCATCGGGATTGAATACAACAGCCACCATGCGCACTTTCCTCCATGGGAATAATGTCTCAAACAGTCTACGCTTTGATCGTTCCCTGGAAGACCAGTAGTAGTTTCCGATGCACATCTGGAGGCATTCTGTAATCTGTGGACTATCAGAGTGTTGATGAAACACAGAAATTGCATCGGGATTGAATACAACAGTTACCATGCGCACTTTCCTCCATTCGAGTAATTCTCAAACAGTCTACGCTTTGATCGTTCCCTGGAAGACCAGTAGTAGTTTCCGATGCACAACTGGTGGCATTCTGTAATCTGTGGACTATCAGAGTATTGATGAAACACAGAAATTGCATCGGGATTGAATACAACAGTCACCATGCGCACTTTCCTCCACGGGAGGTATGTCACAAACAGTCGACGCTTTGATCGTTCCCTGGAAGACCAGTCGTAGTTTCCGATGCTCATCTGGTGGCAATCTGTAATCTGTGGACTATCAGAGTGTTGATGAAACACAGAAATTGCATCGGGGTTGAATAGAACTGTCACCATGCGCACATTCCTCCATAAAAGTAATATCTCAAACAGTCTACGCTTTGATCGTTCCCTGGAAGATCGGTAGTAGTTTCCGATGCACATCTGGAGGCATTCTGTAATCTGTGGACTATCAGAGTGTTGATGAAACACAGATATTGCATCGGGAATGAATACAACACTCACCATGCAAACTTTCCTTAATGGGAGTAATGTCTCAAACAGTCTACGCTTTGATCGTTCCCTGGAAGACCAGTAGAAGCTTCCGATGCACATCTGGAGGCATTCTGTAATCTGTGGACTATCAGAGTGTTGATGAAACACAGAAATTGCATCGGGATTGAATACAACAGTCACCATGCGCACTTTCCTCCATGGGGGTAATTCTCAAACAGTCTACGCTTTGATCGTTCCCTGGAAGACAAATAGTAGTTTCCGATGCACATCTGGTGGCATTCTGTAATCTTTGGACTATCAGAGTGTTGATGAAACACAGAAATTGCATCGGGACTGAATACAACAGTCACCATCCGCACTTTCCTGTATGGGAGTAATGTCTGAAACAGTCTACGCTTTGATCGTTCCCGGGAAGACCAGTAGTAGTTTCCGATGCACATCTCGTGGCATTCTGCAATCTGTGGACTATCAGAGTGTTGATGAAATACAGAAAATGCAACGGGAATGAATACAACAGTTACCATGCGCACTTTTCTCCATGGGAGTAATTTCTCAAAGAGTTTACGCTTTGATCGTTCCCTGAAAGACCAGTAGTAGTTTCGATGCACATCTGGAGGCATTCTGTAATCTGTGGACTATCAGAGTGCTGATGAAACACAGAAATTGCATCGGGATTGAATACAACAGTCTCCATGCGCACATTCCTCCATAAAAGTAATATCTCAAACAGTCTACGCTTTGATCGTTCCCTGGAAGACCAGTAGTAGTTTCCGATGCACATCTGGAGGCATTCTGTAATCTGTGGACTATCAGAGTGTTGATGAAACACAGATATTGCATCGGGATTGAATACAACAGTCACTTTGCGAACTTTCCTTATTGGGAGTAATGTTTCAAACAGTCTACGCTTTGATCGTTCCCTGGAAGATCAGTAGAAGTTTCCGATGCACATCTGGAGGCATTCTGTAATCTGTGGACTATCAGAGTGTTGATGAAACACAGATATTGCATCGGGATTGAATACAACAGTCACTTTGCGAACTTTCCTCCATGGGAGTAATGTCTCTAACAGTCTACGCTTTGATCGCTCCCTGGAGGACCAGTAGTAGTTTCCGATGCACATCTGGAGGCTTTCCATAATCTGTGGATTATCAGAGTGTTGATGAAGCACAGAAATTGCATCGGGATTGAAGACAACAGTCAACATGCGCACTTTCCTCCACGGGAGTAATGTCCCAAGAGGTCTACGCTTTGATCGTTCCCTGGAAGACCAGTAGTTGTTTCCGATGCACATCGGGAGGCATTCTGTAATCTGTGGAGTATCAGAGTTTTGATGAAACACAGAAATTGCATCGGGATTGAATACAACAGTCACCATGCGCACTTTCCTCCATTCGAGTAATTCTCAAACAGTCTACGCTTTGATCGTTCCCTGGAAGACCAGTAGTAGATTCCGATGCACACCTGGTGGCATTCTGTAATCTGTGGACTATCAGAGTGTTGATGAAACACAGAAATTGCATCGGGATTGAATACAACAGTCACCATGCGCACTTTCCTCCACGGGAGGTATGTCTCAAACAGTCGACGCTTTGATCGTTCCCTGGAAGACCAGTAGTAGTGTCCGATGCACAACTGGTGGCATTCTGTAATCTGTGGACCATCAGAGTGTTGATGAAACACAGAAATTGCATCGGGATTAAAAACAACAGTCACGATGCGCACTTTCCTCCACGGGAGGTATGTCTCACACAGTCTACGCTTTGATCGTTCCCTGGAGGACCAGTAGTAGTTTCCGATGCACATCTCGTGCAATTCTGTAATCTGTGGACTATCAGAGTGTTGATGAAACACAGAAAATGCAACGGGATTGAATACAACAGTTACCATGCGCACTTTTCTCCATGGGAGTAATTTCTCAAAGAGTTTACGCTTTGATCGTTCCCTGAAAGACCAGTAGTAGTTTCCAATGCACTTCTGGAGGTATTCTGTAATCTGTGGACTATCAGAGTGTTGATGAAACACAGAAATTGCATCGGGATTGAATACAACAGTCACCATGCGCACATTCCTCCATAAAAGTAATATCTCAAACAGTCTACGCTTTGATCGTTCCCTGGATGACCAGTAGTAGTTTCCGATGCACATCTGGAGGCATTCTGTAATCTGTGGAATATCAGAGTGTTGATGAAACACAGAAATTGCATCGGGATTGAATACAACCGTTACCATGCGCACTTTCCTCCATTCGAGTAATTCTCAAACAGTCTACGCTTTGATCGTTCCCTGGAAGACCAGTAGTAGTTTCCGATGCACAACTGGTGGCATTCTGTAATCTGTGGACTACCAGAGTGTTGATGAAACACAGAAATTGCATCGGGATTGAATACAATAGTCACCATGCGCACTTTCCTCCACGGGAGGTATGTCTCAAACAGTCGACGCTTTGATCGTTCCCTATAAGACCAGTCGTAGTTTCCGATGCTCATCTGGTGGCATTCTGTAATCTGTGGACTATCAGAGTGTTGATGAAACACAGAAATTGCATCGGGATTCAATAGAACTGTCACCATGCGCACATTCCTCCATAAAAGGAATATCTCAAACAGTCTACGCTTTGATCGTTCCCTGGAAGACCGGTAGTAGTTTCCGATGCACATCTGGAGGCATTCTGTAATCTGTGGACTATCAGAGTGTTGATGAAACACAGATATTGCATCGGGATTGAATACAACAGTCACCATGCAAACTTTCCTTAATGGGAGTAATGTCTCAAACAGTCTACGCTTTGATCGTTCCCTGGAAGACCAGTAGAAGCTTCCGATGCACATCTGGAGGCATTCTGTAATCTGTGGACTATCAGAGTGTTGATGAAACACAGAAATTGCATCGGGATTGAATACAACAGTCACCATGCGCACTTTCCTCCATGGGGGTAATTCTCAAACAGTCTACGCTTTGATCGTTCCCTGGAAGACCAGTAGTAGTTTCCGATGCACATCTGGTGGCATTCTGTAATCTTTGGACTATCAGAGTGTTGATGAAACACAGAAATTGCATCGGGACTGAATACAACAATCACCATCCGCACTTTCCTGTATGGGAGTAATGTCTGAAACAGTCTACGCTTTGATCGTTCCCGGGAAGACCAGTAGTAGTTTCCGATGCACATCTTGTGGCATTCTGCAATCTGTGGACTATGAGAGTGTTGATGAAATACAGAAAATGCAACGGGAATGAATACAACAGTTACCATGCGCACTTTTCTCCATGGGAGTAATTTCTCAAAGAGTTTACGCTTTGATCGTTCCCTGAAAGACCAGTAGTAGTTTCCGATGCACATCTGGAGGCTTTCTGTAATCTGTGGACTATCAGAGTGTTGATGAAACACAGAAATTGCATCGGGATTGAATACAACAGTCACCATGCGCACTTTCCTCCATTCGAGTAATTCTCAAACAGTCTACACTTTGATCGTTCCCTGGAAGACCAGTAGTAGATTCCGATGCACAACTGGTGGCATTCTGTAATCTGTGGACTATCAGAGTGTTGATGAAACACAGAAATTGCATCGGGATTGAATACAACAGTCACCATGCGCACTTTCCTCCACGGGCGGTATGTCTCAAACAGTCGACGCTTTGATCGTTCCCTGGAAGACCAGTAGTAGTTTCCGATGCACAACTGGTGGCATTCTGTAATCTGTGGACTATCAGAGTGTTGATGAAACACAGAAATTGCATCGGGATTAAATACAACAGTCACGATGCGCACTTTCCTCCACGGGAGGTATGTCTCAAACAGTCTACGCTTTGATCGTTCCCTGGAGGACCAGTAGTAGTTTCCGATGCACATCTCGTGCAATTCTGTAATCTGTGGACTATCAGAGTGTTGATGAAACACAGAAAATGCAACGGGATTGAGTACAACAGTTTCCATGCCCACTTTTCTCCATGGGAGTAATTTCTCAAAGAGTTTACGCTTTGATCGTTCCCTGAAAGACCAGTAGTAGTTTCCGATGCACACCTGGAGGCATTCTGTAATCTGTGGACTATCAGAGTGTTGATGAAACACAGAAATTGCATCGGGATTGAATACAACAGTCACCATGCGCACATTCCTCCATAAAAGTAAAATTTCAAACAGTCTACGCTTTGATCGTTCCCTGGAAGACCAGTAGTAGTTTCCGATGCACATCTGGAGGCATTCTGTAATCTGTGGACTATCAGAGTGGTGATGAAACACAGAAATTGCATCGGGATTGAATATAACAGCCACCATGCGCACTTTCCTCCATGGGAATAATGTCTCAAACAGTCTACGCTTTGATCGTTCCCTGGAAGACCAGTAGTAGTTTCCGATGCACATCTGGAGGCATTCTGTAATCTGTGGACTATCAGAGTGTTCATGAAACACAGAAATTGCATCGGGATTGAATACAACAGTCACCATGCGCACTTTCCTCCATGGGGGTAATTCTCAAACAGTCTACGCTTTGATCGTTCCCTGGAAGACCAGTAGTAGTTTCCGATGCACATCTGGTGGCATTCTGTAATCTTTGGACTATCAGAGTGTTGATGAAACACAGAAATTGCATCGGGACTGAATACAACAGTCACCATCCGCACTTTCCTGTATGGGAATAATGTCTGAAACAGTCTACGCTTTGAACGTTCCTGGGAAGACCAGTAGTAGTTTCCGATGCACATCTCGTGGCATTCTGCAATCTGTGGACTATCAGAGTGTTGATGAAATACAGAAAATGCAACGGGAATGAATACAACAGTTACCATGCGCACTTTTCTCCATGGGAGTAATTTCTCAAAGAGTTTACGCTTTGATCGTTCCCTGAAAGACCAGTAATAGTTTCCGATGCACATCTGGAGGCATTCTGTAATCTGTGGACTATCAGAGTGTTGATGAAACACAGAAATTGCATCGGGATTGAATACAACAGTCTCCATGCGCACATTCCTCCATTAAAGTAATATCTCAAACAGTCTACGCTTTGATCGTTCCCTGGAAGACCAGTAGTAGTTTCCGATGCACATCTGGTGGCATTCTGTAAACTGTGGACTATCAGAGTGCTGATGAAACACAGAAATTGCATCGGGATTGAATACAACAGTCACCATGCGAACTTTCCTTATTGGGAGTAATGTTTCAAACAGTCTACGCTTTGATCGTTCCCTGGAAGATCAGTAGAAGCTTCCGATGCACATCTGGAGGCATTCTGTAATCTGTGGACTATCAGAGTGTTGATGAAACACAGAAATTGCATCGGGATTGAATACAACAGTCACTATGCGAACTTTCCTCCATGGGAGTAGTGTCTCTAACAGTCTACGCTTTGATCGCTCCCTGGAGGACCAGTAGTAGTTGCCGATGCACATCTGGAGGCTTTCCGTAATGTGGTGATTATCAGAGTGTTGATGAAGCACAGAAATTGCATCGGGATTGAAGACAACAGTCACCGTGCGCACTTTCCTCCATGGGAGTAATGTCCCAAACAGTCTACGCTTTCATCGTTCCCTGGAAGACCAGTAGTTGTTTCCGATGCACATCGGGAGGCATTCTGTAATCTGTGGAGTATCAGAGTGTTGATGAAACACAGAAATTGCATCGGGATTGAATACAACATTCACCATGCGCACTTTCCTCCATGGGAGTAATGTCCCAAACAGTCTACGCTTTGATCGTTCATTGAAAGACCAGTAGTAGTTTCCGATGCACACCTGGAGGCATTCTGTAATCTGTGGACTATCAGAGTGTTGATGAAACACAGAAATTGCATCGGGAATGAATACAACAGCCACCATGCATACTTTCCTCCATGGGAATAATGTCTCAAACAGTATACGCTTTGATCGATCCCTGGAAGACCAGTAGTAGTATCCGATGCACATCTGGAGGCATTCTGTAATCTGTGGACTATCAGAGTGTTGATGAAACACAGATATTGCATCGGGATTCAATACAACAGTCACCATCCGCACTTTCCTGTATGGGAATAATGTCTGAAACAGTCTACGCTTTGAACGTTCCTGGGAAGACCAGTAGTAGTTTCCGATGCACATCTCGTGGCATTCTGCAATCTGTGGACTATCAGAGTGTTGATGAAATACAGAAAATGCAACGGGATTGAATACAACAGTTACCATGCGTACTTTTCTCCATGGGAGTAATTTCTCAAAGAGTTTACGCTTTGATCGTTCCCTGAAAGACCAGTAGTAGTTTCCAATGCACTTCTGGAGGCATTCTATAAACTGTGGACTATCAGAGTGTTGATGAAACACAGAAATTGCATCGGGATTGAATACAACAGTCACCATGCGCACATTCCTCCATAAAAGTAATATCTCAAACAGTCTACGCTTTGATCGTTCCCTGGAAGACCAGTAGTAGTTTCCGATGCACATCTGGAGGCATTCTGTAATCTGTGGACTATCAGAGTGTTGATGAAACACAGAAATTGCATCGGGATTGAATACAACAGCCACCATGCGCACTTTCCTCCATGGGAATAATGTCTCAAACAGTCTACGCTTTGATCGTTCCCTGGAAGACCAGTAGTAGTTTCCGATGCACATCTGGAGGCATTCTGTAATCTGTGGACTATCAGAGTGTTGATGAAACACAGAAATTGCATCGGGATTGAATACAACAGTTACCATGCGCACTTTCCTCCATTCGAGTAATTCTCAAACAGTCTACGCTTTGATCGTTCCCTGGAAGACCAGTAGTAGTTTCCGATGCACATCTGGAGGCATTCTGTAATCTGTGGACTATCAGAGTGTTGATGAAACACAGAAATTGCATCGGGATTAAATACAACAGTCACGATGCGCACTTTCCTCCACGGGAGGTATGTCTCAAACAGTCTACGCTTTGATCGTTCCCTGGAGGACCAGTAGTAGTTTCCGATGCACATCTCGTGCAATTCTGTAATCTGTGGACTATCAGAGTGTTGATGAAACACAGAAAATGCAACGGGATTGAGTACAACAGTTTCCATGCGCACTTTTCTCCATGGGAGTAATTTCTCAAAGAGTTTACGCTTTGATCGTTCCCTGAAAGACCAGTAGTAGTTTCCGATGCACACCTGGAGGCATTCTGTAATCTGTGGACTATCAGAGTGTTGATGAAACACAGAAATTGCATCGGGATTGAATACAACAGTCACCATGCGCACATTCCTCCATAAAAGTAAAATCTCAAACAGTCTACGCTTTGATCGTTCCCTGGAAGACCAGTAGTGGTTTCCGATGCACATCTGGAGGCATTCTGTAATCTGTGGACTATCAGAGTGGTGATGAAACACAGAAATTGCATCGGGATTGAATATAACAGCCACCATGCGCACTTTCCTCCATGGGAATAATGTCTCAAACAGTCTACGCTTTGATCGCTCCCTGGAGGACCAGTAGTAGTTTCCGATGCACATCTGGAGGCTTTCCATAATCTGTGGATTATCAGAGTGTTGATGAAGCACAGAAATTGCATCGGGATTGAAGACAACAGCCACCATGCGCACTTTCCTCCACGGGAGTAATGTCCCAAGAGGTCCACGCTTTGATCGTTCCCTGGAAGACCAGTAGTTGTTTCCGATGCACATCGGGAGGCATTCTGTAATCTGTGGAGTATCAGAGTGTTGATGAAACACAGAAATTGCATCGGGATTGAATACAACAGTCACCATGCGCACTTTCCTCCATTCGAGTAATTCTCAAACAGTCTACGCTTTGATCGTTCCCTGGAAGACCAGTAGTAGATTCCGATGCACACCTGGTGGCATTCTGTAATCTGTGGACTATCAGAGTGTTGATGAAACACAGAAATTGCATCGGGATTGAATACAACAGTCACCATGCGCACTTTCCTCCACGGGAGGTATGTCTCAAACAGTCGACGCTTTGATCGTTCCCTGGAAGACCAGTAGTAGTGTCCGATGCACAACTGGTGGCATTCTGTAATCTGTGGACCATCAGAGTGTTGATGAAACACAGAAATTGCATCGGGATTAAAAACAACAGTCACGATGCGCACTTTCCTCCACGGGAGGTATGTCTCACACAGTCTACGCTTTGATCGTTCCCTGGAGGACCAGTAGTAGTTTCCGATGCACATCTCGTGCAATTCTGTAATCTGTGGACTATCAGAGTGTTGATGAAACACAGAAAATGCAACGGGATTGAATAAAACAGTTACCATGCGCACTTTTCTCCATGGGAGTAATTTCTCAAAGAGTTTACGCTTTGATCGTTCCCTGAAAGACCAGTAGTAGTTTCCAATGCACTTCTGGAGGTATTCTGTAATCTGTGGACTATCAGAGTGTTGATGAAACACAGAAATTGCATCGGGATTGAATTAAACAGTCACCATGCGCACATTCCTCCATAAAAGTAATATCTCAAACAGTCTACGCTTTGATCGTTCCCTGGATGACCAGTAGTAGTTTCCGATGCACATCTGGAGGCATTCTGTAATCTGTGGACTATCAGAGTGTTGATGAAACACAGAAATTGCATCGGGATTGAATACAACCGTTACCATGCGCACTTTCCTCCATTCGAGTAATTCTCAAACAGTCTACGCTTTGATCGTTCCCTGGAAGACCAGTAGTAGTTTCCGATGCACAACTGGTGGCATTCTGTAATCTGTGGACTATCAGAGTGTTGATGAAACACAGAAATTGCATCGGGATTGAATACAACAGTCACCATGCGCACTTTCCTCCACGGGTGGTAGGTCTCAAACAGTCGACGCTTTGATCGTTCCCTATAAGACCAGTCGTTGTTTCCGATGCTCATCTGGTGGCATTCTGTAATCTGTGGACTATCAGAGTGTTGATGAAACACAGAAATTGCATCGGGATTCAATAGAACTGTCACCATGCGCACATTCCTCCATAAAAGGAATATCTCAAACAGTCTACGCTTTGATCGTTCCCTGGAAGACCGGTAGTAGTTTCCGATGCACATCTGGAGGCATTCTGTAATCTGTGGACTATCAGAGTGTTGATGAAACACAGATATTGCATCGGGATTGAATACAACAGTCACCATGCAAACTTTCCTTAATGGGAGTAATGTCTCAAACAGTCTACGCTTTGATCGTTCCCTGGAAGACCAGTAGAAGCTTCCGATGCACATCTGGAGGCATTCTGTAATCTGTGGACTATCAGAGTGTTGATGAAACACAGAAATTGCATCGGGATTGAATACAACAGTCACCATGCGCACTTTCCTCCATGGGGGTAATTCTCAAACAGTCTACGCTTTGATCGTTCCCTGGAAGACCAGTAGTAGTTTCCGATGCACATCTGGTGGCATTCTGTAATCTTTGGACTATCAGAGTGTTGATGAAACACAGAAATTGCATCGGGACTGAATACAACAATCACCATCCGCACTTTCCTGTATGGGAGTAATGTCTGAAACAGTCTACGCTTTGATCGTTCCCGGGAAGACCAGTAGTAGTTTCCGATGCACATCTTGTGGCATTCTGCAATCTGTGGACTATGAGAGTGTTGATGAAATACAGAAAATGCAACGGGAATGAATACAACAGTTACCATGCGCACTTTTCTCCATGGGAGTAATTTCTCAAAGAGTTTACGCTTTGATCGTTCCCTGAAAGACCAGTAGTAGTTTCTGATGCACATCTGGAGGCTTTCTGTAATCTGTGGACTATCAGAGTGTTGATGATACACAGAAATTGCATCGGATTGAATACAACAGTCACCATGCGCACTTTCCTCCATTCGAGTAATTCTCAAACAGTCTACACTTTGATCGTTCCCTGGAAGACCAGTAGTAGATTCCGATGCACAACTGGTGGCATTCTGTAATCTGCGGACTATCAGAGTGTTGATGAAACACAGAAATTGCATCGGGATTGAATACAACAGTCACCATGCGCACTTTCCTCCACGGGCGGTATGTCTCAAACAGTCGACGCTTTGATCGTTCCCTGGAAGACCAGTAGTAGTTTCCGATGCACAACTGGTGGCATTCTGTAATCTGTGGACTATCAGAGTGTTGATGAAACACAGAAATTGCATCGGGATTAAATACAACAGTCACGATGCGCACTTTCCTCCACGGGAGGTATGTCTCAAACAGTCTACGCTTTGATCGTTCCCTGGAGGACCAGTAGTAGTTTCCGATGCACATCTCGTGCAATTCTGTAATCTGTGGACTATCAGAGTGTTGATGAAACACAGAAAATGCAACGGGATTGAGTACAACAGTTTCCATGCCCACTTTTCTCCATGGGAGTAATTTCTCAAAGAGTTTACGCTTTGATCGTTCCCTGAAAGACCAGTAGTAGTTTCCGATGCACACCTGGAGGCATTCTGTAATCTGTGGACTATCAGAGTGTTGATGAAACACAGAAATTGCATCGGGATTGAATACAACAGTCACCATGCGCACATTCCTCCATAAAAGTAAAATCTCAAACAGTCTACGCTTTGATCGTTCCCTGGAAGTCCAGTAGTAGTTTCCGATGCACATCTGGAGGCATTCTGTAATCTGTGGACTATCAGAGTGGTGATGAAACACAGAAATTGCATCGGGATTGAATATAACAGCCACCATGCGCACTTTCCTCCATGGGAATAATGTCTCAAACAGTCTACGCTTTGATCGTTCCCTGGAAGACCAGTAGTAGTTTCCGATGCACATCTGGAGGCATTCTGTAATCTGTGGACTATCAGAGTGTTGATGAAACACAGAAATTGCATCGGGATTGAATACAACAGTCACCATGCGCACTTTCCTCCATGGGGGTAATTCTCAAACAGTCTACGCTTTGATCGTTCCCTGGAAGACCAGTAGTAGTTTCCGATGCACATCTGGTGGCATTCTATAATCTTTGGACTATCAGAGTGTTGATGAAACACAGAAATTGCATCGGGACTGAATACAACAGTCACCATCCGCACTTTCCTGTATGGGAATAATGTCTGAAACAGTCTACGCTTTGAACGTTCCTGGGAAGACCAGTAGTAGTTTCCGATGCACATCTCGTGGCATTCTGCAATCTGTGGACTATCAGAGTGTTGATGAAATACAGAAAATGCAACGGGAATGAATACAACAGTTACCATGCTTACTTTTCTCCATGGGAGTAATTTCTCAAAGAGTTTACGCTTTGATCGTTCCCTGAAAGACCAGTAGTAGTTTCCGATGCACATCTGGAGGCATTCTGTAATCTGTGGACTATCAGAGTGTTGATGAAACACAGAAATTGCATCGGAATTGAATACAACAGTCTCCATGCGCACATTCCTCCATTAAAGTAATATCTCAAACAGTCTACGCTTTGATCGTTCCCTGGAAGACCAGTAGTAGTTTCCGATGCACATCTGGTGGCATTCTGTAAACTGTGGACCATCAGAGTGCTGATGAAACACAGAAATTGCATCGGGATTGAATACAACAGTCACCATGCGAACTTTCCTTATTGGGAGTAATGTTTCAAACAGTCTACGCTTTGATCGTTCCCTGGAAGATCAGTAGAAGCTTCCGATGCACATCTGGAGGCATTCTGTAATCTGTGGACTATCAGAGTGTTGATGAAACACAGAAATTGCATCGGGATTGAATACAACAGTCACTATGCGAACTTTCCTCCATGGGAGTAGTGTCTCTAATAGTCTACGCTTTGATCGCTCCCTGGAGGACCAGTAGTAGTTGCCGATGCACATCTGGAGGCTTTCCGTAATCTGGTGATTATCAGAGTGTTGATGAAGCACAGAAATTGCATCGGGATTGAAGACAACAGTCACCGTGCGCACTTTCCTCCATGGGAGTAATGTCCCAAACAGTCTACGCTTTCATCGTTCCCTGGAAGACCAGTAGTTGTTTCCGATGCACATCGGGAGGCATTCTGTAATCTGTGGAGTATCAGAGTGTTGATGAAACACAGAAATTGCATCGGGATTGAATACAACATTCACCATGCGCACTTTCCTCCATGGGAGTAATGTCCCAAACAGTCTACGCTTTGATCGTTCATTGAAAGACCAGTAGTAGTTTCCGATGCACACCTGGAGGCATTCTGTAATCTGTGGACTATCAGGGTGTTGATGAAACACAGAAATTGCATCGGGAATGAATACAACAGCCACCATGCATACTTTCCTCCATGGGAATAATGTCTCAAACAGTATACGCTTTGATCGATCCCTGGAAGACCAGTAGTAGTATCCGATGCACATCTGGAGGCATTCTGTAATCTGTGGACTATCAGAGTGTTGATGAAACACAGATATTGCATCGGGATTCAATACAACAGTTACCATGCACACTTTCCTCCATGGGAGTAATGTCTCTAACAGTCTACGCTTTGATCGTTCCCTGGAAGACCAGTAGTAGTTTCCGATGCACATCTGGAGGCTTTCTGTAATCTGTGGACTATCAGAGTGTTGATGAAACACAGAAATTGCATCGGGATTGAATACAACAGTCACCATGCGCACTTTCCTCCATTCGAGTAATTCTCAAACAGTCTACGCTTTGATCGTTCCCTGGAAGACCAGTAGTAGATTCCGATGCACAACTGGTGGAATTCTGTAATCTGTGGACTATGAGAGTGTTGATGAAACACAGAAATTGCATCGGGATTGAATACAACAGTCACCATGCGCACTTTCCTCCACGGGAGGTATGTCTCAAACAGTCGACGCTTTGATCG
The DNA here is from genome assembly GCF_023897955.1 of Schistocerca gregaria. Classification (NCBI taxonomy): domain Eukaryota; kingdom Metazoa; phylum Arthropoda; class Insecta; order Orthoptera; family Acrididae; genus Schistocerca; species Schistocerca gregaria. The sequence continues at coordinate 44,690,238 of NC_064920.1, forward strand.
TTCCCTGGAAGACCAGTAGTAGTTTCCGATGCACAACTGGTGGCATTCTGTAATCTGTGGACTATCAGAGTGTTGATGAAACACAGAAATTGCATCGGGATTAAATACAACCGTCACGATGCGCACTTTCCTCCACGGGAGGTATGTCTCAAACAGTCTACGCTTTGATCGTTCCCTGGAGGACCAGTAGTAGTTTCCGATGCACATCTCGTGCAATTCTGTAATCTGTGGACTATCAGAGTGTTGATGAAACACAGAAAATGCAACGGGATTGAATACAACAGTTACCATGCGCACTTTTCTCCATGGGAGTAATTTCTCAAAGAGTTTACGCTTTGATCGTTCCCTGAAAGACCAGTAGTAGTTTCCAATGCACTTCTGGAGGCATTCTATAAACTGTGGGCTATCAGAGTGTTGATGAAACACAGAAATTGCATCGGGATTGAATACAACAGTCAACATGCGCACATTCCTCCATAAAAGTAATATCTCAAACAGTCTACGCTTTGATCGTTCCCTGGAAGACCAGTAGTAGTTTCCGATGCACATCTGGAGGCATTCTGTAATCTGTGGACTATCAGAGTGTTGATGAAACACAGAAATTGCATCGGGATTGAATACAACAGCCACCATGCGCACTTTCCTCCATGGGAATAATGTCTCAAACAGTCTACGCTTTGATCGTTCCCTGGAAGACCAGTAGTAGTTTCCGATGCACATCTGGAGGCATTCTGTAATCTGTGGACTATCAGAGTGTTGATGAAACACAGAAATTGCATCGGGATTGAATACAACAGTTACCATGCGCACTTTCCTCCATTCGAGTAATTCTCAAACAGTCTACGCTTTGATCGTTCCCTGGAAGACCAGTAGTAGTTTCCGATGCACATCTGGAGGCATTCTGTAATCTGTGGACTATCAGAGTGTTGATGAAACACAGAAATTGCATCGGGATTAAATACAACAGTCACGATGCGCACTTTCCTCCACGGGAGGTATGTCTCAAACAGTCTACGCTTTGATCGTTCCCTGGAGGACCAGTAGTAGTTTCCGATGCACATCTCGTGCAATTCTGTAATCTGTGGACTATCAGAGTGTTGATGAAACACAGAAAATGCAACGGGATTGAGTACAACAGTCACCATGCGCACATTCCTCCATAAAAGTAAAATCTCAAACAGTCTACGCTTTGATCGTTCCCTGGAAGACCAGTAGTAGTTTCCGATCCACATCTGGAGGCATTCTGTAATCTGTGGACTATCAGAGTGGTGATGAAACACAGAAATTGCATCGGGATTGAATATAACAGCCACCATGCGCACTTTCCTCCATGGGAATAATGTCTCAAACAGTCTACGCTTTGATCGTTCCCTGGAAGACCAGTAGTAGTTTCCGATGCACATCTGGAGGCATTCTGTAATCTGTGGACTATCAGAGTGTTGATGAAACACAGAAATTGCATCGGGATTGAATACAACAGTCACCATGCGCACTTTCCTCCATGGGGGTAATTCTCAAACAGTCTACGCTTTGATCGTTCCCTGGAAGACCAGTAGTAGTTTCTGATGCACATCTGGTGGCATTCTGTAATCTTTGGACTATCAGAGTGTTGATGAAACACAGAAATTGCATCGGGACTGAATACAACAGTCACCATCCGCACTTTCCTGTATGGGAATAATGTCTGAAACAGTCTACGCTTTGAACGTTCCTGGGAAGACCAGTAGTAGTTTCCGATGCACATCTCGTGGCATTCTGCAATCTGTGGACTATCAGAGTGTTGATGAAATACAGAAAATGCAACGGGAATGAATACAACAGTTACCATGCGCACTTTTCTCCATGGGAGTAATTTCTCAAAGAGTTTACGCTTTGATCGTTCCCTGAAAGACCAGTAGTAGTTTCCGATGCACATCTGGAGGCATTCTGTAATCTGTGGACTATCAGAGTGTTGAAGAAACACAGAAATTGCGTCGGGATTGAATACAACAGTCTCCATGCGCACATTCCTCCATTAAAGTAATATCTCAAACAGTCTACGCTTTGATCGTTCCCTGGAAGACCAGTAGTAGTTTCCGATGCACATCTGGTGGCATTCTGTAAACTGTGGACTATCAGAGTGCTGATGAAACAGAGAAATTGCATCGGGATTGAATACAACAGTCACCATGCGAACTTTCCTTATTGGGAGTAATGTTTCAAACAGTCTACGCTTTGATCGTTCCCTGGAAGATCAGTAGAAGCTTCCGATGCACATCTGGAGGCATTCTGTAATCTGTGGACTATCAGAGTGTTGATGAAACACAGAAATTGCATCGGGATTGAATACAACAGTCACTATGCGAACTTTCCTCCATGGGAGTAGTGTCTCTAACAGTCTACGCTTTGATCGCTCCCTGGAGGACCAGTAGTAGTTGCCGATGCACATCTGGAGGCTTTCCGTAATCTGGTGATTATCAGAGTGTTGATGAAGCACAGAAATTGCATCGGGATTGAAGACAACAGTCACCGTGCGCACTTTCCTCCATGGGAGTAATGTCCCGAACAGTCTACGCTTTCATCGTTCCCTGGAAGACCAGTAGTTGTTTCCGATGCACATCGGGAGGCATTCTGTAATCTGTGGAGTATCAGAGTGTTGATGAAACACAGAAATTGCATCGGGATTGAATACAACATTCACCATGCGCACTTTCCTCCATGGGAGTAATGTCCCAAACAGTCTACGCTTTGATCGTTCATTGAAAGACCAGTAGTAGTTTCCGATGCACACCTGGAGGCATTCTGTAATCTGTGGACTATCAGAGTGTTGATGAAACACAGAAATTGCATCGGGAATGAATACAACAGCCACCATGCATACTTTCCTCCATGGGAATAATGTCTCAAACAGTATACGCTTTGATCGATCCCTGGAAGACCTGTAGTAGTATCCGATGCACATCTGGAGGCATTCTGTAATCTGTGGACTATCAGAGTGTTGATGAAACACAGATATTGCATCGGGATTCAATACAACAGTTACCATGCACACTTTCCTCCATGGGAGTAATGTCTCTAACAGTCTACGCTTTGATCGTTCCCTGGAAGACCAGTAGTAGTTTCCGATGCACATCTGGAGGCTTTCTGTAATCTGTGGACTATCAGAGTGTTGATGAAACACAGAAATTGCATCGGGATTGAATACAACAGTCACCATGCGCACTTTCCTCCATTCGAGTAATTCTCAAACAGTCTACGCTTTGATCGTTCCCTGGAAGACCAGTAGTAGATTCCGATGCACAACTGGTGGAATTCTGTAATCTGTGGACTATCAGAGTGTTGATGAAACACAGAAATTGCATCGGGATTGAATACAACAGTCACCATGCGCACTTTCCTATACGGGAGGTATGTCTCAAACAGTCGACGCTTTGATCGTTCCCTGGAAGACCAGTAGTAGTTTCCGATGCACAACTGGTGGCATTCTGTAATCTGTGGACTATCAGAGTGTTGATGAAACACAGAAATTGCATCGGGATTAAATACAACCGTCACGATGCGCACTTTCCTCCACGGGAGGTATGTCTCAAACAGTCTACGCTTTGATCGTTCCCTGGAGGACCAGTAGTAGTTTCCGATGCACATCTCGTGCAATTCTGTAATCTGTGGACTATCAGAGTGTTGATGAAACACAGAAAATGCAACGGGATTGAATACAACAGTTACCATGCGCACTTTTCTCCATGGGAGTAATTTCTCAAAGAGTTTACGCTTTGATCGTTCCCTGAAAGACCAGTAGTAGTTTCCAATGCACTTCTGGAGGCATTCTATAAACTGTGGACTATCAGAGTGTTGATGAAACACAGAAATTGCATCGGGATTGAATACAACAGTCACCATGCGCACATTCCTCCATAAAAGTAATATCTCAAACAGTCTACGCTTTGATCGTTCCCTGGAAGACCAGTAGTAGTTTCCGATGCACATCTGGAGGCATTCTGTAATCTGTGGACTATCAGAGTGTTGATGAAACACAGAAATTGCATCGGGATTGAATACAACAGCCACCATGCGCACTTTCCTCCATGGGAATAATGTCTCAAACAGTCTACGCTTTGATCGTTCCCTGGAAGACCAGTAGTAGTTTCCGATGCACATCTGGAGGCATTCTGTAATCTGTGGACTATCAGAGTGTTGATGAAACACAGAAATTGCATCGGGATTGAATACAACAGTTACCATGCGCACTTTCCTCCATTCGAGTAATTCTCAAACAGTCTACGCTTTGATCGTTCCCTGGAAGACCAGTAGTAGTTTCCGATGCACAACTGGTGGCAGTCTGTAATCTGTGGACTATCAGAGTGTTGATGAAACACAGATATTGCATCGGGATTGAATACAACAGTCAACATGCAAACTTTCCTTAATGGGAGTAATGTCTCAAACAGTCTACGCTTTGATCGTTCCCTGGAAGACCAGTAGAAGCTTCCGATGCACATCTGGAGGCATTCTGTAATCTGTGGACTATCAGAGTGTTGATGAAACACAGAAATTGCATCGGGATTGAATACAACAGTCACCATGCGCACTTTCCTCCATGGGGGTAATTCTCAAACAGTCTACGCTTTGATCGTTCCCTGGAAGACCAGTAGTAGTTTCCGATGCACATCTGGTGGCATTCTGTAATCTTTGGACTATCAGAGTGTTGATGAAACACAGAAATTGCATCGGGACTGAATACAACAGTCACCATCCGCACATTCCTGTATGGGAGTAATGTCTGAAACAGTCTACGCTTTGATCGTTCCCGGGAGGACCAGTAGTAGTTTCCGATGCACACCTCGTGGCATTCTGCAATCTGTGGACTATCAGAGTGTTGATGAAATACAGAAAATGCAACGGGAATGAATACAACAGTTACCATGCGCACTTTTCTCCATGGGAGTAATTTCTCAAAGAGTTTACGCTTTGATCGTTCCCTGAAAGACCAGTAGTAGTTTCGATGCACATCTGGAGGCATTCTGTAATCTGTGGACTATCAGAGTGTTGATGAAACACAGAAATTGCATCGGGATTGAATACAACAGTCTCCATGCGCACATTCCTCCATAAATGTAATATCTCAAACAGTCTAAGCTTTGATTATTCCCTGGAAGACCAGTGGTAGTTTCCGATGCACATCTGGAGGCATTCTGTAATCTGTGGACTATCAGAGTGTTGATGAAACACAGAAATTGCATCGGGATTGAATACAACAGTCACTATGCGAACTTTCCTCCATGGGAGTAATGTCTCTAACAGTCTACGCTTTGATCGCTCCCTGGAGGACCAGTAGTAGTTTCCGATGCACATCTGGAGGCTTTCCGTAATCTGTGGATTATCAGAGTTTTGATGAAGCACAGAAATTGCATCGGGATTGAAGACAACAGTCACCATGCGCACTTTCCTCCATGGGAGTAATGTCCCAAGCAGTCTACGATTTGATCGTTTCCTGGAAGACCAGTAGTTGTTTCCGATGCACATGGGGAGGCATTCTGTAATCTGTGGAGTATCAGAGTGTTGATGAAACACAGAAATTGCATCGGGATTGAATACAACATTCACCATGCGCACTTTCCTCCATGGGAGTAAATTCTCAAACAGTCTACGATTTGATCGTTCTCTTGAAGACCATTAGTAGTTTCCGATGCACATCTGTAAGCATTCTGTAATCTGTGGACTATCAGAGTTTTGATGAAACACAGAAATTGCATCGGGACTGAATACAACAATCACCATCCGCACTTTCCTGTATGGGAGTAATGTCTGAAACAGTCTACGCTTTGATCGTTTCCGGGAAGACCAGTAGTAGTTTCCGATGCACATCTCGTGGCATTCTGCAATCTGTGGACTATAAGAGTGTTGATGAAATACAGAAAATGCAACGGGAATGAATACAACAGTTACCATGCGCACTTTTCTCCATGGGAGTAATTTCTCAAAGAGTTTACGCTTTGATCGTTCCCTGAAAGACCAGTAGTAGTTTCCGATGCACATCTGGAGGCTTTCTGTAATCTGTGGACTATCAGAGTGTTGATGAAACACAGAAATTGCATCGGGATTGAATACAACAGTCACCATGCGCACTTTCCTCCATTCGAGTAATTCTCAAACAGTCTACACTTTGATCGTTCCCTGGAAGACCAGTAGTAGATTCCGATGCACAACTGGTGGCATTGTGTAATCTGTGGACTATCAGAGTGTTGATGAAACACAGAAATTGCATCGGGATTGAATACAACAGTCACCATGCGCACTTTCCTCCACGGGCGGTATGTCTCAAACAGTCGACGCTTTGATCGTTCCCTGGAAGACCAGTAGTAGTTTCCGATGCACAACTGGTGGCATTCTGTAATCTGTGGACTATCAGAGTGTTGATGAAACACAGAAATTGCATCGGGATTAAGTACAACAGTCACGATGCGCACTTTCCTCCACGGGAGGTATGTCTCAAACAGTCTACGCTTTGATCGTTCCCTGGAAAACCAGTAGTAGTTTCCGATGCACATCTCGTGCAATTCTGTAATCTGTGGACTATCAGAGTGTTGATGAAACACTGAAAATGCAACGGGATTGAGTACAACAGTTTCCATGCGCACTTTTCTCCATGGGAGTAATTTCTCAAAGAGTTTACGCTTTGATCGTTCCCTGAAAGACCAGTAGTAGTTTCCGATGCACACCTGGAGGCATTCTGTAATCTGTGGACTATCAGAGTGTTGATGAAACACAGAAATTGCATCGGGATTGAATACAACAGTCACCATGCGCACATTCCTCCATAAAAGTAAAATCTCAAACAGTCTACGCTTTGATCGTTCCCTGGAAGACCAGTAGTAGTTTCCGATGCACATCTGGAGGCATTCTGTAATCTGTGGACTATCAGAGTGGTGATGAAACACAGAAATTGCATCGGGATTGAATATAACAGCCACCATGCGCACTTTCCTCCATGGGAATAATGTCTCAAACAGTCTACGCTTTGATCGTTCCCTGGAAGACCAGTAGTAGTTTCCGATGCACATCTGGTGGCATTCTGTAATCTTTGGACTATCAGAGTGTTGATGAAACACAGAAATTGCATCGGGACTGAATACAACAGTCACCATCCGCACTTTCCTGTATGGGAATAATGTCTGAAACAGTCTACGCTTTGAACGTTCCTGGGAAGACCAGTAGTAGTTTCCGATGCACATCTCGTGGCATTCTGCAATCTGTGGACTATCAGAGTGTTGATGAAATACAGAAAATGCAACGGGAATGAATACAACAGTTACCATGCGCACTTTTCTCCATGGGAGTAATTTCTCAAAGAGTTTACGCTTTGATCGTTCCCTGAAAGACCAGTAGTAGTTTCCGATGCACATCTGGAGGCATTCTGTAATCTGTGGACTATCAGAGTGTTGATGAAACACAGAAATTGCATCGGGATTGAATACAACAGTCTCCATGCGCACATTCCTCCATTAAAGTAATATCTCAAACAGTCTACGCTTTGATCGTTCCCTGGAAGACCAGTAGTAGTTTCCGATGCACATCTGGTGGCATTCTGTAAACTGTGGACTATCAGAGTGCTGATGAAACACAGAAATTGCATCGGGATTGAATACAACAGTCACCATGCGAACTTTCCTTATTGGGAGTAATGTTTCAAACAGTCTACGCTTTGATCGTTCCCTGGAAGATCAGTAGAAGCTTCCGATGCACATCTGGAGGCATTCTGTAATCTGTGGACTATCAGAGTGTTGATGAAACACAGAAATTGCATCAGGATTGAATACAACAGTCACTATGCGAACTTTCCTCCATGGGAGTAGTGTCTCTAACAGTCTACGCTTTGATCGCTCCCTGGAGGACCAGTAGTAGTTTCCGATGCACATCTGGAGGCTTTCCGTAATCTGGTGATTATCAGAGTGTTGATGAAGCACAGAAATTGCATCGGGATTGAAGACAACAGTCACCGTGCGCACTTTCCTCCATGGGAGTATTGTCCCAAACAGTCTACGCTTTGATCGTTCCCTGGAAGACCAGTAGTTGTTTCCGATGCACATCGGGAGGCATTCTGTAATCTGTGGAGTATCAGAGTGTTGATGAAACACAGAAATTGCATCGGGATTGAATACAACATTCACCATGCGCACTTTCCTCCATGGGAGTAATGTCCCAAACAGTCTACGCTTTGATCGTTCATTGAGAGACCAGTAGTAGTTTCCGATGCACACCTGGAGGCATTCTGTAATCTGTGGACTATCAGAGTGTTGATGAAACACAGAAATTGCATCGGGATTGAATACAACAGTCACGATGCGCACTTTCCTCCACGGGAGGTATGTCTCAAACAGTCTACGCTTTGATCGTTCCCTGGAAAACCAGTAGTAGTTTCCGATGCACATCTCGTGCAATTCTGTAATCTGTGGACTATCAGAGTGTTGATGAAACACTGAAAATGCAACGGGATTGAGTACAACAGTTTCCATGCGCACTTTTCTCCATGGGAGTAATTTCTCAAAGAGTTTACGCTTTGATCGTTCCCTGAAAGACCAGTAGTAGTTTCCGATGCACACCTGGAGGCATTCTGTAATCTGTGGACTATCAGAGTGTTGATGAAACACAGAAATTGCATCGGGATTGAATACAACAGTCACCATGCGCACATTCCTCCATAAAAGTAAAATCTCAAACAGTCTACGCTTTGATCGTTCCCTGGAAGACCAGTAGTAGTTTCCGATGCACATCTGGAGGCATTCTGTAATCTGTGGACTATCAGAGTGGTGATGAAACACAGAAATTGCATCGGGATTGAATATAACAGCCACCATGCGCACTTTCCTCCATGGGAATAATGTCTCAAACAGTCTACGCTTTGATCGTTCCCTGGAAGACCAGTAGTAGTTTCCGATGCACATCTGGTGGCATTCTGTAATCTTTGGACTATCAGAGTGTTGATGAAACACAGAAATTGCATCGGGACTGAATACAACAGTCACCATCCGCACTTTCCTGTATGGGAATAATGTCTGAAACAGTCTACGCTTTGAACGTTCCTGGGAAGACCAGTAGTAGTTTCCGATGCACATCTCGTGGCATTCTGCAATCTGTGGACTATCAGAGTGTTGATGAAATACAGAAAATGCAACGGGAATGAATACAACAGTTACCATGCGCACTTTTCTCCATGGGAGTAATTTCTCAAAGAGTTTACGCTTTGATCGTTCCCTGAAAGACCAGTAGTAGTTTCCGATGCACATCTGGAGGCATTCTGTAATCTGTGGACTATCAGAGTGTTGATGAAACACAGAAATTGCATCGGGATTGAATACAACAGTCTCCATGCGCACATTCCTCCATTAAAGTAATATCTCAAACAGTCTACGCTTTGATCGTTCCCTGGAAGACCAGTAGTAGTTTCCGATGCACATCTGGTGGCATTCTGTAAACTGTGGACTATCAGAGTGCTGATGAAACACAGAAATTGCATCGGGATTGAATACAACAGTCACCATGCGAACTTTCCTTATTGGGAGTAATGTTTCAAACAGTCTACGCTTTGATCGTTCCCTGGAAGATCAGTAGAAGCTTCCGATGCACATCTGGAGGCATTCTGTAATCTGTGGACTATCAGAGTGTTGATGAAACACAGAAATTGCATCAGGATTGAATACAACAGTCACTATGCGAACTTTCCTCCATGGGAGTAGTGTCTCTAACAGTCTACGCTTTGATCGCTCCCTGGAGGACCAGTAGTAGTTTCCGATGCACATCTGGAGGCTTTCCGTAATCTGGTGATTATCAGAGTGTTGATGAAGCACAGAAATTGCATCGGGATTGAAGACAACAGTCACCGTGCGCACTTTCCTCCATGGGAGTATTGTCCCAAACAGTCTACGCTTTGATCGTTCCCTGGAAGACCAGTAGTTGTTTCCGATGCACATCGGGAGGCATTCTGTAATCTGTGGAGTATCAGAGTGTTGATGAAACACAGAAATTGCATCGGGATTGAATACAACATTCACCATGCGCACTTTCCTCCATGGGAGTAATGTCCCAAACAGTCTACGCTTTGATCGTTCATTGAGAGACCAGTAGTAGTTTCCGATGCACACCTGGAGGCATTCTGTAATCTGTGGACTATCAGAGTGTTGATGAAACACAGAAATTGCATCGGGATTGAATACAACAGTCACCATGCGCACTTTCCTCCACGGGAGATATGTCTCAAACAGTCGAAGCTTTGATCGTTCCCTGGAGGACCAGTAGTAGTTTCCGATGCACATCTCGTGCAATTCTGTAATCTGTGGACTATCAGAGTGTTGATGAAACACAGAAAATGCAACGGGATTGAATACAACAGTTACCATGCGCACTTTTCTCCATGGGAGTAATTTCTCAAAGAGTTTACGCTTTGATCGTTCCCTGAAAGACCAGTAGTAGTTTCCAATGCACTTCTGGAGGCATTCTATAATCTGTGGACTATCAGAGTGTTGATGAAACACAGAAATTGCATCGGGATTGAATACAACAGTCACCATGCGCACATTCCTCCATAAAAGTAATATCTCAAACAGTCTACGCTTTGATCGTTCCCTGGAAGACCAGTAGTAGTTTCCGATGCACATCTGGAGGCATTCTGTAATCTGTGGACTATCAGAGTGTTGATGAAACACAGAAATTGCATCGGGATTGAATACAACAGCCACCATGCGCACTTTCCTCCATGGGAATAATGTCTCAAACAGTCTACGCTTTGATCGTTCCCTGGAAGACCAGTAGTAGTTTCCGATGCACATCTGGAGGCATTCTGTAATCTGTGGACTATCAGAGTGTTGATGAAACACAGAAATTGCATCGGGATTGAATACAACAGTTACCATGCGCACTTTCCTCCATTCGAGTAATTCTCAAACAGTCTACGCTTTGATCGTTCCCTGGAAGACCAGTAGTAGTTTCCGATGCACAACTGGTGGCAGTCTGTAATCTGTGGACTATCAGAGTGTTGATGAAACACAGATATTGCATCGGGATTGAATACAACAGTCAACATGCAAACTTTCCTTAATGGGAGTAATGTCTCAAACAGTCTACGCTTTGATCGTTCCCTGGAAGACCAGTAGAAGCTTCCGATGCACATCTGGAGGCATTCTGTAATCTGTGGACTATCAAAGTGTTGATGAAACACAGAAATTGCATCGGGATTGAATACAACAGTCACCATGCGCACTTTCCTCCATGGGGATAATTCTCAAACAGTCTACGCTTTGGTCGTTCCCTGGAAGACCAGTAGTAGTTTCCGATGCACAACTGGTGGCATTCTGTAATCTGTGGACTAACAGAGTGTTGATGAAACACAGAAATTGCATCGGGATTAAATACAACAGTCACGATGCGCACTTGCCTCCACGGGAGGTATGTCTCAAACAGTCTACGCTTTGATCGTTCCCTGGAGGACCAGTAGTAGTTTCCGATGCACATCTCGTGCAATTCTATAATCTGTGGACTATCAGAGTGTTGATGAAACACAGAAAATGCAACGGGATTGAATACAACAGTTACCATGCGCACTTTTCCCCATGGGAGTAATTTCTCAAAGAGTTTACGCTTTGTTCGTTCCCTGAAAGACCAGTAGTAGTTTCCGATGCACATCTGGAGGCATTCTGTAATCTGTGGACTATCAGAGTGTTGATGAAACACAGAAATTGCATCGGGATTGAATACAACAGTCACCATGCGCACATTCCTCCATAAAAGTAATATCTCAAACAGTCTACGCTTTGATCGTTCCCTGGAAGACCAGTAGTAGTTTCCGATGCACATCTGGAGGCATTCTGTAATCTGTGGACTATCAGAGTGGTGATGAAACACAGAAATTGCATCGGGATTGAATACAACAGCCACCATGCGCACTTTCCTCCATGGGAATAATGTCTCAAACAGTCTACGCTTTGATCGTTCCCTGGAAGACCAGTAGTAGTTTCCGATGCACATCTGGAGGCATTCTGTAATCTGTGGACTATCAGAGTGTTGATGAAACACAGAAATTGCATCGGGATTGAATACAACAGTCACCATGCGCACTTTCCTCCATGGGGGTAATTCTCAAACAGTCTACGCTTTGATCGTTCCCTGGAAGACCAGTAGTAGTTTCCGATGCACATCTGGTGGCATTCTGTAATCTTTGGACTATCAGAGTGTTGATGAAACACAGAAATTGCATCGGGACTGAATACAACAGTCACCATCCGCACTTTCCTGTATGGGAGTAATGTCTGAAACAGTCTACGCTTTGATCGTTCCCGGGAAGACCAGTAGTAGTTTCCGATGCACATCTCGTGGCATTCTGCAATCTGTGGACTATCAGAGTGTTGATGAAATACAGAAAATGCAACGGGAATGATTACAACAGTTACCAGGCGCACTTTTCTCCATGGGAGTAATTTCTCAAAGAGTTTACGCTTTGATCGTTCCCTGAAAGACCAGTAGTAGTTTCCGATGCACATCTGGAGGCATTCTGTAATCTGTGGACTATCAGAGTGTTGATGAAACACAGAAATTGCATCGGGATTGAATACAACAGTCTCCATGCGCACATTCCTCCATAAAAGTAATATCCCAAACAGTCTACGCTTTGATCGTTCCCTGGAAGACCAGTAGTAGTTGCCGATGCACATCTGGTGGCCTTCTGTAAACTGTGGACTATCAGAGTGCTGATGAAACACAGAAATTGCATCGGGATTGAATACAACAGTCACCATGCGAACTTTCCTTATTGGGAGTAATGTTTCAAACAGTCTACGCTTTGATCGTTCCCTGGAAGATCAGTAGAAGCTTCCGATGCACATCTGGAGGCATTCTGTAATCTGTGGACTATCAGAGTGTTGATGAAACACAGAAATTGCATCAGGATTGAATACAACAGTCACTATGCGAACTTTCCTCCATGGGAGTAGTGTCTCTAACAGTCTACGCTTTGATCGCTCCCTGGAGGACCAGTAGTAGTTTCCGATGCACATCTGGAGGCTTTCCGTAATCTGGTGATTATCAGAGTGTTGATGAAGCACAGAAATTGCATCGGGATTGAAGACAACAGTCACCGTGCGCACTTTCCTCCATGGGAGTATTGTCCCAAACAGTCTACGCTTTGATCGTTCCCTGGAAGACCAGTAGTTGTTTCCGATGCACATCGGGAGGCATTCTGTAATCTGTGGAGTATCAGAGTGTTGATGAAACACAGAAATTGCATCGGGATTGAATACAACATTCACCATGCGCACTTTCCTCCATGGGAGTAATGTCCCAAACAGTCTACGCTTTGATCGTTCATTGAGAGACCAGTAGTAGTTTCCGATGCACACCTGGAGGCATTCTGTAATCTGTGGACTATCAGAGTGTTGATGAAACACAGAAATTGCATCGGGATTGAATACAACAGTCACCATGCGCACTTTCCTCCACGGGAGATATGTCTCAAACAGTCGAAGCTTTGATCGTTCCCTGGAGGACCAGTAGTAGTTTCCGATGCACATCTCGTGCAATTCTGTAATCTGTGGACTATCAGAGTGTTGATGAAACACAGAAAATGCAACGGGATTGAATACAACAGTTACCATGCGCACTTTTCTCCATGGGAGTAATTTCTCAAAGAGTTTACGCTTTGATCGTTCCCTGAAAGACCAGTAGTAGTTTCCAATGCACTTCTGGAGGCATTCTATAATCTGTGGACTATCAGAGTGTTGATGAAACACAGAAATTGCATCGGGATTGAATACAACAGTCACCATGCGCACATTCCTCCATAAAAGTAATATCTCAAACAGTCTACGCTTTGATCGTTCCCTGGAAGACCAGTAGTAGTTTCCGATGCACATCTGGAGGCATTCTGTAATCTGTGGACTATCAGAGTGTTGATGAAACACAGAAATTGCATCGGGATTGAATACAACAGCCACCATGCGCACTTTCCTCCATGGGAATAATGTCTCAAACAGTCTACGCTTTGATCGTTCCCTGGAAGACCAGTAGTAGTTTCCGATGCACATCTGGAGGCATTCTGTAATCTGTGGACTATCAGAGTGTTGATGAAACACAGAAATTGCATCGGGATTGAATACAACAGTTACCATGCGCACTTTCCTCCATTCGAGTAATTCTCAAACAGTCTACGCTTTGATCGTTCCCTGGAAGACCAGTAGTAGTTTCCGATGCACAACTGGTGGCAGTCTGTAATCTGTGGACTATCAGAGTGTTGATGAAACACAGATATTGCATCGGGATTGAATACAACAGTCAACATGCAAACTTTCCTTAATGGGAGTAATGTCTCAAACAGTCTACGCTTTGATCGTTCCCTGGAAGACCAGTAGAAGCTTCCGATGCACATCTGGAGGCATTCTGTAATCTGCGGACTATCAAAGTGTTGATGAAACACAGAAATTGCATCGGGATTGAATACAACAGTCACCATGCGCACTTTCCTCCATGGGGATAATTCTCAAACAGTCTACGCTTTGGTCGTTCCCTGGAAGACCAGTAGTAGTTTCCGATGCACAACTGGTGGCATTCTGTAATCTGTGGACTAACAGAGTGTTGATGAAACACAGAAATTGCATCGGGATTAAATACAACAGTCACGATGCGCACTTGCCTCCACGGGAGGTATGTCTCAAACAGTCTACGCTTTGATCGTTCCCTGGAGGACCAGTAGTAGTTTCCGATGCACATCTCGTGCAATTCTATAATCTGTGGACTATCAGAGTGTTGATGAAACACAGAAAATGCAACGGGATTGAATACAACAGTTACCATGCGCACTTTTCTCCATGGGAGTAATTTCTCAAAGAGTTTACGCTTTGTTCGTTCCCTGAAAGACCAGTAGTAGTTTCCGATGCACATCTGGAGGCATTCTGTAATCTGTGGACTATCAGAGTGTTGATGAAACACAGAAATTGCATCGGGATTGAATACAACAGTCACCATGCGCACATTCCTCCATAAAAGTAATATCTCAAACAGTCTACGCTTTGATCGTTCCCTGGAAGACCAGTAGTAGTTTCCGATGCACATCTGGAGGCATTCTGTAATCTGTGGACTATCAGAGTGGTGATGAAACACAGAAATTGCATCGGGATTGAATACAACAGCCACCATGCGCACTTTCCTCCATGGGAATAATGTCTCAAACAGTCTACGCTTTGATCGTTCCCTGGAAGACCAGTAGTAGTTTCCGATGCACATCTGGAGGCATTCTGTAATCTGTGGACTATCAGAGTGTTGATGAAACACAGAAATTGCATCGGGATTGAATACAACAGTCACCATGCGCACTTTCCTCCATGGGGGTAATTCTCAAACAGTCTACGCTTTGATCGTTCCCTGGAAGACCAGTAGTAGTTTCCGATGCACATCTGGTGGCATTCTGTAATCTTTGGACTATCAGAGTGTTGATGAAACACAGAAATTGCATCGGGACTGAATACAACAGTCACCATCCGCACTTTCCTGTATGGGAGTAATGTCTGAAACAGTCTACGCTTTGATCGTTCCCGGGAAGACCAGTAGTAGTTTCCGATGCACATCTCGTGGCATTCTGCAATCTGTGGACTATCAGAGTGTTGATGAAATACAGAAAATGCAACGGGAATGATTACAACAGTTACCAGGCGCACTTTTCTCCATGGGAGTAATTTCTCAAAGAGTTTACGCTTTGATCGTTCCCTGAAAGACCAGTAGTAGTTTCCGATGCACATCTGGAGGCATTCTGTAATCTGTGGACTATCAGAGTGTTGATGAAACACAGAAATTGCATCGGGATTGAATACAACAGTCTCCATGCGCACATTCCTCCATAAAAGTAATATCCCAAACAGTCTACGCTTTGATCGTTCCCTGGAAGACCAGTAGTAGTTGCCGATGCACATCTGGTGGCCTTCTGTAAACTGTGGACTATCAGAGTGCTGATGAAACACAGAAATTGCATCGCGATTGAATACAACAGTCACCATGCGAACTTTCCTTATTGGGAGTAATGTTTGAAACAGTCTACGCTTTGATCGTTCCCTGGAAGACCAGTAGTAGTTTCCGATGCACATCTGGAGGCATTCTGTAATCTGTGGACTATCAGAGTGTTGATGAAACACAGAAATTGCATCGGGATTGAATACAACTGTCACTATGCGAACTTTCCTCCATGGGAGTAATGTCTCTAACAGTCTACGCTTTGATCGCTCCCTGGAGGACCAGTAGTAGTTTCCGATGCACATCTGGAGGCTTTCCGTAATCTGTGGATTATCAGAGTGTTGATGAAGCACAGAAATTGCATCGGGATTGAAGACAACAGTCACCATGCGCACTTTCCTCCATGGGAGTAATGTCCCAAGCAGTCTACGATTTGATCGTTCCCTGGAAGACCAGTAGTTGTTTCCGATGCACATGGGGAGGCATTCTGTAATCTGTGGAGTATCAGAGTGTTGATGAAACACAGAAATTGCATCGGGATTGAATACAACATTCACCATGCGCACTTTCCTCCATGGGAGTAAATTCTCAAACAGTCTACGATTTGATCGTTCTCTTGAAGACCATTAGTAGTTTCCGATGCACATCTGGAGGCATTCTGTAATCTGTGGAGTATCAGAGTGTTGATGAAACACAGAAATTGCATGGGGTTTGGATACAACAGTCACCATGCTCACTTTCCTCCATGGGAGTAATGTCCCAAACAGTCTACGCTTTGATCGTTCCCTGAAAGACCAGTAGTAGTTTCCGATGCACATCTGGAGGCATTCTGTAATCTGTGGACTATCAGAGTGTTGATGAAACACAGAAATTGCATCGGGAATGAATACAACAGCCACCATGCATACTTTCCTCCATGGGAATAATGTCTCAAACAGTATACGCTTTGATAGTTCCCTGGAAGACCAGTAGTAGTATCCGATGCACATCTGGAGGCATTCTGTAATCTGTGGACTATCAGAGTGTTGATGAAACACAGAAATTGCATCGGGATTCAATACAAAAGTTACCATGCGCACTTTCCTCCATGGGAGTAATGTCTCTAACAGTCTACGCTTTGTTTGTTCCTTGGAAGACCAGTATTAGTTTCCGATGCACATCTGGAGGCTTTCTGTAATGTGTGGACTATCAGAGTGTTGATGAAACACAGAAATTGCATCGGGATTGAATACAACAGTCACCATGCGAACTTTCCTTATTGGGAGTAATGTTTGAAACAGTCTACGCTTTGATCGTTCCCTGGAAGGTCAGTAGAAGCTTCCGATGCACATCTGGAGGCATTCTGTAATCTGTGGACTATCAGAGTGTTGATGAAACACAGAAATTGCATCGGGATTGAATACAACAGTTACCATGCGCACTTTCCTCCATTCGAGTAATTCTCAAACAGTCTACGCTTTGATCGTTCCCTGGAAGACCAGTAGTAGTTTCCGATGCACAACTGGTGGCATTCTGTAATCTGTGGACTATCAGAGTGTAGATGAAACACAGAAATTGCATTGGGATTGAATACAACAGTCACCATGCGCACTTTCCTCCACGGGAGGTATGTCTCAAACAGTCGACGCTTTGATCGTTCCCTGGAAGACCAGTCGTAGTTTCCGATGCTCATCTGGTGGCATTCTGTAATCTGTGGACTATCAGAGTGTTGATGAAACACAGAAATTGCATCGGGATTGAATACAACTGTCACCATGCGCACATTCCTCCATAAAAGGAATATCTCAAACAGTCTACGCTTTGATCGTTCCCTGGAAGACCGGTAGTAGTTTCCGATGCACATCTGGAGGCATTCTGTAATCTGTGGACTATCAGAGTGTTGATGAAACACAGATATTGCATCGGGATTGAATACAACAGTCACCATGCAAACTTTCCTTAATGGGAGTAATGTCTCAAACAGTCTACGATTTGATCGTTCCCTGGAAGACCAGTAGAAGCTTCCGATGCACATCTGGAGGCATTCTGTAATCTGTGGACTATCAGAGTGTTGATGAAACACAGAAATTGCATCGGGATTGATTACAACAGTCATCATGCGCACTTTCCTCCACGGGAGGTATGTCTCAAACTGTCGACGCTTTGATCGTTCCCTGGAAGACCAGTAGTAGTTTCCGATGCACATCTGGTGGCATTCTGTAATCTGTGGACTATCCGAGTGTTGATGAAAGACAGAAATTGCATCTGGATAGAATACAACAGTCACCATCCGCAATTTCCTGCATGGGAGTAATGTCTAAAACAGTCTACGCTTTGATCGTTCCTGGGAACACCAGTAGTAGTTTCCGATGCACATCTCGTGGCATTCTGAAATCTGTGGACTATCAGAGTGTTGATGAAACACAGAAAATGCAACGGGATTGAATAAAACAGTTACCATGCGAACTTTCCTCCATGGGAGTAATGTCTCTAAGAGTTTACGCTTTGCTCGTTCCCTGAAAGGCCAGTAGTAGTTTCCGATGCACATCTGGAGGCATTCTGTAACCTGTGGACTATCAGAGTGTTGATGAAACACAGAAATTGCATCGGGTTTGAATACAACGGTCACCATGCGACCTTTCCTCCGTGTGAGTAATGTCTCAAACAGTCTACGCTTTGATCGTTCCCTGGAAGGCAAGTAGAAGTTTCCGATGCACATCTGGAGGCATTCTGTAATCTGTGGACTATCAGAGTGTTGACGAAACACAGAAATTGCATCGGGATTGAATACAACAGTCACCATTCGCACTTTCCTCCACGTGAGTAATGTCTCAAACAATCTACGCTTTCATCGATCCCTGGAAGACCAGTAGTAGTATCCGATGCACATCTGGTGGCATTCTGTAATGTGTAGACTATCAGAGTGTTGATGAAACACAGTAATTGCATCGGGATTGAATACGACAGTCACCATGCGCACATTCCTCCATAAAAGTAATATCTCAAACAGTCTACGCTTTGATCGTTCCCTGGAAGACCAGTAGTAGTTTCCGATGCACATCTGGAGGCATTCTGTAATCTGTGGACTATCAGAGTGGTGATGAAACACAGAAATTGCATCGGGATTGAATACAACAGCCACCATGCGCACTTTCCTCCATGGGAATAATGTCTCAAACAGTCTACGCTTTGATCGTTCCCTGGAAGACCAGTAGTAGTTTCCGATGCACAACTGGTGGCATTCTGTAATCTGTGGACTATCAGAGTGTAGATGAAACACAGAAATTGCATTGGGATTGAATACAACAGTCACCATGCGCACTTTCCTCCACGGGAGGTATGTCTCAAACAGTCGACGCTTTGATCGTTCCCTGGAAGACCAGTCGTAGTTTCCGATGCTCATCTGTTGGCATTCTGTAATCTGTGGACTATCAGAGTGTTGATGAAACACAGAAATTGCATCGGGATTGAATACAACTGTCACCATGCGCACATTCCTCCATAAAAGGAATATCTCAAACAGTCTACGCTTTGATCGTTCCCTGGAAGACCGGTAGTAGTTTCCGATGCACATCTGGAGGCATTCTGTAATCTGTGGACTATCAGAGTGTTGATGAAACACAGATATTGCATCGGGATTGAATACAACAGTCACCATGCAAACTTTCCTTAATGGGAGTAATGTCTCAAACAGTCTACGATTTGATCGTTCCCTGGAAGACCAGTAGAAGCTTCCGATGCACATCTGGAGGCATTCTGTAATCTGTGGACTATCAGAGTGTTGATGAAACACAGAAATTGCATCGGGATTGATTACAACAGTCATCATGCGCACTTTCCTCCACGGGAGGTATGTCTCAAACTGTCGACGCTTTGATCGTTCCCTGGAAGACCAGTAGTAGTTTCCGATGCACATCTGGTGGCATTCTGTAATCTGTGGACTATCAGAGTGTTGATGAAAGACAGAAATTGCATCTGGATAGAATACAACAGTCACCATCCGCAATTTCCTGCATGGGAGTAATGTCTAAAACAGTCTACGCTTTGATCGTTCCTGGGAACACCAGTAGTAGTTTCCGATGCACATCTCGTGGCATTCTGTAATCTGTGGACTATCAGAGTGTTGATGAAACACAGAAAATGCAACGGGATTGAATAAAACAGTTACCATGCGAACTTTCCTCCATGGGAGTAATGTCTCTAAGAGTTTACGCTTTGCTCGTTCCCTGAAAGGCCAGTAGTAGTTTCCGATGCACATCTGGAGGCATTCTGTAACCTGTGGACTATCAGAGTGTTGATGAAACACAGAAATTGCATCGGGTTTGAATACAACAGTCACCATGCGACCTTTCCTCCGTGTGAGTAATGTCTCAAACAGTCTACGCTTTGATCGTTCCCTGGAAGGCAAGTAGAAGTTTCCGATGCACATCTGGAGGCATTCTGTAATCTGTGGACTATCAGAGTGTTGACGAAACACAGAAATTGCATCGGGATTGAATACAACAGTCACCATTCGCACTTTCCTCCACGTGAGTAATGTCTCAAACAATCTACGCTTTCATCGATCCCTGGAAGACCAGTAGTAGTATCCGATGCACATCTGGTGGCATTCTGTAATGTGTAGACTATCAGAGTGTTGATGAAACACAGTAATTGCATCGGGATTGAATACGACAGTCACCATGCGCACTTTCCTCAATGGGAGTAATGTCTCTAACTGTCTACGCTTTGATCGTTCCCTGGAAGACCAGTAGTAGTTTCCGATGCACATCTGGAGGCTTTATGTACTCTGTGGACTATCAGAGTGTTGATGAAACATAGAAATTGCATCGGGATTGAATACAACAGTCTCCATGCGCAGTTTCCTCCATGGGACTAATTCTCAAACAGTCTACGCTTTGATCTTTCCCTGGAAAACCAGTAGTAGTTACGATTAACATCTGGAGGCATTCTGTAATCTGTGGACTATCAGAGTGTTGATGAAACACAGAAATTTCATCGGGATTGAAAACAACAGTCACCATGCGAACATTCCTCCATGGGAGTAATGTATCTAACAGTCTACGCGTTGATCGTTCCCTGGAAGACCAGTAGTAGTTTCCGATGCACATCTGGAGGCTTTCCGTAATCTGTGGACTATCAGAGTATTAATGAAACACAGATATACATCGGGATTGAATACAACAGTCACCATGCGCACTTTCCTCAATGGGAGTAATGTCCCAAACAGTCTACGCTGTGATCGTTCCCTGGAAGACCAGTATTAGTTTACGATTATCATCCGGAGGCATTCTGTAATCTGTGGACTATCAGAGTGTTGATGAAACACAGAAATTGCATCGGGATTGAATACAACAGTTACCATGCGCACTTTTCTCCATTGGAGTAATTTCTCACTGAGTTTACGCTTTGATCGTTCCCCGAAAGACCAGTAGTAGTTTCCGGTGCACATCTGGAGGCATTCTGTAATCTGTGGACTATCATAGTGTTGATGAAACACAGAAATTGCATCGGGATTGAATACAACAGTCACCATGCGCTCATTCCTCCATAAAAGTAATATCTCATACAGTCTACGCTTTGATCGTTCCCTGGAAGACCAGTAGTTGTTTCCTATGCACATCGGGAGGCATTCTGTAATCTGTGGACTATCATAGTGTTGATGAAAAACAGAAATTGCATCGGGATTGAATACAACATTCACCATGCGCACTTTCCTCCATGGGAGTATTGTCTCAAACAGTCTACGCTTTGATCGTTCCCTGGAAGACCATTAGTAGTTTCCGATGCACATATGGAGGCATTCTGTAATCTGTGGAGTATCAGAGTGTTGATGAAACACAGAAATTGCATCGGGATTGAATACAACAGTCACCATGCGCACTTTCCTCCATGGGAATAATGTCCCAAACAGTCTACGCTTTGATCGTTCCCTGAAAGACGAGTAGTAGTTTCCGATGCACATCTGGAGGCATTCTGTAATCTGTGGACTATCAGAGTGTTGATGAAACACAGAAATTGCATCGGGATTTAATACAACAGTTACCATGCGCACTTTCCTCCATGGGAGTAATGTCACTAACAGTCTACGCTTTGATCGTTCCGTGGAAGACCAGTAGTAGTTTCCGATGCACATCTGGAGGCTTTCTGTATTCTGTGGACTATTAGAGTGTTGATGAAACACAGAAATTGCATCGGGAATTAATACAACAGTCACCATGCGCACTTCCCTCCATGGGAGTAATTCTCAAACAGTCTACGCTTTGATCGTTCCCTGGAAGAACAGTAGTAGTTTCCGATTGACATCTGGAGGCATTCTGTAATCTGTGGACTATCAGAGTGTTGATGAAACACAGAAATTGCATCGGGATTGAATACAACAGTCACCATTCGAACTTTCCTCCATGGGAGTAATGTCCCAAACAGTCAACGCTTTGATCGCTCACTGGAAGACCAGTAGTTGTTTCCGATGCACATCTGGAATCATTCTGTAAACTGTGGACTATCAGCGTGTTGATGAAACACAGAAATGGCATCGGGATTGAAAACAACAGTCACCATGCGAACATTCCTCCATGGGAGTAATGTATCTAACAGTCTACGCGTTGATCGTTCCCTGGAAGACCAGTAGTAGTTTCCGATGCACATCTGGAGGCTTTCCGTAATCTGTGGACTATCAGAGTATTAATGAAACACAGATATACATCGGGATTGAATACAACAGTCACCATGCGCACTTTCCTCAATGGGAGTAATGTCCCAAACAGTCTACGCTGTGATCGTTCCCTGGAAGACCAGTATTAGTTTCTGATTATCATCCGGAGGCATTCTGTAATCTGTGGACTATCAGAGTGTTGATGAAACACAGAAATTGCATCGGGATTGAATACAACAGTTACCATGCGCACTTTTCTCCATTGGAGTAATTTCTCACTGAGTTTACGCTTTGATCGTTCCCCGAAAGACCAGTAGTAGTTTCCGGTGCACATCTGGAGGCATTCTGTAATCTGTGGACTATCATAGTGTTGATGAAACACAGAAATTGCATCGGGATTGAATACAACAGTCACCATGCGCTCATTCCTCCATAAAAGTAATATCTCATACAGTCTACGCTTTGATCGTTCCCTGGAAGACCAGTAGTTGTTTCCTATGCACATCGGGAGGCATTCTGTAATCTGTGGACTATCATAGTGTTGATGAAAAACAGAAATTGCATCGGGATTGAATACAACATTCACCATGCGCACTTTCCTCCATGGGAGTATTGTCTCAAACAGTCTACGCTTTGATCGTTCCCTGGAAGACCATTAGTAGTTTCCGATGCACATATGGAGGCATTCTGTAATCTGTGGAGTATCAGAGTGTTGATGAAACACAGAAATTGCATCGGGATTGAATACAACAGTCACCATGCGCACTTTCCTCCATGGGAATAATGTCCCAAACAGTCTACGCTTTGATCGTTCCCTGAAAGACGAGTAGTAGTTTCCGATGCACATCTGGAGGCATTCTGTAATCTGTGGACTATCAGAGTGTTGATGAAACACAGAAATTGCATCGGGATTTAATACAACAGTTACCATGCGCACTTTCCTCCATGGGAGTAATGTCACTAACAGTCTACGCTTTGATCGTTCCGTGGAAGACCAGTAGTAGTTTCCGATGCACATCTGGAGGCTTTCTGTATTCTGTGGACTATTAGAGTGTTGATGAAACACAGAAATTGCATCGGGAATTAATACAACAGTCACCATGCGCACTTCCCTCCATGGGAGTAATTCTCAAACAGTCTACGCTTTGATCGTTCCCTGGAAGAACAGTAGTAGTTTCCGATTGACATCTGGAGGCATTCTGTAATCTGTGGACTATCAGAGTGTTGATGAAACACAGAAATTGCATCGGGATTGAATACAACAGTCACCATTCGAACTTTCCTCCATGGGAGTAATGTCCCAAACAGTCAACGCTTTGATCGCTCACTGGAAGACCAGTAGTTGTTTCCGATGCACATCTGGAATCATTCTGTAAACTGTGGACTATCAGCGTGTTGATGAAACACAGAAATGGCATCGGGATTGAATACAACAGTCACCATGCGCACATTCCTCCATAAAAGTAATATCTCAAACAGTCTACGCTTTGATCGTTCCCTGGAAGACCAGTAGTAGTTTAAGATCCACATCTGGAGGCATTCTGTAATCTGTCTAGTATCAGAGTGTTGATGTAACACAGAAATTGCATCGGGATTGAATACAACAGTCACCATGCGCACTTTCCTTCATGGGAGTAATGTCTGAAACAGTCTACGCTTTGATCGTTCCCTGGAAGACCAGTAGTAGTTTCCGATGCACATCTGGTGGCATTCTGTAATCTGTGGACTATCAGAGTGTTGATAAAACACAGAAATTGCATCGGGATTGAATACAACAATCACCATGCGCACTTTCCTCCACAGGAGGTATGTTTAAAACAGTCTAAGCTTTGATCGTTCCCTGGAAGACCAGTAGTAGTTTCCGATGCACATCTGGTGGCATTCTGTAATCTGTGGACTATCAGAGTGTTGATGAAACACAAAAATTGCATCGGGATTGAATACAACAGTCACCACCCGCACTTTCCTCCATGTGAGTAATGTCTGAAATAGTATACGCTTGGATCGTTCCCAGGAAGACCAGTAGTAGTTTCCGATGCACATCTGGTGGCATTCTGTAATCTGTGGACTATCAGAGTGTTGATGAAACACAAAAATTGCATCGGGATTGAATACAACAGTCACCATCCGCACTTTCCTCCATGTGAGTAATGTCTGAAACAGTATACGCTTGGATCGTTCCCTGGAAGACCAGTAGTAGTTTCCGATGCACATCTGGAGGCTTTCTGTAATCTGTGGACTATCAGAGTGTTGATGAAACACAGAAATTGCATCGGGATTGAATACAACAGTCACCATGCTCACTTTCCTCCATGGGAGTAATTCTCAAACAGTCTACGCTTAGATCGTTACTGGAAGGCCAGTAGTAGTTTCCGATGCACAACTGGTGGCATTCTGTAATCTATGGACTATCAGAGTGTTGATGAAACACAGAAATTGCTTCGGGATTGAATACAACAGTCACCATGCGCACTTTCCTCCTCAGGAGGTATGTCTGAAACAGTCTACGATTTGATCGTTCCCTGGAAGACCAGTAGTAGTTTCCGATGCACATCTCGTGGCATTCTGTAATCTGTATACTATCAGAGTGTTGATGAAACACAGAAAATGCAACGGGATTGAATACAACAGTTACCATGCGCACTTTTCTCCATGTGAGTAATTTCTCACTGAGTTTACGCTTTGATCGTTCCCTGAAAGACCAGTAGTAGTTTCCGATGCACATCTGGAGGCATTCTGTAATCTGTGGACTATCATAGTGTTGATGAAACACAGAAATTGCATCGGGATTGAATAAAACAGTCACCATGCGCTCATTCCTCCATAAAAGTAATATCTCAAACAGTCTACGCTTTGATCGTTCCCTGGAAGACCAGTAGTTGTTTCCTATGCACATCGGGAGGCATTCTGTAACCTGTGGACTATCAGAGTGTTGATGAAAAACAGAAATTGCATCGGGATTGAATACAACATTCACCATGCGCACTTTCCTCCATGGGAATAATGTCCCAAACAGTCTACGCTTTGATCGTTCCCTGGAAGACCATTAGTAGTTTCCGATGCACATCTGGTGGCATTCTGTAATCTGTGGAGTATCAGAGTGTTGATGAAACACAGAAATTGCTTCGGGATTTAATACAACAGTTACCATGCGCACTTTCCTCCATGGGAGTAATGTCTCTAACAGTCTACGCTTTGATCGTTCCGTGGAAGACCAGTAGTAGTTTCCGATGCACATCTGGAGGCTTTCTGTATTCTGTGGACTATTAGAGTGTTGATGAAACACAGAAATTGCATCGGGAATGAATACAACAGTCACCATGCGCACTTCCCTCCATGGGAGTAATTCTCAAACAGTCTACCCTTTGATCGTTCCCTGGAAGACCAGTAGTAGTTTCCGATTGACATCTGGAGGCATTCTGTAATCTGTGGACTATCAGAGTGTTGATGAAACACAGAAATTGCATCTGGATTGAATACAACAGTCACCATGCGCACTTTCCTCCATGGGAGTAATGTCCCAAACAGTCAACGCTTTGATCGCCCACTGGAAGACCAGTAGTTGTTTCCGATGCACATCTGGAATCATTCTGTAATCTGTGGACTATCAGCGTGTTGATGAAACACAGAATTGGCATCGGGATTGAATACAACAGTCACCATGCGCACATTCCTCCATAAAAGTAATATCTCAAACAGTCTACGTTTTGATCGTTCCCTGGAAGACCAGTAGTAGTTTAAGATCCACATCTGGAGGCATTCTGTAATCTATCTAGTATCAGAGTGTTGATGTAACACAGAAATTGCATCGGGATTGAATACAACAGTCACCATGCGCACTTTCCTTCATGGGAGTAATGTCTGAAACAGTCTACGCTTTGATCGTTCCCTGGAAGACCAGTAGTAGTTTCCGATGCACATCTGGTGGCATTCTGTAATCTGTGGACTATCAGAGTGTTGATGAAACACAGAAATTGCATCGGGATTGAATACAACAATCACCATGCGCACTTTCCTCCACGGGAGGTATGTCTCAAACAGTCTAAGCTTTGATCGTTCCCTGGAAGACCAGTAGTAGTTTCCGATGCACATCTGGTGGCATTCTGTAATCTGTGGACTATCAGAGTGTTGATGAAACACAAAAATTGCATCGGGATTGAATACAACAGTCACCATCCGCACTTTCCTCCATGTGAGTAATGTCTGAAACAGTATACGCAGGGATCGTTCCCTGGAAGACCAGTAGTAGTTTCCGATGCATATCTCGTGGCATTCTGTAATCTGTGGACTATCAGAGTGTTGATGAAACACAGAAATTGCATCGGGATTGAATACAACAGTCACCATGCGCACTTTCCTCCACGGCAGTAATGTCTCAAACAGTCTACGCTTTGATCGTTCCCTGGAAGACCAGTAGTAGCTTCCGATGAACATCTGAAGGCATTCTGTAATCTGTGGAGTATCAGAGTGTTGATGAAACACAGAAATTGCATCGGGATTGAATACAACAGTCACCATGCGCACTTTCCTCCATGGGAGTAATGTCTCTGACAGTTTTCGCTTTGATCGTTCCCTGGAAGACCAGTAGTAGTTTCCGATGCACATCTGGAGGCTTTCTGTAATCGGTGGACTATCAGAGTGTTGATGAAACACAGAAATTGCATCGGGATTGAATACAACAGTCACCATGCGCACTTTTGTCCATGGGAGTAATTCTCAAACCGTCTATGCTTTGATCGTTCCCTGGAAGACCAGAAGTAGTTTCCGATGCACATCTGGTGGCATTCTGTAATCTGTGGACTATCAGAGAGTTGATGAAACACAGAAATTGCATCGGGATTGAACACAACAGTCACCATCCGCACTATCCTCCATGGGAGTAATGTCTGAAACAGTCTACGCTTTGATCGTGCCCTGGAAGACCAGTAGTAGTTTCCAATGCACATCTCGTAGCATTCTGTATTTTGTGTACTATCTGAGTGTTGCTGAAAGAAAGAAAATGCATCGGGATTGAATACAACAGTCACCATGCGAACTTTCCTCCATGGGAGTAATGTCTCAAACAGTCTACGCTTTGATCGTTAGCTGGAAGACCAGTAGTACTTTCCGATGCACATCTTGAAACATTCTGTAATCTGTGAACTATCAGAGTGTTGATGAAACACAGAAATTGCATCGGGATTGAATACAACAGTCACCATGCGCACTTTACTCCACGGGAGTAATGTCTCAAACAATCTACGCTTTTGATCGTTCGCTGGAAGATCAGTAGTAGTTTCCGATGCACATCTGGAGGCTTTCCGTCATCTGTGGACTATCAGAGTGTTGATGAAACACAGAAATTGCAGCGGGATTGAATACAACAGTCACAATGCGCACTTTCCTCCATGGGAGTAATGTCCCTAACAGTATACGCTTTGATCGTTCCCTGGAAGACCAGTAGAAGTTTCCGATGCACATCTGGAGGCATTCTGTAATCTGTGGACTATCAGAGTGTTGATGAAACACAGAAATTTCATCGGGATTGAATAGAACAGTCACCATGCGCACTTTCCTCCATGGGAGTAATGTCTCAAACCGTCTACGCTTTTATCTTTCCCTGGAAGACCAGTAGTAGCTTCCGATGCACATCTGCAGGCATTCTGTAATCTGTGGAGTATTAGAGTGTTGATGACACACAGAAATTGCATCGGGATTGAATACAACAGTCACCATGCGCACTTTCCTACATGGGAGTAATTCTCAAACAGTCTACGCCTTGATCGTTCCCTGGAAGACCAGTAGTAGTTTCCGATGAACATCTTAATGCATTCTGTAATCTGTGGACTATCAGAGTGTTGATGAAACACAGAAATTCCATCGGGTTTGAATACAACAGTCACCATGCGCACTTTCTTCCATGGGAGTAATTCTCAAACAGTCTAGCCTTGATCGTTCCCTGGAAGACCAGTAGTAGTTTCCGATGAACATCTTAATGCATTCTGTAATCTGTGGACTATCAGAGTGTTGATGAAACACAGGTATTGCAATTGGATTGAATACTACAGTCACCATGCGCACTTTTCTCCATGGGAGTAATTTTTCAAAGAGTCTACGCTTTGATCGTTAGCTGGAATACCAGTAGTTGTTTCCGATGCACATCTTGAAACATTCTGTAATCTGTGGACTATCAGAGTGTTGATGAAACACAGAAGTTGCATCGGGATTGAATACAACAGTCACCATGCGCACTTTACTCCACGGGAGTAATTTCTCAAAGAATCTACGCTTTTGATCGTTCCCTGGAAGACCAGTAGTAGTTTCCGATGCACATCTGGTGGCATTCTGTAATTTGTAGACTATCAGAGTGTTGATGAAACACAGTAATTGCATCGGGATTGAATACAACAGTCACCATGCGCACTTTCCTCCATGGGAGTAATGTCTCTAACAGTCTACGCTTTGATCGTTCCCTGGAAGACCAGAAGTAGTTTCCGATGCACATCTGGAGACTTTCCGTCATCTGTGGACTATCAGAGTGTTGATGAAACACAGAAACTGCATCGGGATTGAATACAACAGTCACCATGCATTTTTTCTCCATGGGAGTAATGTCTCAAACAGTCTACGCTTGATCGTTCCCTAAAAGACCAGTAGTAGTTTCCGATGCACATCTGATGGCATTCTGTAATCTGTGGACTATCAGAGTGTTGATGAAACACAGAAATTGCATCGGGATTGAATACAACAGTCACCATCCGCACTTTCCTACATGGGAGTAATGTCTGAAACAGTCTACGTTTGGATCGTTCCCAGGAAGACCAGTAGTAGTTTCCGATGCACATCTCGTATCATTCTGTAATCTGTGGACCATCAGAGTGTTGATGAAACACAGAAAATGCATCGGGATTGAATACAACAGTCACCATGCGCACTTTCCTCCATGCCAGTAATGTCTCAAACAGTTTACGCTTTGATCGTACTCTAGAAGTCCAGTAGTAGTTTCCGATGCACATCTGGAGGCATTCTGTAATCTGTGGACTATCAGAGTGTTGATAAAACACAGAAATTGCATCGGGATTGAATACAACAGTCACCATGCGCACTTTCCTCCATGGGAGTAATGTCCCAAACAGTCTATGCTTTGATCGTTCCCTGGAAGACCAGTAGTAGTTTCCGATGAACATCTGGAAGCATTCTGTATTCTGTGGACTATCAGAGGGTTGATGAAACACAGAAGCTGCATCGGGATTGAATACAACAGTCACCTTGCATTTTTTCACCAAGGGAGTAATGTCTCAAACAGTCTACGCTTTGATCGTTCCCTGAAAGACCAGTAGTAGTTTCCGATGCACATCTGGTGGCATTCTGTAATCTGTCGTCTATCAGAGTGTTGATGAAACACATAAATTGCATCGGGATTGAATACAACAGTCACCATCCGAACTTTCCTCCATGGGAGTAATGTCCCTAACAGTCTACGCTTTGATCGTTCCCTGGAAGACCAGTAGTAGTTTCCGATGCATATATGGAGGCTTTCCGTTATCTGTGGACAATCAGAGTGTTGATGAAACACAGAAATTGCATCGGGATTGAATACAACAGTCACCATTCGCACTTTCCTCCATGGGAGTAATGTCTCAAACAGTCTACGCTTTGATCGTTCCCTGGAAGACCAGTAGTAGTTTCCGATGCACATCTGGAGGCATTCTGTAATCTGTGGACTATCAGAGTGTTGATGAAATATAGAAATTCCATCGGGATTGAATAGAACAGTCACCATGCGCACTTTCCTCCATGGGAGTAATGTCTCAAACAGTCTTCGCTTTGATCGTTAGCTGGAAGACCAGTAGTAGTTTCCGATGCACACTTGAAACATTCTGTATTCTGTGGACTATCAGAGTGTTGATGAAACACAGAAATTGCATCGAAATTGTATACAACAGTCACCATGCGCACTTTCTTCCATGGGAGTAATGTCCTTAACACTCTACGCTTTGATCGTGCCCCGGAAGACTAGTAGTAGTTTCCGATGCACATCTGGAGGCATTCTGTAATCAGTGGAGTATCAGAGTGTTGATGAAACACAGAAATTTCATCGGGATTGAATAAAACAGTCACCATCCGCACTTTCCTCCATGGGAGTAATGTCTCAAACAGTCTACGCTTCGATCGTTCCCTGAAAGACCAGTAGTAGTTTCCGATGCACATCTGGAGGCATTCTGTAAACTGTGGACTATCAGAGTGTTGATGAAACACAGAAATTCCATCGGGATTGAATAGAACAGTCACCATGCGCACTTTCCTCCATGGGAGTAATGTCTCAAACAGTCTACGCTTTGATCGTTCCCTGGAAGACCAGTAGTAGTTTCCGATGCACATCTGGAGGCATTCTGTAATCTGTGGACTATCAGAGTGTTGAAACACAGAAATTGCATCGAAATTGAATACAACAGTCACCATGCGCACTTTCTTCCTTGGGAGTAATGTCTGAAACAGTCTACGCTTTGATCGTTCCCTGGAAGACCAGTAGTAGTTTCCGATGCACATCTGGAGGCATTCTGTAATCTGTGGAGTATCAGAGTGTTGATGAAACACAGAAATTGTATCGGCATTGAATACAACAGTCACCATGCGCACTTTCCTCCACGGGATGTATGTCTCAAACAGTCTATGCTTTGATCGTTCCCTGGAAGACCAGTAGTAGTTTCCGATGCACATATGGAGGTATTCTGTAATTTGTGGATTATCAGAGTGTAGATGAAACACAGAAATTGCATCGGGATTGAATACAACAGTCACCATGCGCACTTTCTTCCATGGGAGTAATGTCTGAAACAGTCTACGCTTTGATCGTTCCCTGGAAGACCAGTAGTAGTTTCCGATGCACATCTGGAGGCTTTCCGTAATCTTTGGACTATCAGAGTGTTGATGAAACACAGAAATTGCATCGAAATTGTATACAACAGTCACCATGCACACTTTCTTTCATGGGAGTAATGTCTGAAACAGTCTACGCTTTGATCGTTCCCTGGAAGACCAGTAGTAGTTTCCGATGCACAACTGGTGGCATTCTGTAATCTGTGGACTATCAGAGTGTTGATGAAACACAGAAATTCCGTCGGGATTGAATAGAAGAGTCACCATGCGCACTTTCCTCCATGGGAGTAATTCTCAAACAGTCTACGCTTTGATCGTTCCCTGGAAGACCAGTAGTAGTTTCCGATGCACATCTGGAGGCATTCTGTAATCCGTGGACTATCAGAGTGTTGATGAAACACAGAAATTGCATCGAAATTGAATACAACAGTCACCATGCGCACTTCTTTACATGGGAGTAATGTCTGAAACAGTCTACGCTTTGATCGTTCCCTGGAAGACCAGTAGTAGTTTCCGATGCACATCTGGAGGCATTCTGTAATCTTTGGACTATCAGAGAGTTAATGAAACACAGAAATTGCATCGGGATTGAATACAACAGTCACCATCCACACTTTCCTCCATGGGAGTAATGTCTGAAACAGTCTACGCTTGGATCGTTCCCTTATCATTTAGCTACAAAATAGCAGGTCAGCAACTGGAAGTAGTTAATTCCATAAATTATCTGGGAGTACTCATTAGGAGTGATTTAAAATGGAATGATAATATAAAGTTGATCGTCGGTAAAGCAGATGCCAGACTGAGATTCATTGGAAGAATCTTAAGGAAATGCAATCCGACAACAAAGGAAGTAGGTTACAGTACGCTTGTTCGCCCAATGATTGAATACTGCTCAGCAGTGTGGGATCCGCACCAGGTAGGGTTGATAGAAGAGATAGAGAAGATCCAACGGAGAGCAGCGCGCTTCGTTACAGGATCATTTAGTAATTGCGAAAGCGTTACGGAGATGATAGACAAAATTCCAGTGGAAGACTCTGCAGGAGGGACGCTCAGTAGCTCGGTACAGGCTTTTGTTAAAGTTTCGAGAACATACCTTCACCGAAGAGTCAAGCAGTATATTGCTCCCTCCTACGTATATCTCGTGAAGAGACCATGAGGATAAAATCAGAGAGATTAGAGCCCACACAGAAGCATACCGACAATCCTTCTTTCCACGTACAATACGAGACTGGAATAGAAGGGAGAACCGATAGAGGTACTCAGGGTACCCTCCGCCACACACCGTCAGGTGGCTTGCGGAGTATGTATGTAGATGTAGATGTAGATGTAGTAGTTTCCGATGCACATCTCGTGGCATTCTGTAATCTGTGGACTATCAGAGTGTTGATGAAACACAGAAAATGCATCGGGATTGAATACAAGAGTCACCATGCGCACTTTCCTCCTTGGGAGTAACTCTCAAACAGTCTACGTTTTGATCGTTCCCTGGAAGACCAGTAGTAGTTTCCGAATCACATCTGGTAGCATTCTGTAATCTGTGGACTATCAGAGTGTTGATGAAACACAGAAATTTCATCCGGATTGCATACAACAGTCACCATGCGCACTTTCCTTCATGGGAGTAATTCTAAAACAGTCTACGATTTGATCGTTCCCTGGAAGACCAGTAGTAGTTTCCGATGCATATCTCGTGGCATTCTGCAATCTGTGGACTATCAGAGTGTTGATGAAACACAGAAAATGCATCGGGATTGAATGCAACAGTCACCATGCGCACTTTCCTCCATGGGAGTAACTCTCAAACAGTCTACGCTTTGATCGTTCCCTGGAAGACCAGTAGTAGTTTCCGAATCACATCTGGTAGCATTCTGTAATCAGTGGACTATCAGAGTGTTGATGTAACACAGAAATTTCATCCGGATTGCATACAACAGTCACCATGCGCACTTTCCTCCATGGGAGTAATTCTCAAACAGTCTACGCTTTGATCGTTCCCTGGAAGACCAGTAGTAGTTTCCGATGCACATCTGGTGGCATTCTGTAATCTGTGGACTATCAGAGTGTTGATGAAACACAGAAATTGCATCGGGATTGAATACAACAATCACCATGCGCACTTTCCTCCACGGGAGGTATGTCTCAAAGAGTCTACGCTTTGATCGTTCCCTGGAAGACCAGTAGTAGTTTCCGATGCACATCTGGTGGCATTCTGTAATCTGTGGACTATCAGAGTGTTGATGAAACACAGAAATTGCATCGGGATTGAATACAACAGTCACCATCCGCACTTTACTCCATGGGAGTAATGTCTGAAACAGTCTTCGCTTGGATCGTTCCCAGGAAGACCAGTAATAGTTTCCGATGCACATCTCGTGGCATTCTGTAATCTGTGGACTATCAGAGTGTTGATAAAACACAGAATTTGCATCGGGATTGAATACAACAGTCACCATCCGCACTTTCCTCCATGGGAGTAATGTCTGAAACAGTCTACGCTTGGATCGTTCCCAGGAAGACCAGTAGTAGTTTCCGATGCACATCTCGTGGCATTCTGTAATCTTTGGAGTATCAGAGTGTTGATGAAACACGGAAATTGCATGGGGATTGAATACAACAGTCATCATGCGCACTTTCCTCCATGGAAGTAATTCTCAAACAGTCTACACTTTGATCGTTCCCTGGAAGGCCAGTAGTAGTTTCCGATGCACATCTGGTGGCATTCTGTAATCTGTGGACTATCAGAGTGTTGATGAAACACAGAAATTGCATCGGGATTGAATACAACAGTCACCATGCGCACTTTCCTCCATGGGAGTAATGTCTCAAAGAGTTTACGCTTTGATCGTTCCCTGGAAGACCAGTTGTATTTTCCGTTGCACATCTGGAGGTATTCTGTAATCTGTGGACTATCAGAGTGTTGATGAAACACAGAAATTGCTTCGGGATTGAATACAACAGTCTCCATGCGCACTTTCCTCCATGGGAGTAACTCTCAAACAGTCTACGCTTTTATCGTTCCCTGGTAGACCAGTAGTAGTTTCCGATGCACATCTGGTGGCATTCTGTAATCTGTGGACTATCAGGGTGTTGATGAAACACAGAAATTGCATCGGGATTGAATACAACAGTCACCATCCGCACTTTCCTATATGGGAGTAATATCTGAAACAGTCTACCCTTGGATCGTTCCCAGGAAGACCAGTAGTAGTTTCCGATGCACATCTCGTGGAATTCTGTAATCTGTGGACTATCAGAGTGTTGATGAAACACAGAAAATTCATCGCGATTGAATACAACAGTCACCATGCGCACTTTCCTCCATGGGAGTAACTCACAAACAGTCTACGCTTTGATCGTTCCCTTTAAGACCAGTAATAGTTTCCGATGCACATGTGGTAGCATTCTGTAATCTGTGGACTACCAGAGTGTTGATGAAACACAGAACTTTCAACCGGATTAAATACAACAGTCACCATGCGCACATTCCTCCACGGGAGGTATGTCTCAATCAAACTACGCTTTGATCGTTCCCTGGAAGACCAGTAGTAGTTTCCGATGCACATCTAGAGGTATTTTGTAATCTCTAGACTATGAGAGTGTTGATGAAAGACAGAATTTGCATCGGGATTGAATACAACAGTCACCATGAACACTTTCCTCCATGGGAGTAATTCTCAAACAGTCTACGCTTTGATCGTTCCCTGGAAGACCAGTAGTAGTTTCCGATGCACATCTGGTTTCATTCTGTAATCTGTGGACTATCAGAGTGTTGATGAAACACAGAAATTGCATCGGGATTGAATACAACAATCACCATGAACATATCCTCCACGGGAGGTATGTCTCAAACAGTCTACGCTTTGATCGTTGCCTGGAAGACCAGTAGTAGTTTCCGATGCACATCTGGTGGCATTCTGTAATCTGTGGACTATCAGAGTGTTGATGAAACACAGAAATTGCATCGGGATTGAACACAACAGTCACCATCCGCACTTTCCTCCATGGGAGTAATGTCTGAAACAGTCTACGTTTTGATCGTTCCCTGGAAGACCAGTAGTAGTTTCCGATGCACATCTCGTGGCATTCTGTAATCTGTTTACTATCAGAGTGTTGATGAAACACAGAAAATGCATCGCGATTGAATACAACAGTCACCATGCGCACTTTCCTCCATGGGAGTAATGTCTCAAAGAGTTTACGCTTTGAACGTTTTCTGGAAGACCAGTAGTAGTTTCCGATGCACATCTGGAGGCATTCAGTAATCTGTGGACTATTAGAGTGTTGATGAAACACAGAAATTACATCGGGATTGAATACAACAGTCACCATGCGCACTTTCCTCCATGGGAGTAATGTCTCAAACAATCTACGCCTTTGATCGTTCCCTGGAAGACCAGTAGTAGTTTGCGATGCACATATGGTGGCATTCTGTAATGCGTAGACTATCAGAGTGTTGATGAAACACAGTAATTGCATCGGGATTGAATACAACAGTCACCAAGCGCACTTTCCTATATGGGAGTAATGTCTCTAACAGTCTGCGCATTGATCGTTCCCTGGAAGACCAGTAGTAGTTTCCGATGCACATCTCGTGGCATCCTGCAATCTGTGGACTATCAGAGTGTTGATGAAACACAGAAAATGCATCGGGATTGAATGCAACAGTCACCATGCGCACTTTCCTGCATGGGAGTAACTTTCAAACAGTCTACGCTTTGATCGTTCCCTGGAAGACCAGTAGTAGTTTCCGAATCACATCTGGTAGCATTCTGTAATCTGTGGACTATCAGAGTGTTGATGAAATACAGAAATTTCATCCGGATTGCATACAACAGTCACCATGCGCACTTTCCTCCATGGGAGTAATTCTCGAACAGTCTACGCTTTGATCGTTCCCTGGAAGACCAGTAGTAGTTTCCGATGCACATCTGGTGGCATTCTGTAATCTGTGGACTATCAGAGTGTTGATGAAACACAGAAATTGCATCGGGATTGAATACAACAATCACCATGCGCACTTTCCTCCATGGGACGTATGTCTCAAAAAGTCTACGCTTTTATCGTTCCCTGGAAGACCAGTAGTAGTTTCCGATGCACATCAGGTGGCATTCTGTAATCTGTGGACTATCAGAGTGTTGATGAAACACAGAAATTGCATCGGGATTGAATACAACAGTCTACATCCGCACTTTACTCCATGGGAGTAATGTCTGAAACAGTCTACGCTTGGATCGTTCCCAGGAAGACTACTAGTAGTTTCCGATGCACATCTCGTGGCATTCTGTAATCTGTGGACTATCAGAGTGTTGATGAAACACAGAAATTGCATCGGGATTGAATACAACAGTCACCATGCGCACTTTCCTCCATGGGAGTAATGTCTCAAACAATCTACGACTTTGATCGTTCCCTGGAAGACCAGTAGTAGTTTGCGATGCACATATGGTGGCATTCTGTAATGCGTAGACTATCAGAGTGTTGATGAAACACAGTAATTGCATCGGGATTGAATACAACAGTCACCATGCGCACTTTCCTATATGGGAGTAATGTCTCTAACAGTCTGCGCATTGATCGTTCCCTGGAATACCAGTAGTAGTTTCCGATGCACATCTCGTGGCATTCTGCAATCTGTGGACTATCAGAGTGTTGATGAAACACAGAAAATGCATCGGGATTGAATGCAACAGTCACCATGCGCACTTTCCTCCATGGGAGTAACTTTCAAACAGTCTACGCTTTGATCGTTCCCTGGAAGACCAGTAGTAGTTTCCGAATCACATCTGGTAGCATTCTGTAATCTGTGGACTATCAGAGTGTTGATGAAATACAGAAATTTCATCCGGATTGCATACAACAGTCACCATGCGCACTTTCCTCCATGGGAGTAATTCTCAAACAGTCTACGCATTGATCGTTCCCTGGAAGACCAGTAGTAGTTTCCGATGCACATCTCGTGGCATTCTGTAATCTGTGGACTATCAGAGTGTTGATGAAACACAAAAATTGCATCGGGATTGAATACAACAATCACCATGTGCACTTTCCTCCACGGGAGGTATGTCTCAAACAGTCTACGCTTTGATCGTTCACTGGTAGACCAGTAGTAGTTTCCGATGCACATCTGGTGGCATTCTGTAATCTGTGGACTATCAGGGTGTTGATGAAACACAGAAATTGCATCGGGATTGAATACAACAGTCACCATCCGCACTTTCCTATATGGGAGTAATGTCTGAAACAGTCTACCCTTGGATCGTTCCCAGGAAGACCAGTAGTAGTTTCCGATGCACATCTCGTGGCATTCTGTAATCTGTGGACTATCAGAGTGTTGATGAAAAACAGAAAATTCATCGCGATTGAATACAACAGTCACCATGCGCACATTCCCTCATGGGAGTAACTCTCAAACAGTCTACGCTTTGATCGTTCCCTTTAAGACCAGTAGTAGTTTCCGATGCACATGTGGTAGCATTCTGTAATCTGTGGACTATCAGAGTGTTGATGAAACACAGAACTTTCAACCGGATTGAATACAACAGACACCATGCGCACATTCCTCCACGGGAGGTATGTCTCAAACAAACTACGCTTTGATCGTTCCCTGGAAGACCAGTAGTAGTTTCCGATGCACATCTGGAGATATTCTGTAATCTGTAGACTATGAGAGTGTTGATGAACACAGAATTTACATCGGGATTGAATACAACAGTCACTATGCGCACTTTCCTCCATGGGAGTAATTCTCAAACAGTCTACGCTTTGATCGTTCCCTGGAAGACCAGTAGTAGTTTCCGATGCACATCTGGTGGCATTCTGTAATCTGTGGACTATCAGAGTGTTGATGAAACACAGAAATTGCATCGGGAATGAATACAACAGTCAACATGCGCACTTTCCTCCACGGGAGGTATGTCTCTAACAGTCTACGCTTTGATCGTTCCCTGGAAGACCAGTAGTAGTTCCCGATGCACATCTGGTGGCATTCTGTGATCTGCGGACTATCAGAGTGTTGATGAAACAC
Source organism: Schistocerca gregaria (assembly GCF_023897955.1). NCBI lineage: Eukaryota > Metazoa > Arthropoda > Insecta > Orthoptera > Acrididae > Schistocerca > Schistocerca gregaria. The sequence continues at coordinate 44,728,718 of NC_064920.1, forward strand.
AGAAATTGCATCGGGATTGAATACAACAGTCACCATGCGCACTTTCCTCCATGGGAGTAATTCTCAAACAGTCTATGCTTTGATCGTTCCCTGGAAGACCAGTAGTAGTTTCCGATGCACATCTGGTGGCATTCTGTAATCTGTGGACTATCAGAGTGTTGATGAAACACAGAAATTGCATCGGGAATGAATACAACAGTCAACATGCCCACTTTCCTCCACGGGAGGTATGTCTCAAACAGTCTACGCTTTGATAGTTCCCTGGAAGACCAGTAGTAGTTTCCGATGCACATCTGGTGGCATTCTGTAATCTGTGGGCTATCAGAGTGTTGATGAAACACAGAAAATGCATCGGGATTGAACACAACAGTCACCATCCGCACTTTCCAACATGGGAGTAATGCCTGAAACAGTCTACGTTTTGATCGTTCCCTGGAAGACCAGTAGTAGTTTCCGATGCACATCTCGTGGCATTCTGTAATCTGTTTACTATCAGAGTGTTGATGAAACACAGAAAATGCATCGTGCTTGAATACAACAGTCACCATGCGCACTTTCCTCCATGGGAGTAATGTCTCAAAGAGTTTACGCTTTGATCGTTTTCTGGAAGACCAGTAGTAGTTTCCGATGCACATCTGGAGGCATTCTGTAATCTGTGGACTATTAGAGTGTTGATGAAACACAGAAATAGCATCGGGATTGAATACAACAGTCACCATGCGCACTTTCCTCCACGTTAGTAATGTCTCAAACAATCTACGCCTTTTTATCGTTCCCTGGAAAACCAGTAGTAGTTTGCGATGCACATATGGTGGCATTCTGAAATGCGTAGACTATAAGAGTGTTGATGAAACACAGTAATTGCATCGGGATTGAATACAACAGTCACCATGCGCACTTTCCTATATGGGAGTAATGTCTCTAACAGTCTGCGCATTGATCGTTCCCTGGAAGACCAGTAGTAGTTTCCGATGCACATCTCGTGGCATTCTGCAATCTGTGGACTATCAGAGTGTTGATGAAACACAGAAAATGCATCGGGATTGAATGCAACAGTCACCATGCGCACTTTCCTCCATGGGAGTAACCCTCAAACAGTCTACGCTTTGATCGTTCCCTGGAAGACCAGTAGTAGTTTCCGAATCACATCTGGTAGCATTCTGTAATCTGTTGACTATCAGAGTGTTGATGAAACACAGAAATTTCATCCGGATTGCATACAACAGTCACCATGCGCACTTTCCTCCATGGGAGTAATTCTCAAACAGTCTACGCTTTGATCGTTCCCTGGAAGACCAGTAGTAGTTTCCGATGCACATCTGGTGGCATTCTGTAATCTGTGGACTATCAGAGTGTTGATGAAACACAGAAATTGCATCGGGATTGCATACAACAATCACCATGCGCACTTTCCTCCACGGGAGGTATGTCTCAAACAGTCTACGCTTTGATCGTTCCCTGGAAGACCAGTAGTAGTTTCCGATGCACATCTGGTGGCATTCTGTAATCTGTGGAGTATGAGAGTGTTGATGAAACACGGAAATTCCATGGGGATTGAATACAACAGTCACCATGCGCACTTTCCTCCATGGGAGTAATTCTCAAACAGTGTACGCATTGATCGTTCCCTGGAAGACCAGTAGTAGTTTCCGATGCACATCTGGTGGCATTCTGTAATCTGTGGACTATCAGAGTGTTGATGAAACACAGAAATTTCATCGGGATTGAGTACAACAATCACCATGAGCACTTTCCTCCACGGGAGGTATGTCTCAAACAGTCTACGCTTTGATCGTTCACTGGAAGACCAGTAGTAGTTTCCGATGCACATCTGGTGGCATTCTGTAATCTGTGGACTATCAGAGTGTTGATGAAACACAGAAAATTCATCGGGATTGAATACAACAGTCACCATGCTCACTTTCCTTCATGGGAGTAACTCTCAAACAGTCTACGCTTTGATCGTTCCCTTTAAGACCAGTAGTAGTTTCCGATGCACATGTGGTAGCATTCTGTAATCTGTGGACTATCAGAGTGTTGATGAAACACAGAAATTGCATCGGGATTGAACACAACAGTCACCATCCGCACTTTCCTACATGGGAGTAATGTCTGAAACAGTCTACGTTTTGATCGTTCCCTGGAAGACCAGTAGTAGTTTCCGATGCACATCTCGTGGCATTCTGCAATCTGTGGACTATCAGAGTGTTGATGAAACACAGAAAATGCATCGGGATTGAATGCAACAGTCACCATGCGCACTTTCCTCCATGGGAGTAACTCTCAAACAGTCTACGCTTTGATCGTTCCCTGGAAGACCAGTAGTAGTTTCCGAATCACATCTGGTAGCATTCTGTAATCTGTGGACTATCAGAGTGTTGATGAAACACAGGAATTTCATCCGGATTGCATAAAACAGTCACCATGCGCACTTTCCTCCATGGGAGTAATTCTCAAACAGTCTACGCTTTGATCGTTCCCTGGAAGACCAGTAGTAGTTTCCGATGCACATCTGGTGGCATTCTGTAATCTGTGGACTATCAGAGTGTTGATGAAACACAGAAATTGCATCGGGATTGAATACAACAATCACCATGCGCACTTTCCTCCACGGGAGGTATGTCTCAAACAGTCTATGCTTTGATCGTTCCCTGGAAGACCAGTAGTAGTTTCCGATGCACATCTGGTGGCATTCTGTAATCTGTGGACTATCAGAGTGTTGATGAAACACAGAAATTGCATCGGGATTGAATACAACTGTCACCATCCGCACTTTACTCCATGGGAGTAATGTCTGAAACAGTCTACGCTTGGATCGTTCACAGGAAGACCAGTAGTAGTTTCCGATGCACATCTCGTGGCATTCTGCAATCTGTGGACTATCAGAGTGTTGATGAAACACAGAAATTGCATCGGGATTGAATACAACTGTCACCATCCGCACTTTACTCCATGGGAGTAATGTCTGAAACAGTCTACGCTTGGATCGTTCACAGGAAGACCAGTAGTAGTTTCCGATGCACATCTCGTGGCATTCTGTAATCTGTGGACAATCAGAGTGTTGATGAAACACAGAATTTGCATCGCGATTGAATACAACAGTCACCATCCGCACTTTCCTCCTTGGAAGTAATGTCTGAAACAGTCTACGCTTGGATCGTTCCAGGAAGACCAGTAGTGGTTTCCGATGCACATCTCGTGGCATTCTGTAATCTGTGGACTATCAGAGTGTTGATGAAACACAGAAAATTCATCGGGATTGAATACAACAGTCACCATGCGCACTTAACTCCATGGGAGTAACTCTCAAACAATCTACGCTTTGATCGTTCCCTTTAAGACCAGTAGTAGTTTCCGATGCACATCTCGTGGCATTCTGTAATCTGTGGACTATCAGAGTGTTGATGAAACACAGAACTTTCAACCGGATTAACAACAACAGTCACCATGCGCACATTCCTCCACGGGAGGTATGTCTCAAACAAACTACGCTTTGATCGTTCCCTGGAAGACCAGTAGCAGTTTCCGATGCACATATGGAGGTATTCTGTAATCTGTAGACTATGAGAATGTTGATGAAACACAGAATTTGCATCGGGATTGAATACAACAGTCACCATGCTCACTTTCCTCCATGGGAGTAATTCTCAAACAGTCTACGCTTTGGTCGTTCCCTGGAAGCCCAGTAGTAGTTTCCGATGCACATCTGGTGGCATTCTGTAATCTGTGGACTATGAGAGTGTTGATGAAACACAGAAATTGCATAGGGAATGAATACAACAGTCAACATGCGCACTTTCCTCCACGGGACGTATGTCTCTAACAGTCTACGCTTTGATCGTTCCTTGGAAGACCAGTAGTAGTTTCCGATGCACATCTGGTGGCATTCTGTGATCTGTGGACTATCAGAGTGTTGATGAAACAAAGAAATTGCATCGGGATTGAATACAACAGTCACCATGCGCACTTTCTTCCATGGGAGTAATTCTCAAACAGTCCATGCTTTGATCGTTCCCTGGAAGACCAGTAGTAGTTTCCGATGCACATCTGGTGGCATTCTGTAATCTGTGGACTATCAGAGTGTTAATGAAACACAGAAATTGCATCGGGAATGAATACAACAGTCAACATGCGCACTTTCCTCCACGGGAGGTATGTCTCCAACAGTCTACACTTTGATCGTTCCCTGGAAGACCAGTAGTAGTTTCCGATGCACATCTGGTGGCATTCTGTAATCTGTGGACTATCAGAGTGTTGATGAAACACGGAAATTCCTTCGGGATTGAATACAACAGTCTCCATGCGCAGTTTCCTCCATGGGAGTAATGTCTCAAACAGTCTACGCTTTGATCGTTCCCTGCAAGACCAGTAGTAGTTTGCGATGCACATATGGTGGCATTCTGTAATGCGTAGACTATCAGAGTGTTGATGAAACACAGAAAATGCATCGCGATTGAATACAAGAGTCACCATGCGCACTTTCCTCAATGGGAGTAATGTCTCTAACAGTCTGCGCATTGATCGTTCCCTGGAAGACCAGTAGTATTTTCCGTTGCACATCTGGAGGCTTTCTGTAATCTGTGGACTATCAGAAGTTTGATGAAACACAGATATTGCTTCGGGATTGAATACAACAGTCTCCATGCGCAGTTTCCTCCTATGGGAGTAATGTCTCAAACAATCTACGCTTGGATCGCTCCCTGGAAGACCAGTAGTAGTTTCCGATGCACATCTGGTGGCATTCTGTAACCTGTGGACTATCAGAGTGTTGATGAAACACAGAAATTGCATCGGGAATGAATACAACAGTCAACATGCGCACTTTCCTCCACGGGACTTATGTCTCTAACAGTCTACGCTTTGATCGTTCCTTGGAAGACCAGTAGTAGTTTCCGATGCACATCTGGTGGCATTCTGTGATCTGTGGACTATCAGAGTGTTGATGAAACACAGAAATTGCATCGGGATTGAATACAACAGTCACCATGCGCACTTTCCTCCATGGGAGTAATTCTCAAACAGTCTATGCTTTGATCGTTCCCTGGAAGACCAGTAGTAGTTTCCGATGCACATCTGGTGGCTTTCTGTAATCTGTGGACTATCAAAGTGTTGATGAAACACAGAAATTGCATCGGGATTAAAGACAACAGTCACCATGCGCACTTTCCTCCATGGGAGTAATGTCTCAAACAGTCTACTCTTTGATCGTTCCCTGGAAGACCAGTAGTAGCTTCCGATTAACATCTGGTTGTATTCCGTAATCTGTGGACTATTAGAGTGCTGATGAAACACAGAAATTGCATCGGGATTGAAGACAACAGTCACCATGAGCACTTTCCACCATGGGAGTAATGTCCCAAACAGTCTACGCTTTGATCGTTCCCTGCAAGACCAGTAGTAGTTTGCGATGCACATATGGTGGCATTCTGTAATGCGTAGACTATCAGAGTGTTGATGAAACACAGTAATTGCATCGGGATTGAATAAAACAGTCACCATGCGCACTTTCCTCCATGGGAGTAATGTCTCAAACAGTCTACGCTTTGATCGTTCCCTGGAAGACCAGTAGTAGCTTCCGATTAACATCTGGTGGTATTCTGTAATCTGTGGACTATCAGAGTGTTGATGAAACCAGAAATTGCATCGGGATTGAAGACAACAGTCATCATGCGCACTTTCCTCCGTGGGAGGTATGTCTCAAACAGTCTACGCTTTGATCGTTCCCTGGAAGACCAGTAGTAGTTTCCGATGCACATCTGGTGGCATTCTGTAATCTGTGGACTATCAGAGTGTTGATGAAACACAGAAAATGCATCGGGATTGAATACAACAATCACCATGAGCACTTTCCTCCACTGGAGGTATGTCTCAAACAGTCTACGCTTTGATCGTTCCCTGGAAGGCCAGTAGTAGTTTCCGATGCACATCTGGTGGCATTCTGTAATCTGTGGACTATCAGAGTGTTGATGAAACACAGAACTTTCATCCGGATTAAACACAACAGTCCCCATGCGCACATTCCTCCACGGGAGGTATGTCTCAAACAAACTACGCTTTGATCATTCCCTGGAAGACCAGTAGTAGTTTCCGTTGCACATCTTGTGGCATTCTGTGATCTGTGGACTATCAGAGTGTTGATGAAACACAGAAATTGCATCGGGATTGAACACAACAGTCACCATCCGCACTTTCCTCCATGGGAGTAATGTCTGAAACAATCTACGTTTTGATCGTTCCCTGGAAGACCAGTAGTAGTTTCCGATGCACATCTCGTGGCATTCTGTAATCTGTTTACTATCGGAGTGTTGATGAAACACAGAAAATGCATCGCGATTGAATACAACAGTCACCATGCGCACTTTCCTCCACGGGAGTAATGTCTCAAACAATCTACGCCTTTGATCGTTCCCTGGAAGACCAGTAGTAGCTTCCGATTAACATCTGGTTGTATTCTGTAATCTGTGGACTATCAGAGTGTTGATGAAACACAGAAATTGCATCAGGATTGAAGACAACAGTCACCATGCGCACTTTCCACCATGGGAGTAATGTCCCAAACAGTCTACGCTTTGATCGTTCCCTGGAAGACCATTAGTAGTTCCGATGCACATCTATAGGCATTCTGTAATCTGTGGAGTATCAGAGTGTTGATGAAACACAGAAATTGCATCGGGATTGAATACAACAGTCACCATCCGCACTTTCCTCCATGGGAGTAATGTCTGAAGCAGTCTACGCTTGGATCGTTCCCTTATCATTTAGCTACAAAATAGCAGGTCAGCAACTGGAAGTAGTTAATTTCATAAATTATCTGGGAGTACTCATTAGGAGTGTTTTAAAATGGAATGGTCATATAAAGATGATCGTCGGTAAAGCAGATGCCAGACTGAGATTCATTGGAAGAATCTTAAGGAAATGCAATACGACAACAAAGGAAGTAGGTTACAGAACGCTTGTTCGCCCAATGCTTGAATACTGCTCAGCAGTGTGGGATCCGCACCAGGTATGGTTGATAGAAGAGATAGAGAAGATCCAACATAGAGCAGCGCGATTCGTTACAGGATCTTTTAGTAATTGCGAAAGCGTTACGGAGATGATAGATAAACTCCAGTGGAAGACTCTGCAGGAGAGAAGCTAAGTAGCTCGGTACGGGCTTTTGTTAAAGTTTCGAGAACATACCTTAACCGAAGAGTCAAGCAGTATATTGCTCCCTCCTACGTATATCTCGTGAAGAGACCATGAGGATAAAATCAGAGAGATTAGAGCCCACACAGAAGCATACCGACAATCCTTCTTTCCACGTACAATACGAGACTGGAATAGAAGGGAGAACCGATAGAGGTACTCAGGGTATCCTCCGCCACACACCGTCAGGTGGCTTGCGGAGTATGGATGTAGATGTAGATGTAGTAGTTTCCGATGAACATCTGGTGGCATTCTGTAATCTGTGGACTATCAGAGTGTTGATGAAACACAGAAATTGCATCGGGATTGAATACAACAGTCACCATGGGCACTTTCCTCCATGGGAGTAACTCTCAAACAGTCTACGCTTTGATCGTTCCCTGGAAGACCAGTAGTAGTTACCGAATCACATCTGGTAGCATTCTGTAATCTGTGGACTATCAGAGTGTTGATGAAACACAGATATTTCATCCGGATTGAATACCACAGTCACCATGCGCACTTTCCTCCATTGGAGTAATTCTCAAACAGTCTACGCTTTGATCGTTCCCTGGAAGACCAGTAGTAGTTTCCGATGCATATCTGGTGGCATTCTGTAATCTGTGGACTATCAGAGTGTTGATGAAACACAGAAATTGCATGGGGATTGGATACTACAATCACCATGCGCACTTTCCTCCACGGGAGGTATGTCTCAGACAGTCTACGCTTTGTTCGTTCCCTGGAAGACCAGTAGTAGTTTCCGATGCACATCTGGTGGCATTCTGTAATCTGTGGACTATCAGAATGTTGATGAAACACAGAAATTGCATCGGGATTGAATACAACAGTCACCATCCGCACTTTACTCCATGGGAGTAATGTCTGAAACAGTCTACGCTTGGATCGTTCCCAGGAAGACCAGTAGTAGATTCCGATGCACATCTCGTGGCATTCTGTAATCTGTGGACTATCAGAGTGTTGATGAAACAAAGAATTTGCATCGGGATTGAATACAACAGTCACCATCCGCACTTTCCTCCATGGGAGTAATGTCTGAAACAGTCTACGCTTGGATCGTTCCCAGGAAGACCAGTAGCAGTTTCCGATGCACATCTCGTGGCATTCTGTAATCTGTGGACTATCAGAGTGTTGATGAAACACAGAAATTTCATCCGGATTGAATACCACAGTCACCATGCGCCCTTTCCTCCATGGGAGTAATGTCCCAAACAGTCTATGCTTTGATCGTTCCCTGGAAGACCAGTAGTAGTTTCCGATGAACATCTGGAAGCATTCTGTAATCTGTGGACTATCAGAGGGTTGATGAAACACAGAAGCTGCATCGGGATTGAATACAACAGTCACCTTGCATTTTTTCACCAAGGGAGTAATGTCTCAAACAGTCTACGCTGTGATCGTTCCCTGGAAGACCAGTAGTAGTTTCCGATGCACATCTGGTGGCATTCTGTAATCTGTGGACTATCAGAGTGTTGATGAAACACAGAAATTGCATCGGGATTGAACACAACAGTCACCATCCGCACTTTCCTCCATGGGAGTAATGTCTGAAACAGTCTACGTTTTAATCGTTCCCTGGAAGACCAGTAGTAGTTTCCGATGCACATCTCGTGGCATTCTGTAATCTGTTTACTATCAGAGTGTTGATGAAACACAGAAAATGCATCGCGATTGAATACAACAGTCACCATGTGCACTTTCCTCCATGGGAGTAATGTCTCAAAGAGTTTACGCTTTGATCGTTTTCTGGAAGACCAGTAGTAGTTTCCGATGCACATGTGGAGGCATTCTGTAATCTGTGGACTATTAGAGTGTTGATGAAACACAGAAATTGCATGCGTATTGAATACAACAGTCACCATGCGCACTTTCCTCCACGGGAGTAATGTCTCAAACAATCAACGCCTTTGATCGTTCCCTGGAAGATCAGTAGTAGTTTGCGATGCACATATGTTGGCATTCTGTAATCTGTAGACTATCAGAGTGTTGATGAAACACAGTAATTGCATCGGGATTGAATACAACAATCACCATGCGCACTTTCCTCCATGGGAGTAATGTCTCTAACAGTTTGCGCTTTGATCGTTCCCTGGAAGACCAGTAGTATTTTCCGTTGCACATCGGGAGGCATTCTGTAATCTGTGGACTATTAGAGTGTTGATGAAACACAGAAATTGCATCGGGATTGAAGACAACAGTCACCATGCGCACTTTCCACCATGGGAGTAATGTCCCAAACAGTCTACGCTTTGATCGTTCCCTGGAAGACCAGTAGTTGTTTCCAATGCACATCGGGAGGCATTCTGTAATCTGTGGACTATCAGAGTGTTGATGAAACACAGAAATTGCATCGGGATTGAATACTACATTCACCATGCGCACTCTAATCCATGGGAGTAATTCTCAAACAGTCTACGCTTTGATCGTTCCCTGGAAGACCATTAGTAGTTTCCGATGCACATCTGGAGGCATTCTGTAATCTGTGGACTATCAGAGTGTTGGTGAAACACAGAAATTGCATCGGGATTGAATACAACAATCACCATGCGCACTTTCCTCCACGGGAGGTATGTCTCAAACAGTCTACGCTTTGATCGTTCCCTGGAAGACCAGTAGTAGTTTCCGATGCACATCTGGTGGCATTCTGTAATCTGTGGACTTTCAGAGTGTTGATGAAACACAGAAATTGCATCGGGATTGAATACAACAGTCACCATCCGCACGTTACTCCATGGGAGTAATGTCTGAAACAGTCTACGCTTGGATCGTTCCCAGGAAGACCAGTAGTAGTTTCCGATGCACATCTCGTGGCATTCTGTAATCTGTGGACTATCAGAGTGTTGATGAAACACAGAATTTGCATCGGGATTGAATACAACAGTCACCATCCGCACTTTCCTCCATGGGAGTAATGTCTGAAACAGTCAACGCTTGGATCGTTCCCAGGAAGACCAGTAGCAGTTTCCGATGCACATCTCGTGGCATTCTGTAATCTGAGGAGTATCAAAGTGTTGATGAAACACAGAAAATGCATCGGGATTGAATACAACAGTCACCATGCGCACTTTCCTCCATGGGAGTAATGCCTGAAACAGTCTACGCTTGGATCGTTCCCAGAAGACCAGTAGCAGTTTCGGATGCACATCTCGTGGCATTCTGTAATCTGTGGAGTATCAGAGTGTTGATGAAACACGGAAATTGCATCGGGATTGAATACAACAGTCACCATGCGCTCTTTCCTCCATTTGAGTAATTCTCAAACAGTCTGCGCTTTGATCGTTCCCTGGAGGACCAGTAGTAGATTCCGATGCACATCTGGTGGCATTCTGTAATCTGTGGACTATCAGAGTGTTGATGAAACACAGAAATTGCATCGGGATTGAATACAACAATCACCATGCGCACTTTCCTCCACTGGAGGTATGTCTCAAACAGTCTACGCTTTGATCGTTCCCTGGAAGACCAGTAGTAGTTTCCGATGCACATCTGGTGGCATTCTGTAATCTGTGGACTATCAGAGTGTTGATGAAACACAGAAATTGCATCGGGATTGAATACAACAGTTACCATCCGCACTTTCCTCCATGGGAGTAATGTCTGAAACAGTCTACGCTTGGATCGTTCCCTTATCATTTAGCTACAAAATAGCAGGTCAGCAACTGGAAGTAGTTAATTTCATAAATTATCTGGGAGTACTCATTAGGAGTGTTTTAAAATGGAATGATCATATAAAGTAGATCGTCGGTAAAGCAGATGCCAGACTGAGATTCATTGGAAGAATCTTAAGGAAATGCAATCCGACAACCAAGGAAGTAGGTTACAGTACGCTTGTGCGCCCAATGCTTGAATACTGCTCAGCAGTGTGGGATCCGCACCAGGTAGGGTTGATAGAAGAGATAGAGAAGATCCAACGGAGAGCAGCGCGATTCGTTACAGGATCATTTAGTAATTGCGAAAGCGTTACGGAGATGATAGATAAACTCCAGTGGAAGACTCTGCAGGAGTGACGCTCAGTAGCTCGGTATGGGCTTTTGTTAAAGTTTCGAGAACATACCTTCACCGAAGAGTCAAGCAGTATATTGCTCCATCCTACGTATATCTCGTGAAGAGACCATGAAAATAAAATCAGAGAGAGTAGAGCATACACAGAAGCATACCGACAATCCTTCTTTCCACGTACAATACGAGACTGGAATAGAAGGGAGAACCGATAGAGGTACTCAGGGTACCCTCCGCCACACACCGTCAGGTGGCTTGCGGAGTATGGATGTAGATGTAGATGTAGTAGTTTCCGATGCACATCTCGTGGCATTCTGTAATCTGTGGACTATCAGAGTGTTGATGAAACACAGAAAATGCATCGGGATTGAATACAACAGTCACCATGCGCACTTTCCTCCATGGGAGTAACTCTCAAACAGTCTACGCTTTGATCGTTCCCTGGAAGACCAGTAGTTGTTTCCGAATCACATCTGGTAGCATTCTGTAATCTGTGGACTATCAGGGTGTTGATGAAACACAGAAATTGCATCGGGATTGAATACAACAGTCACCAAGCGCACTTTCCTCCATGGGAGTAATGTCTCAAACAGTCTGCTCTTTGATCGGTCCCTGGAAGACCAGTAGTAGCTTCCGATTAACATCTGGAGGCATTCTGTAATCTGTGGACTATCAGAGTGTTGATGAAACACAGAAATTGCATCGGGATTGAATACTACATTCACCATGCGCACTTTCCTCCATGGGAGTAATGTCTCAAACAGTCTACGCTTTGATCGTTCCCTGGAGGACCATTAGTAGTTTCCGATGCACATCTGGAGGCATTCCGTAATCTGTGGACTATCAGAGTGTTAAAGAAACACAGAAATTGCATCGGGACTGAATACAACAGTCGCCATGCGCACATTCCTCCACGGGAGTAATGTCTCAAACAATCTACGCTTTGATCGTTCCCTGGAAGACAAGTAGTAGTTTCCGATGCACATGTGGTGGCATTCTGTAATCTGTAGACTGTCAGATTGTTGATGAAACACAGAAATTGCTTCGGGGTTGAATACAACAGTCACCATGCGCACTTTACTCCATGCTAGTAATGTCTCTAACAGTTGTCGTTTTGATCGTTCGATGGAAGACCATTAGTAGATTCCGACGCACATCTGGAGGCTTTCTGTGATCTGTGGACTATCAGAGTGTTGATGAAACACAGAAATTGCATCGGGATTGAATACAACAGTCACCATGCGCACTTTCCTCCATGGGAGTAATTCTCAAACAGTCTACGCATTGATCGTTCCCTGGAAGGCCAGTAGTAGTTTCCGATGCACATCTGGTGGCATTCTGTAATCTGTGGACTATCAGAGTGTTGATGAAACACAGAAATTGCATCGGGATTCAATACAACAGTCAACATGAGCACTTTCCTCCACGGGAGGTATGTCTCTAACAGTCTACGCTTTGATCTTTCCCTGGAAGACCAGTAGTAGTTTCCGATGCACATCTGGTGGCATTCTGTAATCTCTGGACTATCAGAGTGTTGATGAAACACAGAAATTGCATCGGGATTGAACACAACAGTCACCATCCGCACTTTCCTCCATGGGAGTAATGTCTGAAACAGTCTACGTTTTGATCGTTCCCTGGAAGACCAGTAGTAGTTTCCGATGCACATCTCGTGGCATTGTGTAATCTGTGGACTATCAGACTGTTGATGAAACACAGAAAATGCATCGCGATTGAATGCAACAGTCACCATGCGCACTTTCCTCCATGGGAGTAATGTCTCAAACAGTCTACTCTTTGATCGTTCCCTGGAAGACCAGTAGTAGTTTCCGATGCACATCTGGTGGCATTCTGTAATCTGTGGACTTTCAGAGTGTTGATGAAACACAGAAATTGCATCGGGATTGAATACAACAGTGACCATCCGCACGTTACTCCATGGGAGTAATGTCTGAAACAGTCTACGTTTTAATCGTTCCCAGGAAGACCAGTAGTAGTTTCCGATGCACATCTCGTGGCATTCTGTAATCTGTGGACTATCAGAGTGTTGATGAAACACAGAATTTACATCGGGATTGAATACAACAGTCACCATCCGCACTCTCCTCCATGGGAGTAATGTCTGAAACAGTCTACGCTTGGATCGTTCCCAGGAAGACCAGTAGCAGTTTCCGATGCACATCTCGTGGCATTCTGTAATCTGTGGAGTATCAGAGTGTTGATGAAACACAGAAAATGCATCGGAATTGAATACAACAGTCACCATGCGCACTTTCCTCCATGGGAGTAATGCCTGAAACAGTCTACGCTTGGATCGTTCCCAGAAGACCAGTAGCAGTTTCGGATGCACATCTCGTGGCATTCTGTAATCTGTGGAGTAGCAGAGTGTTGATGAAACACGGAAATTGCATCGAGATTGAATACAACTGTCACCATGCGCACTTTCCTCCATGGGAGTAATTCTCAAACAGTCTACGCATTGATCGTTCCCTGGAAGGCCAGTAGTAGTTTCCGATGCACATCTGGTGGCATTCTGTAATCTGTGGACTATCAGAGTGTTGATGAAACACGGAAATTGCATCGGGATTGAATACAACAATCACCATGAGCACTTTCCTCCACGGGAGGTATGTCTCAAACAGTCTACGCTTTGATCGTTCCCTGGAAGACCAGTAGTAGTTTCCGATGCACATCTGGTGGCATTCTGTAATCTGTGGACTATCAGAGTGTTGATGAAACACGGAAATTCCTTCGGGATTGAATACAACAGTCTCCATGCGCAGTTTCCTCCATGGGAGTAATGTCTCAAACAGTCTACGCTTTGATCGTTCCCTGGAAGACGAGTAGTAGTTTCCGATGCACATCTGGATGCTTTCCGTAATCTGTGGACTACCAGAGTGTTGATGTAACACAGAAATTGCATCGGGATTGAATACAACAGTCACCAAGCGCACTTTCCTCCATGGGAGTAATGTCTCAAACAGTCTACTCTTTGATCGGTCCCTGGAAGACCAGTAGTAGCTTCCGATTAACATCTGGAGGCATTCTGTAATCTGTGGACTATCAGAATGTTGATGAAACACAGAAATTGCATCGGGATTGAAGACAACAGTCACCATGCGCACTTTCCACCATGGGTGTAATGTCCCAAACAGTCTACGCTTTGATCGTTCCCTGGAAGACCAGTAGTAGTTTCCGATGCACATCGGGAGGCATTCTGTAATCTGTGGACTATCAGAGTGTTGATGAAACACAGAAATTGCATCGGGATTGAATACTACATTCACCATGCGCACTTTCCTCCATGGGAGTAATGTCTCAAACAGTCTACGCTTTGATCGTTCCCTGGAGGACCATTAGTAGTTTCCGATGCACATCTGGAGGCATTCCGTAATCTGTGGACTATCAGAGTGTTAAAGAAACACAGAAATTGCATCGGGATTGAATACAACAGTCGCCATGCGCACATTCCTCCACGGGAGTAATGTCTCAAACAATCTACGCTTTGATCGTTCCCTGGAAGACAAGTAGTAGTTTCCGATGCACATGTGGTGGCATTCTGTAATCTGTAGACTGTCAGATTGTTGATGAAACACAGAAATTGCTTCGGGGTTGAATACAACAGTCACCATGCGCACTTTACTCCATGCTAGTAATGTCTCTAACAGTTGTCGCTTTGATCGTTCTCTGGAAGACCAGTAGTAGATTCCGACGCACATCTGGAGGCTTTCTGTGATCTGTGGACTATCAGAGTGTTGATGAAACACAGAAATTGCATCGGGATTGAATACAACAGTCACCATGCGCACTTTCCTCCATGGGAGTAATTCTCAAACAGTCTATGCTTTGATCGTTCCCTGGAAGACCAGTAGTAGTTTCCGATGCACATCTGGTGGCATTCTGTAATCTGTGGACTATCAGAGTGTTGATGAAACACAGAAATTGCATCGGGAATCAATACAACAGTCAACATGAGCACTTTCCTCCACGGGAGGTATGTCTCTAACAGTCTACGCTTTGATCTTTCCCTGGAAGACCAGTAGTAGTTTCCGATGCACATCTGGTGGCATTCTGTAATCTCTGGACTATCAGAGTGTTGATGAAACACAGAAATTGCATCGGGATTGAACACAACAGTCACCATCCGCACTTTCCTCCATGCGAGTAATGTCTGAAACAGTCTACGTTTTGATCGTTCCCTGGAAGACCAGTAGTAGTTTCCGATGCACATCTCGTGGCATTCTGTAATCTGTGGACTATCAGACTGTTGATGAAACACAGAAAATGCATCGCGATTGAATGCAACAGTCACCATGCGCACTTTCCTCCATGGGAGTATTGTCTCAAACAGTCTACGCTTTGATCGTTCCCTGGAAGACCAGTAGTAGTTTCCGATGCACATCTGGTGGCATTCTGTAATCTGTGGACTTTCAGAGTGTTGATGAAACACAGAAATTGCATCGGGATTGAATACAACAGTCACCATCCGCACGTTACTCCATGGGAGTAATGTCTGAAACAGTCTACGCTTGGATCGTTCCCAGGAAGACCAGTAGTAGTTTCCGATGCACATCTCGTGGCATTCTGTAATCTGTGGACTATCAGAGTGTTGATGAAACACAGAATTTACATCGGGATTGAATACAACAGTCACCATCCGCACTCTCCTCCATGGGAGTAATGTCTGAAACAGTCTACGCTTGGATCGTTCCCAGGAAGACCAGTAGCAGTTTCCGATGCACATCTCGTGGCATTCTGTAATCTGTGGAGTATCAGAGTGTTGATGAAACACAGAAAATGCATCGGGATTGAATACAACAGTCACCATGCGCACTTTCCTCCATGGGAGTAATGCCTGAAACAGTCTACGCTTGGATCGTTCCCAGAAGACCAGTAGCAGTTTCGGATGCACATCTCGTGGCATTCTGTAATCTGTGGAGTATCAGAGTGTTGATGAAACACGGAAATTGCATCGGGATTGAATACAACAGTCACCATGCGCACTTTCCTCCATTTGAGTAATTCTCAAACAGTCTACGCTTTGATCGTTCCCTGGAGGACCAGTAGTAGATTCCGATGCACATCTGGTGGCATTCTGTAATCTGTGGACTATCAGAGTGTTGATGAAACACAGAAATTGCATCGGGATTGAATACAACAATCACCATGCGCACTTTCCTCCACTGGAGGTATGTCTCAAACAGTCTACGCTTTGATCGTTCCCTGGAAGACCAGTAGTAGTTTCCGATGCACATCTGGTGGCATTCTGTAATCTGTGGACTATCAGAGTGTTGATGAAACACAGAAATTGCATCGGGATTGAATACAACAGTTACCATCCGCACTTTCCTCCATGGGAGTAATGTCTGAAACAGTCTACGCTTGGATCGTTCCCTTATCATTTAGCTACAAAATAGCAGGTCAGCCACTGGAAGTAGTGAATTTCATAAATTATCTGGGAGTACTCATTAGGAGTGATTTAAAATGGAATGATCATATAAAGTTGATCGTCGGTAAAGCAGATGCCTGACTGAGATTCATTGGAAGAATCTTAAGGAAATGCAATCCGACAACCAAGGAAGTAGGTTACAGTACGATTGTGCGCCCAATGCTTGAATACTGCTCAGCAATGTGGGATCCGCACCAGGTAGGGTTGATAGAAGAGATAGAGAAGATCCAACGGAGAGCAGCGCGATTCGTTACAGGATCATTTAGTAATTGCGAAAGCGTTACGGAGATGATAGATAAACTCCAGTGGAAGACTCTGCAGGAGAGACGCTCAGTAGCTCGGTACGGGCTTTTGTTAAAGTTTCGAGAACATACCTTCACCGAAGAGTCAAGCAGTATATTGCTCCATCCTACGTATATCTCGTGAAGAGACCATGAGGATAAAATTAGAGAGAGTAGAGCATACACAGAAGCATACCAACAATCCTTCTTTCCACGTACAATACGAGACTGGAATAGAAGGGAGAACCGATAGAGGTACTCAGGGTACCCTCCGCCACACACCGTCAGGTGGCTTGCGGAGTATGGATGTAGATGTAGATGTAGATGTAGTAGTTTCCGATGCACATCTCGTGGAATTCTGTAATCTGTGGACTATCAGAGTGTTGATGAAACACAGAAAATGCATCGGGATTGAATACAACAGTCACCATGTGCACTTTCCTCCATGGGAGTAACTCTCAAACAGTCTACGCTTTGATCGTTCCCTGGAAGACCAGTAGTAGTTTCCGAATCACATCTGGTAGCATTCTGTAATCTGTGGACTATCAGGGTGTTGATGAAACACAGAATTTGCATCGGGATTGAATACAACAGTCACCATCCGCACTTTACTCCATGGGAGTAATGTCTGAAACAGTCTACGCTTGGATCGTTCCCAGGAAGACAATTAGCAGTTTCGGATGCACATCTCGTGGCATTCAGTAATCTGTGGAGTATCAGAGTGTTGATGAAACATGGAAATTGCATCGGGATTGAATACAACAGTCACCATGCGCTCTTTCCTCCATGGGAGTAATTGTAAAACAGTCTACGCTTTGATCGTTCCCTGGAAGACCAGTAGTAGTTTCCGATGCACATCTGGTGGCATTCTGTAATCTGTGGACTATCAGAGTGTTGATGAAACACAGAAATTGCATCGGGATTGAATACAACAATCACCATGCGCACTTTCCTCCACGGGAGGTATGTCTCAAACAGTCTACGCTTTGATCGTTCCCAGGAAGACCAGTAGTAGCTTCCGATGCACATCTGGTGGCATTCTGTAATCTGTGGACTTTCAGAGTGTTGATGAAACACAGAAATTGCACCGGGATTGAATACAACAGTCACCATCCGCACGTTACTCCATGGGAGTAATGTCTGAAACAGTCTACGCTTGGATCGTTCCCAGGAAGACCAGTAGTAGTTTCCGATGCACATCTCAAGGCATTCTGTAATCTGTGGACTATCAGAGTGTTGATGAAACACAGAATTTGCATCTTGATTGAATACAACAGTCACCATCCGCACTTTCCTCCATGGGAGTAATGTCTGAAACAGTCTACGCTTTGATCGTTCCCAGGAAGACCAGTAGCAGTTTCCGATGCACATCTGGTGGCATTCTGTTATCTGTGGACTATCAGAGTGTTGATGAAACACGGAAATTGCATCGGGATTGAATACAACAATCACCATGAGCACTTTCCTCCACGGGAGGTATGTCTCAAACAGTCTACGCTTTGATCGTTCCCTGGAAGACCAGTAGTAGTTTCCGATGCACATCTGGTGGCATTCTGTAATCTGTGGACTATCAGAGTGTTGATGAAACACGGAAATTCCTTCGGGATTGAATACAACAGTCTCCATGCGCAGTTTCCTCCATGGGAGTAATGTCTCAAACAGTCTACGCTTTGATCGTTCCCTGGAAGACCAGTAGTAGTTTCCGATGCACATCTGGATGCTTTCCGTAATCTGTGGACTACCAGAGTGTTGATGTAACACAGAAATTGCATCGGGATTGAATACAACAGTCACCATCCGCACTTTCCTCCATGGGAGTAATGTCTGAAACAGTCTACGCTTGGATCGTTCCCAGGAAGACCAGTAGCAGTTTCCGATGCACATCTCGTGGCATTCTGTAATCTGTGGAGTATCAGAGTGTTGATGAAACACAGAAAATGCATCGGGATTGAATACAACAGTCACCATGCGCACTTTCCTCCATGGGAGTAATGCCTGAAACAGTCTACGCTTGGATCGTTCCCAGAAGACCAGTAGCAGTTTCGGATGCACATCTCGTGGCATTCTGTAATCTGTGGAGTATCAGAGTGTTGATGAAACACGGAAATTGCATCGGGATTGAATACAACAGTCACCATGCGCTCTTTCCTCCATTTGAGTAATTCTCAAACAGTCTACGCTTTGATCGTTCCCTGGAGGACCAGTAGTAGATTCCGATGCACATCTGGTGGCATTCTGTAATCTGTGGACTATCAGAGTGTTGATGAAACACAGAAATTGCATCGGGATTGAATAAAACAGTTACCATCCGCACTTTCCTCCATGGGAGTAATGTCTGAAACAGTCTACGCTTGGATCGTTCCCTTATCATTTAGCTACAAAATAGCAGGTCAGCAACTGGAAGTAGTGAATTTCATAAATTATCTGGGAGTACTCATTAGGAGTGATTTAAAATGGAATGATCATATAAAGTTGATCGTCGGTAAAGCAGATGCCTGACTGAGATTCATTGGAAGAATCTTAAGGAAATGCAATCCGACAACCAAGGAAGTAGGTTACAGTACGATTGTGCGCCCAATGCTTGAATACTGCTCAGCAGTGTGGGATCCGCACCAGGTAGGGTTGATAGAAGAGATAGAGAAGATCCAACGGAGAGCAGCGCGATTCGTTACAGGATCATTTAGTAATTGCGAAAGCGTTACGGAGATGATAGATAAACTCCAGTGGAAGACTCTGCAGGAGAGACGCTCAGTAGCTCGGTACGGGCTTTTGTTAAAGTTTCGAGAACATACCTTCACCGAAGAGTCAAGCAGTATATTGCTCCATCCTACGTATATCTCGTGAAGAGACCATGAGGATAAAATCAGAGAGAGTAGAGCATACACAGAAGCATACCGACAATCCTTCTTTCCACGTACAATACGAGACTGGAATAGAAGGGAGAACCGATAGAGGTACTCAGGGTACCCTCCGCCACACACCGTCAGGTGGCTTGCGGAGTATGGATGTAGATGTAGATGTAGATGTAGTAGTTTCCGATGCACATCTCGTGGCATTCTGTAATCTGTGGACTATCAGAGTGTTGATGAAACACAGAAAATGCATCGGGATTGAATACAACAGTCACCATGCGCACTTTCCTCCATGGGAGTAACTCTCAAACAGTCTACGCTTTGATCGTTCCCTGGAAGACCAGTAGTAGTTTCCGAATCACATCTGGTAGCATTCTGTAATCTGTGGACTATCAGGGTGTTGATGAAACACAGAATTTGCATCGGGATTGAATACAACAGTCACCATCCGCACTTTACTCCATGGGAGTAATGTCTGAAACAGTCTACGCTTGGATCGTTCCCAGGAAGACAATTAGCAGTTTCGGATGCACATCTCGTGGCATTCAGTAATCTGTGGAGTATCAGAGTGTTGATGAAACATGGAAATTGCATCGGGATTGAATACAACAGTCACCATGCGCTCTTTCCTCCATGGGAGTAATTGTAAAACAGTCTACGCTTTGATCGTTCCCTGGAAGACCAGTAGTAGTTTCCGATGCACATCTGGTGGCATTCTGTAATCTGTGGACTATCAGAGTGTTGTTGAAACACAGAAATTGCATCGGGATTGAATACAACAATCACCATGCGCACTTTCCTCCACGGGAGGTATGTCTCAAACAGTCTACGCTTTGATCGTTCCCTGGAAGACCAGTAGTAGTTTCCGATGCACATCTGGTGGCATTCTGTAATCTGTGGACTTTCAGAGTGTTGATGAAACACAGAAATTGCATCGGGATTGAATACAACAGTCACCATCCGCACGTTACTCCATGGGAGTAATGTCTGAAACAGTCTACGCTTGGATCGTTCCCAGGAAGACCAGTAGTAGTTTCCGATGCACATCTCGTGGCATTCTGTAATCTGTGGACTATCAGAGTGTTGATGAAACACAGAATTTGCATCGGGATTGAATACAACAGTCACCATCCGCACTTTCCTCCATGGGAGTAATGTCTGAAACAGTCTACGCTTTGATCGTTCCCAGGAAGACCAGTAGCAGTTTCCGATGCACATCTGGTGGCATTCTGTTATCTGTGGACTATCAGAGTGTTGATGAAACACGGAAATTGCATCGGGATTGAATACAACAATCACCATGAGCACTTTCCTCCACGGGAGGTATGTCTCAAACAGTCTACGCTTTGATCGTTCCCTGGAAGACCAGTAGTAGTTTCCGATGCACATCTGGTGGCATTCTGTAATCTGTGGACTATCAGAGTGTTGATGAAACACGGAAATTCCTTCGGGATTGAATACAACAGTCTCCATGCGCAGTTTCCTCCATGGGAGTAATGTCTCAAACAGTCTACGCTTTGATCGTTCCCTGGAAGACCAGTAGTAGTTTCCGATGCACATCTGGATGCTTTCCGTAATCTGTGGACTACCAGAGTGTTGATGTAACACAGAAATTGCATCGGGATTGAATACAACAGTCACCAAGCGCACTTTCCTCCATGGGAGTAATGTCTCAAACAGTCTACTCTTTGATCGGTCCCTGGAAGACCAGTAGTAGCTTCCGATTAACATCTGGAGGCATTCTGTAATCTGTGGACTATCAGAGTGTTGATGAAACACAGAAATTGCATCGGGATTGAAGACAACAGTCACCATGCGCACTTTCCACCATGGGTGTAATGTCCCAAACAGTCTACGCTTTGATCGTTCCCTGGAAGACCAGTAGTAGTTTCCGATGCACATCGGGAGGCATTCTGTAATCTGTGGACTATCAGAGTGTTGATGAAACACAGAAATTGCATCGGGATTGAATACTACATTCACCATGCGCACTTTCCTCCATGGGAGTAATGTCTCAAACAGTCTACGCTTTGATCGTTCCCTGGAGGACCATTAGTAGTTTCCGATGCACATCTGGAGGCATTCCGTAATCTGTGGACTATCAGAGTGTTAAAGAAACACAGAAATTGCATCGGGATTAAATACAACAGTCACCATGCCCACTTTCCTCCTTGGGAGTAATGTCTCTAACAGTCTACGCATTGATCGTTCCCTGGAAGACCAGTAGTAGTTTCCGATGCACATCTGGAGGCTTTCTGTAATCTGTGGACTATCAGAGTGTTGATGAAACACAGAAATTGCATCGGGATTGAACACAACAGTCTCCATCCGCACTTTCCTCCATTGGAGTAATGTCTGAAACAGTCTACGTTTTGATCGTTCCCTGGAAGACCAGTAGTAGTTTCCGATGCACATCTCGTGGCATTCTGTAATCTGTAGACTATCAGAGTGTTGATGAAACACAGAAAATGCATCGCGATTGAATGCAACAGTCACCATGCGCACTTTCCTCCATGGGAGTAATGTCTCAAAGAGTTTACGCTTTGATCGTTTTTTGGAAGACCAGTAGTAGTTTCCGATGCACATCAGGAGGCATTCTGTGATCTGTGGACTATTAGAGTGTTGATGAAACACAGAAATTGCATCGGGATTGAATACAACAGTCACCATGCGCACTTTCCTCCACGGGAGTAATGTCTCAAACAATCTACGCCTTTGATCGTTCCCTTGAACACCAGTAGTAGCTTGCGATGCACATATGGTGGCATTCAGTAATGCGTAGACTATCAGAGTGTTGATGAAACACAGTAATTGCATCGGGATTGAATACAACAGTCACCATGCGCACTTTCCTGCATGGGAGTAATGTCTCTAACAGTCTGCGCTTTGATCGTTCCCTGGAAGACCAGTAGTATTTTCCGTTGCACATCTGGAGGCTTTCTGTAATCTGTGGACTATCAGAGTGTTGATGAAACACAGAAATTGCTTCGGGATTGAATACAACAGTCTCCATGCGCAGTTTCCTCCATGGGAGTAATGTCTCAAACAGTCTACGCTTTGATCGTTCCCTGGAAGATCTGTAGTAGTTTCCGATGCACATCTGGATGCTTTCCGTAATCTGTGGACTATCAGAGTGTTGATGAAACACAGAAATTGCATCGGGATTGAATACAACAGTCACCATGCGCACTTTCCTCCATGGGAGTAATGTCTCAAACAGTCTACGCTTTGATCGTTCCCTGGAAGACCAGTAGTAGATTCCGATCAACATCTGGAGGTATTCTGTAATCTGTGGACTATCAGGGTGTTGATGAAACACAGAAATTGCATTGGGATTGAAGACAACAGTCACCATGCGCACTTTCCACCATGGGAGTAATGTCCCAAACGGTTTACGCTTTGATCGTTCCCTGGAAGACCAGTAGTTGTTTCCGATGCACATCGGGAGGCATTCTGTAATCTGTGGACTATCAGAGTGTTGATGAAACACAGAAATTGCATCGGGATTGAATACTACATTCACCATGCGCACTTTCCTCCGTGGGAGTAATGTCTCAAACAGTCTACGCTTTGATCGTTCCCTGGAAGACCATTAGTAGTTTCCGATGCACATCTGGAGGCATTCTGTAATCTGTGGAGCATCAGTGTGTTGATGAAACACATAAATTGCATCGGGATTGAATGCAACAGTCACCATGCGCACTTTCCTCCATGGGAGAAATTCTCAAACAGTCTACGCTTTGATCGTTCCCTGGAAGACCAGTAGTAGTTTCCGATGCACATCTGGTGGCATTCTGTAATCTGTGGACTATCAGAGTGTTGATGAAACACAGAAACTGCATCGGGATTGAATACAACAATCACCATGCGCACTTTCCTCCACGGGAGGTATGTCTCAACCAGTCTACGCTTTGATCGTTCCCTGGAAGACCAGTAGTAGTTTCCGATGCACATCTGGTGGCATTCTGTGTTCTGTGGACTATCAGAGTGTTGATGAAACACAGAAATTGCATCGGGACTGAATACAACAGTCACCATCCGCATTTTCCTCCATTGGAGTAAAGTCTGAAACAGTCTACGCTTGGATCGTTCCCTTATCATTTAGCTACAAAATAGCAGGTCAGCAACTGGAAGTAGTAAATTTCATAAATTATCTTGGAGTACTCATTAGGAGTGATTTAAAATGGAATGATCATATAAAGTTGATCGTCGGTAAAGCAGATGCCAGACTGAGATTCATTGGAAGAATCTTAAGGAAATGCAATCCGACAACAAAGGAAGTAGCTTACAGTACGATTGTTCGCCCAATGCTTGAATACTGCTCAGCAGTTTGGGATCCGCACCAGGTAGGGTTGATAGAAGAGATAGAGAAGATCCAACGGAGAGCAGCGTACTTCGTAACAGGATCATTTAGTAATTGCGAAAGCGTTACGGAGATGATAGATAAACTCCAGTGGAAGACTCTGCAGGAGAGACGCTCAGTAGCTCGGTACGGGCTTTTGTTAAAGTTTCGAGAACATACCTTCACCGAAGAGTCAAGCAGTATATTGCTCTATCCTACGTATATCTCGTGAAGAGACCATGAGGATAAAATCAGAGAGAGTAGAGCATACACAGAAGCATACCGACAATCCTTCTTTCCACGTACAATACGAGACTGGAATAGAAGGGAGAACCAATAGAGGTACTCAGTGTACCCTCCGCCACACACCGTCAGGTGGCTTGCGAAGTATGGATGTAGATGTAGATGTAGATGTAGTAGTTTCCGATGCACATCTCGTGGCATTCTGTAATCTGTGGACTATCAGAGTGTTGATGAAACACAGAAAATGCATCGGGATTAAATACAACAGTCACCATGCGCACTTTCCTCCATGGGAGTAACTCTCAGCAGTCTACGCTTTGATCGTTCCCTGGAAGACCAGTAGTAGTTTCCGAATCACATCTGGTAGCATTCTGTAATCTGTGGACTATCAGAGTGTTGATGAAACACAGAAATTGCATCGGGATTGAATACAACAGTCACCATGCGCACTTTACTCCATGGGAGTAATGTCTGAAACAGTCTACGCTTGGATCGTTCCCAGGAAGACCAGTAGCAGTTTCGGATGCACATCTCGTGGCTTTCTGTAATCTGTGGAGTATCAGAGTGTTGATGAAACACGGAAATTGCATCGGGATTGAATACAACAGTCACCATGCGCACTTTCCTCCATGGGAGTAATTCTCAAACAGTCTACGCTTTGATCGTTCCCTGGAAGACCAGTAGTAGTTTCCGATGCACATCTGGTGGCATTCTGTAATCTGTGGACTAACAGAGAGTTGATGAAACACAGAAATTGCATCGGGATTGAATACAACAATCACCATGCGCACTTTCCTCCACGGGAGGTATGTCTCAAACAGTCTACGCTTTGATCGTTCTCTGGAAGACCAGTAGTAGTTTCCAATGCACAACTGGTGGCATTCTGTAATCTTTGGTCTATCAGAGTGTTGATGAAACACAGAAATTGCATCAGGAATGAATACAAGAGTCAACATGCGCACTTTCCTCCACGGGAGGTATGTGTCAAAGAGTCTACGCTTTGATCGTTCCCTGCAAGACCAGTAATAGTTTCCGATGAACACCTTGATGCATTCTGTAATATGTGGACTATCACAGTGTTGATGAAACACAGAAATTGCAATTGGATTGAATACTACAGTCACCATGCGCACATTCCTATATGGGAGTAATGTCTCTAACAGTCTACACTTTGATCGTTAGCTGGAAGACCAGTAGTAGTTTCCAATGCACATCTTGAAACATTCTGTAATCTGTGGACTATCAGAGTGTTGATGAAACACAGAAATTGCATCGGGATTGAATACAACAGTCACCATGCGCACTTTCCTCCACGGGAGTAATGTCTCAAACAATCTACGCCTTTGATCGTTCCCTGGACGACCAGTATTAGTTTGCGATGCACATATGGTGGCATTCTGTAATGCGTAGACTATCAGAGTGTTGATGAAACACAGTAATTGCATCGGGATTGAATACAACAGTCACCATGCGCACTTTCCACCATGGGAGTAATCCCTCTAACAGTCTACGTTTTGATCGTTCCCTGGAAGACCAGTAGATTTTTCAATCTGGATGCTTCCTGTAACCTGTGGACTATCAGAGTGTTGATGAGACACAGAAATTCAATCGGGATTGAATACAACAGTCTCCATGCGCAGTTTCATCCATGGCAGTAATGCCTCAAACAGTCTACGCTTTGATCGTTCCCTGGAAGACCAGTAGTAGTTTCCGATGCGCATCTGGTTGCTTTCCGTAATCTGTGGACTATCAGAGTGTTGATGAAACACAGAAATTGCATCGGGATTGAATACAACAGTCACCATGCGCACTTTCCTCCATGGGAGTAATGTCTCAAACAGTCTACGCTTTGATCGTTCCCTGGAAGACCAGTAGTAGCTTCCGATTAGCATCTGGAGGCATTCTGCTATCTGTGGACTATTAGAGTGTTGATGAAACACAGAAATTGCATCGGGATTGAAGACAGCAGTCACCATGCGCACTTTCCACCATGGGAGTAATGTCCCAAACAGTCTACGCTTTGATCGTTCCCTGGAAGACCAGTAGTTGTTTCCGATGCACATCGGGAGGCATTCTGTAATCTGTGGACTATCAGAGTGTTGATGAGACACAGAAAATGCATCGGGATTGAATACAACATTCACCATGCGCACTTTACTCCATGGGAGTAATTCGCAAACAGTCTACGCTTTGATCGTTCCCTGAAAGACCAGTAGTAGTTTCCGATGCACATCTGGTGGCATTCTATAATCTGTGGACTATCAGAGTGTTGATGAAACAAAGAAATTCCAACGGGATTGAATACAACAGTCACCATCCGCACTTTCCTCCATGGGAGTAATGTCTGAAACAGTCTACGCTTGGATCGTTCCCAGGAAGACCAGTAGTAGTTTCCGATGCACATCTCGTGAAATTCTGTAATCTGTGGACTATCAGAGTGTTGATGAAACACAGAAAATGCATCGGGATTGAATACAACAGTCACCATGCGCACTTTCCTCCATGGGAGTAAATCTCTAACTGTCTACGCTTTGATCGTTCCCTGGAAGACCAGTAGTAGTTTCCGATGCACATCTGGTAGCATTCTGTAATCTGTCGACTATCAGAGTGTTGATGAAACACAGAAATTTCATCCGGATTGAATACAACAGTCACCATGCGCACATTCCTCCACGGGAGGTATGTCGCAAACAGTCTACGCTTTGATCGTTCCCTGGAAGACCAGTAGTAGTTTCCGATGCACATCTGGAGGTATTCTGTAATCTGTAGACTATGATAGTGTTGATGAAACACAGAATTTGCATCGGGATTGAATACAACAGTCACCATGCGCACTTCACTCCATGGGAGTAATGTCTGAAACAGTCTACGCTTAAATCGTTCCCAGGAAGACCAGTAGCAGTTTCGGATGCACATCTCGTGGCTTTCTGTAATCTGTGGAGTATCAGAGTGTTGATGAAACACGGAAATTGCATCGGGATTGAATACAACAGTCACCATGCGCACTTTCCTCCATGGGAGTAATTCTCAAACAGTCTACGATTTGATCGTTCCCTGGAAGACCAGTAGTAGTTTCCGATGCACATCTGGTGGCATTCTGTAATCTGTGGACTAACAGAGAGTTGATGAAACACAGAAATTGCATCGGGATTGAATACAACAATCACCATGCGCACTTTCCTCCACGGGAGGTATGTCTCAAACAGTCTACGCTTTGATCGTTCCCTGGAAGACCAGTAGTAGTTTCCAATGCACAACTGGTGGCATTCTGTAATCTTTGGTCTATCAGAGTGTTGATGAAACACAGAAATTGCATCAGGAATGAATACAAGAGTCAACATGCGCACTTTCCTCCACGGGAGGTATGTGTCAAAGAGTCTACGCTTTGATCGTTCCCTGCAAGACCAGTAATAGTTTCCGATGAACACCTTGATGCATTCTGTAATATGTGGACTATCACAGTGTTGATGAAACACAGAAATTGCAATTGGATTGAATACTACAGTCACCATGCGCACATTCCTATATGGGAGTAATGTCTCTAACAGTCTACACTTTGATCGTTAGCTGGAAGACCAGTAGTAGTTTCCAATGCACATCTTGAAACATTCTGTAATCTGTGGACTATCAGAGTGTTGATGAAACACAGAAATTGCATCGGGATTGAATACAACAGTCACCATGCGCACTTTCCTCCACGGGAGTAATGTCTCAAACAATCTACGCCTTTGATCGTTCCCTGGACGACCAGTATTAGTTTGCGATGCACATATGGTGGCATTCTGTAATGCGTAGACTATCAGAGTGTTGATGAAACACAGTAATTGCATCGGGATTGAATACAACATTCACCATGCGCACTTTCCACCATGGGAGTAATCCCTCTAACAGTCTACGTTTTGATCGTTCCCTGGAAGACCAGTAGATTTTTCAATCTGGATGCTTCCTGTAACCTGTGGACTATCAGAGTGTTGATGAGACACAGAAATTCAATCGGGATTGAATACAACAGTCTCCATGCGCAGTTTCATCCATGGCAGTAATGCCTCAAACAGTCTACGCTTTGATCGTTCCCTGGAAGACCAGTAGTAGTTTCCGATGCGCATCTGGTTGCTTTCCGTAATCTGTGGACTATCAGAGTGTTGATGAAACACAGAAAATGCATCGGGATTGAATACAACAGTCACCATGCGCACTTTCCTCCATGGGAGTAATGTCTCAAACAGTCTACGCTTTGATCGTTCCCTGGAAGACCAGTAGTAGCTTCCGATTAGCATCTGGAGGCATTCTGCTATCTGTGGACTATTAGAGTGTTGATGAAACACAGAAATTGCATCGGGATTGAAGACAGCAGTCACCATGCGCACTTTCCACCATGGGAGTAATGTCCCAAACAGTCTACGCTTTGATCGTTCCCTGGAAGACCAGTAGTTGTTTCCGATGCACATCGGGAGGCATTCTGTAATCTGTGGACTATCAGAGTGTTGATGAGACACAGAAATATCATCCGGATTGAATACAACATTCACCATGCGCACTTTACTCCATGGGAGTAATTCGCAAACAGTCTACGCTTTGATCGTTCCCTGAAAGACCAGTAGTAGTTTCCGATGCACATCTGGTGGCATTCTATAATCTGTGGACTATCAGAGTGTTGATGAAACAAAGAAATTCCAACGGGATTGAATACAACAGTCACCATCCGCACTTTCCTCCATGGGAGTAATGTCTGAAACAGTCTACGCTTGGATCGTTCCCAGGAAGACCAGTAGTAGTTTCCGATGCACATCTCGTGAAATTCTGTAATCTGTGGACTATCAGAGTGTTGATGAAACACAGAAAATGCATCGGGATTGAATACAACAGTCACCATGCGCACTTTCCTCCATGGGAGTAAATCTCTAACTGTCTACGCTTTGATCGTTCCCTGGAAGACCAGTAGTAGTTTCCGATGCACATCTGGTAGCATTCTGTAATCTGTCGACTATCAGAGTGTTGATGAAACACAGAAATTTCATCCGGATTGAATACAACAGTCACCATGCGCACATTCCTCCACGGGAGGTATGTCGCAAACAGTCTACGCTTTGATCGTTCCCTGGAAGACCAGTAGTAGTTTCCGATGCACATCTGGAGGTATTCTGTAATCTGTAGACTATGATAGTGTTGATGAAACACAGAATTTGCATCGGGATTGAATACAACAGTCACCATGCGCACTTTACTCCATGGGAGTAATGTCTGAAACAGTCTACGCTTGGATCGTTCCCAGGAAGACCAGTAGCAGTTTCGGATGCACATCTCGTGGCTTTCTGTAATCTGTGGAGTATCAGAGTGTTGATGAAACACGGAAATTGCATCGGGATTGAATACAACAGTCACCATGCGCACTTTCCTCCATGGGAGTAATTCTCAAACAGTCTACGCTTTGATCGTTCCCTGGAAGACCAGTAGTAGTTTCCGATGCACATCTGGTGGCATTCTGTAATCTGTGGACTAACAGAGAGTTGATGAAACACAGAAATTGCATCGGGATTGAATACAACAATCACCATGCGCACTTTCCTCCACGGGAGGTATGTCTCAAACAGTCTACGCTTTGATCGTTCCCTGGAAGACCAGTAGTAGTTTCCAATGCACAACTGGTGGCATTCTGTAATCTTTGGTCTATCAGAGTGTTGATGAAACACAGAAATTGCATCAGGAATGAATACAAGAGTCAACATGCGCACTTTCCTCCACGGGAGGTATGTGTCAAAGAGTCTACGCTTTGATCGTTCCCTGCAAGACCAGTAATAGTTTCCGATGAACACCTTGATGCATTCTGTAATATGTGGACTATCACAGTGTTGATGAAACACAGAAATTGCAATTGGATTGAATACTACAGTCACCATGCGCACTTTCCTATATGGGAGTAATGTCTCTAACAGTCTACACTTTGATCGTTAGCTGGAAGACCAGTAGTAGTTTCCAATGCACATCTTGAAACATTCTGTAATCTGTGGACTATCAGAGTGTTGATGAAACACAGAAATTGCATCGGGATTGAATACAACAGTCACCATGCGCACTTTCCTCCACGGGAGTAATGTCTCAAACAATCTACGCCTTTGATCGTTCCCTGGACGACCAGTATTAGTTTGCGATGCACATATGGTGGCATTCTGTAATGCGTAGACTATCAGAGTGTTGATGAAACACAGTAATTGCATCAGGATTGAATACAACAGTCACCATGCGCACTTTCCACCATGGGAGTAATCCCTCTAACAGTCTACGTTTTGATCGTTCCCTGGAAGACCAGTAGATTTTTCAATCTGGATGCTTCCTGTTACCTGTGGACTATCAGAGTGTTGATGAGACACAGAAATTCAATCGGGATTGAATACAACAGTCTCCATGCGCAGTTTCATCCATGGCAGTAATGCCTCAAACAGTCTACGCTTTGATCGTTCCCTGGAAGACCAGTAGTAGTTTCCGATGCGCATCTGGTTGCTTTCCGTAATCTGTGGACTATCAGAGTGTTGATGAAACACAGAAATTGCATCGGGATTGAATACAACAGTCACCATGCGCACTTTCCTCCATGGGAGTAATGTCTCAAACAGTCTACGCTTTGATCGTTCCCTGGAAGACCAGTAGTAGCTTCCGATTAGCATCTGGAGGCATTCTGCTATCTGTGGACTATTAGAGTGTTGATGAAACACAGAAATTGCATCGGGATTGAAGACAGCAGTCACCATGCGCACTTTCCACCATGGGAGTAATGTCCCAAACAGTCTACGCTTTGATCGTTCCCTGGAAGACCAGTAGTTGTTTCCGATGCACATCGGGAGGCATTCTGTAATCTGTGGACTATCAGAGTGTTGATGAGACACAGAAATATCATCCGGATTGAATACAACATTCACCATGCGCACTTTACTCCATGGGAGTAATTCGCAAACAGTCTACGCTTTGATCGTTCCCTGAAAGACCAGTAGTAGTTTCCGATGCACATCTGGTGGCATTCTATAATCTGTGGACTATCAGAGTGTTGATGAAACAAAGAAATTCCAACGGGATTGAATACAACAGTCACCATCCGCACTTTCCTCCATGGGAGTAATGTCTGAAACAGTCTACGCTTGGATCGTTCCCAGGAAGACCAGTAGTAGTTTCCGATGCACATCTCGTGGCATTCTGTAATCTGTGGACTATCAGAGTGTTGATGAAACACAGAAAATGCATCGGGATTGAATACAACAGTCACAATGCGCACTTTCCTCCATGGGAGTAAATCTCTAACTGTCTACGCTTTGATCGTTCCCTGGAAGACCATTAGTAGTTTCCGATGCACATCTTGAGGCATTCTGTAATCTGTCGACTATCAGAGTGTTGATGAAACACAGAAATTTCATCCGGATTGAATACAACAGTCACCATGCGCACATTCCTCCACGGGAGGTATGTCGCAAACAGTCTACGCTTTGATCGTTCCCTGGAAGACCAGTAGTAGTTTCCGATGCACATCTGGAGGTATTCTGTAATCTGTAGACTATGATAGTGTTGATGAAACACAGAATTTGCATCGGGATTGAATACAACAGTCACCATGCGCACTTTCCTCCATGGGAGTAACTCTCAAACAATCTACGCTTTGATTGTTCCCTGGAAGACCAGTAGTAGTTTCCGATGCACATCTCGTGGCATTCTGTAATCTGTGGACTATCAGAATGTTGATGAAACACGTAAAATGCATCGTGATTGAATACTACATTCACCATGCGCACTTTCCTCCACGGGAGTAATGTCTCAAACAGTCTACGCTTTGATCGTTCCCTGGAAGACCATTAGTAGTTTCCGATGCACATCTTGAGGCATTCTGTAATCTGTGGAGTATCAAAGTGCTGATGAAACACAGAAATTGCATCGGGATTGAATACTACATTCACCATGCGCACTTTCCTCCACGGGAGTAATGTCTCAATCATTCTACGCTTTGATCGTTCACTGGAAGACCATTAGTAGTTTCCGATGCACATCTGGAGGCATTCTGTAATCTGTGGAGTATCAAAGTGTTGATGAAACACAGAAATTGCATCGGGATTGAATACAACAGTCACCATGCGCACTTTCCTCCATGGGTGTAATTCTCAAACAGTCTACGCTTTGATAGTTCCCTGGAAGACCAGTAGTAGTTTCCGATGCACATCTGGTGGTATTCTCTAATCTGTGGACCATCAGAGTGTTGATGAAACACAGAAATTGCATCGGGATTGAATACAACAGCCACCATCCGCACTTTCCTCCATGGGAGTAATGTCTGAAACAGTCTACGCTTGGATCGTTCCCAGGAAGACCAGTAGCAGTTTCCGATGCACATCTCGTGGCATTCTGTAATCTGTGGAGTATCAGAGTGTTGATGAAACACAGAAATTTCATCCGGATTGAATACGACAGTCACCATGCGCACTTTCCTCCACGGGAGGAATGTCTCAAACAATCTACGCCTTTGATCGTTCCCTGGAAGACCAGTAGTATTTTCCGATGCACATCTGGATGCTTTCTGTAATCTGTGGACTATCAGAGTGTTGATGAAACACAGAAATTGCATCGGGATTGAATACAACAGTCACCATGCGCACTTTCCTCCATGGGAGTACTGTCTCAAACAGTCTACGTTTGATCGTTCCCTGGAAGACCAGTAGTAGCTTCCGATTAACATCTGGAGGCATTCTATAATCTGTGGACTATCAGAGTGTTGATGAAACACAGAAATTGCATCGGGGTTGAAGACAACAGTCACCATGCGCACTTTCCACCATGGGAGTAATGTTCTAAACAGTCTACGCTTTAATCGTTCACTGGAAGACCAGTAGTTGTTTCCGATGCACATCGGGAGGCATTCTGTAATCTGTGGACTATCAGAGTGTTGATGAAACACAGAAATTGCATCGGGATTGAATACTACATTCACCATGCGCACTTTCCTCCATGGGAGTAATGTCTCAAACAGTCTACGCTTTGATCGTTCCCTGGAAGACCATTAGTAGTTTCCGATGCACATCTGGAGGCATTCTGTAATCTGTGGACTATCAGAGTGTTGATGAAACACAGAAATTGCATCGGGATTGAATACAACAGTCACCATGCGCACATTCCTCCACGGGAGAAATGTCTCAAACAGTCTACGCGTTGATCGTTCGCTGGAAGACAAGCAGTAGTTTCCGATGCACATCTGGTGGCATTCTGTAATCTGTAGACTATCAGAGTGTTGATGAAAAACAGAATTTGCATCGGGATTGAATACAACAGTCACCATGCGCACTTTCCTCCATGGGTGTAATGTCTCTAACAGTTTTCGCTTTGATCGTTCCCTGGAAGACCAGTAGTAGTTTCCGACGCACATCTGGAGGCTTTCTGTGATCTGTGGACTATCAGAGTGTTGATGAAACAAAGAAATTGCATCGGGATTGAATACAACAGTCACCATCCGCACTTTCCTCCATGGGAGTAATGTCTGAAACAGTCTACGCTTGGATCGTTCCCAGGAAGACCAGTAGTAGTTTCCGATGCACATCTCGTGGCATTCTGTAATCTGTGGACTATCAGAGTGTTGATGAAACACAGAAAATGCATCGGGATTGAATAAAACAGTCACCATGCGCACTTTCCTCCATGGGAGTAACTCTCAAACAGTCTACGCTTTGATCGTTCCCTGGAAGACCAGTAGTAGTTTACGATGCACATCTGGAGGTATTCTGTAATCTGTAGACTATGAGAGTGTTGATGAAACACAGAATTCGCATCGGGATTGAATACAACAGTCACCATGCGCACTTTCCTCCATGGGAGTAACTCTCAAACAATTTACGCTTTGATCAATCAATGGAAGACCAGTAGTAGTTTCCGATGCACATCTGGTAGCATTCTGTAATCTGTGGACTATCAGAGTGTTGATGAAACACAGAAATTTCATCCGGATTGAATACGACAGTCACCATGCGCACTTTCCTCCATGGGAGTACTGTCTCAAACAGTCTACGTTTGATCGTTCCCTGGAAGACCAGTAGTAGCTTCCGATTAACATCTGGAGGCATTCTATAATCTGTGGACTATCAGAGTGTTGATGAAACACAGAAATTGCATCGGGGTTGAAGACAACAGTCACCATGCGCACTTTCCACCATGGGAGTAATGTTCTAAACAGTCTACGCTTTAATCGTTCACTGGAAGACCAGTAGTTGTTTCCGATGCACATCGGGAGGCATTCTGTAATCTGTGGACTATCAGAGTGTTGATGAAACACAGAAATTGCATCGGGATTGAATACTACATTCACCATGCGCACTTTCCTCCATGGGAGTAATGTCTCAAACAGTCTACGCTTTGATCGTTCCCTGGAAGACCATTAGTAGTTTCCGATGCACATCTGGAGGCATTCTGTAATCTGTGGACTATCAGAGTGTTGATGAAACACAGAAATTGCATCGGGATTGAATACAACAGTCACCATGCGCACATTCCTCCACGGGAGAAATGTCTCAAACAGTCTACGCTTTGATCGTTCGCTGGAAGACAAGCAGTAGTTTCCGATGCACATCTGGTGGCATTCTGTAATCTGTAGACTATCAGAGTGTTGATGAAAAACAGAATTTGCATCGGGATTGAATACAACAGTCACCATGCGCACTTTCCTCCATGGGTGTAATGTCTCTAACAGTTTTCGCTTTGATCGTTCCCTGGAAGACCAGTAGTATTTTCCGACGCACATCTGGAGGCTTTCTGTGATCTGTGGACTATCAGAATGTCGATGAACCACAGAAATTGCATCGGGAATGAATACAACAGTCAATATGCGCACTTTCCTCCACGGGCGGTATGTCTCTAAAAGTCTACGCTTTGATCGTTCCCTGGACGACCAGTTGTAGTTTCCGATGCACATCTGGTGGCTTTCTGTAATCTGTCGACTATCAGAGTGTTAATGAAACACAGAAATTGCATCGGGATTGAACACAACAGTCACCACCTGCACTTTCCTCCATGGGAGTAATGTCTGAAACAGTCTACGTTTTGATCGTTCCCTGGAAGACCAGTAGTAGTTTCCGATGCACATCTCGTGGCATTCTGTAATCTGTGGACTATCAGAGTGTTGATGAAACACGGAAAATGCATCGGGATTGAATACAACAGTCACCATGCGCACTTTCCTCCATGGGAGTAAAGTCTCAAAGAGTTTACGCTTTGATCGTTTTCTAGAAGACCAGTGGTAGTTTCCGATTAATATCTGGAGGCATTCTGCAATCTGTGGACTATCAGAGTATTGATGAAACACAGAAATTGCATCGGGAATGAAGACAACAAGCACCATGAGCCCTTTCCACCATGGGAGTAATGTCCCAAACAGTCTACGCTTTGATCGTTCCCTGGAAGACCAGTAGTTGTTTCCGATGCACATCTCGTGGCATTCTGTAATCTGTGGACTATCAGAGTGTTGATGAAACACGGAAAATGCATCGGGATTGAATACTACATTCACCATGCGCACTTTCCTCCACGGGAGTAATGTCTCAATCATTCTACGCTTTGATCGTTCACTGGAAGACCATTAGTAGTTTCCGATGCACATCTGGAGGCATTCTGTAATCTGTGGAGTATCAAAGTGTTGATGAAACACAGAAGTTGCATCGGGATTGAATACAACAGTCACCATGCGCACTTTCCTCCATGGGTGTAATTCTCAAACAGTCTACGCTTTGATCGTTCCCGGGAAGACCAGTAGTAGTTTCCAATGCACATCTGGTGGCATTCTGTAATCTGTGGACTATCAGAGTGTTGATGAAACACAGAAACTGCATCGTGATTGAATACAACAATCACCATGCGCACTTTCCTCCACGGGAGGTATGTCTCAAACAGTCTACGCTTTCATAGTTCCCTGGAAGACCAGTAGTAGTTTCCGATGCACATCTGGTGGTATTCTCTAATCTGTGGACCATCAGAGTGTTGATGAAACACAGAAATTGCATCGGGATTGAATACAACAGCCACCATCCGCACTTTCCTCCATGGGAGTAATGTCTGAAACAGTCTACGCTTGGATCGTTCCCAGGAAGACCAGTAGCAGTTTCCGATGCACATCTCGTGGCATTCTGTAATCTGTGGAGTATCAGAGTGTTGATGAAACACAGAAATTTCATCCTGATTGAATACAACAGTCACCATGCGCACTTTCCTCCATGGGAGTAATTCTCAAAGAGTCTACGCTTTGATCGTTCCCTGGAAGACCAGTAGTAGTTTACGATGCACATCTGGTGGCATTCTGTAATCTGTGGACTATCAGAGTGTTGATGAAACAAAGAAATTGCATCGGGATTGAATACAACAGTCACCATCCGCACTTTCCTCCATGGGAGTAATGTCTGAAACAGTCTACGCTTGGATCGTTCCCAGGAAGACCAGTAGTAGTTTCCGATGCACATCTCGTGGCATTCTGTAATCTGTGGACTATCAGAGTGTTGATGAAACACAGAAAATGCATCGGGATTGAATAAAACAGTCACCATGCGCACTTTCCTCCATGGGAGTAACTCTCAAACAGTCTACGCTTTGATCGTTCCCTGGAAGACCAGTAGTAGTTTACGATGCACATCTGGAGGTATTCTGTAATCTGTAGACTATGAGAGTGTTGATGAAACACAGAATTTGCATCGGGATTGAATACAACAGTCACCATGCGCACTTTCCTCCATGGGAGTAACTCTCAAACAATTTACGCTTTGATCAATCAATGGAAGACCAGTAGTAGTTTCCGATGCACATCTGGTAGCATTCTGTAATCTGTGGACTATCAGAGTGTTGATGAAACACAGAAATTTCATCCGGATTGAATACGACAGTCACCATGCGCACTTTCCTCCACGGGAGGAATGTCTCAAACAATCTACGCCTTTGATCGTTCCCTGGAAGACCAGTAGTATTTTCCGATGCACATCTGGATGCTTTCTGTAATCTGTGGACTATCAGAGTGTTGATGAAACACAGAAATTGCATCGGGATTGAATACAACAGTCACCATGCGCACTTTCCTCCATGGGAGTACTGTCTCAAACAGTCTACGTTTGATCGTTCCCTGGAAGACCAGTAGTAGCTTCCGATTAACATCTGGAGGCATTCTATAATCTGTGGACTATCAGAGTGTTGATGAAACAGAGAAATTGCATCGGGGTTGAAGACAACAGTCACCATGCGCACTTTCCACCATGGGAGTAATGTTCTAAACAGTCTACGCTTTAATCGTTCACTGGAAGACCAGTAGTTGTTTCCGATGCACATCGGGAGGCATTCAGTAATCTGTGGACTATCAGAGTGTTGATGAAATACAGAAATTGCATCGGGATTGAATACTACATTCACCATGCGCACTTTCCTCCATGGGAGTAATGTCTCAAACAGTCTACGCTTTGATCGTTCCCTGGAAGACCATTAGTAGTTTCCGATGCACATCTGGAGGCATTCTGTAATCTGTGGACTATCAGAGTGTTGATGAAACACAGAAATTGCATCGGGATTGAATACAACAGTCACCATGCGCACATTCCTCCACGGGAGAAATGTCTCAAACAGTCTACGCTTTGATCGTTCGCTGGAAGACAAGCAGTAGTTTCCGATGCACATCTGGTGGCATTCTGTAATCTGTAGACTATCAGAGTGTTGATGAAAAACAGAATTTGCATCGGGATTGAATACAACAGTCACCATGCGCACTTTCCTCCATGGGTGTAATGTCTCTAACAGTTTTCGCTTTGATCGTTCCCTGGAAGACCAGTAGTTGTTTCCGACGCACATCTGGAGGCTTTCTGTGATCTGTGGACTATCAGAGTGTTGATGAAACAAAGAAATTGCATCGGGATTGAATACAACAGTCACCATCCGCACTTTCCTCCATGGGAGTAATGTCTGAAACAGTCTACGCTTGGATCGTTCCCAGGAAGACCAGTAGTAGTTTCCGATGCACATCTCGTGGCATTCTGTAATCTGTGGACTATCAGAGTGTTGATGAAACACAGAAAATGCATCGGGATTGAATAAAACAGTCACCATGCGCACTTTCCTCCATGGGAGTAACTCTCAAACAGTCTACGCTTTGATCGTTCCCTGGAAGACCAGTAGTAGTTTACGATGCACATCTGGAGGTATTCTGTAATCTGTAGACTATGAGAGTGTTGATGAAACACAGAATTTGCATCGGGATTGAATACAACAGTCACCATGCGCACTTTCCTCCATGGGAGTAACTCTCAAACAATTTACGCTTTGATCAATCAATGGAAGACCAGTAGTAGTTTCCGATGCACATCTGGTAGCATTCTGTAATCTGTGGACTATCAGAGTGTTGATGAAACACAGAAATTTCATCCGGATTGAATACGACAGTCACCATGCGCACTTTCCTCCATGGGAGTACTGTCTCAAACAGTCTACGTTTGATCGTTCCCTGGAAGACCAGTAGTAGCTTCCGATTAACATCTGGAGGCATTCTATAATCTGTGGACTATCAGAGTGTTGATGAAACACAGAAATTGCATCGGGGTTGAAGACAACAGTCACCATGCGCACTTTCCACCATGGGAGTAATGTTCTAAACAGTCTACGCTTTAATCGTTCACTGGAAGACCAGTAGTTGTTTCCGATGCACATCGGGAGGCATTCTGTAATCTGTGGACTATCAGAGTGTTGATGAAACACAGAAATTGCATCGGGATTGAATACTACATTCACCATGCGCACTTTCCTCCATGGGAGTAATGTCTCAAACAGTCTACGCTTTGATCGTTCCCTGGAAGACCAGTAGTAGTTTCCGATGCACATCTCGTGGCATTCTGTAATCTGTGGACTATTAGAGTGTTGATGAAACACGGAAAATGCATCGGGATTGAATACAACAGTCACCATGCGCACTTTCCTCCATGGGAGTAAAGTCTCAAAGAGTTTACGCTTTGATCGTTTTCTAGAAGACCAGTGGTAGTTTCCGATTAACATCTGGAGGCATTCTGCAATCTGTGGACTATCAGAGTATTGATGAAACACAGAAATTGCATCGGGAATGAAGACAACAAGCACCATGAGCCCTTTCCCCCATGGGAGTAATGTCCCAAACAGTCTACGCTTTGATCGTTCCTGGAAGACCAGTAGTTGTTTCCGATGCACATCTCGTGGCATTCTGTAATCTGTGGACTATCAGAGTGTTGATGAAACACGGAAAATGCATCGGGATTGAATACTACATTCACCATGCGCACTTTCCTCCACGGGAGTAATGTCTCAATCATTCTACGCTTTGATCGTTCACTGGAAGACCATTAGTAGTTTCCGATGCACATCTGGAGGCATTCTGTAATCTGTGGAGTATCAAAGTGTTGCTGAAACACAGAAGTTGCATCGGGATTGAATACAACAGTCACCATGCGCACTTTCCTCCATGGGTGTAATTCTCAAACAGTCTACGCTTTGATCGTTCCCGGGAAGACCAGTAGTAGTTTCCAATGCACAACTGGTGGCATTCTGTAATCTGTGGACTATCAGAGTGTTGATGAAACACAGAAACTGCATCGTGATTGAATACAACAATCACCATGCGCACTTTCCTCCACGGGAGGTATGTCTCAAACAGTCTACGCTTTGATAGTTCCCTGGAAGACCAGTAGTAGTTTCCGATCCACATCTGGTGGTATTCTCTAATCTGTGGACCATCAGAGTGTTGATGAAACACAGAAATTGCATCGGGATTGAATACAACAGTCACCATCCGCACTTTCCTCCATGGGAGTAATTCTCAAACAGTCTACGCTTGGATCGTTCCCAGGAAGACCAGTAGTAGTTTCCGATGCACATCTCGTGGCATTCTGTAATCTGTGGACTATCAGAGTGTTGATGAAACACAGAAAATGCATCGGGATTGAATAAAACAGTCACCATGCGCACTTTCCTCCATGGGAGTAACTCTCAAACAGTCTACGCTTTGATCGTTCCCTGGAAGACCAGTAGTAGTTTACGATGCACATCTGGAGGTATTCTGTAATCTGTAGACTATGAGAGTGTTGATGAAACACAGAATTGGCATCGGGATTGAATACAACAGTCACCATGCGCACTTTCCTCCATGGGAGTAACTCTCAAACAATTTACGCTTTGATCAATCAATGGAAGACCAGTAGTAGTTTCCGATGCACATCTGGTAGCATTCTGTAATCTGTGGACTATCAGAGTGTTGATGAAACACAGAAATTTCATCCGGATTGAATACGACAGTCACCATGCGCACTTTCCTCCACGGGAGGAATGTCTCAAACAATCTACGCCTTTGATCGTTCCCTGGAAGACCAGTAGTTGTTTCCGATGCACATCTCGTGGCATTCTGTAATCTGTGGACTATCAGAGTGTTGATGAAACACAGAAATTGCATCGGGATTGAATACAACAGTCACCATGCGCACTTTCCTCCATGGGAGTACTGTCTCAAACAGTCTACGTTTGATCGTTCCCTGGAAGACCAGTAGTAGCTTCCGATTAACATCTGGAGGCATTCTATAATCTGTGGACTATCAGAGTGTTGATGAAACACAGAAATTGCATCGGGGTTGAAGACAACAGTCACCATGCGCACTTTCCACCATGGGAGTAATGTCCTAAACAGTCTACGCTTTAATCGTTCACTGGAAGACCAGTAGTTGTTTCCGATGCACATCGGGAGGCATTCTGTAATCTGTGGACTATCAGAGTGTTGATGAAACACAGAAATTGCATCGGGATTGAATACAACAGTCACCATGCGCACATTCCTCCACGGGAGAAATGTCTCAAACAGTCTACGCTTTGATCGTTCGCTGGAAGACAAGCAGTTGTTTCCGATGCACATCTGGTGGCATTCTGTAATCTGTAGACTATCAGAGTGTTGATGAAAAACAGAATTTGCATCGGGATTGAATACAACAGTCACCATGCGCACTTTCCTCCATGGGTGTAATGTCTCTAACAGTTTTCGCTTTGCTCGTTCCCTGGAAGACCAGTAGTATTTTCCGACGCACATCTGGAGGCTTTCTGTGATCTGTGGACTATCAGAATGTCGATGAACCACAGAAATTGCATCGGGAATGAATACAACAGTCAATATGCGCACTTTCCTCCACGGGCGGTATGTCTCTAAAAGTCTACGTTTTGATCGTTCCCTGGAAGACCAGTTGTAGTTTCCGATGCACATCTGGTGGCTTTCTGTAATCTGTCGACTATCAGAGTGTTAATGAAACACAGAAATTGCATCGGGATTGAACACAACAGTCACCACCTGCTCTTTCCTCCATGGGAGTAATGTCTGAAACAGTCTACGTTTTGATCGTTCCCTGGAAGACCAGTAGTAGTTTCCGATGCACATCTCGTGGCATTCTGTAATCTGTGGACTATCAGAGTGTTGATGAAACATGGAAAATGCATCGGGATTGAATACAACAGTCACCATGCGCACTTTCCTCCATGGGAGTAAAGTCTCAAAGAGTTTACGCTTTGATCGTTTTCTAGAAGACCAGTTGTAGTTTCCGATTAACATCTGGAGGCATTCTGCAATCTGTGGACTATCAGAGTATTGATGAAACACAGAAATTGCATCGGGAATGAAGACAACAAGCACCATGAGCCCTTTCCACCATGGGAGTAATGTCCCAAACAGTCTACGCTTTGATCGTTCCCTGGAAGACCAGTAGTTGTTTCCGATGCACATCTCGTGGCATTCTGTAATCTGTGGACTATCAGAGTGTTGATGAAACACGGAAAATGCATCGGGATTGAATACTACATTCACCATGCACACTTTCCTCCACGGGAGTAATGTCTCAATCATTCTACGCTTTGATCGTTCACTGGAAGACCATTAGTAGTTTCCGATGCACATCTGGAGGCATTCTGTAATCTGTGGAG
Organism: Schistocerca gregaria; assembly: GCF_023897955.1. Classification (NCBI taxonomy): domain Eukaryota; kingdom Metazoa; phylum Arthropoda; class Insecta; order Orthoptera; family Acrididae; genus Schistocerca; species Schistocerca gregaria. The sequence continues at coordinate 44,771,024 of NC_064920.1, forward strand.
TATCAAAGTGTTGATGAAACACAGAAATTGCATCGGGATTGAATACAACAGTCACCATCCGCACTTTCCTCCATGGGTGTAATTCTCAAACAGTCTACGCTTTGATCGTTCCCGGGAAGACCAGTAGTAGTTTCCAATGCACATCTGGTGGCATTCTGTAATCTGTGGACTATCAGAGTGTTGATGAAACACAGAAACTGCATCGTGATTGAATACAACAATCACCATGCGCACTTTCCTCCACGGGAGGTATGTCTCAAACAGTCTACGCTTTGATAGTTCCCTGGAAGACCAGTAGTAGTTTCCGATGCACATCTGGTGGTATTCTCTAATCTGTGGACCATCAGAGTGTTGATGAAACACAGAAATTGCATCGGGATTGAATACAACAGCCACCATCCGCATTTTCCTCCATGGGAGTAATGTCTGAAACAGTCTACGCTTGGATCGTTCCCAGGAAGACCAGTAGCAGTTTCCGATGCACATCTCGTGGCATTCTGTAATCTGTGGAGTATCAGAGTGTTGATGAAACACAGAAATTTCATCCTGATTGAATACAACAGTCACCATGCGCACTTTCCGCCATGGGAGTAATTCTCAAAGAGTCTACGCTTTGATCGTTCCCTGGAAGACCAGTAGTAGTTTACGATGCACATCTGGTGGCATTCTGTAATCTGTGGACTATCAGAGTGTTGATGAAACAAAGAAATTGCATCGGGATTGAATACAACAGTCACCATCCGCACTTTCCTCCATGGGAGTAATTCTCAAACAGTCTACGCTTGGATCGTTCCCAGGAAGACCAGTAGTAGTTTCCGATGCACATCTCGTGGCATTCTGTAATCTGTGGACTATCAGAGTGTTGATGAAACACAGAAAATGCATCGGGATTGAATAAAACAGTCACCATGCGCACTTTCCTCCATGGGAGTAACTCTCAAACAGTCTACGCTTTGATCGTTCCCTGGAAGACCAGTAGTAGTTTACGATGCACATCTGGAGGTATTCTGTAATCTGTAGACTATGAGAGTGTTGATGAAACACAGAATTTGCATCGGGATTGAATACAACAGTCACCATGCGCACTTTCCTCCATGGGAGTAACTCTCAAACAATTTACGCTTTGATCAATCAATGGAAGACCAGTAGTAGTTTCCGATGCACATCTGGTAGCATTCTGTAATCTGTGGACTATCAGAGTGTTGATGAAACACAGAAATTTCATCCGGATTGAATACGACAGTCACCATGCGCACTTTCCTCCACGGGAGGAATGTCTCAAACAATCTACGCCTTTGATCGTTCCCTGGAAGACCAGTAGTATTTTCCGATGCACATCTGGATGCTTTCTGTAATCTGTGGACTATCAGAGTGTTGATGAAACACAGAAATTGCATCGGGATTGAATACAACAGTCACCATGCGCACTTTCCTCCATGGGAGTACTGTCTCAAACAGTCTACGTTTGATCGTTCCCTGGAAGACCAGTAGTAGCTTCCGATTAACATCTGGAGGCATTCTATAATCTGTGGACTATCAGAGTGTTGATGAAACACAGAAATTGCATCGGGGTTGAAGACAACAGTCACCATGCGCACTTTCCACCATGGGAGTAATGTCCTAAACAGTCTACGCTTTAATCGTTCACTGGAAGACCAGTAGTTGTTTCCGATGCACATCGGGAGGCATTCTGTAATCTGTGGACTATCAGAGTGTTGATGAAACACAGAAATTGCATCGGGATTGAATACTACATTCACCATGCGCACTTTCCTCCATGGGAGTAATGTCTCAAACAGTGTACGCTTTGATCGTTCCCTGGAAGACCATTAGTAGTTTCCGATGCACATCTGGAGGCATTCTGTAATCTGTGGACTATCAGAGTGTTGATGAAACACAGAAATTGCATCGGGATTGAATACAACAGTCACCATGCGCACATTCCTCCACGGGAGAAATGTCTCAAACAGTCTACGCTTTGATCGTTCGCTGGAAGACAAGCAGTAGTTTCCGATGCACATCTGGTGGCATTCTGTAATCTGTAGACTATCAGAGTGTTGATGAAAAACAGAATTTGCATCGGGATTGAATACAACAGTCACCATGCGCACTTTCCTCCATGGGTGTAATGTCTCTAACAGTTTTCGCTTTGATCGTTCCCTGGAAGACCAGTAGTAGTTTCCGACGCACATCTGGAGGCTTTCTGTAATCTGTCGACTATCAGAGTGTTAATGAAACACAGAAATTGCATCGGGATTGAACACAACAGTCACCACCTGCACTTTCCTCCATGGGAGTAATGTCTGAAACAGTTGATCGTTCCCTGGAAGACCAGTAGTAGTTTCCGATGCACATCTCGTGGCATTCTGTAATCTGTGGACTATCAGAGTGTTGATGAAACACGGAAAATGCATCGGGTTTGAATACAACAGTCACCATGCGCACTTTCCTCCATGGGAGTAAAGTCTCAAAGAGTTTACGCTTTGATCGTTTTCTAGAAGACCAGTAGTAGCTTCCGATTAACATCTGGAGGCATTCTGCAATCTGTCGACTATCAGAGTATTGATGAAACACAGAAATTGCATCGGGAATGAAGACAACAAGCACCATGAGCCCTTTCCACCATGGGAGTAATGTCCCAAACAGTCTACGCTTTGATCGTTCCCTGGAAGACCAGTAGTTGTTTCCGATGCACATCGGGAGGCATTCTGTAATTTGTGGAATATCAGAGTGTTGATGAAACACAGAAATTGCATCGGGATTGAATACTACATTCACCATGCGCATTTTCCTCCACGGAAGTAATGTCTCAAACCGTCTACGCTTTGATCGTTCCCTGGAAGACCATTAGTAGTTTCCGATGCACATCTGGAGGTATTCTGTAATCTGTGGAGTATCAAAGTGCTGATGAAACACAGTAATTGCATCGGGATTGAATACAACATTCACCATGCGCACTTTCCTCCATGGGAGTAATTCTCAAACAGTCTACGCTTTGATCGTTCCCTGGAAGACCAGTAGTAGTATCCGATGCACATCTGGTGGCATTCTGTAATCCGTGGACTATCAGAGTGTTGATGAAACACAGTAACTGCTTCGGGATTGAATACAACAATCACCATGCGCACTTTCCTCCACGGGAGGTATGTCTCAAACAGTCTACGCTTTGATCGTTCCCTGGAAGACCAGTAGTAGTTTGCGATGCACATCTGGTGGTATTCTCTAATCTGTGGACTATCAGAGTGTTGATGAAACACAGAAATTGCATCGGGATTAATTACAACAGTCACCATCCGCACTTTTCTCCATGGGAGTAATGTCTGAAACAACCTACGCTTGGATCGTTCCCAGGAAGACCAGTAGCAGTTTCCGATGCACATCTCGCGGCATTCTGTAATCTGTGGAGTATCAGAGTGTTGATGAAACACAGAAATTGCATCGGGATTGAATACAACAATCACCATGCGCACTTTCCTCCATGGGAGTAATTCTCAAACAGTCTACGCTTTCATCGTTCCCTGGAAGACCAGTAGTAGTTCCCGATGCACATCTGGTAGCATTCTGTAATCTGTGGACTATCAGAGTGTTGATGAAACACAGAAATTTCATCCGGATTGAATACAACATTCAAGATGCGCATTTTCCTCCATGGGAGTAATTCTCAAACAGTCTCCGCTTTGATCATTCCCTGGAAGACCAGTAGTAGTTTCCGATGCACATCTGGTGGCACTCTATAATCTGTGGACTATCAGAGTGTTGATGAAACAAAGAAATTGGAACGGGATTGAATACACCAGTCACCATCCGCACTTTCCTCCATGGGAGTAATGTCTGAAACAGTCTACGCTTTGATCGTTCCCTGGAAGACCAGTAGTAGTTTCCGATGCACATCTGGTAGCATCCTGTAATCTGTGGACTATCAGAGTTTCGATGAAACACAGAAATTTCATCCGGATTCAATACAACAGTCACCATGCGCACTTTCCTCCACGGGATTAATGTCTCAAACAATCTACGCCTTTGATCGTTCCCTGGAAGACCAGTAGTATTTTCCGATGCACATCTGGAGGCTTTCTGTAATCTGTGGACTATCAGAGTGTTGATGAAACACAGAAATTCCATCGGGATTGAATACAACAGTCTCCATGCGCAGTTTCCTACATGGGAGTAATGTCTCAAACAGTCAACGCTTTGATCGTTCCCTGGAAGACCAGTAGTAGTTTCCAATGCACATCTGGATGCTTTCCGTAATCTGTGGACTATCAGAGTGTTGATGAAACACAGAAATTGCATCGGGATTGAATACTACTTTCACCATGCGCACTTTCCTCCACGGAAGTAATGTCTCAAACAGTCTACGCTTTGATCGTTCCCTGGAAGACCATTAGTAGTTTCCGATGCACATCTGGAGGTATTCTGTAATCTGTAGACTATGACAGTGTTGATGAAACACAGAATTTGCATCGGGATTGAATACAACAGTCACCATGCGCACTTTCCTCCATGGGAGTAACTCTCAAACAATCTACGCTTTGATCGTTCCCTGGAAGACCAGTAGTAGTTTCCGCTGCACATCTGGTAGCAACCTGTAATCTGTGGACTATCAGAGTGTCGATGAAACACAGAAATTTCATCCGGATTGAATACAATAGTCACCATGCGCACTTTCCTCCACGGGATTAATGTCTCAAACAATCTACGCCTTTGATCGTTCCTTGGAAGACCAGTAGTATTTTCCGATGCACATCTGGAGGCTTTCTGTAATCTGTGGACTATCAGAGTGTTGATGAAACACAGAAATTGCATGGGGATTGAATACAACAGTCTCCATGCGCAGTTTCCTCCATGGGAGTAATGTCTCAAACAGTCAACGCTTTGATCGTTCCCTGGAAGACCATTAGTGGTTTCCGATGCACATCTGGAGGCCTTCTGTAATCTGTGGAGTATCAAAGTGTTGATGAAACACAGAAAATGCATCGGGATTGAATACAACAGTCACCATGCGCACTTTCCTCCATGGGAGTACTGTCTCAAACAGTCTACGTTTGATCGTTCCCTGGAAGACCAGTAGTAGCTTCCGATTAACATCTGGAGGCATTCTGTAATCTGTGGACAGTCAGAGTGTTGATGAAACACAGAAATTGCATCGGGATTGAAGACAACAGTCACCATGCGCACTTTCCACCATGGGAGTAATGTCCTAAACAGTCTACGCTTTAATCGTTCACTGGAAGACCAGTAGTTGTTTCCGATGCATATCGGGAGGCATTCTGTAATCTGTGGACTATCAGAGTGTTGATGAAACACAGAAATTGCATCGGGATTGAATACTACATTCACCATGCGCACTTTCCTCCATGGGAGTAATGTCTCAAACAGTCTACGCTTTGATCGTTCCCTGGAAGACCATTAGTAGTTTCCGATGCACATCAGGAGGCATTCTGTAATCTGTGGACTATCAGAGTGTTGATGAAACACAGAAATTGCATCGGGATTGAATACAACAGTCACCATGCGCACATTTCTCCACGGGAAAAATGTCTCAAACAGTCTACGCTTTGATCGTTCGCTGGAAGACAAGCAGTAGTTTCCGATGCACATCTGGTGGCATTCTGTAATCTGTAGACTATCAGAGTGATAATGAAACACAGAAATTGCATCGGGATTGAACACAACAGTCACCACCCGCACTTTCCTCCATGGGAGTAATGTCTGAAACAGTCAACGTTTTGATCGTTCCCTGGAAGACCAGTAGTAGTTTCCGATGCACATCTCGTGGCATTCTGTAATCTGTGGACTATCAGAGTGTTGATGAAACACGCAAAATGCATCGGGATTGAATACAACAGTCACCATGCGCACTTTCCTCCATGGGAGTAATGTCTCAAACAGTCTACGTTTTGATCGTTCCCTGGAAGACCATTAGTAGTTTCCGATGCACATCTGGAGGCATTCTGTAATCTGTGGACTATCAGAGTGTTGATGAAACACAGAAATTGCATCGGGATTGAATACAACAGTCACCATGCGCACATTTCTCCACGGGAAAAATGTCTCAAACAGTCTACGCTTTGATCGTTCGCTGGAAGACAAGCAGTAGTTTCCGATGCACATCTGGTGGCATTCTGTAATCTGTGGACTATCAGAGTGTTGATGAAACACAGAAACTGCTTCGGGATTGAATACAACAATCACCATGCGCACTTTCCTCCACGGGAGGTATGTCTCAAACAGTCTACGCTTTGATCGTTCCCTGGAAGACCAGTAGTAGTTTGCGATGCACATCTGGTGGTATTCTCTAATCTGTGGACTATCAGTTGATGAAACACAGAAAATGCATCGGGATTAATTACAACAGTCACCATCCGCACTTTCCTCCATGGGAGTAATGTCTGAAACAGTCTACGCTTGGATCGTTCCCAGGAAGACCAGTAGCAGTTTCCGATGCACATCTCGTGGCATTCTGTAATCTGTGGAGTATCAGAGTGTTGATGAAACACAGAAATTGCATCGGGATTGAATACAACAGTCACCATGCGCACTTTCCTCCATGGGAATAATTCTCAAACAGTCTACGCTTTGATCGTTCCCTGGAAGACCAGTAGTAGTTTCCGATGCACATCTGGTAGCATTCTGTAATCTGTGGACTATCAGAGTGTTGATGAAGCACAGAAATTTCATCCGGAATGAATACAACATTCAAGATGCGCACTTTCCTCCATGGGAGTAATTCTCAAACAGTCTACGCTTTGATCGTTCCCTGGAAGACCAGTAGTAGTTTCCGATGCACATCTGGTAGCATTCTGTAATCTGTGTACTATCAGAGTGTTGATGAAACACAGATATTTCATCCGGATTGAATACAACAGTCACCATGCGCACATTCCTCCACGGGAGGTATGTCTCAAACAGTCTACGCTTTGATCGTTCCCTGGAAGACCAGTAGTAGTTTCCGATGCACATCTGGAGGTATTCTGTAATCTGTAGACTATGACAGTGTTGATGAAACACAGAATTTGCATCGGGATTGAATACAACAGTCACCATGCGCACTTTCCTCCATGGGAGTAACTCTCAAACAATCTACGCTTTGATCGTTCCCTGGAAGACCAGTAGTAGTTTCCGCTGCACATCTGGTAGCAACCTGTAATCTGTGGACTATCAGAGTGTCGATGAAACACAGAAATTTCATCCGGATTGAATACAATAGTCACCATGCGCACTTTCCTCCACGGGATTAATGTCTCAAACAATCTACGCCTTTGATCGTTCCTTGGAAGACCAGTAGTATTTTCCGATGCACATCTGGAGGCTTTCTGTAATCTGTGGACTATCAGAGTGTTGATTAAACACAGAAATTCCATTTGGATTGAATACAACAGTCTCCATGCGCAGTTTCCTCCATGGGAGTAATGTCTCAAACAGTCAACGCTTTGATCGTTCCCTGGAAGACCATTAGTGGTTTCCGATGCACATCTGGAGGCCTTCTGTAATCTGTGGAGTATCAAAGTGTTGATGAAACACAGAAAATGCATCGGGATTGAATACAACAGTCACCATGCGCACTTTCCTCCATGGGAGTACTGTCTCAAACAGTCTACGTTTGATCGTTCCCTGGAAGACCATTAGTAGTTTCCGATGCACATCTGGAGGCATTCTGTAATCTGTGGACTATCAGAGTGTTGATGAAACACAGAAATTGCATCGGGATTGAATACAACAGTCACCATGCGCACATTTCTCCACGGGAAAAATGTCTCAAACAGTCTACGCTTTGATCGTTCGCTGGAAGACAAGCAGTAGTTTCCGATGCACATCTGGTGGCATTCTGTAATCTGTAGACTATCAGAGTGATAATGAAACACAGAAATTGCATCGGGATTGAACACAACAGTCACCACCCGCACTTTCCTCCATGGGAGTAATGTCTGAAACAGTCAACGTTTTGATCGTTCCCTGGAAGACCAGTAGTAGTTTCCGATGCACATCTCGTGGCATTCTGTAATCTGTGGACTATCAGAGTGTTGATGAAACACGCAAAATGCATCGGGATTGAATACAACAGTCACCATGCGCACTTTCCTCCATGGGAGTAATGTCTCAATCAGTCTACGCTTTGATCGTTCCCTAAAAGACCATTAGTAGTTTCCGATGCACATCTGGAGGCATTCTGTAATCTGTGGACTATCAGAGTGTTGATGAAACACAGAAATTGCATCGGGATTGAATACAACAGTCACCATGCGCACATTTCTCCACGGGAAAAATGTCTCAAACAGTCTACGCTTTGATCGTTCGCTGGAAGACAAGCAGTAGTTTCCGATGCACATCTGGTGGCATTCTGTAATCTGTGGACTATCAGAGTGTTGATGAAACACAGAAACTGCTTCGGGATTGAATACAACAATCACCATGCGCACTTTCCTCCACGGGAGGTATGTCTCAAACAGTCTACGCTTTGATCGTTCCCTGGAAGACCAGTAGTAGATTGCGATGCACATCTGGTGGTATTCTCTAATCTGTGGACTATCAGTTGATGAAACACAGAAAATGCATCGGGATTAATTACAACAGTCACCATCCGCACTTTCCTCCATGGGAGTAATGTCTGAAACAGTCTACGCTTGGATCGTTCCCAGGAAGACCAGTAGCAAATTCCGATGCACATCTCGTGGCATTCTGTAATCTGTGGAGTATCAGAGTGTTGATGAAACACAGAAATTGCATCGGGATTGAATACAACAGTCACCATGCGCACTTTCCTCCATGGGAATAATTCTCAAACAGTCTACGCTTTGATCGTTCCCTGGAAGACCAGTAGTAGTTTCCGATGCACATCTGGTAGCATTCTGTAATCTGTGGACTATCAGAGTGTTGATGAAACACAGAAATTTCATCCGGAATGAATACAACATTCAAGATGCGCACTTTCCTCCATGGGAGTAATTCTCAAACAGTCTACGCTTTGATCGTTCCCTGGAAGACCAGTAGTAGTTTCCGATGCACATGTGGTAGCATTCTGTAATCTGTGGACTATCAGAGTGTTGATGAAACACAGATATTTCATCCGGATTGAATACAACAGTCACCATGCGCACATTCCTCCACGGGAGGTATGTCTCAAACAGTCTACGCTTTGATCGTTCCCTGGAAGACCAGTAGTAGTTTCCGATGCACATCTGGAGGTATTCTGTAATCTGTAGACTATGACAGTGTTGATGAAACACAGAATTTGCATCGGGATTGAATACAACAGTCACCATGCGCACTTTCCTCCATGGGTGTAACTCTCAGACAATCTACGCTTTGATCGTTCCCTGGAAGACCAGTAGTAGTTTCCGATGCACATCTGGTAGCATCCTGTAATCTGTGGACTATCAGAGTGTCGATGAAACACAGAAATTTCATCCGGATTGAATACAATAGTCACCATGCGCACTTTCCTCCACGGGATTAATGTCTCAAATAATCTACGCCTTTGATCGTTCCCTGGAAGACCAGTAGTATTTTCCGATGCACATCTGGAGGCTTTCTGTAATCTGTGGACTATCGGAGTGTTGATGAAATACAGAAATTCCATCGGGATTGAATACAACAGTCTCCATGCGCAGTTTCCTCCATGGGAGTAATGTCTCAAACAGTCAACGCTTTGATCGTTCCCTGGAAGACCAGTAGTAGTTTCCAATGCACATCTGGATGCTTTCCGTAATCTATGGACTATCAGAGTGTTGATGAAACACAGAAATTGCATCGGGATTGAATACTACATTCACCATGCGCACTTTCCTCCACGGAAGTAATGTCTCAAACAGTCTACGCTTTGATCGTTCCCTGGAAGACCATTAGTAGTTTCCGATGCACATCTGCAGGCCTTCTGTAATCTGTGGAGTATCAAAGTGTTGATGAAACACAGAAAATGCATCGGGATTGAACACAACAGTCACCATGCGCACTTTCCTCCATGGGAGTAATTCTCAAACAGTCTACGCTTTGATCGTTCCCTGGAAGACCAGTAGTAGTTTCCGATGCACATCCGGTGGCGTTCTGTAATCTGTGGACTATCAGAGTGTTGATGAAACACAGAAACTGCATCGGGATTAATTACAACAGTCACCATCCACACTTTCCTCCATGGGAGTAATGTCTGAACAGTCTACGCTTGGATCGTTCCCAGGAAGACCAGTAGCAGTTTCCGATGCACATCTCGTGGCTTTCTGTAATATGTGGAGTATCAGAGTGTTGATGAAACACAGAAATTGCATCGGGATTGAATACAACAGTCACCATGCGCACTTTCCTCCATGGGAGTAATTCTCAAACAGTCTACGCTTTGATCGTTCCCTGGAAGACCAGTAGTAGTTTCCGATGCACAACTGGTAGCATTCTGTAATCTGTGGACTATCAGAGTGTTGATGAAACACAGATATTTCTTCCGGATTGAATACAACATTCACCATGCGCACTTTCCTCCATGGGAGTAATTCTCAAACAGTCTACGCTTTGATCGTTCCCTGGAAGACCAGTAGTTGTTTCCGATGCACATCTGGTGGCATTCTATAATCTGTGGACTATCAGAGTGTTGATGAAACAAAGAAATTGCTTCGGGATTGAATACAACAGTCACCATCCGCATTTTCCTCCATGGGAGTAATGTCTGAAACAGTCTACGCTTGGATCGTTCCCAGGAAGTCCAGTAGTAGTTTCCGATGCACATCTCGTGGCATTCTGTAATCTGTGGACTATCAGAGTGTTGATGAAACACAGAAAATGCATCGGGATTGAATACAACAGTCACCATTCGCACTTTCCTCCATGGGAGTAAATCTCGAACAGTCTACGCTTTGAACGTTCCCTGGAAGACCAGTAGTAGTTTCCGATGCACATCTGGTAGCATTCTGTAATCTGTGGACTATCAGAGTGTTGATGAAACACAGAAATTTCATCCGGATTGAATACAACAGTCACCATGCGCACATTCCTCCACGGGAGGTATGTCTCATACAGTCTACGCTTTGATCGTTCCCTGGAAGACCAGTAGTAGTTTCCGATTCACATCTGGAGGTATTCTGTAATATGTAGACTATGAGAGTGTTGATGAAACACAGAAAATGCATCGGGATTGAATACAACAGTCACCATGCGCACTTTCCACCATGGGAGTAATGTCTCAAACAATCTACGTCTTTGATCGTTCCCTGGAAGACCAGTAGTATTTTCCGATGCACATCTGGAGGCTTTCTGTAATCTGAGGACTATCAGAGTGTTGATGAGACACAGAAATTCAATCCGGATTGAATACAACAGTCTCCATGCGCAGTTTCCTCCATGGCAGTAATGTCTCAAACAGTCTACGATTTGATCGTTCCCTGGAAGACCAGTAGTACTTTCCGATGCGCATCTGGATGCTTTCCGTAATCTGTGGACTATCAGAGTGTTGATGAAACACAGAAATTGCATCGGGATAGAATACAACAGTCACCATGCGCACTTTCCTCCATGGGAGTAATGTCTCAAACAGTCTACGCTTTGATCGTTCCCTGGAAGACCAGTAGTTGTTTCCGATGCACATCGGGAGGCATTCTGTAATTTGTGGACTATCAGAGTGTTGATGAAACACAGAAATTGCATCGGGATTGAATACTACATTCACCATGCGCACTTTCCTCCACGGGAGTAATGTCTCAAACCGTCTACGCTTTGATCGTTCCCTGGAAGACCATTAGTAGTTTCCGATGCACATCTGGAGGCATTCTGTAATCTGTGGAGTATCAAAGTGCTGATGAAACACAGAAATTGCATCGGGATTGAATACAACATTCACCATGCGCACTTTCCTCCATGGGAGTAATTCTCAAACAGTCTACGCTTTGATCGTTCCCTGGAAGACCAGTAGTAGTTTCCGATGCACATCTGGTGGCATTCTGTAATCTGTGGACTATCAGAGTGTTGATGAAACACAGAAACTGCTTCGGGATTGAATACAACAGTCACCATGCGCACTTTCCTCCATGGGAGTAATGTCTGAAACAGTCTACGCTTGGATCGTTCCCAGGAAGACCAGTAGCAGTTTCCGATGCACATCTCGTGGCATTCTGTAATCTGTGGAGTATCAGAGTGTTGATGAAACACAGAAATTGCATCGGGATTGAATACAACAGTCACCATGCGCACTTTCCTCCATGGGAATAATTCTCAAACAGTCTACGCTTTGATCGTTCCCTGGAAGACCAGTAGTAGTTTCCTATGCACATCTGGTAGCATTCTGTAATCTGTGGACTATCAGAGTGTTGATGAAACACAGAAATTTCATCCGGATTGAATACAACATTCAAGATGCGCACTTTCCTCCATGGGAGTAATTCTCAAACAGTCTACGCTTTGATCGTTCCCTGGAAGACCAGTAATAGTTTCCGATGCACATCTGGTAGCATTCTGTAATCTGTGGACTATCAGAGTGTTGATGAAACACAGAAATTTCATCCGGATTGAATACAACAGTCACCATGCGCACATTCCTCCACGGGAGGTATGTCTCAAACAGTCTACGCTTTGATCGTTCCCTGGAAGACCAGTAGTAGTTTCCGATGCACATCTGGAGGTATTCTGTAATCTGTAGACTATGACAGTGTTGATGAAACACAGAATTTGCATCGGGATTGAATACAACAGTCACCATGCGCACTTTCCTCCATGGGTGTAACTCTCAAACAATCTACGCTTTGATCGTTCCCTGGAAGACCAGTAGTAGTTTCCGATGCACATCTGGTAGCATCCTGTAATCTGTGGACTATCAGAGTGTCGATGAAACACAGAAATTTCATCCGGATTGAATACAATAGTCACCATGCGCACTTTCCTCCACGGGATTAATGTCTCAAATAATCTACGCCTTTGATCGTTCCCTGGAAGACCAGTAGTATTTTCCGATGCACATCTGGAGGCTTTCTGTAATCTGTGGACTATCGGAGTGTTGATGAAATACAGAAATTCCATCGGGATTGAATACAACAGTCTCCATGCGCAGTTTCCTCCATGGGAGTAATGTCTCAAACAGTCAACGCTTTGATCGTTCCCTGGAAGACCAGTAGTAGTTTCCAATGCACATCTGGATGCTTTCCGTAATCTATGGACTATCAGAGTGTTGATGAAACACAGAAATTGCATCGGGATTGAATACTACATTCACCATGCGCACTTTCCTCTACGGAAGTAATGTCTCAAACAGTCTACGCTTTGATCGTTCCCTGGAAGACCATTAGTAGTTTCCGATGCACATCTGCAGGCCTTCTGTAATCTGTGGAGTATCAAAGTGTTGATGAAACACAGAAAATGCATCGGGATTGAACACAACAGTCACCATGCGCACTTTCCTCCATGGGAGTAATTCTCAAACAGTCTACGCTTTGATCGTTCCCTGGAAGACCAGTAGTAGTTTCCGATGCACATCTGGTGGCATTCTGTAATCTGTGGACTATCAGAGTGTTGATGAAACACAGAAACTGCATCGGGATTAATTACAACAGTCACCATCCGCACTTTCCTCCATGGGAGTAATGTCTGAACAGTCTACGCTTGGATCGTTCCCAGGAAGACCAGTAGCAGTTTCCGATGCACATCTCGTGGCTTTCTGTAATCTGTGGAGTATCAGAGTGTTGATGAAACACAGAAATTGCATCGGGATTGAATACAACAGTCACCATGCGCACTTTCCTCCATGGGAGTAATTCTCAAACAGTCTACGCTTTGATCGTTCCCTGGAAGACCAGTAGTAGTTTCCGATGCACAACTGGTAGCATTCTGTAATCTGTGGACTATCAGAGTGTTGATGAAGCACAGATATTTCATCCGGATTGAATACAACATTCACCATGCGCACTTTCCTCCATGGGAGTAATTCTCAAACAGTCTACGCTTTGATCGTTCCCTGGAAGACCAGTAGTTGTTTCCGACGCACATCTGGTGGCATTCTATAATCTGTGGACTATCAGAGTGTTGATGAAACAAAGAAATTGCTTCGGGATTGAATACAACAGTCACCATCCGCATTTTCCTCCATGGGAGTAATGTCTGAAACAGTCTACGCTTGGATCGTTCCCATGAAGACCAGTAGTAGTTTCCGATGCACATCTCGTGGCATTCTGTAATCTGTGGACTATCAGAGTGTTGATGAAACACAGAAAATGCATCGGGATTGAATACAACAGTCACCATTCGCACTTTCCTCCATGGGAGTAAATCTCGAACAGTCTACGCTTTGAACGTTCCCTGGAAGACCAGTAGTAGTTTCCGATGCACATCTGGTAGCATTCTGTAATCTGTGGACTATCAGAGTGTTGATGAAACACAGAAATTTCATCCGGATTGAATACAAGAGTCACCATGCGCACATTCCTCCACGGGAGGTATGTCTCATACAGTCTACGCTTTGATCGTTCCCTGGAAGACCAGTAGTAGTTTCCGATTCACATCTGGAGGTATTCTGTAATATGTAGACTATGAGAGTGTTGATGAAACACAGAAAATGCATCGGGATTGAATACAACAGTCACCATGCGCACTTTCCACCATGGGAGTAATGTCTCAAACAATCTACGTCTTTGATCGTTCCCTGGAAGACCAGTAGTATTTTCCGATGCACATCTGGAGGCTTTCTGTTATCTGAGGACTATCAGAGTGTTGATGAGACACAGAAATTCAATCCGGATTGAATACAACAGTCTCCATGCGCAGTTTCCTCCATGGCAGTAATGTCTCAAACAGTCTACGCTTTGATCGTTCCCTGGAAGACCAGTAGTACTTTCCGATGCGCATCTGGATGCTTTCCGTAATCTGTGGACTATCAGAGTGTTGATGAAACACAGAAATTGCATCGGGATTGAATACAACAGTCACCATGCGCACTTTCCTCCATGGGAGTAATGTCTCAAACAGTCTACGCTTTGATCGTTCCCTGGAAGACCAGTAGTAGCTTCCGATTAACATCTGGAAGCATTCTGTAATCTGTGGACTATCAGAGTGTTGCCGAAACACAGAAATTGCATCGGGATTGAAGACAACAGTCACCATGCGCACTTTCCACCATGGGAGTAATGTCCCAAACAGTCTACGCTTTGATCGTCCCCTGGAAGACCAGTAGTTGTTTCCGATGCACATCGGGAGGCATTCTGTAATCTGAGGACTATCAGAGTGTTGATGAAACACAGAAATTGCATCGGGATTGAATACTACATTCACCATGCGCACTTTCCTCTACGGGAGTAATGTCTCAAACAGTCTACGCTTTGATCGTTCACTGGAAGTCCATTAGTAGTTTCCGATGCACATCTGGAGTCATTCTGTAATCTGTGGAGTATCAAAGTGTTGATGAAACACAGAAATTGCATCGGGATTGAATACAACAGTCACCATGCGCACTTTCCTCCATGGGTGTAATGCTCAAACAGTCTACGCTTTGATCGTTCCCTGGAAGACCAGTAGTAGTTTCCGATGCACATATGGTGGCATTCTGTAATCTGTGGACTATCAGAGTGTTGATGAAACACAGAAACTGCTTCGGGATTAAATACAACAATCACCATGCGCACTTTCTCCACGGGAGGTATGTCTCAAACAGTCTACGCTTTGATCGTTCCCTGGAAGACCACTAGTAGTATCCGATGCACATTTGGTGGCATTCTGTAATCTGTGGACTATCAGAGTGTTGATGAAACACAGAAACTGCTTCGGGATTGAATACAACAATCACCATGCGCACTTTCCTCCACGGGATGTATGTCCCAAACAGTGGACGCTTTGATCGTTCCCTGGAAGACCAGTAGTAGTTTCCGACGCACATCTGGAGACTTTCTGTGATCTGTGGACTATCAGAGTGTTGATGAAACACAGAAATTTCATCTGGATTGAATACAACAGTCACCATGCGCACATTCCTCCACGGGAGGTATGTCTCAAACAGTCTACGCTTTGATCGTTCCCTGGAAGACCAGTAGTAGTTTACGATGCACATCTGGAGGCATTCTGTAATCTGTAGACTATGAGAGTGTTGATGAAACACAGAATTTGCATCGGGATTGAATGCAACAGTCACCATGCGCACTTTCCTCCATGGGAGTAACTCTCAAACAATCTACGCTTTGATCAATCCCTGGAAGACCAGTAGTAGTTTCCGATGCACATCTGGTAGCATTCTGTAATCTGTGGACTATCAGAGTGTTGATGAAACACAGAAATTTCATCCGGATTGAATACAACAGTCACCATGCGCACTTTGCTCCACGGGAGTAATGTCTCAAACAATATACGCCTTTGATCGTTCCCTGGAAGACCAGTAGTATTTTCCGATGCACATCTGGAGGCTTTCGTTAATCTGTGGACTATCAGAGTGTTCATGAAACACAGAAATTCCATCGGGATTGAATACAACAGTCTCCATGCGCAGTTTCCTCCATGGGAGTAATGTCTCAAACAGTCAACGCTTTGATCGTTCCCTGGAAGACCAGTAGTAGTTTCTGATGCACATCTGGATGATTTCCGTAATCTGTGGACTATCAGAGTGTTGATGAAACACAGAAATTGCATCGGGATTGAATACAAAAGTCACCATGAGAACTTTCCTCCATGGGAGTACTGTCTCAACAGTCTACGCTTTGATCGTTCCCTGGAAGACCAGTAGTAGCTTCCGATTAACATCTGGAGGCATTCTGTAATCTGTGGACTATCAGAGTGTTGATGAAACACAGAAATTGCTTCGGGATTGAAGACAACAGTCACCATGCGCACTTTCCACCATGGGAGTAATGTCCCAAACAGTCTATGCTTTAATTGTTCCCTGGAAGACCAGTAGTTGTTTCCGATGCACATCGGGAGGCATTCTGTGATCTGTGGACTATCAGAGTGTTGATGAAACACAGAAATTGCATCGGAATTGAATACTACATTCACCATGCGCATTTTCCTCCAATGGAGTAATGTCTCAAACAGTCTACGCTTTGATCGTTCCCTGGAAGACCATTAGTAGTTTCCGATGCACATCTGGAGGCATTCTGTAATCTGTGGACTATCAGAGTGTTGATGAAACACAGAAATTGCATCGGGATTGAATACAACAGTCACCATGCGCACATTACTCCACGGGAGTAATGTCTCAATCAGTCTACGCTTTGATCGTTCCCTGGAAGACAAGTAGTAGTTTCCGACGCACATCTGGAGGCTTTCTGTGATCTGTGGACTATCAGAGTGTTGATGAAACACAGAAATTGCATCGGGATTGAATACAACAGTCACCATGCGCACTTTCCTACATGGGAGTAATTTTCAAACAGTCTATGCTTTGATCGTTCCCTGGAAGACCAGTAGTAGTTTCCGATGCACACCTGGATGCTTTCCGTAATCTGTGGACTATCAGAGTGTTGATGAAACACAGAAATTGCATCGGGATTGAATACAACAGTCACCATGCGCACTTTCCTCCATGGGAATAACTCTCAAACAATCTACGCTTTGATCGTTCCCTGGAAGACCAGTAGTAGTTTCCGATGCACATCTGGTAGCATTCTGTAATCTATGGACTATCAGAGTGTTGATGAAACACAGAAATTTCATCCGGATTGAATACAACTGTCACCATGCGGACTTTCCTCCACGGGAGTAATCTCTCAAACTATCTACGCCTTTGATCGTTCCCTGGAAGACCAGTAGTATTTTCCGATGCACATCTGGAGGCTTTCTGTAATCTGTGGACTATCAGAGTGTTGATGAAACACAGAAATTGCATCGGGATTGAATACAACCGTCACAATGCGCACATTCCTCCACGGGATAAATGTCTCAAACAGTCTACGCTTTGATCGTTCCCTGGAAGACAAGCAGTAGTTTCCGATGCACATCTGGTGGCATTCTGTAATCTGTAGACTATCAGAGTGTTGATGAGACACAGAAATTGCATCGGGATTGAATACTACATTCACCATGCGCACTTTCCTCCACGGGAGTAATGTCTCAAACAGTCTACGCTTTGATCGTTCCCTGGAAGACCATTAGTAGTTTCCGATGCACATCTGGAGGCATTCTGTAATCTGTGGAGTATCAAAGTGCTGATAAAACACAGAAATTGCATCGGGATTGAATACAACATTCACCATGCGCACTTTCCTCCATGGGGGTAATACTCAAACAGTCTACGCTTTGATCGTTCCCTGGAAGACCAGTAGTAGTTTCCGATGCACATCTGGTATCATTCTGTAATCTGTGGACTATCAGAGTGTTGATGAAACACAGAAACTGCTTCGGGATTGAATACAACAATCACCATGCGCACTTTCCTCCACGGGAGGTATGTCTCAAACAGTCTACGCTTTGATCTTTCCCTGGAACACCAGTAGTAGTTTCCGATGCACATCTGGAGGCATTCTGTAATCTGTGAAGTATCAAAGTGTTGATGAAACACAGAAAATGCATCAGGATTGAATACAACAGTCACCATGCGCACTTTCCTCCATGGGAGTAATGTCAGAAACAGTCTACGCTTGGATCGTTCCCAGGAAGACCAGTAGCAGTTTCCGATGCACATCTCGTGGCATTCTGTAATCTGTGGACTATCAGAGTGTTGATGAAACACAGAAATTGCATCGGGATTGAATACAACAGTCACCATGCGCACTTTCCTCCATGGGAGTAATGTCTCAAACAGTCAACGCTTTGATCGTTCCCTGGAAGAACAGTAGTAGTTTCCGATGCACATCTGGATGCTTTCCGTAATCTGTGGACTATCAGAGTGATGATGAAACACAGAAATTGCATCGGGATTGAATACTACATTCACCATGCGCACTTTCCTCCACGGAAGTAATGTCTCAAGCAGTCTACGCTTTGATCGTTCCCTGGAAGACCATTAGTAGTTTCCGATGCACATCTGGAGGCATTCTGTAATCTGTGAAGTATCAAAGTGTTGATGAAACACAGAAAATGCATCGGGATTGAATACAACAGTCACCATGCGCACTTTCCTCCATGGGAGTAATTCTCAAACAGTCTACGCTCTGATCGTCCCTGGAAGACCTGTAGTAGTTTCCGATGCACATCTGGTGGCAATCTGTAATCTGTGGACTATCAGAGTGTTGATGAAACACAGAAACTGCTTTGGGATAGAATACAACAATCACCATGCGCACTTTCCTCCACGGGAGGTATGTCTCAAACAGTCTACGATTTGATCGTTCACTGGAAGACCAGTAGTAGTTTCCGATGCACATCTGGTGGTATTCTCTAATCTGTGGACTATCAGAGTGTTGATGAAACACAGAAATTGAATCAGGATTAATTACAACAGTCACCATCCGCACTTTCCTCCATGGGAGTAATGTCTGAAACAGTCTACTCTTGGATCGTTCCCAGGAAGACCAGTAGCAGTTTCCGATGCACATCTCGTGGCATTCTGTTATCTGTGGAGTATCAGAGTGTTGATGAAATACAGAAATTGCATCGGGATTGAATACAACAGTCACCATGCGCACTTTCCTCCATGGGAGTAATTCTCAAACAGTCTACGCTTTGATCGTTCCCTGGAAGACCAGTAGTAGTTTCCGATGCACATCTGGTAGCATTCTGTAATCTATGGACTATCAGAGTGTTGATGAAACACAGAAATTTCATCCGGAATGAATACAACTGTCACCATGCGCACTTTCCTCCACGGGAGTAATCTCTCAAACAATCTACGCCTTTGATCGTTCCCTGGAAGACCAGTAGTATTTTCGGATGCACATCGGGAGGCATTCTGTAATCTGTGGACTATCAGAGTGTTGATGAAACACAGAAATTGCATCGGGATTGAATACAACCGTCACCATGCGCACATTCCTCCACGGGATAAATGTCTCAAACAGTCTACGCTTTGATCGTTCCCTGGAAGACCAGTAGTAGTTTCTGATGCACATCTGGTGGCTTTCCGTAATCTGTCGACTATCAGAGTGTTAATGAAACACAGAAATTGCATAGGGATGGAACACAACAGTCACCACCCGCACTTTCCTCCATGGGAGTAATGTCTGAAACAGTCTACGTTTTGATCGTTCCCTGGAAGACCAGTAGTAGTTTCCGATGCACATCTCGTGGCATTCTGTAATCTGTGGACTATCAGAGTGTTGATGAAACACGGAAAATGCATCGGAATTGAATACAACAGTCACCATGCGCACTTTCCTCCATGGGAGTAAAGTCTCAAAGAGTTTACGCTTTGATCGTTTTCTAGAAGACCAGTAGTAGTTTCCGATTAACATCTGGAGGCATTCTGCAATCTGTGGACTATCAGGGTATTGATGAAACACAGAAATTGCATCGGGATTGAAGACAACAGTCACCATGCGCCCTTCCCACCATGGGAGTAATGTCCCAAAGAGTCTACGTTTTGATCGTTCCCTGGAAGACCAGTAGTTGTTTCCGATGCACATCGGGAGGCATTCTGTAATCTGTGGACTATCAGAGTGTTGATGAAACACAGAAATTGCATCGAAATTGTATACAACAGTCACCATGCGCACTTTCCTCCACGGGAGTAATGTCTCAAACAGTCTACGCTTTGATCGTTCCCTGGAAGACCATTAGTAGTTTCCGATGCACATCTGGAGGCATTCTGTAATCTGTGGAGTATCAAAGTGCTGATGAAACACAGAAATTGCATCGGGATTGAATACAACATTCACCATGCGCACTTTCCTCCATGGGAGTAATACTCAAACAGTCTACGCTTTGATCGTTTCCTGGAAGACCAGTAGTAGTTTCCGATGCACGTCTGGTGGCATTCTGTAATCTGTGGACTATCAGAGTGTTGATGAAACACAGAAACTGCTTCGGGATTGAATACAACAATCACCATGCGCACTTTCCTCCACGGGAGGTATGTCTCAAACAGTCTACGCTTTGATCGTTCCCTGGAAGACCAGTAGTGGTTTCCGATGCACATCTGGTGGTATTCTCTAATCTGTGGACTATCAGAGTGTTGATGAAACACAGAAATTGCATCGGGATTAATTACACCAGTCACCATCCGCACTTTCCTCCATGGGAGTAATGTCTGAAACAGTCTACGCTTGGATCGTTCCCTGGAAGACCAGTAGCACTTTCCGATGCACACCTCGTGGCATTCTGTAATCTGTGGACTATCAGAGTGTTGATGAAACACAGAAATTGCATCGGGATTGAATACAACAGTCATCATGCGCACTTTCCTCCATGGGAGTATTTCTCAAACAGTCTACGCTTTGATCGTTCCCTGGAAGACCAGTAGTAGTTTCCGATGCACATCTGGTAGTATTCTGTAATCTGTGGACTATCAGAGTGTTGATGAAACACAGAAATTTCATCCGGATTGAATACAACATTCACCATGCGCACTTTCCTCCATGGGAGTAATTCTCAAACAGTCTACGCTTTGATCGTTCCCTGGAAGACCAGTAGTAGTTTCCGATGCACATCTGGTGGCATTCTATAATCTGTGGACTATCAGAGTGTTGATGAAACAAAGAAATTGCATCGGGATTGAATACAACAGTCACCATCCGCACTTTCCTCCATGGGAGTAATGTCTGAAACAGTGTACGCTTGGATCGTTCCCAGGAAGACCAGTAGTAGTTTCCGATGCTCATCTCGTGGCATTCTGTAATCTGTGGACTATCAGAGTGTTGATGAAACACAGAAAATGCATCGCGATTGAATACAACAGTCACCATGCGCACTTTCCTCCATGGGAGTAAATCTCTAACAGTCTACGCTTTGATCGTTCCCTGGAAGACCAGTAGTAGTTTCCGATGCACATCTGGTAGCATTCTGTAATCTGTGGACTATCAGTGTGTTGATGAAACACAGAAATTTCATCCGGATTGAATACAACAGTCACCATGCTCACATTCCTCCACGGGAGGTATGTCTCAAACAATCTACGCCTTTGATCGTTCCCTGGAAGACCAGTAGTATATTCCGATGCACATCTGGAGGCTTTCTGTAATCTGTGGACTATCAGAGTGTTGATGAAACACAGAAATTCCATCGGGATTGAATACAACAGTCACCATGCGCACTTTCCTCCATGGGAGTAATTCTCAAACAGTCAACGCTTTGATCGTTCCCTGGAAGAACAGTAGTAGTTTCCGATGCACATCTGGATGCTTTCCGTAATCTGTGGAATATCAGAGTGTTGATGAAACACAGAAATTGCATCGGGATTGAATACTACATTCACCATGCGCACTTTCCTCCACGGAAGTAATGTCTCAAACAGTCTACGCTTTGATCGTTCCCTGGAAGACCATTAGTAGTTTCCGATGCACATCTGGAGGCATTCTGTAATCTGTGAAGTATCAAAGTGTTGATGAAACACAGAAAATGCATCGGGATTGAATACAACAGTCACCATGCGCACTTTCCTCCATGGGAGTAATTCTCAAACAGTCTACGCTTTGATCGTTCCCTGGAAGACCAGTAGTAGTTTCCGATGCACATCTGGTGGCATTCTGTAATCTGTGGACTATCAGAGTGTTGATGAAACACAGAAACTGCTTCGGGATTGAATACAACAATCACCATGCGCACTTTCCTCCACGGGAGGTATGTCTCAATCAGTCTACGCTTTGATCGTTCCCTGGAAGACCAATAGTAGTTTCCGATGCACATCTGGTGGTATTCTCTAATCTGTGGACTATCAGAGTGTTGATGAAACACAGAAATTGCATCAGGATTAATTACAACAGTCACCATCCGCACTTTCCTCCATGGGAGTAATGTCTGAAACAGTCTACGCTTGGATCGTTCCCAGGAAGACCAGCAGCAGTTTCCGATGCACATCTCGTGGCATTCTGTTATCTGTGGAGTATCAGAGTGTTGATGAAACACAGAAATTGCATCGGGATTGAATACAACAGTCACCATGCGCACTTTCCTCCATGGGAGTAATTCTCAAACAGTCTACGCTTTGATCGTTCCCTGGAAGACCAGTAGTAGTTTCCGATGCACATCTGGTAGCATTCTGTAATCTGTGGACTATCAGAGTGGTGATGAAACACAGAAATTTCATCCGGATTGAATACAACATTCACCATGCGCACTTTCCTCCATGGGAGTAATTCTCAAACAGTCTACGCTTTGATCGTTCCCTGGAAGACCAGTAGTAGTTTCCGATGCACATCTGGTGGCATTCTATAATCTGTGGACTATCAGAGTGTTGATGAAACAAAGAAATTGCATGGGGATTGAATACAACAGTCACCATTCGCACTTTCCTCCATGGGAGTAATGTCTGAAACAGTCTACGCTTTGATCGTTCCCAGGAAGACCAGTAGTAGTTTCCGATGCACATCTCGTGGCATTCTGTAATCTGTGACTATCAGGGTGTTGATGAAACACAGAAAATGCATCGTAATTGAATACAACAGTCACCATGCGCACTTTCCTCCATGGGAGTAAATCTCAAACAGTCTACGCTTTGAACGTTCCCTGGAAGACCAGTAGTAGTTTCCGATGCACATCTGGTAGCATTCTGTAATCTGTGGACTATCAGAGTGTTGATGAAACACAGAAATTTCATCCGGATTGAATACAACAGTCACCATGCGCACATTCCTCCACGGGAGGTATGTCTCAAACAGTCTACGCTTTGATCGTTCCCTGGAAGACCAGTAGTAGTTTCCGATGCACTTCTGGAGGTATTCTGTAATCTGTAGACTATGAAGTGTTGATGAAACACAGAAAATGCATCGGGATTGAGTACAATAGTCACCATGCGCACTTTCCTCACTGGGAGTAATGTCTCAAACAATCTACGCCTTTGATCGTTCCCTGGAAGACCAGTAGTATTTTCCGATGCACATCTGGAGGCTTTCTGTTATCTGTGGAGTATCAGAGTGTTGATGAAACTAAAAATTGCATAGGGATTGAATACAAAAGTCACCATGCGCACTTTCCTCCACGTGAGTAATGTCTCAAACAGTCTACGCTTTGATCGTTCCCTGGAAAACCAGTAGTAGTTTCCGACGAACACCTTGATGCATTCTGTAATCTGTGGACTATCAGAGTGTTGATGAAACACAGAAATTGCAATTGGATTGAATACTACAGTCACCATGTGCACTTTCCCATATGGGAGTAATGTCTCTAACAGTCTACGCTTTGATCGTTAGCTGGAAGACTAGTAGTAGTATCCGATGCACATCATGAAACATTCTGTAATCTGTGGACTATCAGAGTGTTGATGAAACACAGAAATTTCATCCGGATTGAATACAACAGTCACCATTCGCACTTTCCTCCACGGGAGTAATGTCTCAAACAATCTACGCCTTTGATCGTTCCCTGGAAGACCAGTAGTAGTTTGCGATGCACATATGGTGGCATTCTGTAATGCGTAGACTATCAGAGTGTTGATGAAACACAGTAATTGCATCGGGATTGAATACAACCGTCACCATGCGCACTTTCCTCCATGGGAGTAATGTCTCTAACAGTCTACGCTTTGATCGTTCCCTGGAAGACCAGTAGTATTTTCCAATGCACATCTGGAGGCTTTCTGTAATCTGTGGACTATCAGAGTGTTGATGACACAGAAATTCCATCGGGATTGAATACAACAGTCTCCATGCGCAGTTTCCTCCATGGCAGTAATGTCTCAAACAGTCTACGCTTTGATCGTTTCCTGGAAGACCAGTAGTAGTTTCCGATGCACATCTCGTGGCATTCTGTAATCTATGGACTATCAGAGTGTTGATGAAACCGCAGAAAATGCATCGGGATTGAATACAACAGTCTCCATGTTCACTTCCCTCCATGGGAGTAACTCTCAAACAGTCTACGCTTTGATCGTTCCCTGGAAGACCAGTAGTAGTTTCCGATGCACATCTGGTGGCAATCTGTAATCTGTGGACTATCAGAGTGTTGATGAAACACAGAAATTGCATCGGGATTGAACACAACAGTCACCATCCGCACTTTCCTCCATGGGAGTAATGTCTGGAACAGTCTACGTTTTGATCGTTCCCTGGAAGACCAGTAGTAGTTTCCGATGCACATCTCGTGGCATTCTGTAATCTATGGACTATCAGAGTGTTGATGAAACACAGAAAATGCATAGAGATTGAATACAACAGTCACCATGCGCACTTTCCTCCATGGGAGTAATGTCACAAAGAGTTTACGCTTCGATCGTTTTCTGGAAGTCCAGTAGTAGTTTACGATGCACATCTAGAAGCATTCTGTAATCTGTGGAATATTAGAGTGTTGATGAAACACAGAAATTCCATCGGGATTGAATACAACAGTCACCATGCGCACATTCCTCCATAAAAGTAATGTCTCAAAGAGTCTACGCTTTGATCGTTCCCTGCAAGACCAGTAATAGTTTCCGGTGAACACCTTGAGGCATTCTGTAATCTGTGGACTATCAGAGTGTTAATGAAACACAGAAATTGCAATTGGATTGAATACTACAGTCACCATGTGCACTTTCCTATATGGGAGAATTGTCTCTAACAGTCTACGCTTTGATCATTAGCTGGAAAACCAGTAGTAGTTTCCGATGCACATCTTGAAACATTCTGTAATCTGTGGACTATCAGAGTGTTGATGACACAGAAATTCCATCGGGATTGAATACAACAGTCTCCATGCGCAGTTTCCTCCATGGCAGTAATGTCTCAAACAGTCTACGCTTTGATCGTTTCCTGGTAGACCAGTAGTAGTTTCCGATGCACATCTCGTGGCATTCTGTAATCTATGGACTATCAGAGTGTTGATGAAACCGCAGAAAATGCATCGGGATTGAATACAACAGTCTCCATGCTCACTTCCCTCCATGGGAGTAACTCTCAAACAGTCAACGCTTTGATCGTTCCCTGGAAGACCAGTAGTAGTTTCCGATGCACATCTGGTGGCAATCTGTAATCTGTGGACTATCAGAGTGTTGATGAAACACAGAAATTGCATCGGGATTGAACACAACAGTCACCATCCGCACTATCCTCCATGGGAGTAATGTCTGAAACAGTCTACGTTTTGATCGTTCCCTGGAAGACCAGTAGTAGTTTCCGATGCACATCTCGTGGCATTCTGTAATCTATGGACTATCAGAGTGTTGCCGAAACACAGAAAATGCATAGAGATTGAATACAACAGTCACCATGCGCACTTTCCTCCATGGGAGTATTGTCTCAAAGAGTTTACGCTTTGATCGTTTTCTGGAAGTCCAGTAGTAGTTTACGATGCACATCTGGAAGCATTCTGTAATCTGTGGAATATTAGAGTGTTGATGAAACACAGAAATTCCATCGGGATTGAATACAACAGTCACCATGCGCACATTCCTCCATAAAAGTAATGTCTCAAAGAGTCTACGCTTTGATCGTTCCCTGCAAGACCAGTAATAGTTTCCGGTGAACACCTTGAGGCATTCTGTAATCTGTGGACTATCAGAGTGTTAATGAAACACAGAAATTGCAATTGGATTGAATACTACAGTCACCATGTGCACTTTCCTATATGGGAGAATTGTCTCTAACAGTCTACGCTTTGATCATTAGCTGGAAAACCAGTAGTAGTTTCCGATGCACATCTTGAAACATTCTGTAATCTGTGGACTATCAGAGTGTTGATGAAACACAGAAATTGCATCGGGATTGAATACAACAGTCACCATCCGCACTTTCCTCCATGGGAGTAATGTCTGAAACAGTCTACGCTTGGATCGTTCCCTGGAAGACCAGTAGCACTTTCCGATGCACACCTCGTGGCATTCTGTAATCTGTGGACTATCAGAGTGTTGATGAAACACAGAAATTGCATCGGGATTGAATACAACAGTCATCATGCGCACTTTCCTCCATGGGAGTAATTCTCAAACAGTCTACGCTTTGATCGTTCCCTGGAAGACCAGTAGTAGTTTCCGATGCACATCTGGTAGTATTCTGTAATCTGTGGACTATCAGAGTGTTGATGAAACACAGAAATTTCATCCGGATTGAATACAACATTCACCATGCGCACTTTCCTCCATGGGAGTAATTCTCAAACAGTCTACGCTTTGATCGTTCCCTGGAAGACCAGTAGTAGTTTCCGATGCACATCTGGTGGCATTCTATAATCTGTGGACTATCAGAGTGTTGATGAAACAAAGAAATTGCATCGGGATTGAATACAACAGTCACCATCCGCACTTTCCTCCATGGGAGTAATGTCTGAAACAGTGTACGCTTGGATCGTTCCCAGGAAGACCAGTAGTAGTTTCCGATGCTCATCTCGTGGAATTCTGTAATCTGTGGACTATCAGAGTGTTGATGAAACACAGAAAATGCATCGCGATTGAATACAACAGTCACCATGCGCACTTTCCTCCATGGGAGTAAATCTCTAACAGTCTACGCTTTGATCGTTCCCTGGAAGACCAGTAGTAGTTTCCGATGCACATCTGGTAGCATTCTGTAATCTGTGGACTATCAGAGTGTTGATGAAACACAGAAATTTCATCCGGATTGAATACAACAGTCACCATGCTCACATTCCTCCACGGGAGGTATGTCTCAAACAATCTACGCCATTGATCGTTCCCTGGAAGACCAGTAGTATATTCCGATGCACATCTGGAGGCTTTCTGTAATCTGTGGACTATCAGAGTGTTGATGAAACACAGAAATTCCATCGGGATTGAATACAACAGTCACCATGCGCACTTTCCTCCATGGGAGTAATTCTCAAACAGTCAACGCTTTGATCGTTCCCTGGAAGAACAGTAGTAGTTTCCGATGCACATCTGGATGATTTCCGTAATCTGTGGAATATCAGAGTGTTGATGAAACACAGAAATTGCATCGGGATTGAATACTACATTCACCATGCGCACTTTCCTCCACGGAAGTAATGTCTCAAACAGTCTACGCTTTGATCGTTCCCTGGAAGACCATTAGTAGTTTCCGATGCACATCTGGAGGCATTCTGTAATCTGTGAAGTATCAAAGTGTTGATGAAACACAGAAAATGCATCGGGTTTGAATACAACAGTCACCATGCGCACTTTCCTCCTTGGGAGTAATTCTCAAACAGTCTACGCTTTGATCGTTCCCTGGAAGACCAGTAGTAGTTTCCGATGCACATCTGGTGGCATTCTGTAATCTGTGGACTATCAGAGTGTTGATGAAACACAGAAACTGCTTCGGGATTGAATACAACAATCACCATGCGCACTTTCCTCCACGGGAGGTATGTCTCAATCAGTCTACGCTTTGATCGTTCCCTGGAAGACCAATAGTAGTTTCCGATGCACATCTGGTGGTATTCTCTAATCTGTGGACTATCAGAGTGTTGATGAAACACAGAAATTGCATCAGGATTAATTACAACAGTCACCATCCGCACTTTCCTCCATGGGAGTAATGTCTGAAACAGTCTACGCTTGGATCGTTCCCAGGAAGACCAGTAGCAGTTTCCGATGCACATCTCGTGGCATTCTGTTATCTGTGGAGTATCAGAGTGTTGATGAAACACAGAAATTGCATCGGGATTGAATACAACAGTCACCATGCGCACTTTCCTCCATGGGAGTAATTCTCAAACAGTCTACGCTTTGATCGTTCCCTGGAAGACCAGTAGTAGTTTCCGATGCACATCTGGTAGCATTCTGTAATCTGTGGACTATCAGAGTGGTGATGAAACACAGAAATTTCATCCGGATTGAATACAACATTCACCATGCGCACTTTCCTCCATGGGAGTAATTCTCAAACAGTCTACGCTTTGATCGTTCCCTGGAAGACCAGTAGTAGTTTCCGATGCACATCTGGTGGCATTCTATAATCTGTGGACTATCAGAGTGTTGATGAAACAAAGAAATTGCATGGGGATTCAATACAACAGTCACCATTCGCACTTTCCTCCATGGGGGTAATGTCTGAAACAGTCTACGCTTTGATCGTTCCCAGGAAGACCAGTAGTAGTTTCCGATGCACATCTCGTGGCATTCTGTAATCTGTGACTATCAGGGTGTTGATGAAACACAGAAAATGCATCGTAATTGAATACAACAGTCACCATGCGCACTTTCCTCCATGGGAGTAAATCTCAAACAGTCTACGCTTTGAACGTTCCCTGGAAGACCAGTAGTAGTTTCCGATGCACATCTGGTAGCATTCTGTAATCTGTGGACTATCAGAGTGTTGATGAAACACAGAAATTTCATCCGGATTGAATACAACAGTCACCATGCGCACATTCCTCCACGGGAGGTATGTCTCAAACAGTCTACGCTTTGATCGTTCCCTGGAAGACCAGTAGTAGTTTCCGATGCACTTCTGGAGGTATTCTGTAATCTGTAGACTATGAAGTGTTGATGAAACACAGAAAATGCATCGGGATTGAGTACAATAGTCACCATGCGCACTTTCCTCCATGGGAGTAATGTCTCAAACAATCTACGCCTTTGATCGTTCCCTGGAAGACCAGTAGTATTTTCCGATGCACATCTGGAGGCTTTCTGTTATCTGTGGAGTATCAGAGTGTTGATGAAACTAAAAATTGCATAGGGATTGAATACAAAAGTCACCATGCGCACTTTCCTCCACGTGAGTAATGTCTCAAACAGTCTACGCTTTGATCGTTCCCTGGAAAACCAGTAGTAGTTTCCGACGAACACCTTGATGCATTCTGTAATCTGTGGACTATCAGAGTGTTGATGAAACACAGAAATTGCAATTGGATTGAATACTACAGTCACCATGCGCACTTTCCTATATGGGAGTAATGTCTCTAACAGTCTACGCTTTGATCGTTAGCTGGAAGACTAGTAGTAGTATCCGATGCACATCATGAAACATTCTGTAATCTGTGGACTATCAGAGTGTTGATGAAACACAGAAATTTCATCCGGATTGAATACAACAGTCACCATTCGCACTTTCCTCCACGGGAGTAATGTCTCAAACAATCTACGCCTTTGATCGTTCCCTGGAAGACCAGTAGTAGTTTGCGATGCACATATGGTGGCATTCTGTAATGCGTAGACTATCAGAGTGTTGATGAAACACAGTAATTGCATCGGGATTGAATACAACCGTCACCATGCGCACTTTCCTCCATGGGAGTAATGTCTCTAACAGTCTACGCTTTGATCGTTCCCTGGAAGACCAGTAGTATTTTCCGATGCACATCTGGAGGCTTTCTGTAATCTGTGGACTATCAGAGTGTTGATGACACAGAAATTCCATCGGGATTGAATACAACAGTCTCCATGCGCAGTTTCCTCCATGGCAGTAATGTCTCAAACAGTCTACGCTTTGATCGTTTCCTGGAAGACCAGTAGTAGTTTCCGATGCACATCTCGTGGCATTCTGTAATCTATGGACTATCAGAGTGTTGATGAAACCGCAGAAAATGCATCGGGATTGAATACAACAGTCTCCATGTTCACTTCCCTCCATGGGAGTAACTCTCAAACAGTCTACGCTTTGATCGTTCCCTGGAAGACCAGTAGTAGTTTCCGATGCACATCTGGTGGCAATCTGTAATCTGTGGACTATCAGAGTGTTGATGAAACA
The DNA here is from genome assembly GCF_023897955.1 of Schistocerca gregaria. Classification (NCBI taxonomy): domain Eukaryota; kingdom Metazoa; phylum Arthropoda; class Insecta; order Orthoptera; family Acrididae; genus Schistocerca; species Schistocerca gregaria. The sequence goes on from NC_064920.1 coordinate 44,801,584, forward strand.
CAGAAATTGCATCGGGATTGAACACAACAGTCACCATCCGCACTTTCCTCCATGGGAGTAATGTCTGGAACAGTCTACGTTTTGATCGTTCCCTGGAAGACCAGTAGTAGTTTCCGATGCACATCTCGTGGCATTCTGTAATCTATGGACTATCAGAGTGTTGATGAAACACAGAAAATGCATAGAGATTGAATACAACAGTCACATGCGCACTTTCCTCCATGGGAGTAATGTCACAAAGAGTTTACGCTTCGATCGTTTTCTGGAAGTCCAGTAGTAGTTTACGATGCACATCTGGAAGCATTCTGTAATCTGTGGAATATTAGAGTGTTGATGAAACACAGAAATTCCATCGGGATTGAATACAACAGTCACCATGCGCACATTCCTCCATAAAAGTAATGTCTCAAAGAGTCTACGCTTTGATCGTTCCCTGCAAGACCAGTAATAGTTTCCGGTGAACACCTTGAGGCATTCTGTAATCTGTGGACTATCAGAGTGTTAATGAAACACAGAAATTGCAATTGGATTGAATACTACAGTCACCATGTGCACTTTCCTATATGGGAGAATTGTCTCTAACAGTCTACGCTTTAATCATTAGCTGGAAAACCAGTAGTAGTTTCCGATGCACATCTTGAAACATTCTGTAATCTGTGGACTATCAGAGTGTTGATGACACAGAAATTCCATCGGGATTGAATACAACAGTCTCCATGCGCAGTTTCCTCCATGGCAGTAATGTCTCAAACAGTCTACGCTTTGATCGTTTCCTGGTAGACCAGTAGTAGTTTCCGATGCACATCTCGTGGCATTCTGTAATCTATGGACTATCAGAGTGTTGATGAAACCGCAGAAAATGCATCGGGATTGAATACAACAGTCTCCATGCTCACTTCCCTCCATGGGAGTAACTCTAAAACAGTCAACGCTTTGATCGTTCCCTGGAAGACCAGTAGTAGTTTCCGATGCACATCTGGTGGCAATCTGTAATCTGTGGACTATCAGAGTGTTGATGAAACACAGAAATTGCATCGGGATTGAACACAACAGTCACCATCCGCACTTTCCTCCATGGGAGTAATGTCTGAAACAGTCTACGTTTTGATCGTTCCCTGGAAGACCAGTAGTAGTTTCCGATGCACATCTCGTGGCATTCTGTAATCTATGGACTATCAGAGTGTTGATGAAACACAGAAAATGCATAGAGATTGAATACAACAGTCACCATGCGCACTTTCCTCCATGGGAGTATTGTCTCAAAGAGTTTACGCTTTGATCGTTTTCTGGAAGTCCAGTAGTAGTTTACGATGCACATCTGGAAGCATTCTGTAATCTGTGGAATATTAGAGTGTTGATGAAACACAGAAATTCCATCGGGATTGAATACAACAGTCACCATGCGCACATTCCTCCATAAAAGTAATGTCTCAAAGAGTCTACGCTTTGATCGTTCCCTGCAAGACCAGTAATAGTTTCCGGTGAACACCTTGAGGCATTCTGTAATCTGTGGACTATCAGAGTGTTAATGAAACACAGAAATTGCAATTGGATTGAATACTACAGTCACCATGTGCACTTTCCTATATGGGAGAATTGTCTCTAACAGTCTACGCTTTGATCATTAGCTGGAAAACCAGTAGTAGTTTCCGATGCACATCTTGAAACATTCTGTAATCTGTGGACTATCAGAGTGTTGATGAAACACAGAAATTGCATCGGGATTGAATACAACAGTCACCATGCACACTTTCCTCCACGTGAGTAATGTCTCAAACAGTCTACGCTTTGATCGTTCCCTGGAAAACCAGTAGTAGTTTCCGATGAACACCTTGAGGCATTCTGTAATCTGTGGACTATGAGAGTGTTGATGAAACACAGAAATTGCAATTGGATTGAATACTACAGTCTCCATGCGCACTTTCCTATATGGGAGTAATGTCTCTAACAGTCTACGCTTTGATCGTTAGCTGGAAGACTAGTAGTAGTATCCGATGCACATCTTGAAACATTCTGTAATCTGTCGACTATCAGAGTGTTGATGAAACACAGATATTCCATCGGGATTGAATACAACAGTCTCCATGCGCAGTTTCCTCCATGGCAGTAATGTCTCAAACAGTCTACACTTTGATCGTTTCCTGGAAGACCAGTAGTAGTTTCCGATGCACATCTGGATGCTTTCCGTAATCTGTGGACTATCAGAGTGTTGCCAAACACTGAAATTGCTTCGGGATTGAATACAACCGTCACCATGCGTACTTTCCTCCATGGGAGTAATGTCTCAAACAGTCTACGCTTTGATCGTTCCCTGGAAAACCAGTAGTAGTTTCCGATGAACACCTTGAGGCATTCTGTAATCTGTGGACTATGAGAGTGTTGATGAAACACAGAAATTGCAATTGGATTGAATACAACAGTCACCATGCGCACTTTCCTCCATGGGAGTAATTCTCAAACAGTCTACGCTTTGGTCGTTCCCTGGAATACCCGTAGTAGTTTCCGATGCACATCTGGTGGCATTCTGTAATCTGTGGACTATCAGAGTGTTGATGAAACACAGAAACTGCATCGGGATTGAATACAACAGTCACCATGCGCACTTTCCTCCACGGGAGGTATGTCTCAAACAGTCTACGCTTTGATCGTTCCCTGGAAGACCAGTAGTAGCTTCCGATTAACATCTGGAGGCATTCTGTAATCTGTGGTCTATCAGAGTGTTGATGAAACACAGATATTGCATCGAGATTGAAGGCAACAGTCACCATTCGCACTTTCCACCATGGGAGTAATGTCCCAAACAGTCTACGATTTGATCGTTCCCTGGAAGACCAGTAGTTGTTTCTGATGCACATCGGGAGGCATTCTGTAATCTGTGGACTATCAGAGTGTTGATGAAACACAGAAATTGCATCGGGATTGATTACTACATTCACCATGCGCACTTTCCTCCATGGGAGTAATGTCTCAAACAGTCTACGCTTTGATCGTTCCCTGGAAGACCATTAGTAGTTTCCGATGCACATCTGGAGGCATTCTGTAATCTGTGGAGTATCAAAGTGTTGATGAAACACAGAAATTGCATCGGGATTGAATACAACAGTCACCATGCGCACTTTCCTCCATGGGAGTAATTCTCAAACAGTCTACGTTTTGATCGTTCCCTGGAAGACCAGTAGTAGTTTCCGATGCACATCTGGTGGCATTCTGTAATCTGTGGACTATCAGAGTTTTGATGAAACACAGAAACTGCATCGGGATTGAATACAACAATCACCATGCGCACTTTCCTCCACGGAAGGTATGTCTCAAACAGTCTACGCTTTGATCGTTCCCTGGAAGACCATTAGTAGTTTCCGATGCACATCTGGTGGTATTCTCTAATCTGTGGACTATCAGAGTGTTGATGAAACACAGAAATAGCATCGGGATTGAATACAACAGTCACCATCCGCACTTTCCTCCATGGGAGTAATGTCTGAAACAGTCTACGCGTGGATCGTTCCCAGGAAGACCAGTAGCAGTTTCCGATGCACATCTCGTGGCATTCTGTAATCGGTGGAGTATCAGAGTGTTGATGAAACACAGAAATTGCATCGTGATTGAATACAAAAGTCACCATGCGCACTTTCCTCAATGAGAGTAATTCTCAAACAGTCTACGCTTTGACCGTTCCCTGGAAGACCAGTAGTAGTCTCCGATGCACATCTGGTAGCATTCTGTAATCTGTGGACTATCAGAGTGTTGACGAAACACAGAAATTTCATCCGGATTGAATACAACAGTGACCATGCGCACATTCCTCCACGGTAGGTATGTCTCAAACAGTCTACGCTTTGATCGTTCCCTGGAAGACCAGTAGTAGTTTCCGATGCACATCTGGACGTATTCTGTAATCTGTAGACTATGAGAGTGTTGATGAAACACAGAATTTGCATCGGGATTGAATACAACAGTCACCATGCGCACTTTCCTCCATTGGAGTAACTCTCAAACAATCTACGCTTTGATCGTTCCCTGGAAGACCAGTAGTAGTATCCAATGCACATCAGGTAGCATTCTGTAATCTGTGGACTATCAGAGTGTTGATGAAACACAGAAATTTTATCCGGATTGAATACAACAGTCACCATGCGCACTTTCCTCCATGGGAGTAATGTCTCAAACAATCTACGCTTTGATCGTTCCCTGGAAGACCAGTAGTATTTTCCGATGCACATCTGGAGGCTTTCTGTAATTTGTGGACTATCAGAGTGTTGATGAAACACAGAAATTCCATCGGGATTGAATACAACAGTCTCCATGCGCAGTTTCCTCCATGGTAGTAATGTCTCAAACAGTCTACGCTTTGATCGTTCCCTGGAAGACCAGTAGTAGTTTCCGATGCACATGTGGATGCTTTCCGAAATCTGTGGACTATCATAGTGTTGATGAAACACAGAAATTGCATCGGGATTGAATACAACAGTCACCATGCGCACTTTCCTCCATGGGAGTAATGTCTGAAACAGTCTACGCTTGGATCGATCCCAGGAAGACCAGTAGCAGTTTCCGATGCACATCTCGTGGCATTCTGTAATCTGTGGAGTATCAGAGTGTTGATGAAACACAGAAATTGCATCGGGATTGAATACAACAGTCACCATGCGCACTTTCCTCCATGGGAGTAATTCTCAAACAGTCTACGCTTTGATCGTTCATTGGAAGACCAGTAGTAGTTTCCGATGCACATCTAGTGGCATTCTGTAAACTGTGGACAATCAGAGTGTTGATGAAACACAGTAATTGCATCGGGATTGAATACAACCGTCACCATGCGCACTTTCCTCCATGGGAGTAATGTCTCTAACAGTCTACGCTTTGATCGTTCCCTGGAAGACCAGTAGTATTTTCCGATGCACATCTGGAGGCTTTCTGTAATCTGTGGACTATCAGAGTGTTGATGACACAGAAATTCCATCGGGATTGAATACAACAGTCTCCATGCGCAGTTTCCTCCATGGCAGTAATGTCTCAAACAGTCTACGCTTTGATCGTTTCCTGGAAGACCAGTAGTAGTTTCCGATGCACATCTCGTGGCATTCTGTAATCTATGGACTATCAGAGTGTTGATGAAACCGCAGAAAATGCATCGGGATTGAATACAACAGTCTCCATGCTCACTTCCCTCCATGGGAGTAACTCTCAAACAGTCTACGCTTTGATCGTTCCCTGGAAGACCAGTAGTAGTTTCCGATGCACATCTGGTGGCAATCTGTAATCTGTGGACTATCAGAGTGTTGATGAAACACAGAAATTGCATCGGGATTGAACACAACAGTCACCATCCGCACTTTCCTCCATGGGAGTAATGCTTGAAACAGTCTACGTTTTGATCGTTCCCTGGAAGACCAGTAGTAGTTACCGATGCACATCTCGTGGCATTCTGTAATCTGTGGACTATCAGAGTGTTGATGAAACACAGAAAATGCATCGAGATTGAATACAACAGTCACCATGCGCACTTTCCTCCATGGGAGTAATGTCTCAAAGAGTTTGTGTTTTGATCGTTTTCTGGAAGTCCAGTAGTAGTTTACGATGCACATCTGGAAGCATTCTGTAATCTGTGGACTATTAGAGTGTTGATGAAACACAGAAATTCCATCGGGATTGAATACAACAGTCACCATGCGCACATTCCTCCATAAAAGTAATGTCTCAAAGAGTCTACGCTTTGATCGTTCCCTGCAAGACCAGTAATAGTTTCCGGTGAACACCTTGAGGCATTCTGTAATCTGTGGACTATCAGAGTGTTAATGAAACACAGAAATTGCAATTGGATTGAATACTACAGTCACCATGTGCACTTTCCTATATGGGAGAATTGTCTCTAACAGTCTACGCTTTGATCATTAGCTGGAAAACCAGTAGTAGTTTCCGATGCACATTTTGAAACATTCTGTAATCTGTGGACTATCAGAGTGTTGATGAAACACAGAAATTGCATCGGGATTGAATACAACAGTCACCATGCGCACTTTCCTCCACATGAGTAATGTCTCAAACAGTCTACGCTTTGATCGTTCCCTGGAAAACCAGTAGTAGTTTCCGATGAACACCTTGAGGCATTCTGTAATCTGTGGACTATGAGAGTGTTGATGAAACACAGAAATTGCAATTGGATTGAATACTACAGTCTCCATGCGCACTTTCCTATATGGGAGTAATGTCTCTAACAGTCTACGCTTTGATCGTTAGCTGGAAGACTAGTAGTAGTATCCGATGCACATCTTGAAACATTCTGTAATCTGCGACTATCAGAGTGTTGATGAAACACAGAAATTTCATCTCGATTGAATACAACAGTCACCATTCGCACTTTCCTCCACGGGAGTAATGTCTCAAACAATCTACGCCTTTGATCGTTCCCTGGAAGACCAGTAGTAGTTTGCGATGCACATATGGTGGCATTCTGTAATGCGTAGACTATCAGAGTGTTGATGAAACACAGTAATTGCATCGGGATTGAATACAGACGTCACCATGCGCACTTTCCTCCATGGGAGCAATGTCTCTAACAGTCTACGCTTTGATCGTTCCCTGGAAGACCAGTAGTGTTTTCCGATGCACATCTGGAGGCTTTCTGTAATCTGTGGACTATCAGAGTGTTGATGAAACACAGATATTCCATCGGGATTGAATACAACAGTCTCCATGCGCAGTTTCCTCCATGGCAGTAATGTCTCAAACAGTCTACGCTTTGATCGTTTCCTGGAAGACCAGTAGTAGTTTCCGATGCACATCTGGATGCTTTCCGTAATCTGTGGACTATCAGAGTGTTGATGAAACACTGAAATTGCTTCGGGATTGAATACAACAGTCACCATGCGTACTTTCCTCCATGGGAGTAATGTCTCAAACAGTCTACGCTCTGATCGTTCCCTGGAAAACCAGTAGTAGTTTCCGATGAACACCTTGAGGCATTCTGTAATCTGTGGACTATGAGAGTGTTGATGAAACACAGAAATTGCAATTGGATTGAATACAACAGTCACCATGCGCACTTTCCTTCATGGGAGTAATTCTCAAACAGTCTACGCTTTGGTCGTTCCCTGGAATACCCGTAGTAGTTTCCGATGCACATCGGGAGGCATTCTGTAATCTGTGGACTATCAGAGTGTTGATGAAACACAGAAATTGCATCGGGATTGATTACTACATTCACCATGCGCACTTTCCTCCATGGGAGTAATGTCTCAAACATTCTACGCTTTGATCGTTCCCTGGAAGACCATTAGTAGTTTCCGATGCACATCTGGAGGCATTCTGTAATCTGTGGAGTATCAAAGTGTTGATGAAACACAGAAATTGCATCGGGATTGAATACAACAGTCACCATGCGCACTTTCCTCCATGGGAGTAATTCTCAAACAGTCTACGTTTTGATCGTTCCCTGGAAGACCAGTAGTAGTTTCCGATGCACATCTGGTGGCATTCTGTAATCTGTGGACTATCAGAGTGTTGATGAAACACAGAAACTGCATCGGGATTGAATACAACAATGACCATGCGCACTTTCCTCCACGGAAGGTATGTCTCAAACAGTCTACGCTTTGATCGTTCCCTGGAAGACCATTAGTAGTTTCCGATGCACATCTGGTGGTATTCTCTAATCTGTGGACTATCAGAGTGTTGATGAAACACAGAAATTGCATCGGGATTGAATACAACAGTCACCATCCGCACTTTCCTCCATGGGAGTAATGTCTGAAACAGTCTACGCTTGGATCGTTCCCAGGAAGACCAGTAGCAGTTTCCGATGCACATCTCGTGGCATTCTGTAATCGGTGGAGTATCAGAGTGTTGATGAAACACAGAAATTGCATCGTGATTGAATACAAAAGTCACCATGCGCACTTTCCTCAATGAGAGTAATTCTCAAACAGTCTACGCTTTGACCGTTCCCTGGAAGACCAGTAGTAGTCTCCGATGCACATCTGGTAGCATTCTGTAATCTGTGGAGTATCAGAGTGTTGACGAAACACAGAAATTTCATCCAGATTGAATACAACAGTGACCATGCGCACATTCCTCCACGGTAGGTATGTCTCAAACAGTCTACGCTTTGATCGTTCCCTGGAAGACCAGTAGTAGTTTCCGATGCACATCTGGAGGTATTCTGTAATCTGTAGACTATGAGAGTGTTGATGAAACACAGAATTTGCATCGGGATTGAATACAACAGTCACCATGCGCACTGTCCTCCATTGGAGTAACTCTCAAACAATCTACGCTTTGATCGTTCCCTGGAAGACCAGTAGTAGTATCCAATGCACATCAGGTAGCATTCTGTAATCTGTGGACTATCAGAGTGTTGATGAAACACAGAAATTTTATCCGGATTGAATACAACAGTCACCATGCGCACTTTCCTCCATGGGAGTAATGTCTCAAACAATCTACGCATTTGATCGTTCCCTGGAAGACCAGTAGTAGTTTGCGATGCACATATGGTTTCATTCTGTAATGCGTAGACTATCAGAGTGTTGATGAAACACAGTAATTGCATCGGGATTGAATACAACAGTCACCATGCGCACTTTCCTCCATGGGAGTAATGTCTCTAACAGTCTACGCTTTGATCGTTCCCTGGAAGACCAGTAGTATTTTCCGATGCACATCTGGAGGCTTTCTGTAATTTGTGGACTATCAGAGTGTTGATGAAACACAGAAATTCCATCGGGATTGAATACAACAGTCTCCATGCGCAGTTTCCTCCATGGTAGTAATGTCTCAAACAGTCTACGCTTTGATCGTTCCCTGGAAGACCAGTAGTAGTTTCCGATGCACATGTGGATGCTTTCCGTAATCTGTGGACTATCATAGTGTTGATGAAACACAGAAATTGCATCGGGATTGAACACAACAGTCACCATGCGCACTTTCCTCCATGGGAGTAATGTCTCAAACAGTCTACGCTTGGATCGATCCCAGGAAGACCAGTAGCAGTTTCCGATGCACATCTCGTGGCATTCTGTAATCTGTGGAGTATCAGAGTGTTGATGAAACACAGAAATTGCATCGGGATTGAATACAACAGTCACCATGCGCACTTTCCTCCATGGGAGTAATTCTCAAACAGTCTACGCTTTGATCGTTCATTGGAAGACCAGTAGTAGTTTCCGATGCACATCTAGTGGCATTCTGTAAACTGTGGACTATCAGAGTGTTGATGAAACACAGTAATTGCATCGGGATTGAATACAACCGTCACCATGCGCACTTTCCTCCATGGGAATAATGTCTCTAACAGTCTACGCTTTGATCGTTCCCTGGAAGACCAGTAGTATTTTCCGATGCACATCTGGAGGCTTTCTGTAATCTGTGGACTATCAGAGTGTTGATGACACAGAAATTCCATCGGGATTGAATACAACAGTCTCCATGCGCAGTTTCCTCCATGGCAGTAATGTCTCAAACAGTCTACGCTTTGATCGTTTCCTGGAAGACCAGTAGTAGTTTCCGATGCACATCTCGTGGCATTCTGTAATCTATGGACTATCAGAGTGTTGATGAAACCGCAGAAAATGCATCGGGATTGAATACAACAGTCTCCATGCTCACTTCCCTCCATGGGAGTAACTCTCAAACAGTCTACGCTTTGATCGTTCCCTGGAAGACCAGTAGTAGTTTCCGATGCACATCTGGTGGCAATCTGTAATCTGTGGACTATCAGAGTGTTGATGAAACACAGAAATTGCATCGGGATTGAACACAACAGTCACCATCCGCACTTTCCTCCATGGGAGTAATGCTTGAAACAGTCTACGTTTTGATCGTTCCCTGGAAGACCAGTAGTAGTTTCCGATGCACATCTCGTGGCATTCTGTAATCTGTGGACTATCAGAGTGTTGATGAAACACAGAAAATGCATCGAGATTGAATACAACAGTCACCATGCGCACATTCCTCCATGGGAGTAATGTCTCAAAGAGTTTACGCTTTGATCGTTTTCTGGAAGTCCAGTAGTAGTTTACGATGTACATCTGGAAGCATTCTGTAATCTGTGGACTATTAGAGTGTTGATGAAACACAGAAATTCCATCGGGATTGAATACAACAGTCACCATGCGCACATTCCTCCATAAAAGTAATGTCTCAAAGAGTCTACGCTTTGATCGTTCGCTGCAAGACCAGTAATAGTTTCCGGTGAACACCTTGAGGCATTCTGTAATCTGTGGACTATGAGAGTGTTGATGAAACACAGAAATTGCAATTGGATTGAATACTACAGCCTCCATGCGCACTTTCCTATATGGGAGTAATGTCTCTAACCGTCTACGCTTTGATCGTTAGCTGGAAGACTAGTAGTAGTATCCGATGCACATCTTGAAACATTCTGTAATCTGCGACTATCAGAGTGTTGATGAAACACAGAAATTTCATCTCGATTGAATACAACAGTCACCATTCGCACTTTCCTCCACGGGAGTAATGTCTCAAACAATCTACGCCTTTGATCGTTCCCTGGAAGACCAGTAGTAGTTTGCGATGCACATATGGTGGCATTCTGTAATGCGTAGACTATCAGAGTGTTGATGAAACACAGTAATTGCATCGGGATTGAATACAGACGTCACCATGCGCACTTTCCGCCATGGGAGCAATGTCTCTAACAGTCTACGCTTTGATCGTTCCCTGGAAGACCAGTAGTATTTTCCGATGCACATCTGGAGGCTTTCTGTAATCTGTGGACTATCAGAGTGTTGTTGAAACACAGATATTCCATCGGGATTGAATACAACAGTCTCCATGCGCAGTTTCCTCCATGGCAGTAATGTCTCAAACAGTCTACACTTTGATCGTTTCCTGGAAGACCAGTAGTAGTTTCCGATGCACATCTGGATGCTTTCCGTAATCTGTGGACTATCAGAGTGTTGATGAAACACTGAAATTGCTTCGGGATTGAATACAACCGTCACCATGCGTACTTTCCTCCATGGGAGTAATGTCTCAAACAGTCTACGCTTTGATCGTTCCCTGGAAAACCAGTAGTAGTTTCCGATGAACACCTTGAGGCATTCTGTAATCTGTGGACTATGAGAGTGTTGATGAAACACAGAAATTGCAATTGGATTGAATACAACAGTCACCATGCGCACTTTCCTCCATGGGAGTAATTCTCAAACAGTCTACGCTTTGGTCGTTCCCTGGAATACCCGTAGTAGTTTCCGATGCATATCTGGTGGCATTCTGTAATCTGTGGACTATCAGAGTGTTGATGAAACACAGAAACTGCATCGGGATTGAATACAACAGTCACCATGCCCACTTTCCTCCACGGGAGGTATGTCTCCAACAGTCTACGCTTTGATCGTTCCCTGGAAGACCAGTAGTAGCTTCCGATTAACATCTGGAGGCATTCTGTAATCTGTGGATTATCAGAGTGTTGATGAAACACAGATATTGCATCGAGATTGAAGGCAACAGTCACCATTCGCACTTTCCACCATGGGAGTAATGTCCCAAACAGTCTACGCTTTGATCGTTCCCTGGAAGACCAGTAGTTGTTTCTGATGCACATCGGGAGGCATTCTGTAATCTGTGGACTATCAGAGTGTTGATGAAACACAGAAATTGCATCGGGATTGAATACTACATTCACCATGCGCACTTTCCTCCATGGGAGTAATGTCTCAAACAGTCTACGCTTTGATCGTTCCCTGGAAGACCATTAGTAGTTTCCGATGCACATCTGGAGGCATTCTGTAATCTGTGGAGTATCAAAGTGTTGATGAAACACAGAAATTGCATCGGGATTGAATACAACAGTCACCATGCGCACTTTCCTCCATGGGAGTAATTCTCAAACAGTCTACGTTTTGATCGTTCCCTGGAAGACCAGTAGTAGTTTCCGATGCAGATCTGGTGGCATTCTGTAATCTGTGGACTATCAGAGTGTTGATGAAACACAGAAACTGCATCGGGATTGAATACAACAATCACCATGCGCACTTTCCTCCACGGAAGGTATGTCTCAAACAGTCTACGCTTTGATCGTTCCCTGGAAGACCATTAGTAGTTTCCGATGCACATCTGGTGGTATTCTCTAATCTGTGGACTATCAGAGTGTTGATGAAACACAGAAATTGCATCGGGATTGAATACAACAGTCACCATCCGCACTTTCCTCCATGGGAGTAATGTCTGAAACAGTCTACGCTTGGATCGTTCCCTGGAAGACCAGTAGCAGTTTCCGATGCACATCTCGTGGCATTCTGTAATCGGTGGAGTATCAGAGTGTTGATGAAACACAGAATTTGCATCGGGATTGAATACAACAGTCACCATGCGCACTTTCCTCCATTGGAGTAACTCTCAATCAATCTACGCTTTGATCGTTCCCTGGAAGACCAGTAGTAGTATCCAATGCACATCAGGTAGCATTCTGTAATCTGTGGACTATCAGAGTGTTGATGAAACACAGAAATTTTATCCGGATTGAATACAACAGTCACCATGCGCACTTTCCTCCATGGGAGTAATGTCTCAAACAATCTACGCATTTGATCGTTCCCTGGAAGACCAGTAGTAGTTTGCGATGCACACATGGTGGCATTCTGTAATGCGTAGACTATCAGAGTGTTGATGAAACACAGTAATTGCATTGGGATTGAATACAACAGTCACCATGCGCACTTTCCTCCATGGGAGTAATGTCTCTAACAGTCTACGCTTTGATCGTTCCCTGGAAGACCAGTAGTACTTTCCGATGCACATCTGGAGGCTTTCTGTAATTTGTGGACTATCAGAGTGTTGATGAAACACAGAAATTCCATCGGGATTGAATACAACAGTCTCCATGCGCAGTTTCCTCCATGGTAGTAATGTCTCAAACAGTCTACGCTTTGATCGTTCCCTGGAAGACCAGTAGTAGTTTCCGATGCACATCTGGAGGCATTCTGTAATCTGTGGAGTATCAGAGTGATGATGAAACACAGAAATTGCATCGGGATTGAATACAACAGTCACCATGCGCACTTTCCTCCATGGGAGTAATTCTCAAACAGTCTACGCTTTGATCGTTCCCTGGAAGACCAGTAGTAGTTTCCGATGCACATCTGGTGGCATTCAGTAATCTGTGGACTATCTGAGTGTTGATGAAACACAGAAACTGCATCGGGATTGAATACAACAATCACCATGCGCACTTTCCTCCACGGGAGGTATGTCTCAAACAGTCTACGCTTTGATCGTTCCCTGGAAGGCCAGTAGTAGTTTCCGATTCACATCTGGTGGTATTCTCTAATCTGTGGACTATCAGTGTGTTGATGAAACACAGAAATTGCATCGGGATTGAATACAACAGTCACCATCCGCACTTTCCTCCATGGGAGTAATGTCTGAAACAGTCTACGCTTGCATCGTTCCCAGGAAGACCAGTAGCTGTTTCCGATGCACATCTCGTGGCATTCTGTAATCGGTGGAGTATCGGAGTGTTGATGAAACACAGAAATTGCATCTGGATTGAATACAACAGTCACCATGCGCACTTTCCTCCATGGGAGTAATTCTCAAACAGTCTACGCTTAGATCGTTCCCTGGAAGACCAGTAGTAGTTTCCGATGCACATCTGGTAGCATTCTGTAATCTGTGGACTATCAGAGTGTTGATGAAACACAGAAATTTCATCCGGATTGAATACAACAGTGACCATGCGCACATTCCTCCACGGGAGGTATGTCTCATACAGTCTACGCTTTGATCGTTCCCTGGAAGACCAGTAGTAGTTTCCGATGCAGATCTGGAGGTATTCTGTAATCTGTAGACTATGAGAGTGTTGATGAAACACAGAATTTACATCGGGATTGAATACAACAGCCACCATGCGCACTTTCCTCCAAGGGAATAACTCTCAAACGGTCTACGCTTTGATCGTTCCCTGGAAGACCAGTAGTAGTTTCCGATGCACGTCTGGAGGTATTCTGTAATCTGTAGACTATGAGAGTGTTGATGAAACACAGAATTTGCATCGTTATTGAATACAACAGCCACCATGCGCACTTTCCTCCAAGGGAATAACTCTCAAACGGTCTACGCTTTGATCGTTTCCTGGAAGACCAGTAGTAGTTTCCGATGCACATCTGGTGGCATTCTGTAATCTGTGGACTATCTGAGTGTTGATGAAACACAGAAACTGCATCGGGATTGAATACAACAGTCACCATCCGCACTTTCCTCCGAGGGAGTAATGTCTGAAACAGTCTACGCTTAGATCGTTCCCAGGAAGACCAGTAGCAGTTTCCGATGCACATCTCGTGGCATTCTGTAATCGGTGGAGTATCACAGTGTTGATGAAACACAGAAATTGCATCGGGATTGAATACAACAGTCACCATGCGCACTTTCTTCCATTGGAGTAATGTCTGAAACAGTCTACGCATTGATCGTTCCCTGGAAGACCAGTAGTAGTTTCCGATGCACATCTGGAGGCATTCTGTAATCTGTGGAGTATCAGAGTGATGATGAAACACAGAAATTGCATCGGGATTGAATACAACAGTCACCATGCGCACTTTCCTCCACGGGAGGTATGTCTCAAACAGTCTACGCTTTGATCGTTCCCTGGAAGACCAGTAGTAGTTTCCGATGCACATCTGGTGGTATTCTCTAATCTGTGGACTATCAGAGTGTTGATGAAACACAGAAATTGCATCGGGATTGAATACAGCAGTCACCATCCGCACTTTCCTCCAAGGGAGTAACGTCTGAAACAGTCTACGCTTGGATCGTTCCCAGGAAGACCAGTGGCAGTTTCTGATGCACATCTCGTGGCATTCTGTAATCGGTGGAGTATCAGAGTGTTGATGAAACACAGAAATTGCATCGGGATTGAATACAACAGTCACCATGCGCACTTTCTTCCATGGGAGTAATGTCTGAAACAGTCTACGCATTGATCGTTCGCTGGAAGACCAGTAGTAGTTTCCGATGCACATCTGGAGGCATTCTGTAATCTGTGGAGTATCAGAGTGATGATGAAACACAGAAATTGCATCGGGATTGAATACAACAGTCACCATGCGCACTTTCCTCCATGGGAGTAATTCTCAAACAGTCTACGCTTTTATCGTTCCCTGGAAGACCAGTAGTAGTTTCCGATGCACATCTGGTTGCATTCTGTAATCTGTGGACTATCAGAGTGTTGATGAAACACAGAAACTGCATCGGGATTGAATACAACAATCACCATGCGCACTTTCCTCCACGGGAGGTATGTCTCAAACAGTCTACGCTTTGATCGTTCCCTGGAAGACCAGTAGTAGTTTCCGATGCACATCTGGTGATATTCTCTAATCTGTGGACTATCAGAGTGTTGATGAAACACAGAAATTGCATCGGGATTGAATACAGCAGTCACCATCCGCACTTTCCTCCATGGGAGTAATGTCTGACACAGTCTACGCTTGGATCGTTCCCAGGAAGACCAGTAGCAGTTTCCGATGCACATCTCGTGGCATTCTGTAATCGGTGGAGTATCAGAGTGTTGATGAAACTCAGAAATTGCATCGGGATTGAATACAACAGTCTCCATGAGCAGTTTCCTCCATGGTAGTAATGTCTCAAACAGTCTACGCTTTGATCGTTCCCTGGAAGACCAGAAGTAGTTTCCGATGCACATGTGGATGCTTTCCATAATCTGTGGACTATCAGAGTGTTGATGAAACACAGAAATTGCATCGGGATTGAATACAACAATCAAAATGCGCACTTTCCTCCATAGGAGTAATGGCCCAAACAGTCTACGCTTTGATCGTTCCCTGGAAGACCAGTAGTAGCTTCCTAATAACATCTGGAGGCATTCTGTAATCTGTGGACTATCAGAGTGTTGATGAATCACTGAAATTGCATCGGGATTGAAGATAACACTCACCATGCGCACTTTCCACCATTTGAGTAATGTCCCAAACAGTCTACACTTTGATCGTTCCCTGGAAGACCAGTAATAGTTTCCGATGAACATCGGGAGGCATTCTGTAATCTGTGGACTATCAGAGTGTTGATGAAACACAGAAATTGCATCGGGATTAAATACTACATTCACCATGCGCACTTTTCTCCATGGGAGTAATGTCTCAAACAG
Organism: Schistocerca gregaria; assembly: GCF_023897955.1. NCBI lineage: Eukaryota > Metazoa > Arthropoda > Insecta > Orthoptera > Acrididae > Schistocerca > Schistocerca gregaria. The sequence continues at coordinate 44,817,707 of NC_064920.1, forward strand.
TATACGCTTTGATCGTTCCCTGGAAGACCATTAGTAGTTTCCGATGCACATCTTGAGGCATTCTGTAATCTGTGGAGTTTCGGAGTGTTGATGAAACACAGAAATTGCATCGGGATTGCATACAACAGTCACCATGCGCACTTTCCTCCATGGGAGTAATTCTCAAACAGTCTATTCTTTGATCGTTCCCTCGAAGACCAGTAGTAGTTTTCGATGTACATCTGGTGGCATTCAGTAATCTGTGGACTATCAGAGTGTTGATGAAACACAGAAACTGCATCGGGATTGAATACAACAATCACCATGCGCACTTTCCTCCACGGGAGGTATGTCTCAAAACGTCTACGATTTGATCGTTCCCTGGAAGACCAGTAGTAGTTTCCGATGCACATCTGGTGGTATTCTCTAATCTGTGGACTATCAGAGTGTTGATGAAACACAGAAATTGCATCGGGATTGAATACAACAGTCACCATCCGCGCTTTCCTCCATGGGAGGAATGTCTGAAACAGTCTACGCTTGGATCGATTCCAGGAAGACCAGTAGCAGTTTCCAATGCACATCTCGTGGCATTCTGTAATCTGTGGAGTATCAGAGTGTTGATGAAACACAGAAATTGCATTGGGATTGAATACAACAGTCACCATGCGCACTTTCCTCCATGGGAGTAATTCTCAAACAGTCTACGCTTTGGTCGTTCCCTGTTAGACCAGTAGTAGTTTCCGATGCACATCTAGTGGCATTCTGTAATCTGTGGACCATCAGAGTGTTGATGAAACACAGAAACTGCATCGGGATTGAATACAACAATCACCATGCGCAGTTTCCTCCACGGGAGGTAAGTCTCAAACAGTCTACGCTTTGATCGTTCCCTGGAAGACCAGTAGTAGTTTCCGATGCACATCTGGTCGTATTCTCTAATCTGTGGACTATCAGAGTGTTGTGAAACACAGAATTTGCATCGGGATTGTATACAACAGTCACCATGCGCACTTTCCTCCATGGGAATAATGTCTCTAACAGTTTTCGCTTTGATCGTTCCCTGGAAGACCAGTAGTAGTTTCCGATGCACATCTGGAGGCTTTCTGTAATCTGTGGACTATCAGAGTGTTGATGAAACACAGAAATTGCATCGGGAATGAATACAACAGTCAACATGCGCACTTTCCTCCACGGGATGTATGTCTCTAACAGTCTATGCTTTGATCGTTCCCTTGAAGACCAGTAGTAGTTACCGATGCACATCTGGTGGCATTCTGTAATCTGTGGACTATCAGAGTGTTGATGAAACACAGAAATTGCATCGGGATTGAACACAACAGTCACCATCCGCACTTTCCTCCATGGGAGTAATGTCTGAAACAGTCTATGCTTTGATCGTTCCCTGGAAGACCAGTAGCAGTTTACGATGCACATCGCGTGGCATTCTGTAATCTGTGGACTATCAGAGTGTTGATGAAACACCGAAAATGCATTGGGATTGAATACAACAGTCACCATGCGCACATTCCTCCATGGGAGAAATGTCTCAAAGAGTTTACGCTTTGATCGTTCGCTGGAAGACCAGTAGTAGTTTCCGATGCACATCTGGAGGCTTTCCGTCATCTGTGGACTATCAGAGTGTTGATGAAACACAGACATTGCATCGTGATTGAATACAACAGTCACCATGCGCACTTTCCTCCATGGGAGTAATGTCCAAAACAGTCTATGCTTTGATCGTTCCCTGGAAGAGCAGTAGTAGTTTCCGATGAACATCTGGAGGCATGCTGAAATCTGTGGACTATCTGAGGGTTGATGAAACACAGAAAATGCTTCGGGATTGAATATATGAGTCACCATGCGCACTTTCCTCCATGGGAGTAATGTCACTAACAATCTACGCTTTGATCGTTCCCTGGAAGACCAGTAGTAGTTTCCGATGCATATCTGGAGGCTTTCCGTTATCTGTGGACTATTAGAGTGTTGATGAAACAAAGAAATAGCATCGGGATTGAATACAACAGTCACCATGCGCACTTTCCTTTATGGGAGTAATGTCTCAAACAGTCTACGCTTTGATCGTTCCCTGAAAGACCAGTAGTAGTTTCCGATGTAGATCTGGTGGCATTCTGTAATCTGTGGACTACCAGAGTGTTGATGAAACACAGAAATTGCATCGGGATTGAATGCAACAGTCACCATCCGCACTTTCCTCCATGGGAGTAATGTCTGAAACAGTCTATGCTTGGATCGTTCCCAGGAAGACCAGTAGTAGTTTCCGATGCACATCTTGTGGCATTCTGTAATCTTTGGACTTTCAGAGTGTTGATGAAACACAGAAAATGCATCGGGATTGAATACAACATTCACCATGCGCACTTTCCTCCATGGGAGTAATGTCTCAAGGAGTTTACGCTTTGATCGTACTCTGGAAGTCCAGTAGTAGTTTCCGATGCACATCTGGTGGTATTCTCTAATCTGTGGACTATCAGAGTGTTGTGAAACACAGAATTTGCATCGGGATTGAATACAACAGTCACCATGCGCACTTTACTCCACGGGAGTAATGTCCCAAACAGTCTACGCTTTGATCGTTCCCTGGAAGACCAGTAGTTGTTTCCGATGCACATCGGGAGGCATTCTGTAATCTGTGGACTATCAGAGTGTTGATGAAACACAGAAATTGCATCGGGATTGAATACTACATTCACCATGCGCACTTTCCTCCATGGGAGTAATTCTCAAACAGTCTACGCTTTGATCGTTCCCTGGAAGACCAGTAGTAGTTTCCGATGCACATCTGGTAGCATTCTGTAATCTGTGGACTATCAGAGTGTTGATGAAACACAGAAATTTCATCCGGATTGAATACAACAGTGACCATGCGCACATTCCTCCACGGGAGGAATGTCTCAAACAGTCTACGCTTTGATCGTTCCCTGGAAGACCAGTAGTAGTTTCCGATGCACATCTGGAGGTATTCTGTAATCTGTAGACTATGAGAGTGTTGATGAAACACAGAATTTGCATCGGGATTGAATACAACAGTCACCATGCGCACTTTCCTCCATGGGAGTAACTCTCAAACGGTCTACGCTTTGATCGTTCCCTGGAAGTCCAGTAGTAGTTTCCGATGCACATCCGGTGGCATTCTGTAATCTGTGGACTATCTGAGTGTTGATGAAACACAAAAACTGCATCGGGATTGAATACAACAATCAGCATGCGCACTTTTATCCACGGGAGGTATGTCTGAAACAGTCTACGCTTGGATCGTTCCCTGGAAGACCAGTAGTAGTTTCCGATGCACATTTGGTGGTATTCTCTAATCTGTGGAGTATCAGAGTGTTGATGAAACACAGAAATTACATCCGGATTGAATACAACAGTCACCATGCGCACTTTCCTCCATGGGAGTAATTCTCAAACAGTCTACGCTTTGATCGTTCCCTGGAAGACCAGTAGTAGCTTCCGATGCACATCTGGTAGCATTCTGTAATCTGTGGACTATCAGAGTGTTGATGAAACACAGAAATTTCATCCGGATTGAATACAACAGTGACCATGCGCACATTCCTCCACGGGAGGAATGTCTCAAACAGTCTACGCTTTGATCGTTCCCTGAAAGACCATTAGTAGTTTCCGATGCACATCTTGAGGCATTCTGTAATCTGTGGAGTTTCGGATAGTTGATGAAACACAGAAATTGCATCGGGATTGAATACAACAGTCACCATCCGCACTTTCCTCCATGGGAGGAATGTCTGAAACAGTCTACGCTTGGATCGATTCCAGGAAGACCAGTAGCAGTTTCCAATGCACATCTCGTGGCATTCTGTAATCTGTGGAGTATCAGAGTGTTGATGAAACACAGAAATTGCATTGGGATTGAATACAACAGTCACCATGCGCACTTTCCTCCATGGGAGTAATTCTCAAACAGTCTACGCTTTGGTCGTTCCCTGTTAGACCAGTAGTAGTTTCCGATGCACATCTAGTGGCATTCTGTAATCTGTGGACCATCAGAGTGTTGATGAAACACAGAAACTGCATCGGGATTGAATACAACAATCACCATGCGCAGTTTCCTCCACGGGAGGTAAGTCTCAAACAGTCTACGCTTTGATCGTTCCCTGGAAGACCAGTAGTAGTTTCCGATGCACATCTGGTGGTATTCTCTAATCTGTGGACTATCAGAGTGTTGTGAAACACAGAATTTGCATCGGGATTGAATACAACAGTCACCATGCGCACTTTCCTCCATGGGATTAATGTCTCTAACAGTTTTCGCTTTGATCGTTCCCTGGAAGACCAGTAGTAGTTTCCGATGCACATCTGGAGGCTTTCTCTAATCTGTGGAGTATCAGAGTGTTGATGAAACACAGAAATTACATCGGGATTGAATACAACAGTCACCATGCGCACTTTCCTCCATGGGAGTAATTCTCAAACAGTCTACGCTTTGATCGTTCCCTGGAAGACCAGTAGTAGCTTCCGATGCACATCTGGTAGCATTCTGTAATCTGTGGACTATCAGAGTGTTGATGAAACACAGAAATTTCATCCGGATTGAATACAACAGTGACCATGCGCACATTCCTCCACGGGAGGAATGTCTCAAACAGTCTACGCTTTGATCGTTCCCTGAAAGACCATTAGTAGTTTCCGATGCACATCTTGAGGCATTCTGTAATCTGTGGAGTTTCGGATAGTTGATGAAACACAGAAATTGCATCGGGATTGAATACAACAGTCACCATCCGCACTTTCCTCCATGGGAGGAATGTCTGAAACAGTCTACGCTTGGATCGATTCCAGGAAGACCAGTAGCAGTTTCCAATGCACATCTCGTGGCATTCTGTAATCTGTGGAGTATCAGAGTGTTGATGAAACACAGAAATTGCATTGGGATTGAATACAACAGTCACCATGCGCACTTTCCTCCATGGGAGTAATTCTCAAACAGTCTACGCTTTGGTCGTTCCCTGTTAGACCAGTAGTAGTTTCCGATGCACATCTAGTGGCATTCTGTAATCTGTGGACCATCAGAGTGTTGATGAAACACAGAAACTGCATCGGGATTGAATACAACAATCACCATGCGCAGTTTCCTCCACGGGAGGTAAGTCTCAAACAGTCTACGCTTTGATCGTTCCCTGGAAGACCAGTAGTAGTTTCCGATGCACATCTGGTGGTATTCTCTAATCTGTGGACTATCAGAGTGTTGTGAAACACAGAATTTGCATCGGGATTGAATACAACAGTCACCATGCGCACTTTCCTCCATGGGAATAATGTCTCTAACAGTTTTCGCTTTGATCGTTCCCTGGAAGACCAGTAGTAGTTTCCGATGCACATCTGGAGGCTTTCTGTAATCTGTGGACTATCAGAGTGTTGATGAAACACAGAAATTGCATCGGGAATGAATACAACAGTCAACATGCGCACTTTCCTCCACGGGATGTATGTCTCTAACAGTCTATGCTTTGATCGTTCCCTTGAAGACCAGTAGTAGTTTCCGATGCACATCTGGAGGTATTCTGTAATCTGTAGACTATGAGAGTGTTGATGAAACACAGAATTTGCATCGGGATTGAATACAACAGTCACCATGCGCACTTTCCTCCATGGGAGTAACTCTCAAACGGTCTACGCTTTGATCGTTCCCTGGAAGACCAGTAGTAGTTTCCGATGCACATCCGGTGGCATTCTGTAATCTGTGGACTATCTGAGTGTTGATGAAACACAGAAACTGCATCGGGATTGAATACAACAATCAGCATGCGCACTTTCATCCACGGGAGGTATGTCTGAAACAGTCTACGCTTGGATCGTTCCCTGGAAGACCAGTAGTAGTTTCCGATGCACATTTGGTGGTATTCTCTAATCTGTGGAGTATCAGAGTGTTGATGAAACACAGAAATTACATCGGGATTGAATACAACAGTCACCATGCGCACTTTCCTCCATGGGAGTAATTCTCAAACAGTCTACGCTTTGATCGTTCCCTGGAAGACCAGTAGTAGCTTCCGATGCACATCTGGTAGCATTCTGTAATCTGTGGACTATCAGAGTGTTGATGAAACACAGAAATTTCATCCGGATTGAATACAACAGTGACCATGCGCACAATCCTCCACGGGAGGAATGTCTCAAACAGTCTACGCTTTGATCGTTCCCTGAAAGACCAGTAGTAGTTTCCGATGCACATCTGGAGGTATTCTGTAATCTGTAGACTATGAGAGTGTTGATGAAACACAGAATTTGCATCGGGATTGAATACAACAGTCACCATGCGCACTTTCCTCCATGGGAGTAACTCTCAAACGGTCTACGCTTTGATCGTTCCCTGGAAGACCAGTAGTAGTTTCCGATGCACATCCGGTGGCATTCTGTAATCTGTGGACTATCTGAGTGTTGATGAAACACAGAAACGGCATCGGGATTGAATACAACAATCAGCATGCGCACTTTCATCCACGGGAGGTATGTCTCAAACAGTATACGCTTTGATCGTTCCCTGGAAGACCAGTAGTAGTTTCCGATGCACATTTGGTGGTATTCTCTAATCTGTGGAGTATCAGAGTGTTGATGAAACACAGAAATTACATCGGGATTGAATACAACAGTCACCATCCGCACTTTCCTCCATGGGAGTAATGTCTGAAACAGTCTACGCTTGGATCGTTCCCAGGAAGACCAGTAGCAGCTTCCGATGCACATCTCGTGGCATTCTGTAATCGGTGGAGTATCACAGTGTTGATGAAACACAGAAATTGATTGAATACAACAGTCACCATCCGCACTTTCCTCCATGGGAGTAATGTCTGAAACAGTCTACGCTTGGATCGTTCCCAGGAAGAATAGTAGCAGTTTCCGATGCACATCTCGTGGCATTCTGTAATCGGTGGAGTATCACAGTGTTGATGAAACACAGAAATTGCATCGGGATTGAATACAACACTCACCATGCGCACTTTCTTCCATGGGAGTAATGTCTGAAACAGTCTACGCTTTGATCGTTCCCTGGAAGACCAGTAGTAGTTTCCGATGCACATCTGGAGGCTTTCTGTAATCTGTGGACTATCAGAGTGTTGATGAAACACAGAAAATGCATTGGGATTGAATACAACAGTCACCATGCGCACTTTCCTCCATGGGAGAAATGTCTCAAAGAGTTTACGCTTTGATCGTTCCCTGGCAGACCAGTAGTAGTTTAGGATGCACATCTTGAAACATTCCGTAATATGTGGACTATCAGAGTGTTGATGAAACACAGAAATTGCATCGGGATTGAATACAACAGTCACCATGCGCACTTTACTCCACGGGAGTAATGTCTCAAACTATCTACGCTTTTGATCGTTCCCTGGAAGACCAGTACTTGTTTCCGATGCACATCTGGTGGCATTCTGTAATGTGTAGACCATCAGAGTGTTGATGAAACACAGTAATTGCATCGGGATTGAATAAAACAGTCACCATGCGCACTTTCCTCCATGGGAGTAATGTCTCTAACAGTCTACGCTGTGATCGTTCCCTGGAAGGCCAGTAGTAGTTTCCGATGCACATCTGGAGGCTTTCCGTCATCTGTGGACTATCAGAGTGTTGATGAAACACAGAAATTGCATCGTGATTGAATACAACAGTCACCATGCGCACTTTCCTCCATGGGAGTAATGTCCCAAACAGTCTATGCTTTGATCGTTCCCTGGAAGAGCAGTAGTAGTTTCCGATGAACATCTGGAGGCATGCTGATATCTGTGGACTATCAGAGGGTTGATGAAACACAGAAACTGCATCGGGATTGAATACAACAGTCACCATGCGCACTTTACTCCATGGGAGTAATGTCACTAACAGTCTACGCTTTGATCGTTCCCTGGAAGACCAGTAGTAGTTTCCGATGCACATCTGGAGGCTTTCCGTTATCTGTGGACTATTAGAGTGTTGATGAAACAAAGAAATAGCATCGGGATTGAATACAACAGTCACCATGCGCACTTTCCTTTATATGAGTAATGTCTCAAACAGTCTACGCTTTGATCGTTCCCTGAAAGACCAGTAGTAGTTTCCGATGCAAATCTGGTGGCATTCTGTAATCTGTGGACTACCAGAGTGTTGATGAAACACAGAAATTGCATCGGGATTGAATGCAACAGTCACCATCCGCACTTTCCTCCATGGGAGTAATGTCTGTAACAGTCTACGCTTGGATCGTTCCCAGGAAGACCAGTAGTAGTTTCCGATGCACATCTCGTGGCATTCTGTAATCTGTGGACTATCAGAGTGTTGATGAAACACAGAAAATGCATTGGGATTGAATACAACATTCACCATGCGCACTTTCCTCCATGGGAGTAATTCTCAAACAGTCTACGCTTTGATCGTACTCTGGAAGTCCAGTAGTAGTTTCCGATGCACATCTGGAGGCATTCTGTAATCTGTGGACTATCAGAGTGTTGATGAACCACAGAAATTGCATCGGGATTGAATACAACAATCACCATGCTCAGTTTCCTCCATGGGAGGTATGTCTCAAACAGTCTACGCTTTGATCGTTCCCTGGAAGACCAGTAGTAGTTTCCGATGCACATCTAGTGGTATTCTCTAATCTGTGGACTATCAGAGTGTTGATGAAACACAGAATTTGCATCGGGATTGAATACAACAGTCACCATGCGCACTTTCCTCCATGGGAATAATGTCTCTAACAGTTTTCGCTTTGATCGTTCCCTGGAAGACCAGTAGTAGTTTCCGATGCACATCTGGAGGCTTTCTGTAATCTGTGGACTATCAGAGTGTTGATGAAACACAGAAATTGCATCGGGAATGAATACAACAGTCAACATGCGCACTTTCCTCCACGGGATGTATGTCTCTGACAGTCTATGCTTTGATCGTTCCCTTGAAGACCAGTAGTAGTTTCCGATGCACATCTGGTGGCATTCTGTAATCTGTGGACTATCAGAGTGTTGATGAAACACAGAAATTGCATCGGGATTGAACACAACAGTCACCATCCGCACTTTCCTCCATGGGAGTAATGTCTGAAACAGTCTATGCTTTGATCGTTCCCTGGAAGACCAGTAGCAGTTTACGATGCACATCTCGTGGCATTCTGTAATCTGTGGACTATCAGAGTGTTGATGGAACACAGAAAATGCATTGGGATTGAATACAACAGTCACCATGCGCACTTTCCTCCATGGAAGAAATGTCTCAAAGAGTTTACGCTTTGATCGTTCCCTGGAAGACCAGTAGTAGTTTAGGATGCACATCTTGAAACATTCTGTAATATGTGGACTATCAGAGTGTTGATGAAACACAGAAATTGCATCGGGATTGAATACAACAGTCAACATGCGCACTTTACTCCACGGGAGTAATGTCTCAAACTATCTACGCTTTTGATCGTTCCCTGGAAGACCAGTACTTGTTTCCGATGCACATCTGGTGGCATTCTGTAATGTGTAGACTATCAGAGTGTTGATGAAACACAGTAATTGCATCGGGATTGAATACAACAGTCACCATGCGCACTTTCCTCCATGGGAGTAATGTCTCTAACAGTATACGCTTTGATCGTTCCCTGGAAGACCAGTAGTAGTTTCCGATGCACATCTGGAGGCTTTCCGTAATCTGTGGACTATTAGAGTGTTGATGAAACAAAGAAATAGCATCGGGATTGAATACAACAGTCACCATGCGCACTTTCCTTTATGGGAGTAATGTCTCAAACAGTCTACGATTGGATCGTTCCCTGTTAGACCAGTAGTAGTTTCCGATGCACATCTAGTGGCATTCTGTAATCTGTGGACCATCAGAGTGTTGATGAAACACAGAAACTGCATCGGGATTGAATACAACAATCACCATGCGCAGTTTCCTCCACGGGAGGTATGACTCAAATAGTCTACGCTTTGATCGTTTCCTGGAATACCAGTAGTAGTTTCCGATGCACATCTGGTGGTATTCTCTAATCTGTGGACTATCAGAGTGTTGATGAAACACAGAATTTGCATCGGGATTGAATACAACAGTCACCATGCGCACTTTCCTCCATGGGAGTAACTCTCAAACGGTCTACGCTTTGATCGTTCCCTGGAAGATCAGTAGTAGTTTCCGATGCACATCCGGTGGCATTCTGTAATCTGTGGACTATCTGAGTGTTGATGAAACACAGAAACTGCATCGGGATTGAATACAACAATCAGCATGCGCACTTTCATCCACGGGAGGTATGTCTGAAACAGTCTACGCTTGGATCGTTCCCTGGAAGACCAGTAGTAGTTTCCGATGCACATTTGGTGGTATTCTCTAATCTGTGGAGTATCAGAGTGTTGATGAAACACAGAAATTACATCGGGATTGAATACAACAGTCACCATGCGCACTTTCCTCCATGGGAGTAATTCTCAAACAGTCTACGCTTTGATCGTTCCCTGGAAGACCAGTAGTAGCTTCCGATGCACATCTGGTAGCATTCTGTAATCTGTGGACTATCAGAGTGTTGATGAAACACAGAAATTTCATCCGGATTGAATACAACAGTGACCATGCGCACAATCCTCCACGGGAGGAATGTCTCAAACAGTCTACGCTTTGATCGTTCCCTGAAAGACCAGTAGTAGTTTCCGATGCACATCTGGAGGTATTCTGTAATCTGTAGACTATGAGAGTGTTGATGAAACACAGAATTTGCATCGGGATTGAATACAACAGTCACCATGCGCACTTTCCTCCATGGGAGTAACTCTCAAACGGTCTACGCTTTGATCGTTCCCTGGAAGACCAGTAGTAGTTTCCGATGCACATCCGGTGGCATTCTGTAATCTGTGGACTATCTGAGTGTTGATGAAACACAGAAACTGCATCGGGATTGAATACAACAATCAGCATGCGCACTTTCATCCACGGGAGGTATGTCTCAAACAGTATACGCTTTGATCGTTCCCTGGAAGACCAGTAGTAGTTTCCGATGCACATTTGGTGGTATTCTCTAATCTGTGGAGTATCAGAGTGTTGATGAAACACAGAAATTACATCGGGATTGAACACAACAGTCACCATCCGCACTTTCCTCCATGGGAGTAATGTCTGAAACAGTCTACGCTTGGATCGTTCCCAGGAAGACCAGTAGCAGCTTCCGATGCACATCTCGTGGCATTCTGTAATCGGTGGAGTATCACAGTGTTGATGAAACACAGAAATTGATTGAATACAACAGTCACCATCCGCACTTTCCTCCATGGGAGTAATGTCTGAAACAGTCTACGCTTGGATCGTTCCCAGGAAGACCAGTAGCAGTTTCCGATGCACATCTCGTGGCATTCTGTAATCGGTGGAGTATCACAGTGTTGATGAAACACAGAAATTGCATCGGGATTGAATACAACACTCACCATGCGCACTTTCTTCCATGGGAGTAATGTCTGAAACTGTCTACGCTTTGATCGTTCCCTGGAAGACCAGTAGTAGTTTCCGATGCACATCTGGAGGCTTTCTGTAATCTGTGGACTATCAGAGTGTTGATGAAACACAGAAATTGCATCGGGAATGAATACAACAGTCAACATGCGCTCTTTCCTCCACGGGATGTATGTCTCTAACAGTCTGTGCTTTGATCGTTCCCTTGAAGACCAGTAGTAGTTTCCGATGCACATCCCGTGGCATTCTGTAATCTGTGGACTATCAGAGTGTTGATGAAACACAGAAAATGCATTGGGATTGAATACAACAGTCACCATGCGCACTTTCCTCCATGGGAGAAATGTCTCAAAGAGTTTACGCTTTGATCGTTCCCTGGCAGACCAGTAGTAGTTTAGGATGCACATCTTGAAACATTCCGTAATATGTGGACTATCAGAGTGTTGATGAAACACAGAAATTGCATCGGGATTGAATACAACAGTCACCATGCGCACTTTACTCCACGGGAGTAATGTCTCAAACTATCTACGCTTTTGATCGTTCCCTGGAAGACCAGTACTTGTTTCCGATGCACATCTGGTGGCATTCTGTAATGTGTAGACCATCAGAGTGTTGATGACACACAGTAATTGCATCGGGATTGAATAAAACAGTCACCATGCGCACTTTCCTCCATGGGAGTAATGTCTCTAACAGTCTACGCTGTGATCGTTCCCTGGAAGGCCAGTAGTAGTTTCCGATGCACATCTGGAGGCTTTCCGTCATCTGTGGACTATCAGAGTGTTGATGAAACACAGAAATTGCATCGTGATTGAATACAACAGTCACCATGCGCACTTTCCTCCATGGGAGTAATGTCCCAAACAGTCTATGCTTTGATCGTTCCCTGGAAGAGCAGTAGTAGTTTCCGATGAACATCTGGAGGCATGCTGATATCTGTGGACTATCAGAGGGTTGATGAAACACAGAAACTGCATCGGGATTGAATACAACAGTCACCATGCGCACTTTACTCCATGGGAGTAATGTCACTAACAGTCTACGCTTTGATCGTTCCCTGGAAGACCAGTAGTAGTTTCCGATGCACATCTGGAGGCTTTCCGTTATCTGTGGACTATTAGAGTGTTGATGAAACAAAGAAATAGCATCGGGATTGAATACAACAGTCACCATGCGCACTTTCCTTTATGGGAGTAATGTCTCAAACAGTCTACGCTTTGATCGTTCCCTGAAAGACCAGTAGTAGTTTCCGATGCAAATCTGGTGGCATTCTGTAATCTGTGGACTACCAGAGTGTTGATGAAACACAGAAATTGCATCGGGATTGAATGCAACAGTCACTATCCGCACTTTCCTCCATGGGAGTAATGTCTGTAACAGTCTACGCTTGGATCGTTCCCAGGAAGACCAGTAGTAGTTTCCGATGCACATCTCGTGGCATTCTGTAATCTGTGGACTATCAGAGTGTTGATGAAACACAGAAAATGCATTGGGATTGAATACAACATTCACCATGCGCACTTTCCTCCATGGGAGTAATTCTCAAACAGTCTACGCTTTGATCGTACTCTGGAAGTCCAGTAGTAGTTTCCGATGCACATCTGGAGGCATTCTGTAATCTGTAGACTATCAGAGTGTTGATGAACCACAGAAATTGCATCGGGATTGAATACAACAATCACCATGCTCAGTTTCCTCCATGGGAGGTATGTCTCACACAGTCTACGCTTTGATCGTTCCCTGGAAGACCAGTAGTAGTTTCCGATGCACATCTGGTGGTATTCTCTAATCTGTGGACTATCAGAGTGTTGATGAAACACAGAATTTGCATCGGGATTGAATACAACAGTCACCATGCGCACTTTCCTCCATGGGAATAATGTCTCTAACAGTTTTCGCTTTGATCGTTCCCTGGAAGACCAGTAGTAGTTTCCGATGCACATCTGGAGGCTTTCTGTAATCTGTGGACTATCAGAGTGTTGATGAAACACAGAAATTGCATCGGGAATGAATACTACAGTCAACATGCGCACTTTCCTCCACGGGATGTATGTCTCTGACAGTCTATGCTTTGATCGTTCCCTTGAAGACCAGTAGTAGTTTCCGATGCACATCTGGTGGCATTCTGTAATCAGTGGACTATCAGAGTGTTGATGAAACACAGAAATTGCATCGGGATTGAACACAACAGTCACCATCCGCACTTTCCTCCATGGGAGTAATGTCTGAAACAGTCTATGCTTTGATCGTTCCCTGGAAGACCAGTAGCAGTTTACGATGCACATCTCGTGGCATTCTGTAATCTGTGGACTATCAGAGTGTTGATGGAACACAGAAAATGCATTGGGATTGAATACAACAGTCACCATGCGCACTTTCCTCCATGGAAGAAATGTCTCAAAGAGTTTACGCTTTGATCGTTCCCTGGAAGACCAGTAGTAGTTTAGGATGCACATCTTGAAACATTCTGTAATATGTGGACTATCAGAGTGTTGATGAAACACAGAAATTGCATCGGGATTGAATACAACAGTCAACATGCGCACTTTACTCCACGGGAGTAATGTCTCAAACTATCTACGCTTTTGATCGTTCCCTGGAAGACCAGTACTTGTTTCCGATGCACATCTGGTGGCATTCTGTAATGTGTAGACTATCAGAGTGTTGATGAAACACAGTAATTGCATCGGGATTGAATACAACAGTCACCATGCGCACTTTCCTCCATGGGAGTAATGTCTCTAACAGTATACGCTTTGATCGTTCCCTGGAAGACCAGTAGTAGTTTCCGATGCACATCTGGAGGCTTTCCGTAATCTGTGGACTATTAGAGTGTTGATGAAACAAAGAAATAGCATCGGGATTGAATACAACAGTCACCATGCACACTTTCCATTATGGGAGTAATGTCTCAAACAGTCTACGATTGGATCGTTCCCTGTTAGACCAGTAGTAGTTTCCGATGCACATCTAGTGGCATTCTGTAATCTGTGGACCATCAGAGTGTTGATGAAACACAGAAACTGCATCGGGATTGAATACAACAATCACCATGCGCAGTTTCCTCCACGGGAGGTATGACTCAAATAGTCTACGCTTTGATCGTTTCCTGGAATACCAGTAGTAGTTTCCGATGCACATCTGGTGGTATTCTCTAATCTGTGGACTATCAGTGTGTTGATGAAACACAGAATTTGCATCGGGATTGAATACAACAGTCACCATGCGCACTTTCCTCCATGGGAATAATGTCTCTAACAGTTTTCGCTTTGATCGTTCCCTGGAAGACCAGTAGTAGTTTCCGATGCACATCTGGAGGCTTTCTGTAATCTGTGGACTATCAGAGTGTTGATGAAACACAGAAATTGCATCGGGAATGAATACAACAGTCAACATGCGCACTTTCCTCCACGGGATGTATGTCTCTAACAGTCTATGCTTTGATCGTTCCCTTGAAGACCAGTAGTAGTTTCCGATGCACTTCTGGTGGCATTCTGTAATCTGTGGACTATCAGAGTGTTGATGAAACACAGAAATTGCATCGGGATTGAACACAACAGTCACCATCCGCAATTTCCTCCATGGGAGTAATATCTGAAACAGTCTATGCTTTGATCGTTCCCTGGAAGACCAGTAGCAGTTAACGATGCACATCTCGTGGCATTCTGTAATCTGTGGACTATCAGAGTGTTGATGAAACACAGAAAATACATTGGGATTGAATACAACAGTCACTATGCGCACTTTCCTCCATGGGAGAAATGTCTCAAAGAGTTTACGCTTTGATCGTTCCCTGGAAGACCAGTAGTAGTTTAGGATGCACATCTTGAAACATTCCGTAATATGTGGACTATCAGAGTGTTGATGAAACACAGAAATTGCATCGGGATTGAATACAACAGTCACCATGCGCACTTTACTCCACGGGAGTAATGTCTCAAACTATCTACGCTTTTGATCGTTCCCTGGAAGACCAGTACTTGTTTCCGATGTACATCTGGTGGCATTCTGTAATGTGTAGACTATCAGAGTGTTGATGAAACACAGTAATTGCATCGGGATTGAATACAACAGTCACCATGCGCACTTTCCTCCATGGGAGTAATGTCTCTAACAGTCTACGCTGTGATCGTTCCCTGGAAGACCAGTAGTAGTTTCCGATGCACATCTGGAGGCTTTCCGTCATCTGTGGACTATCAGAGTGTTGATGAAACACAGAAATTGCATCGTGAATGAATACAACAGTCACCATGCGCACTTTCCTCCATGGGAGTAATGTCCCAAACAGTCTATGCTCTGATCGTTCCCTGGAAGTGCAGTAGTAGTTTCCGATGAACATCTGGAGGCATGCTGAAATCTGTGGACTATCAGAGGGTTGATGAAACACAGAAACTGCATCGGGATTGAATACAACAGTCACCATGCGCACTTTACTCCATGGGAGTAATGTCACTAACAGTCTACGCTTTGATCGTTCCCTGGAAGACCAGTAGTAGTTTCCGATGCACATCTGGAGGCTTTCCGTTATCTGTGGACTATTAGAGTGTTGATGAAACAAAGAAATAGCATCGGGATTGAATACAACAGTCACCATGCGCACTTTCCTTTATGGGAGTAATGTCTCAAACAGTCTACGCTTTGATCGTTCCCTGAAAGACCAGTAGTAGTTTCCGATGCAAATCAGGTGGCATTCTGTAATCTGTGGACTACCAGAGTGTTGATGAAACACAGAAATTGCATCGGGATTGAATGCAACAGTCACCATCCGCACTTTCCTCCATGGGAGTAATGTCTGTAACAGTCTACGCTTGGATCGTTCCCAGGAAGACCAGTAGTAGTTTCCGATGCACATCTCGTGGCATTCTGTAATCTGTGGACTATCAGAGTGTTGATGAAACACAGAAAATGCATTGGGATTGAATACAACATTCACCATGCGCACTTTCCTCCATGGGAGTAATTCTCAAACAGTCTACGCTTTGATCGTACTCTGGAAGTCCAGTAGTAGTTTCCGATGCACATCTGGAGGCATTCTGTAATCTGTGGACTATCAGAGTGTTGATGAACCACAGAAATTGCATCGGGATTGAATACAACAATCACCATGCGCAGTTTCCTCCATGGGAGGTATGTCTCAAACAGTCTACGCTTTGATCGTTCCCTCGAAGACCAGTAGTAGTTTCTGATGCACATCTGGTGGTATTCTCTAATCTGTGGATTATCAGAGTGTTGATGAAACACAGAATTTGCATCGGGATTGAATACAACAGTCACCATGCGCACTTTCCTCCATAGGAATAATGTCTCTAACAGTTTTCGCTTTGATCGTTCCCTGGAAGACCAGTAGAAGTTTCCGATGCACATCTGGAGGCTTTCTGTAATCTGTGGACTATCAGAGTGTTGATGAAACACAGAAATTGCATCGGGAATGAATACAACAGTCAACAGGCCCACTTTCCTCCACGGGATGTATGTCTCTAACAGTCTATGCTTTGATCGTTCCCTTGAAGACCAGTAGAAGTTTCCGATGCACATCTGGTGGCATTCTGTAATCTGTGGACTATCAGAGTGTTGATGAAGCACAGAAATTGCATCGGGATTGAACACAACAGTCACCATCCGCACTTTCCTCCATGGGAGTAATGTCTGAAACTGTCTATGCTTTGATCGTTCCCTGGAAGACCAGTAGCAGTTTACGATGCACATCTCGTGGCATTCTGTAATCTGTGGACTATCAGAGTGTTGATGGAACACAGAAAATGCATTGGGATTGAATACAACAGTCACCATGCGCACTTTACTCCACGGGAGTAATGTCTCAAACTATCTACGCTTTTGATCGTTCCCTGGAAGACCAGTACTTGTTTCCGATGCACATCTGGTGGCATTCTGTAATGTGTAGACTATCAGAGTGTTGATGAAACACAGTAATTGCATCGGGATTGAATACAACAGTCACCATGCGCACTTTCCTCCATGGGAGTAATGTCTCTAACAGTCTACGCTTTGATCGTTCCCTGGAAGACCAGTAGTAGTTTTCGATGCACATCTGGAGGCTTTCCGTTATCTGTGGACTATTAGAGTGTTGATGAAACAAAGAAATAGCATCGGGATTGAATACAACAGTCACCATGCGCACTTTCCTTTATGGGAGTAATGTCTCAAACAGTCTACGCTTTGACCGTTCCCTGAAAGTCCAGTAGTAGTTTCCGATGCAAATCTGGTGGCATTCTGTAATCTGTGGACTACCAGAGTGTTGATGAAACACAGAAATTGCATCGGGATTGAATGCATCAGTCACCATCCGCACTTTCCTCCATGGGAGTAATGTCTGAAACAGTCTACGCTTGGATCGTTCCCAGGAAGACCAGTAGTAGTTTCCGATGCACATCTCGTGGCATTCTGTAATCTGTGGACTATCACAGTGTTGATGAACCTCAGAAATTGCATCGAAAATGAATACAACAGTCACCATGTGCTCTTTCTTCCATTGGAGTAATGTCTAAAACAGTCTACGCTTTGATCGTTCCCTGGAAGACCAGTAGTAGTTTTCGATGCACATCTGGAGGCATTCTGTAATCTTTGGACTATCGGAGTGTTGATGAAACACAGAAATTGCATCGGGATTGAATGGAACAGTCACCATGCGCACATTCTTCCATAAAAGTAATGTCTCAAAGAGTCTACGCTTTGATCGTTCCCTGGAAGACCAGTAGTAGTTTCCGATGAATATCTGGATGCATTTTGTAATCTGTGGACTATCAGAGTGTTGATGAAACACAGAAATGTCATCGGGATTGAACACAACAGTCACCATCCGCGCTTTCCTCCATGGGAGTAATGTCTCAAACAGTGTACGCTTTGATCGTTAGCTGGAAGACCAGTAGAAGTTTAGGATGCACATCTTGAAACATTCTGTAATATGTGGACTATCAGAGTGTTGATGAAACACAGAAATTGCATCGGGATTGAATACAACAGTCACCATGCGCACTTTACTCCCCGGGAGTAATGTCCCAAACAGTCTACGCTTTGATCGTTCCCTGGAGGACCAGTAGTTGTTTCCGATGCACATCGGGAGGCATTCTGTAATCTGTGGACTATCAGATTGTTGATGAAACACAGAAATTGCATCGGGATTAAATACTACATTCACCATGCGCAGTTTCCTCCATGGGAGTAATGTCTCAAACAGTCTACGCTTTGATCGTTCCCTTAAAGACCATTAGTAGTTTCCGATCCACATCTGGAGGCATTCTGTAATCTGTGGAGTATCAAAGTGTTGATGAAACACAGAAATTGCATCGGGATTGAATACAACAGTCACCATGCGCACTTTCCTCCATGGGAGTAATTCTCAAACAGTCTACGCTTTGATCGTTCCCTGGAGACCAGTAGTAGTTTCCGATGCACATATGGTAGCATTCTGTAATCTGTGGACTATCAGAGTGATGATGAAACACAGAAATTGCATTGGGATTGAAGACAACAGTCACCATGCGCACTTTCCACCATGGGAGTAATGTCCCAAACAGTATACGCTTTGATCGTTCCCTGGAAGACCAGTAATGGTTTCCGATGCACATCTGGTGGCATTCTGTATTCTGTGGACTATCAGAGTGTTGATGAAACACAGTAATTGCATCGGGATTGAATACAACAGTCACCATGCGCACTTTCCTCCATGGGAGTAATGTCTCTAACAGTCTACGCTGTGATCGTTCCCTGGAAGACCAGTAGTAGTTTCCGATGCACATCTGGAGGCTTTCCGTTATCTGTGGACTATTAGAGTGTTGATGAAACACAGAAATAGCATCGGGATTGAATACAACAGTCACCATGCGCACTTTCCTTTATGGGAGTAATGTCTCAAACAGTCTACGCTTTGATCGTTCCCTGAAAGACCAGTAGTAGTTTCCGATGCAAATCTGGTGGCATTCTGTAATCTGTGGACTACCAGAGTGTTGGTGAAACACAGAAATTTCATCGGGATTGAACACAACAGTCACCATCCGCACTTTATTCCACGGGAGTAATGTCTCAAACTATCTACGCTTTTGATCGTTCCCTGGAAGACCAGTAGTAGTTTGGGATGCACATCTTGAAACATTCTGTAATATGTGGACTATCAGAGTGTTGATGAAACACAGAAATTGCATCGGGATTGAATACAACAGTTACCATGCGCACATTCGTCCATGGGAGTAATGTCTCAAACTATCTACGCTTTTGATCGTTCCCTGGAAGACGAGTAGTAACTTTCGATTAACATCTGGAGGCACTCTGTAATCTGTGGACTATCAGAGTGTTGATGAAACACAGAAATTGCATCGGGATTGAATACAACAATCACCATGCGCACTTTCCCCCACGGGAGGTATGTCTCAAACAGTCTACGCTTTGATCGTTCCCTGGAAGACCAGTAGTAGTTTCCGATGCACATCTGGTGGCATTCTGTAATCTGTGGACTATCAGAGTTTTGATGGAACACAGAAATTGCATCGGGATTGAATACAACAGTCACCATCCGCACTTTCCTCCATGGGAGTAATGTCTCTAACAGTCTACGCAGTGATCGTTCCCTGGAAGACCAGTAGTAGTTTCCGATGCACATCTGGAGGCTTTCCGTCATCTGTGGACTATGAGAGTGTTGATGAAACACAGAAATTGCATCGTGATTGAATACAACAGTCACCATGGCACTTTCCACCATGGGAGTAATGTCCCAAACAGTCTACGCTTTGATCGTTCCCTGGAAGACCAGTAGTAGTTTCCGATGCACATCTGGTGGCATTCTGTAATCTGTGGACTATCAGAGTGTTGATGAAACACAGAAATTGCATCAAAATTCAATACAACAGTCACCATCAGCACTTTCCTCCATGGGAGTAATGTCTGTAACAGTCTACGCTTGGATTGTTCCCAGGAAGACCAGTAGCAGTTTCCGATGCACATCTCGTGGCATTCTGTAATCTGTGGAGTATCAGAGTGTTGATGAAACACAGAAATTGCATCGGGGTTGAATACAACAGTCACCATGCGCACTTTACTTTATGGGAGTAATGTCCCAAACAGTCTACGCTTTGATCGTTCCCTGGAAGACCAGTAGTAGTTTCCGATGCACATCTGGAGGCTTTCTGTAATCTGTGGACTATCAGAGTGTTGATAAAACACAGAAATTGCATCGGGAATGAATACAACAGTCAACATGCCCACTTTCCTCCACGGGATGTATGTCTCTAACAGTCTATGCTTTGATCGTTCCCTTGAAGGCCAGTAGTAGTTTCCGATGCACATCTGGTGGCATTCTGTAATCTGTGGACTATCAGAGTGTTGATGAAACACAGAAATTGCATCGGGATTGAACACAACAGTCACCATCCGCACTTTCCTCCATGGGAGTAATGTCTGAAACAGTCTATGCTTTGATCGTTCCCTGGAAGACCAGTAGCAGTTTACGATGCACATCTCGTGGCATTCTGTAATCTGTGGACTATCAGAGTGTTGATGAAACACAGAAAATGCATTGGGATTGAATACAACAGTCACCATGCGCACTTTCCTCCATGGGAGAAATGTCTCAAAGAGTTTACGCTTTGATCGTTCCCTGGAAGACCAGTAGTAGTTTAGGATGCACATCTTGAAACATTCTGTAATATGTGGACTATCAGAGTGTTGATGAAACACAGAAATTGCATCGCGAATGAATACAACAGTCAACATGCGCACTTTACTCCACGGGAGTAATGTCTCAAACTATCTACACTTTTGATCGTTCCCTGGAAGACCAGTACTTGTTTCCGATGCACATCTGGTGGCATTCTGTAATGTGTAGACTATCAGAGTGTTGATGAAACACAGTAATTGCATCGGGATTGAATACAACAGTCACCATGCGCACTTTCCTCCATTAGAGTAATGTCTCTAACAGTCTACGCTTTGATCGTTCCCTGGAAGACCAGTAGTAGTTTCCGATGCACATCTGGAGGCTTTCCGTTATCTGTGGACTATTAGAGTGTTGATGAAACAAAGAAATAGCATCGGGATTGAATACAACAGTCACCATGCGCACTTTCCTTTATGGGAGTAATGTCTCAAAGAGTCTACGCTTTGATCGTTCCCTGGAAGACCAGTAGTTGTTTCCGATGCACATCGGGAGGCATTCTGTAATCTGTGGACTATCAGAGTGTTGATGAAACACAGAAATTGCATCGGGATTGAATACTACATTCATTATGCGCAGTTTCCTCCATGGGAGTAATGTCTCAAACAGTCTACGCTTTGATCGTTCCCTTAAAGACCATTAGTAGTTTCCGATGCACATCTGGAGGCATTCTGTAATCTGTGGAGTATCAAAGTGTTGATGAAACACAGAAATTGCATCGGGATTGCATACAACAGTCACCATGCGCACTTTCCTCCATGGGAGTAATTCTCAAACAGTCTACGCTTTGATCGTTCCCTGGAGACCAGTAGTAGTTTCCGATGCACATCTGGTAGCATTCTGTAATCTGTGGACTATCAGAGTGATGATGAAACACAGAAATTGCATTGGGATTGAAGACAACAGTCACCATGCGCACTTTCCACCATGGGAGTAATGTCCCAAACAGTCTACGCTTTGATCGTTCCCTGGAAGACCAGTAATAGTTTCCGATGCACATCTGGTGGCATTCTGTAATCTGAGGACTATCGGAGTGTTGATGAAACACAGTAATTGCATCGTGATTGAATACAAGTCACCATGCGCACTTTCCTCCATGGGAGTAATGTCTCTAACAGTCTACGCTGTGATCGTTCCCTGGAAGACCAGTAGTAGTTTCCGATGCACATCTGGAGGCTTTCCGTCATCTGTGGACTATCAGAGTGTTGATGAAACACAGAAATTGCATCGTGATTGAATACAACAGTCACCATGTGCACTTCTCTCCATGGGAGTAATGTCCCAAACAGCCTATGCTTTGATCGTTCCCTGGAAGAGCAGTAGTAGTTTCCGATGAACATCTGGAGGCATGCTGAAATCTGTGGACTATCAGAGGGTTGATGAAACACAGAAACTGCATCGGGATTGAATACAACACTTTCCTCCATGGGAGTAATGTCACTAACAGTCTACGCTTTGATCGTTCCCTGGAAGACCAGTAGTAGTTTCCGATGCACATCTGGAGGCTTTCCGTTATCTGTGGACTATTAGAGTGTTGATGAAACACAGAAATAGCATCGGGATTGCATACAACAGTCACCATGCGCACTTTCCTTTTTGGGAGTAATGTCTCAAACAGTCTACGCTTTGATCGTTCCCTGAAAGACCAGTAGTAGTTTCCGATGCAAATCTGGTGGCATTCTGTAATCTGTGGACTACCACAGTGTTGATGAAACACAGAAATTTCATCGGGATTGAACACAACAGTCACCATCCGCACTTTATTCCATGGGAGTAATGTCTCAAACTATCTACGCTTTTGATCGTTCCCTGGAAGACCAGTAGTAGTTTGGGATGCACATCTTGAAACATTCTGTAATATGTGGACTATCAGAGTGTTGATGGAACACAGAAAATGCATTGGGATTGAATACAACAGTCACCATGCGCACTTTCCTCCATGGAAGAAATGTCTCAAAGAGTTTACGCTTTGATCGTTCCCTGGAAGACCAGTAGTAGTTTAGGATGCACATCTTGAAACATTCTGTAATATGTGGACTATCAGAGTGTTGATGAAACACAGAAATTGCATCGGGATTGAATACAACAGTCAACATGCGCACTTTACTCCACGGGAGTATGTCTCAAACTATCTACGCTTTTGATCGTTCCCTGGAAGACCAGTACTTGTTTCCGATGCACATCTGGTGGCATTCTGTAATGTGTAGACTATCAGAGTGTTGATGAAACACAGTAATTGCATCGGGATTGAATACAACAGTCACCATGCGCACTTTCCTCCATGGGAGTAATGTCTCTAACAGTCTACGCTTTGATCGTTCCCTGGAAGACCAGTAGTAGTTTCCGATGCACATCTGGAGGCTTTCCGTTATCTGTGGACTATTAGAGTGTTGATGAAACAAAGAAATAGCATCGGGATTGAATACAACAGTCACCATGCGCACTTTCCTTTATGGGAGTAATGTCTCAAACAGTCTACGCTTTGACCGTTCCCTGAAAGTCCAGTAGTAGTTTCCGATGCAAATCTGGTGGCATTCTGTAATCTGTGGACTACCAGAGTGTTGATGAAACACAGAAATTGCATCGGGATTGAATGCATCAGTCACCATCCGCACTTTCCTCCATGGGAGTAATGTCTGAAACAGTCTACGCTTGGATCGTTCCCAGGAAGACCAGTAGTAGTTTCCGATGCACATCTCGTGGCATTCTGTAATCTGTGGACTATCACAGTGTTGATGAACCTCAGAAATTGCATCGAAAATGAATACAACAGTCACCATGTGCTCTTTCTTCCATTGGAGTAATGTCTGAAACAGTCTACGCTTTGATCGTTCCCTGGAAGACCAGTAGTAGATTTCGATGCACATCTGGAGGCATTCTGTAATCTTTGGACTATCGGAGTGTTGATGAAACACAGAAATTGCATCGGGATTGAATGGAACAGTCACCATGCGCACATTCTTCCATAAAAGTAATGTCTCAAAGAGTCTACGCTTTGATCGTTCCCTGGAAGACCAGTAGTAGTTTCCGATGAATATCTGGATGCATTTTGTAATCTGTGGACTATCAGAGTGTTGATGAAACACAGAAATGTCATCGGGATTGAACACAACAGTCACCATCCGCGCTTTCCTCCATGGGAGTAATGTCTCAAACAGTCTACGCTTTGATCGTTAGCTGGAAGACCAGTAGAAGTTTAGGATGCACATCTTGAAACATTCTGTAATATGTGGACTATCAGAGTGTTGATGAAACACAGAAATTGCATCGGGATTGAATACAACAGTCACCATGCGCACTTTACTCCACGGGAGTAATGTCCCAAACAGTCTACGCTTTGATCGTTCCCTGGAGGACCAGTAGTTGTTTCCGATGCACATCGGGAGGCATTCTGTAATCTGTGGACTATCAGATTGTTGATGAAACACAGAAATTGCATCGGGATTGAATACTACATTCACCATGCGCAGTTTCCTCCATGGGAGTAATGTCTCAAACTGTCTACGCTTTGATCGTTCCCTTAAAGACCATTAGTAGTTTCCGATGCACATCTGGAGGCATTCTGTAATCTGTGGAGTATCAAAGTGTTGATGAAACACAGAAATTGCATCGGGATTGAATACAACAGTCACCATGCGCACTTTCCTCCATGGGAGTAATTCTCAAACAGTCTACGCTTTGATCGTTCCCTGGAGACCAGTAGTAGTTTCCGAAGCACATATGGTAGCATTCTGTAATCTGTGGACTATCAGAGTGATGATGAAACACAGAAATTGCATTGGGATTGAAGACAACAGTCACCATGCGCACTTTCCACCATGGGAGTAATGTCCCAAACAGTATACGCTTTGATCGTTCCCTGGAAGACCAGTAATGGTTTCCGATGCACATCTGGTGGCATTCTGTAATCTGTGGACTATCAGAGTGTTGATGAAACACAGTAATTGCATCGGGATTGAATACAACAGTCACCATGCGCACTTTCCTCCATGGAAGTAATGTCTCTAACAGTCTACGCTGTGATCGTTCCCTGGAAGACCAGTAGTAGTTTCCGATGCACATCTGGAGGCTTTCCGTTATCTGTGGACTATTAGAGTGTTGATGAAACACAGAAATAGCATCGGGATTGAATACAACAGTCACCATGCGCACTTTCCTTTATGGGAGTAATGTCTCAAACAGTCTACGCTTTGATCGTTCCCTGAAAGACCAGTAGTAGTTTCCGATGCAAATCTGGTGGCATTCTGTAATCTGTGGACTACCAGAGTGTTGGTGAAACACAGAAATTTCATCGGGATTGAACACAACAGTCACCATCCGCACTTTATTCCACGGGAGTAATGTCTCAAACTATCTACGCTTTTGATCGTTCCCTGGAAGACAAGTAGTAGTTTGGGATGCACATCTTGAAACATTCTGTAATATGTGGACTATCAGAGTGTTGATGAAACACAGAAATTGCATCGGGATTGAATACAACAGTTACCATGCGCACATTCCTCCATGGGAGTAATGTCTCAAACTATCTACGCTTTTGATCGTTCCCTGGAAGACCAGTAGTAACTTTCGATTAACATCTGGAGGCACTCTGTAATCTGTGGACTATCAGAGTGTTGATGAAACACAGAAATTGCATCGGGATTGAATACAACAATCACCATGCGCACTTTCCCCCACGGGAGGTATGTCTCAAACAGTCTACGCTTTGATCGTTCCCTGGAAGACCAGTAGTAGTTTCCGATGCACATCTGGTGGCATTCTGTAATCTGTGGACTATCAGAGTTTTGATGAAACACAGAAATTGCATCGGGATAGAATACAACAGTCACCATCCGCACTTTCCTCCATGGGAGTAATGTCTCTAACAGTCTACGCAGTGATCGTTCCCTGGAAGACCAGTAGTAGTTTCCGATGCACATCTGGAGGCTTTCCGTCATCTGTGGACTATGAGAGTGTTGATGAAACACAGAAATTGCATCGTGATTGAATACAACAGTCACCATGGCACTTTCCACCATGGGAGTAATGTCCCAAACAGTCTACGCTTTGATCGTTCCCTGGAAGACCAGTAGTGGTTTCCGATGCACATCTGGTGGCATTCTGTAATCTGTGGACTATCAGAGTGTTGATGAAACACAGAAAATGCATTGGGATTGAATACAACAGTCACCATGCGCACTTTCCTCCATGGGAGATATGTCTCAAAGAGTTTACGCTTTGATCGTTCCCTGGAAGACCAGTAGTAGTTTAGGATGCACATCTTGAAACATTCCGTAATATGTGGACTATCAGAGTGTTGATGAAACACAGAAATTGCATCGGGATTGAATACAACAGTGACCATGCGCACTTTCCTCCTTGGGAGTAATTCTCAAACAGTCTACGCTTTGATCGTTCCCTGGAAGACCAGTAGTAGTTTCCGATGCACATCTGGAGGCTTTCTGTAATCTGTGGACTATCAGAGTGTTGATGAAACACAGAAATTGCATCGGGAATGAATACAACAGTCAACATGCCCACTTTCCTCCACGGGATGTATGTCTCTAACAGTCTATGCTTTGATCGTTCCCTTGAAGGCCAGTAGTAGTTTCCGATGCACATCTGGTGGCATTCTGTAATCTGTGGACTATCAGAGTGTTGATGAAACACAGAAATTGCATCGGGATTGAACACAACAGTCACCATCCGCACTTTCCTCCATGGGAGTAATGTCTGAAACAGTCTATGCTTTGATCGTTCCCTGGAAGACCAGTAGCAGTTTACGATGCACATCTCGTGGCATTCTGTAATCTGTGGACTATCAGAGTGTTGATGAAACACAGAAAATGCATTGGGATTGAATACAACAGTCACCATGCGCACTTTCCTCCATGGGAGAAATGTCTCAAAGAGTTTACGCTTTGTTCGTTCCCTGGAAGACCAGTAGTAGTTTAGGATGCACATCTTGAAACATTCTGTAATATGTGGACTATCAGAGTGTTGATGAAACACAGAAATTGCATCGCGAATGAATACAACAGTCAACATGCGCACTTTACTCCACGGGAGTAATGTCTCAAACTATCTACACTTTTGATCGTTCCCTGGAAGACCAGTACTTGTTTCCGATGCACATCTGGTGGCATTCTGTAATGTGTAGACTATCAGAGTTTTGATGAAACACAGTAATTGCATCGGGATTGAATACAACAGTCACCATGCGCACTTTCCTCCATGGGAGTAATGTCTCTAACAGTCTACGCTTTGATCGTTCCCTGGAAGACCAGTAGTAGTTTCCGATGCACATCTGGAGGCTTTCCGTTATCTGTGGACTATTAGAGTGTTGATGAAACAAAGAAATAGCATCGGGATTGAATACAACAGTCACCATGCGCACTTTCCTTTATGGGAGTAATGTCTCAAAGAGTCTACGCTTTGATCGTTCCCTGGAAGACCAGTAGTTGTTTCCGATGCACATCGGGAGGCATTCTGTAATCTGTGGACTATCAGAGTGTTGATGAAACACAGAAATTGCATCGGGATTGAATACTACATTCACCATGCGCAGTTTCCTCCATGGGAGTAATGTCTCAAACAGTCTACGCTTTGATCGTTCCCTTAAAGACCATTAGTAGTTTCCGATGCACATCTGGAGACATTCTGTAATCTGTGGAGTATCAAAGTGTTGATGAAACACAGAAATTGCATCGGGATTGAATACAACAGTCACCATGCGCACTTTCCTCCATGGGAGTAATTCTCAAACAGTCTACGCTTTGATCGTTCCCTGGAGACCAGTAGTAGTTTCCGATGCACATCTGGTAGCATTCTGTAATCTGTGGACTATCAGAGTGATGATGAAACACAGAAGTTGCATTGGGATTGAAGACAACAGTCACCATGCGCACTTTCCACCATGGGAGTAATGTCCCAAACAGTCTACGCTTTGAGCGTTCCCTGGAAGACCAGTAATAGTTTCCGATGCACATCTGGTGGCATTCTGTAATCTGTGGACTATCAGAGTGTTGATGAAACACAGAAATTGCATGGGGATTGAACACAACAGTCACCATCCGCACTTTCCTCCATGGGAGTAATGTCTGAAACAGTCTATGCTTTGATCGTTCCCTGGAAGACCAGTAGCAGTTTACGATGCACATCTCGTGGCATTCTGTAATCTGTGGACTATCAGAGTGTTGATGAAACACAGAAAATGCATTGGGATTGAATACAACAGTCACCATGCGCACTTTCCTCCATGGGAGATATGTCTCAAAGAGTTTACGCTTTGATCGTTCCCTGGAAGACCAGTAGTAGTTTAGGATGCACATCTTGAAACATTCCGTAATATGTGGACTATCAGAGTGTTGATGAAACACAGAAATTGCATCGGGATTGAATACAACAGTGACCATGCGCACTTTCCTCCTTGGGAGTAATTCTCAAACAGTCTACGCTTTGATCGTTCCCTGGAAGACCAGTAGTAGTTTCCGATGCACATCTGGAGGCTTTCTGTAATCTGTGGACTATCAGAGTGTTGATGAAACACAGAAATTGCATCGGGAATGAATACAACAGTCAACATGCCCACTTTCCTCCACGGGATGTATGTCTCTAACAGTCTATGCTTTGATCGTTCCCTTGAAGGCCAGTAGTAGTTTCCGATGCACATCTGGTGGCATTCTGTAATCTGTGGACTATCAGAGTGTTGATGAAACACAGAAATTGCATCGGGATTGAACACAACAGTCACCATCCGCACTTTCCTCCATGGGAGTAATGTCTGAAACAGTCTATGCTTTGATCGTTCCCTGGAAGACCAGTAGCAGTTTACGATGCACATCTCGTGGCATTCTGTAATCTGTGCACTATCAGAGTGTTGATGAAACACAGAAAATGCATTGGGATTGAATACAACAGTCACCATGCGCACTTTCCTCCATGGGAGAAATGTCTCAAAGAGTTTACGCTTTGATCGTTCCCTGGAAGACCAGTAGTAGTTTAGGATGCACATCTTGAAACATTCTGTAATATGTGGACTATCAGAGTGTTGATGAAACACAGAAATTGCATCGGGAATGAATACAACAGTCAACATGCGCACTTTACTCCACGGGAGTAATGTCTCAAACTATCTACACTTTTGATCGTTCCCTGGAAGACCAGTACTTGTTTCCGATGCACATCTGGTGGCATTCTGTAATGTGTAGACTATCAGAGTTTTGATGAAACACAGTAATTGCATCGGGATTGAATACAACAGTCACCATGCGCACTTTCCTCCATGGGAGTAATGTCTCTAACAGTCTACGCTTTGATCGTTCCCTGGAAGACCAGTAGTAGTTTCCGATGCACATCTGGAGGCTTTCCGTTATCTGTGGACTATTAGAGTGTTGATGAAACAAAGAAATAGCATCGGGATTGAATACAACAGTCACCATGCGCACTTTCCTTTATGGGAGTAATGTCTCAAAGAGTCTACGCTTTGATCGTTCCCTGGGAGACCAGTAGTTGTTTCCGATGCACATCGGGAGGCATTCTGTAATCTGTGGACTATCACAGTGTTGATGAACCTCAGAAATTGCATCGAAAATGAATACAACAGTCACCATGTGCTCTTTCTTCCATTGGAGTAATGTCTGAAACAGTCTACGCTTTGATCGTTCCCTGGAAGACCAGTAGTAGTTTTCGATGCACATCTGGAGGCATTCTGTAATCTTTGGACTATCGGAGTGTTGATGAAACACAGAAATTTCATCGGGATTGAATGGAACAGTCACCATGCGCACATTCTTCCATAAAAGTAATGTCTCAAAGAGTCTACGCTTTGATCGTTCCCTGGAAGACCAGTAGTAGTTTCCGATGAATATCTGGATGCATTTTGTAATCTGTGGACTATCAGAGTGTTGATGAAACACAGAAATGTCATCGGGATTGAACACAACAGTCACCATCCGCGCTTTCCTCCATGGGAGTAATGTCTCAAACAGTCTACGCTTTGATCGTTAGCTGGAAGACCAGTAGAAGTTTAGGATGCACATCTTGAAACATTCTGTAATATGTGGACTATCAGAGTGTTGATGAAACACAGAAATTGCATCGGGATTGAATACAACAGTCACCATGCGCACTTTACTCCACGGGAGTAATGTCCCAAACAGTCTACGATTTGATCGTTCCCTGGAGGACCAGTAGTTGTTTCCGATGCACATCGGGAGGCATTCTGTAATCTGTGGACTATCAGATTGTTGATGAAACACAGAAATTGCATCGGGATTGAATACTACATTCACCATGCGCAGTTTCCTCCATGGGAGTAATGTCTCAAACAGTCTACGCTTTGATCGTTCCCTTAAAGACCATTAGTAGTTTCCGATGCACATCTGGAGGCATTCTGTAATCTGTGGAGTATCAAAGTGTTGATGAAACACAGAAATTGCATCGGGATTGAATACAACAGTCACCATGCGCACTTTCCTCCATGGGAGTAATTCTCAAACAGTCTACGCTTTGATCGTTCCCTGGAGACCAGTAGTAGTTTCCGATGCACATATGGTAGCATTCTGTAATCTGTGGACTATCAGAGTGATGATGAAACACAGAAATTGCATTGGGATTGAAGACAACAGTCACCATGCGCACTTTCCACCATGGGAGTAATGTCCCAAACAGTATACGCTTTGATCGTTCCCTGGAAGACCAGTAATGGTTTCCGATGCACATCTGGTGGCATTCTGTAATCTGTGGACTATCAGAGTGCTGATGAAACACAGTAATTGCATCGGGATTGAATACAACAGTCACCATGCGCACTTTCCTCCATGGAAGTAATGTCTCTAACAGTCTACGCTGTGATCGTTCCCTGGAAGACCAGTAGTAGTTTCCGATGCACATCTGGAGGCTTTCCGTTATCTGTGGACTATTAGAGTGTTGATGAAACACAGAAATAGCATCGGGATTGAATACAACAGTCACCATGCGCACTTTCCTTTATGGGAGTAATGTCTCAAACAGTCTACGCTTTGATCGTTCCCTGAAAGACCAGTAGTAGTTTCCGATGCAAATCTGGTGGCATTCTGTAATCTGTGGACTACCAGAGTGTTGGTGAAACACAGAAATTTCATCGGGATTGAACACAACAGTCACCATCCGCACTTTATTCCACGGGAGTAATGTCTCAAACTATCTACGCTTTTGATCGTTCCCTGGAAGACGAGTAGTAGTTTGGGATGCACATCTTGAAACATTCTGTAATATGTGGACTATCAGAGTGCTGATGAAACACAGAAATTGCATCGGGATTGAATACAACAGTTACCATGCGCACATTCCTCCATGGGAGTAATGTCTCAAACTATCTACGCTTTTGATCGTTCCCTGGAAGACCAGTAGTAACTTTCGATTAACATCTGGAGGCACTCTGTAATCTGTGGACTATCAGAGTGTTGATGAAACACAGAAATTGCATCGGGATTGAATACAACAATCACCATGCGCACTTTCCCCCACGGGAGGTATGTCTCAAACAGTCTACGCTTTGATCGTTCCCTGGAAGACCAGTAGTAGTTTCCGATGCACATCTGGTGGCATTCTGTAATCTGTGGACTATCAGAGTTTTGATGAAACACAGAAATTGCATCGGGATTGAATACAACAGTCACCATCCGCACTTTCCTCCATGGGAGTAATGTCTCTAACAGTCTACGCAGTGATCGTTCCCTGGAAGACCAGTAGTAGTTTCCGATGCACATCTGGAGGCTTTCCGTCATCTGTGGACTATGAGAGTGTTGATGAAACACAGAAATTGCATCGTGATTGAATACAACAGTCACCATGGCACTTTCCACCATGGGAGTAATGTCCCAAACAGTCTACGCTTTGATCGTTCCCTGGAAGACCAGTAGTGGTTTCCGATGCACATCTGGTGGCATTCTGTAATCTGTGGACTATCAGAGTGTTGATGAAACACAGAAAATGCATTGGGATTGAATACAACAGTCACCATGCGCACTTTCCTCCATGGGAGATATGTCTCAAAGAGTTTACGCTTTGATCGTTCCCTGGAAGACCAGTAGTAGTTTAGGATGCACATCTTGAAACATTCCGTAATATGTGGACTATCAGAGTGTTGATGAAACACAGAAATTGCATCGGGATTGAATACAACAGTGACCATGCGCACTTTCCTCCTTGGGAGTAATTCTCAAACAGTCTACGCTTTAATCGTTCCCTGGAAGACCAGTAGTAGTTTCCGATGCACATCTGGAGGCTTTCTGTAATCTGTGGACTATCAGAGTGTTGATGAAACACAGAAATTGCATCGGGAATGAATACAACAGTCAACATGCCCACTTTCCTCCACGGGATGTATGTCTCTAACAGTCTATGCTTTGATCGTTCCCTTGAAGGCCAGTAGTAGTTTCCGATGCACATCTGGTGGCATTCTGTAATCTGTGGACTATCAGAGTGTTGATGAAACACAGAAATTGCATCGGGATTGAACACAACAGTCACCATCCGCACTTTCCTCCATGGGAGTAATGTCTGAAACAGTCTATGCTTTGATCGTTCCCTGGAAGACCAGTAGCAGTTTACGATGCACATCTCGTGGCATTCTGTAATCTGTGCACTATCAGAGTGTTGATGAAACACAGAAAATGCATTGGGATTGAATACAACAGTCACCATGCGCACTTTCCTCCATGGGAGAAATGTCTCAAAGAGTTTACGCTTTGATCGTTCCCTGGAAGACCAGTAGTAGTTTAGGATGCACATCTTGAAACATTCTGTAATATGTGGACTATCAGAGTGTTGATGAAACACAGAAATTGCATCGGGAATGAATACAACAGTCAACATGCGCACTTTACTCCACGGGAGTAATGTCTCAAACTATCTACACTTTTGATCGTTCCCTGGAAGACCAGTACTTGTTTCCGATGCACATCTGGTGGCATTCTGTAATGTGTAGACTATCAGAGTTTTGATGAAACACAGTAATTGCATCGGGATTGAATACAACAGTCACCATGCGCACTTTCCTCCATGGGAGTAATGTCTCTAACAGTCTACGCTTTGATCGTTCCCTGGAAGACCAGTAGTAGTTTCCGATGCACATCTGGAGGCTTTCCGTTATCTGTGGACTATTAGAGTGTTGATGAAACAAAGAAATAGCATCGGGATTGAATACAACAGTCACCATGCGCACTTTCCTTTATGGGAGTAATGTCTCAAAGAGTCTACGCTTTGATCGTTCCCTGGAAGACCAGTAGTTGTTTCCGATGCACATCGGGATCCATTCTGTAATCTGTGGACTATCAGAGTGTTGATGAAACACAGAAATTGCATCGGGATTGAATACTACATTCACCATGCGCAGTTTCCTCCATGGGAGTAATGTCTCAAACAGTCTACGCTTTGATCGTTCCCTTAAAGACCATTAGTAGTTTCCGATGCACATCTGGAGGCATTCTGTAATCTGTGGAGTATCAAAGTGTTGATGAAACACAGAAATTGCATCGGGATTGAATACAACAGTCACCATGCGCACTTTCCTCCATGGGAGTAATTCTCAAACAGTCTACGCTTTGATCGTTCCCTGGAGACCAGTAGTAGTTTCCGATGCACATCTGGTAGCATTCTGTAATCTGTGGACTATCAGAGTGATGATGAAACACAGAAATTGCATTGGGATTGAAGACAACAGTCACCATGCGCACTTTCCACCATGGGAGTAATGTCCCAAACAGTCTACGCTTTGATCGTTCCCTGGAAGACCAGTAATAGTTTCCGATGCACATCTGGTGGCATTCTGTAATCTGTGGACTATCAGAGTGTTGATGAAACACAGTAATTGCATCGTGATTGAATACAAGTCACCATGCGCACTTTCCTCCATGGGAGTAATGTCTCTAACAGTCTACGCTGTGATCGTTCCCTGGAAGACCAGTAGTAGTTTCCGATGCACATCTGGAGGCTTTCCGTCATCTGTGGACTATCAGAGTGTTGATGAAACACAGAAATTGCATCGTGATTGAATACAACAGTCACCATGCGCACTTTCCTCCATGGGAGTAATGTCCCAAACAGCCTATGCTTTGATCGTTCCCTGGAAGAGCAGTAGTAGTTTCCGATGAACATCTGGAGGCATGCTGAAATCTGTGGACTATCAGAGGGTTGATGAAACACAGAAACTGCATCGGGATTGAATACAACACTTTCCTCCATGGGAGTAATGTCACTAACAGTCTACGCTTTGATCGTTCCCTGGAAGACCAGTAGTAGTTTCCGATGCACATCTGGAGGCTTTCCGTTATCTGTGGACTATTAGAGTGTTGATGAAACACAGAAATAGCATCGGGATTGCATACAACAGTCACCATGCGCACTTTCCTTTTTGGGAGTAATGTCTCAAACAGTCTACGCTTTGATCGTTCCCTGAAAGACCAGTAGTAGTTTCCGATGCAAATCTGGTGGCATTCTGTAATCTGTGGACTACCACAGTGTTGATGAAACACAGAAATTTCATCGGGATTGAACACAACAGTCACCATCCGCACTTTATTCCATGGGAGTAATGTCTCAAACTATCTACGCTTTTGATCGTTCCCTGGAAGACCAGTAGTAGTTTGGGATGCACATCTTGAAACATTCTGTAATCTGTGGACTATCAGAGTGTTGATGAAACACAGAAATTGCATCGGGATTGAATGCAACAGTCACCATCCGCACTTTCCTCCATGGGAGTAATGTCTGAAACAGTCTACGCTTGGATCGTTCCCAGGAAGACCAGTAGTAGTTTCCGTTGCACATCTCGTGGCATTCCGTAATCTGTGGACTATCAGAGTGTTGATGAAACACAGAAAATGCATTGGGATTGAATACAACATTCACCATGCGCACTTTCCTCCATGGGAGTAATTCTCAAACAGTCTACGCTTTGATCGTACTCTGGAAGTCCAGTAGTAGTTTCCGATGCACATCTGGAGGCATTCTGTAATCTGTGGACTATCAGAGTGTTGATGAAACACAGAAATTGCATCGGGATTGAATACAACAGTCACCATCCGCACTTTCCTCCATTTGAGTAATGTCTCTAACAGTCTACGCAGTGATCGTTCCCTGGAAGACCAGTAGTAGTTTCCGATGCACATCTGGAGGCTTTCCGTCATCTGTGGACTATCAGAGTGTTGATGAAACACAGAAATTGCATCGTGATTGAATACAACAGTCACCATGCGCACTTTCCTCCATGGGAGTAATGTCCCAAACAGTCTATGCTTTGATCGTTCCCTGGAAGAGCATAAGTAGTTTCCGATGAACATCTGGAGGCATGCTGAAATCTGTGGACTATCAGAGGGTTGATGAAACACAGAAACTGCATCGGGAATGAATACAACAGTCACCATGCGCACTTTCCTCCATGGGAGTAATGTCACTAACAGTCTACGCTTTGACTGTTCCCTGGAAGACCAGTAGTAGTTTCCGATGCACATCTGGAGGCTTTCCGTTATCAGTGGACTATTAGAGTGTTGATGAAACACAGAAATAGCATCGGGATTTAATACAACAGTCACCATGCGCACTTTCCTTTATGGGAGTAATGTCTCAAACGGTCTACGATTTGATCGTTCCCTTAAAGACCAGTAGTAGTTTCCGATGCAAATCTGGTGGCATTCTGTAATCTGTGGACTACCAGAGTGTTGATGAAACACAGAAATTGCATCGGGATTGAATACAACATTCACCATCCGCACTTTCCTCCATGGGAGTCATGTCTGAAACAGTCTACGCTTTGATCGTTCAAAGGAAGACCAGTAGTAGCTTCCGATGCACATCTCGTGGCATTCTGTAATCTGTGGACTATCAGAGTGTTGATGAAACACAGAAAATGCATCGGGATTGAATACAACATTCACCATGCGCACTTTCCTCCATGGGAGTAATGTCTCAAGGAGTTTACGCTTTGATCGTACTCTGGAAGTCCAGTAGTAGTTTCCGATGCACATCTGGAGGCATTCTGTAATCTGTGGACTATCAGAGTGTTGATGAACCACAGAAATTGCATCGAAATAGAATACAACAGTCACCATGCGCTCCTTCTCCCATGGAAGTAATGTCTGAAACAGTCTACGCTTTGATCGGTCCCTGGAAGACCAGTAGTAGTTTCCGATGCACATCTGGTGGCATTCTGTAATCTGTGGACTATCAGAGTGTTGATGAAACACAGAAATTGCATCGGGATTGAATACAACAATCACCATGCGCACTTTCCCCCACGGGAGGTATGTCTCAAACAGTCTACGCTTTGATCGTTCCCTGGAAGACCAGTAGTAGTTTCCGATGCACATCTGGTGGCATTCTGTAATCTGTGGACTATCAGAGTGTTGATGAAACACAGAAATTTCATCGGGATTGAATACAACAGTAACCATGCGCACTTTTCTCCACGGGAGATATGTCTCAAACAGTCTACGCTTTGATCGTTCCCTGGAAGACCAGTAGTAATTTCCGATGCACATCTGGATCCATTCTGTAATCTGTGGATTATCAGAGTGTTGATGAAACACAGAAATTGCATCGGGATTGAGTACAACAGTCACCATGCACACTTTCCTCCATGGAAGTAATGTCTCAAAAGGGCTACGCTTTGATCGTTCCCTGGAAGACTAGTAGTACTTTGCAATTAACATCTGGAGGCATTCTGTAATCTGTGGACTATCAGAGTGTTGATGAAACACAGAAATTGCATCGGGATTGAATACAACAGTCACCATCCGCACTTTCCTCCATGGGAGTAATGTCTCTAACAGTCTACGCAGTGATCGTTCCCTGGAAGACCAGTAGTAGTTTCCGATGCACATCTGGAGGCTTTCCGTCATCTGTGGACTATCAGAGTGTTGATGAAACACAGAAATTGCATCGTGATTGAATACAACAGTCACCATGGCCCTTTCCACCATGGGAGTAATGTCCCAAACAGTCTACGCTTTGATCGTTCCCTGGAAGACCAGTAGTAGTTTCCGATGCACATCTGGTGGCATTCTGTAATCTGTGGACTATCAGAGTGTTGATGAAACACAGAAAATGCATTGGGATTGAATACAACAGTCACCATGCGCAGTTTCCTCCATGGGAGAAATGTCTCAAAGGGTTTACGCTTTGATCGTTCCCTGCAAGATCAGTAGTAGTTTAGGATGCACATCTTGAAACATTCCGTAATATGTGGACTATCAGAGTGTTGATGAAACACAGAAATTGCATCGGGATTGAATACAACAGTCACCATGCGCACTTTACTCCACGGGAGTAATATCTCAAACTATCTACGCTTTTGATCGTTCCCTAGAAGACCAGTACTTGTTTCCGATGCACATCTGGTGGCATTCTGTAATGTGTAGTCTATCAGAGTGTTGATGAAACACAGTAATTGCATCGGGATTGAATACAACAGTCACCATGCGCACTTTACTCCATGGGAGTAATGTCACTAACAGTCTACGCTGTGCTCGTTCCCTGGAAGACCAGTAGTAGTTTCCGATGCACATCTGGAGGCTTTCCGTCATCTGTGGACTATCAGAGTGTTGATGAAACACAGAAATTGCAATCGTGATTGAATACAACAGTGACCATGCGCACTTTCCTCCATGGGAGTAATGTCCCAAACAGTCTATGCTTTGATCGTTCCCTGGAAGACCAGTAGTAGTTTCCGATGAACATCTGGAGGCATGCTGAAATCCGTGGACTCTCAGAGGGTTGATGAAAAACAGAAAATGCATTGGGATTGAATACAACATTCACCATGCGCACTTTCCTCCATGGGAGTAATTCTCAAACAGTCTACGCTTTGATCATACTCTGGAAGTCCAGTAGTAGTTTCCGATGCAAATCTGGAGGCATTCTGTAATCTGTGGACTATCAGAGTGTTGATGAAACACAGAAATTGCATCGGGATTGAATACAACAGTCACCATCCGCACTTTCCTCCATCGGAGTAATGTCTCTAACAGTCTACGCAGTGATCGTTCCCTGGAAGACCAGTAGTAGTTTCCGAAGCACATCTGGAGGCTTTCCGTCATCTGTGGACTATCAGAGTGTTGATGAAACACAGAAATTGCATCGTGATTGAATACAACAGTCACCATGCGCACTTTCCTCCATGGGAGTAATATCCCAAACAGTCTATGCTTTGATCGTTCCCTGGAAGAGCAGTAGTAGTTTCCGATGAACATCTGGAGGCATGCTGAAATCTGTGGACTATCAGAGGGTTGATGAAACACAGAAACTGCATCGGGAATGAATACAACAGTCACCATGCGCACTTTCCTCCATGGGAGTAATGTCACTAACAGTCTACGCTTTGATTGTTCCCTGGAAGACCAGTAGTAGTTTCCGATGCACATATGGAGGCTTTCCGTTATCAGTGGACTATTACAGTGTTGATGAAACACAGAAATAGCATCGGGATTTAATACAACAGTCACCATGCGCACTTTCCTTTATGGGAGTAATGTCTCAAACGGTCTAAGCTTTGATCGTTCCCTTAAAGACCAGTAGTAGTTTCCGATGCAAATCTGGTGGCATTCTGTAATCTGTGGACTACCAGAGTATTGATGAAACACAGAAATTGCATCGGGATTGAATACAACATTCACCATCCGCACTTTCCTCCATGGGAGTAATGTCTGAAACAGTCTACGCTTGGATCGTTCCCAGGAAGACCAGTAGTAGCTTCCGATGCACATCTCGTGGCATTCTGTAATCTGTGGACTATCAGAGTGTTGATGAAACACAGAAAATGCATCGGGATTGAATACAACATTCACCATGCGCACTTTCCTCCATGGGAGTAATGTCTCAAGGAGTTTACGCTTTGATCGTACTCTGGAAGTCCAGTAGTAGTTTCCGATGCACATGTGGAGGCATTCTGTAATCTGTGGACTATCAGAGTGTTGATGAACCACAGAAATTGCATCGGGATTGAATGCAACAGTCACCATCCGCACTTTCCTCCATGGGAGTAATGTCTGAAACAGTCTACGCTTGGATCGTTCCCAGGAAGACCAGTAGTAGTTTCCGATGCACATCTCGTGGCATTCTGTAATCTGTGGACTATCAGAGTGTTGATGAAACACAGAAAATGCATTGGGATTGAATACAACATTCACCATGCGCACTTAGCTCCATGGGAGTAATTCTCAAACAGTCTACGCTTTGATCGTACTCTGGAAGTCCAGTAGTAGTTTCCGATGCACATCTGGAGGCATTCTGTAATCTGTGGACTATCAGAGTGTTGATGAAACACAGAAATTGCATCGGGATTGAATACAACAGTCACCATCCGCACTTTCCTCCATGGGAGTAATGTCTCTAACAGTCTACGCAGTGATCGTTCCCTGGAAGACCAGTAGTAGTTTCCGATGCACATCTGGAGGCTTTCCGTCATCTGTGGACTATCAGAGTGTTGATGAAACACAGAAATTGCATCGTGATTGAATACAACAGTCACCATGCGCACTTTCCTCCATGGGAGTAATGTCCCAAACAGTCTATGCTTTGATCGTTCCCTGGAAGAGCAGTAGTAGTTTCCGATGAACATCTGGAGGCATGCTGAAATCTGTGGACTATCAGAGGGTTGATGAAACACAGAAACTGCATCGGGAATGAATACAACAGTCACCATGCGCACTTTCCTCCATGGGAGTAATGTCACTAACAGTCTACGCTTTGATTGTTCCCTGGAAGACCAGTAGTAGTTTCCGATGCACATCTGGAGGCTTTCCGTTATCTGTGGACTATTAGAGTGTTGATGAAACACAGAAATAGCATCGGGATTTAATACAACAGTCACCATGCGCACTTTCCTTTATGGGAGTAATGTCTCAAACGGTCTACGATTTGATCGTTCCCTTAAAGACCAGTAGTAGTTTCCGATGCAAATCTGGTGGCATTCTGTAATCTGTGGACTACCAGAGTGTTGATGAAACACAGAAATTGCATCGGGATTGAATACAACATTCACCATCCGCACTTTCCTCCATGGGAGTAATGTCTGAAACAGTCGACGCTTGGATCGTTCCCAGGAAGACTAGTAGTAGCTTCCGATGCAAATCTCGTGGCATTCTGTAATCTGTGGACTATCAGAAAGTTGATGAAACACAGAAAATGCATTGGGATTCAATACAACATTTACCATGCGCACTTTACTACATGGGAGTAATGTCTCAAGGAGTTTACGCTTTCATCGTACTCTGGAAGTCCAGTAGTAGTTTCCGATGCACATCTGGAGGCATTCTGTAATCTGTGGACTATCAGAGTGTTGATGAACCACAGAAATTGCATCGAAATAGAATACAACAGTCACCATGCACTCCTTCTCCCATGGGAGTAATGTCTGAAACAGTCTACGCTTTGATCGGTCCCTGGAAGACCAGTAGTAGTTTCCGATGCACATCTGGTGGCATTCTGTAATCTGTGGACTATCAGAGTGTTGATGAAACACAGAAATTGCATCGGGATTGAATACAACAATCACCATGCGCACTTTCCCCCACGGGAGGTATGTCTCAAACAGTCTACGCTTTGATCGTTCCCTGGAAGACCAGTAGTAGTTTCCGATGCACATCTGGTGGCGTTCTGTAATCTGTGGACTATCAGAGTGTTGATGAAACACAGAAATTTCATCGGGATTGAATACAACAGTAACCATGCGCACTTTTCTCCACGGGAGATATGTCTCAAACAGTCTACGCTTTGATCGTTCCCTGGAAGACCAGTAGTAGTTTCCGATGCACATCTGGAGGCATTCTGTAATCTGTGGATTATCAGAGTGTTGATGAAACACAGAAATTGCATCGCGATTGAGTACAACAGTCACCATGCGCACTTTCCTCCATGGAAGTAATGTCTCAAAAGGTCTACGCTTTGATCGTTCCCTGGAAGACTAGTAGTACTTTGCAATTAACATCTGGAGGCTTTCTGTAATCTGTGGACTATCAGAGTGTTGATGAAACACAGAAATTGCATCGGGATTGAATGCAACAGTCACCAACCGCACTTTCCTCCATGGGAGTAATGTCTCTAACATTCTACGCAGTGATCGTTCCCTGGAAGACCAGTAATAGTTTCCGATGCACATCTGGATGCTTTCCGTCATCTGTGGACTATCAGAGTGTTGATGAAACACAGAAATTGCATCGTGATTGAATACAACAGTCACCATGGCACTTTCCACCATGGGAGTAATGTCCCAAACAGTCTACGCTTTGATCGTTCCCTGGAAGACCAGTAGTAGTTTCCGATGCACATCTGGTGGCATTCTGTAGTCTGTGGACTATCAGAGTGTTGATGAAACACAGAAAATGCATTGGGATTGAATACAACAGTCACCATGCGCAGTTTCCTCCATGGGAGAAATGTCTCAAAGAGTTTATGCTTTGATCGTTCCCTGCAAGACCAGTAGTAAATTAGGATGCACATCTTGAAACATTCCGTAATATGTGGACTATCAGAGTGTTGATGAAACACAGAAATTGCATCGGGATTGAATACAACAGTCACCATGCGCACTTTACTCCACGGGAGTAATGTCTCAAACTATCTACGCTTTTGATCGTTCCCTGGAAGACCAGTACTTGTTTCCGATGCACATCTGGTGGCATTCTGTAATGTGTAGACTATCAGAGTGTTGATGAAACGCAGTAATTGCATCGGGATTGAATACAACAGTCACCATGCGCACTTTACTCCATGGGAGTAATGTCACTAACAGTCTACGCTGTGCTCGTTCCCTGGAAGACCAGTAGTAGTTTCCGATGCACATCTGGAGGCTTTCCGTCATCTGTGGACTATCAGAGTGTTGATGAAACACAGAAATTGCATCGTGATTGAATACAACAGTCACCATGCGCACTTTCCTCCATGGGAGTAATGTCCCAAACAGTCTATGCTTTGATCGTACCCTGGAAGAGCAGTAGTAGTTTCCGATGAACATCTGGAGGCATTCTGTAATCTGTGGATTATCAGAGTGTTGATGAAACACAGAAACTGCATCGGGATTGAATACAACAGTCACCATGCGCACTTTACTCCATGGGAGTAATGTCACTAACAGTCTACGCTTTGATCGTTCCCTGGAAGACCAGTAGTAGTTTCCGATGCACATCTGGAGGCTTTCCGTTATCCGTGGACTATTAGAGTGTTGATGAAACAAAGAAATAGCATCGGGATTGAATACAACAGTCACCATGCGCACTTTCCTTTATGGGAGTAATGTCTCAAACAGTCTACGCTTTGATCGTTCCCTGAAAGACCAGTAGTAGTTTCCGATGCAAATCTGGTGGCCTTCTGTAATCTGTGGACTACCAGAGTGTTGATGAAACACAGAAATTGCATAGGGATTGAATGCAACAGTCACCATCCGCATTTTCCTCCATGGGAGTAATGTCTGAAACAGTCTACGCTTGGATCGTTCCCAGGAAGACCAGTAGTAGTTTCCGATGCACATCTCGTGGCATTCTGTAATCTGTGGACTATCAGAGTGTTGATGAAACACAGAAAATGCATTGGGATTGAATACAACATTCACCATGCGCACTTTCCTCCATGGGAGTAATTCTCAAACATTCTACGCTTTGATCGTACTCTGGAAGTCCAGTAGTAGTTTCCGATGCACATCTGGAGGCATTCTGTAATCTGTGGACTATCAGAGTGTTGATGAAACACAGAAATTGCATCGGGATTGAATACAACAGTCACCATCCGCACTTTCCTCCATGGGAGTAATGTCTCTAACAGTCTACGCAGTGATCGTTCCCTGGAAGACCAGTAGTAGTTTCCGATGCACATCTGGAGACTTTCCGTCATCTGTGGACTATCAGAGTGTTGATGAAACACAGAAATTGCATCGTGATTGAATACAACAGTCACCATAAGCACTTTCCTCCATGGGAGTAATGTCCCAAACAGTCTATGCTTTGATCGTTCCCTGGAAGAGCAGTAGTACTTTCCGATGAACATCTGGAGGCATGCTGAAATCTGTGGACTATCAGAGGGCTGATGAAACACAGAAACTGCATCGGGAATGAATACAACAGTCACCATGCGCACTTTCCTCCATGGGAGTAATGTCACTAACAGTCTACGCTTTGATTGTTCCCTGGAAGACCAGTAGTAGTTTCCGATGCACATCTGGAGGCTTTCCGTTATCAGTGGACTATTAGAGTGTTGATGAAACACAGATATAGCATCGGGATTTAATACAACAGTCACCATGCGCACTTTCCTTTATGGGAGTAATGTCTCAAACGGTCTACGCTTTGATCGTTCCCTTAAAGACCAGTAGTAGTTTCCGATGCAAATCTGGTGGCATTCTGTAATCTGTGGACTACCAGAGTGTTGATGAAACACAGAAATTGCATCGGGATTGAATACAACATTC
The DNA here is from genome assembly GCF_023897955.1 of Schistocerca gregaria. Lineage (NCBI taxonomy): Eukaryota > Metazoa > Arthropoda > Insecta > Orthoptera > Acrididae > Schistocerca > Schistocerca gregaria. The sequence goes on from NC_064920.1 coordinate 44,861,203, forward strand.
ACCATCCGCACTTTCCTCTATGGGAGTAATGTCTGAAACAGTCTACGCTTGGATCGTTCCCAGGAAGACCAGTAGTAGCTTCCGATGCACATCTCGTGGCATTCTGTAATCTGTGGACTATCAGAGTGTTGATGAAACACAGAAAATGCATCGGGATTGAATACAACATTCACCATGCGCACTTTCCTCCATGGGAGTAATGTCTCAAGGAGTTTACGCTTTGATCGTACTCTGGAAGTCCAGTAGTAGTTTCCGATGCACATGTGGAGGCATTCTGTAATCTGTGGACTATCAGTGTGTTGATGAACCACAGAAATTGCATCGAAATAGAATACAACAGTCACCATGCGCTCCTTCTCCCATGGGAGTAATGTCTGAAACAGTCTACGTTTTGATCGGTCCCTGGAAGGCCAGTAGTAGTTTCCGATGCACATCTGGTGGCATTCTGTAATCTGTGGACTATCAGAGTGTTGATGAAACACAGAAATTGCATCGGGATTGAATACAACAATCACCATGCGCACTTTCCCCCACGGGAGGTATGTCTCAAACAGTCTACGCTTTGATCGTTCCCTGGAAGACCAGTAGTAGTTTCCGATGCACATCTGGTGGCATTCTGTAATCTGTGGACTATCAGAGTGTTGATGAAACACAGAAATTGCATCGGGATTGAATACAAGTCACCGTCCACACTTTCCTCCATGGGAGTAATGTCTCTAACAGTCTACGCTCTGATCGTTCCCTGGAAGACCAGTAGTAGTTTCCGATGCACATCTGGAGGCTTTCCGTCATCTGTGGACTATCAGAGTGTTGATGAAACACAGAAATTGCATCGTGATTGAATACAACAGTCACCATGTGCACTTTCCTCCATGGGAGTACTGTCCCAAACAGTCTATGCTTCGATCGTTCCCTGGAAGAGCAGTAGTAGTTTCCGATGAACATCTGGAGGCATGCTGAAATCTGTGGACTATCAGAGGGTTGATGAAGCACAGAAACTGCATCGGGATTGAATACAAGTCACCATCCGCACTTTCCTCCATGGGAGTAATGTCTCTAACAGTCTACGCTCTGATCGTTCCCTGGAAGACCAGTAGTAGTTTCCGATGCACATCTGGAGGCTTTCCGTCATCTGTGGACTATCAGAGTGTTGATGAAACACAGAAATAGCATCGGGATTGAATACAACAGTCACCATGCGCATTTTCCTTTACGGGAGTAATGTCTCAAACAGTCTACGCTTTGATCGTTCCCTGAAAGACCAGTAGTAGTTTCCGATGCAAATCTGGTGGCATTCTGTAATCTGTGGACTACCAGAGTGTTGATGAAACACAGAAAATGCATCGGGATTGAAAACAACAGTCACCATGCGCACTTCCCTCCATGGGAGTAACTCTCAAACAGTCTACGCTTTGATCGTTCCCTGGAAGACCAGTAGTACTTTCCGATGCACATCTGGTAGCATTCTGTAATCTGTGGATTATCAGAGTGTTGATGAAACACAGAAATTTCATCCGGATTGAATACAACAGTCACCATGCGCACATTCCTCCACGGGAGGTATGTCTCAAACAGTCTACGATTTGATCGTTCCCTGGAAGACCAGTAGTAGTTTCCGATGCACATCTGGAGGTATTCTGTAATCTGTAGACTATGAGAGTGTTGATGAAACACAGAATTTGCATCGGGATTGAATACAACAGTCACCATGCCCACTTTCCTCCATGGGAGTAACTCTCAAACAATCTACGCTTTGATCGTTCCCTGGAAGACCAGTAGTAGTTTCCAATGCAGATCTGGTAGCATTCTGCAATCTGTCGACTATCAGAGTGTTGATGAAAGACAGAAATTTCATCCGGATTGAATACAACAGTCACCATGCGCACTTTCCTCCACGGGAGTAATGTCTCAAACAATCTACGCCTTTGATCGTTCCCTGGAAGACCAGTTGTAGTTTGCGATGCACATATGGTGGCATTCTGTAATGCGTAGACTATCAGAGTGTTGATGAAACACAGTAATTACATCGGGATTGAATACAACAGTCACCATGCGCACTTTCCTCCATGGAAGTAATGTCTCAAACAGTCTACGCTTTGATCGTTCCCTGGAAGACCATTAGTAGATTCCGATGCACATCTGGAGGCATTCTGTAATCTGTGGAGTATCAGAGTGTTGATGAAATACGGAAATTGCATCGGGATTGATTACAACAGTCACCATGCGCACTTTACTCCACGGGAGTAATGTCTCAAACTATCTACGCTTTTGATTGTTCCCTGGAAGACCAGTACTTTTTTCCGATGCACATCTGGTGGCATTCTGTAATGTGTAGACAATCAGAGTGTTGATAAAACAGAGTAATAGCATCGGAATTGAATACAACAGTCACCATGCGCACTTTCCTCCATGGGAGTAATGTCTCTAACAGTCTACGATTTGATCGTTCCCTGGAAGACCAGTAGTATTTTCCGATGCACATCTGGAGGCTTTCTGTAATCTGTGGACTATCAGAGTGCTGATAAAACACAGAAATTCCATCGGGATTGAATACAACAGTCTCCATGCGCAGTTTCCTACATGGCAGTAATGTCTCAAACAGTCTACGCTTTGATCGTTCCCTGGAAGACCAGTAGTAGTTTCCGATGCACATCTGGATGCTTTCCGTAATCTGTGGACTATCAGAGTGTTGATGAAACACAGAAATTGCATCGGGATTGAATAGAACAGACAACATGCGCACTTTCCTCCATGGGAGTAATGTCTCAAACAGTCTACGCTTTGATCGTTCCCTGGAAGACCAGTAGTAGCTTCCGATTAACATCTGGAGGCACTCTGTAATCTGTGGACTATTTGAGTGTTGATGAAACACAGAAATTGCATCGGGATTGAAGACAACAGTCACCATGCGCACTTACCACCATGGGAGTAATGTCCCAAACAGTCTACGCCTTGATCGTTCCCTGGAAGACCAGTAGTTGTTTCCCATGCACATCGGGAGGCATTCTGTAATCTGTGGACTATCAGAGTGTTGATGAAACACAGAAATTGCATCGGGATTGAATACTACATTCACCATGCGCACTTTCCTCCATGGGAGTAGTGTCTCATACAGTCTACGCTTTGATCGTTCCCTGGAAGACCATTAGTAGTTTCCGATGCACATCTGGAGGCATTCTGTAATCTGTGGAGTATCAAAGTGTTGATGAAACACAGAAATTGCATCGGGATTGAATACAACAGTCACCATGCGCAATTTCCCCCATGGGAGTAATTGTCAAACAGTCTACGCTTTGATCGTTCCCAGGAAGACCAGTAGCAGTTTCCGATGCACATCTCGGGGCACTCTGTAATCTGTGGAGTATCAGAGTGTTGATGAAACACAGAGATTGCATCGGGATTGAATACAACAGTCACCATGCGCACTTTCCCCATGGGAGTAATTCTCAAACAGTCTACCCTTTGATCGTTCCCTGGAAGACCAGTAGTAGTTTCCGATGCACATCTGATAGCCTTCTGCAATCTGTGGACTATCAGAGTGTTGATGAAACACAGAAATTTCATCGGGATTGAATACAACAGTCACCATCCGCACTTTCCTCCATGGGAGTAATGTCTGAAACAGTCTACGCTTAGATCGTTCCCAGGAACACAAGTAGTAGTTTCCGATGCACATCTCGTGGCATTCTGTAATCTGTGGACTATCAGAGTGTTGATGAAACACAGAAAATGCATCGGGATTGAATACAACAGTCACCATGCGCACTTCCCTCCATGGGAGTAACTCTCAAACAGTCTACGCTTTGATCGTTCCCTGGAACACCAGTAGTACTTTCCGATGCACATCTGGTAGCATTCTGTAACCTGTGGATTATCAGAGTGTTGATGAAACACAGATATTTCATCTGGATTGAATACAACAGTCACCATGCGCACATTCCTCCACGGGAGGTATGTCTCAAACAGTCTACGCTTTGATCGTTGACTGGAAGACCAGTAATAGTTTCCGATGCACATCTGGAGGTATTCTGTAATCTGTAGACTATGAGAGTGTTGATGAAACACAGAATTTGCATCGGGATTGAATACAACAGTCACCATGCGCACTTTCCTCCATGGGCGTAACTCTCAAACAATCTACGCTTTGATCGTTCCCTGGAAGACCAGTAGTAGTTTCCAATGCACATCTGGTAGCATTCTGTAATCTGTGGACTATCAGAGTGTTGATGAAACACAGAAATTTCATCCGGATTGAATACAACAGTCACCATGCGCACTTTCCTCCACGGGAGTAATGCCTCAAACAATCTACTCCTTTGATCGTTCCCTGGAAGACCAGTAGTAGTTGGCGATGCACATATGGTGGCATTCTGTAATGCGTAGACTATCAGAGTGTTGATGAAACACAGTAATTACATCGGGATTGAATACAACAGTCACCATGCGCACTTTCCTCCATGGGAGTAATGGCCCAAACAGTCTACGCTTTGATCGTTTCCTGGAAGACCAGTAGTAGTTTCCGATTAACATCTGGAGGCATTCTGTAATCTGCGGACTATCAGAGTGTTGATGAAACACAGAAATTGCATCGGGATTGAAGACAACTGCCACCATGCGCACTTTCCACCATGGGAGTAATGTCCCAAACAGTCAACGCTTTGATCGTTCCCTGGAAGACCAGTAGTAGTTTCCGATGCACATCTGGTGGTATTCTCTAATCTGTGGACTATCAGAGTGTTGATGAAACACAGAAATTGCATCGGGATTGAATACAACAGTCACCATCCACACTTTCCTCCATGGGAGTAATGTCTGAAACAGTCTACGCTGGGATCGATCCCAGGGAGACCAGTAGCAGTTTCCGATGCACATCTCGTGGCATTCTGTATTCTGTGGAGTATCAGAGTGTTGATGAAACACAGAAATTGCATCGGGATTGAATACAACAGTCACCATGCGCACTTTCCTCCATGGGAGAAATTCTCAAACAGTCTACGCTTTGATAGTTCCCTGGAAGACCAGTAGTAGTTTCCGATGCTAATCTGGTGGCATTCTGTAATCTGTGGACTATCAGAGTGTTGATGAAACACAGAAATTGCATCGGGAATGAATACAACAGTCAACATGCACACTTTCCTCCACCGGAGGTATGTCTCTAACAGTCTACGCTTTGATCGTTCTATGGAAGACCAGTAGTAGTTTCCGATGCACATCTGGTGTCATTCTGTAATCTGTGGACTATCAGAGTGTTGATGAAACACAGAAATTGCATCGGGATTGAATACTACATTCACCATGGGCACTTTCCTCCATGGGAGTAATGTCTCAAACAGTCTACGCTTTGAACGTTCCCTGGAAGACCATTAGTAGTTTCCGATGCGCATCTGGAGGCATTCTGTAATCTGTGGAGTATCAGAGTGTTGATGAAACACAGAAATTGCATCGGGATTGAATAGAACAGTCACCATGCGCACTTTCCTCCATGGGAGTAACTCTCAAACAGTCTACGCTTTGATCGTTCCCTGGAAGACCAGTAGTAGTTTCCGATGCACATCTGGAGGTATTCTGTAATCTGTAGACTATGAGAGTGTTGATGAAACACAGAATTTGTATCGGGATTGAATACAACAGTCACCATGCGCACTTTCCTCCATGGGAATAATGTATCTAACAGTTTTCTTTTTGATCGTTCCCTGGAAGACCAGTAGTAGTTTCCGATGCACATCTGGAGGCTTTCTGTAATCTGTGGACTATCAAAGTGTTGATGAAACACAGAAATTGCATCGGGATTGAACACAACAGTCACCATCCGCAATTTCCTCCATGGGAGTAATGTCTGAAACAGTCTACGCTTTGATCGTTCCCTGGAAGACCAGTAGCAGTTTCCGATGCACATCTCGTGGCATTCTGTAATTTGTGGACTATCAGAGTGTTGATGAAACACAGAAGCTGCATCGGGATTGAATACAACAATCCCCATGCGCACTTTCCTCCACGGGAGGTATGTCTCAAACAGTCTACGCTTTGATCGTTCCCTGGAAGACCAGTAGTAGTTTCCGATGCACATCTGGTGGTATTCTCTAATCTGTGGACTATCAGAGTGTTGATGAAACACAGAAATTGCATCGGGATTGAATACAACAGTCACCATCCACACTTTCCTCCATGGGAGTAATGTCTGAAACAGTCTACGCTGGGATCGATCCCAGGAAGACCAGTAGCTGTTTCCGATGCACATCTCGTGGCATTCTGTATTCTGTGGAGTATCAGAGTGTTGATGAAACACAGAAATTGCATCGGGATTGAATACAACAGTCACCATGCGCACTTTCCTCCATGGGAGTAATTCTCAAACAGTCTACGCTTTGATAGTTCCCTGGAAGACAAGTAGTAGTTTCCGATGCTAATCTGGTGGCATTCTGTAATCTGTGGACTATCAGAGTGTTGATGAAACACAGAAATTGCATCGGGAATGAATACAACAGTCAACATGCACACTTTCCTCCACCGGAGGTATGTCTCTAACAGTCTACGCTTTGATCGTTCTATGGAAGACCAGTAGTAGTTTCCGATGCACATCTGGTGTCATTCTGTAATCTGTGGACTATCAGAGTGTTGATGAAACACAGAAATTGCATCGGGATTGAATACTACATTCACCATGGGCACTTTCCTCCATGGGAGTAATGTCTCAAACAGTCTACGCTTTGAACGTTCCCTGGAAGACCATTAGTAGTTTCCGATGCGCATCTGGGGGCATTCTGTAATCTGTGGAGTATCAGAGTGTTGATGAAACACAGAAATTGCATCGGGATTGAATAGAACAGTCACCATGCGCACTTTCCTCCATGGGAGTAACTCTCAAACAGTCTACGCTTTGATCGTTCCCTGGAAGACCAGTAGTAGTTTCCGATGCACATCTGGAGGTATTCTGTAATCTGTAGACTATGAGAGTGTTGATGAAACACAGAATTTGTATCGGGATTGAATACAACAGTCACCATGCGCACTTTCCTCCATGGGAATAATGTATCTAAGAGTTTTCTTTTTGATCGTTCCCTGGAAGACCAGTAGTAGTTTCCGATGCACATCTGGAGGCTTTCTGTAATCTGTGGACTATCAAAGTGTTGATGAAACACAGAAATTGCATCGGGATTGAACACAACAGTCACCATCCGCAATTTCCTCCATGGGAGTAATGTCTGAAACAGTCTACGCTTTGATCGTTCCCTGAAAGACCAGTAGCTGTTTCCGATGCACATCTCGTGGCATTCTGTAATTTGTGGACTATCAGAGTGTTGATGAAACACAGAAAATGCATCGGGATTGAATACAACAGTCACCATGCGCACTTTCCTCCATGGGAGTAATGTCTCTAACAGTCTACGCTTTTATCGTTCCCTGGAAGACCAGTAGTAGTTTCCGATGCACATCTGGAGGCTTTCCGTCATCTGTGGACTATCAGAGTGTTGATGAATCACAGAAATTGCATCGGGATTGAATACAACAGTCACCATGCGCACTTTCCTCCATGGGAGTAATATCTCTAACAGTCTACGCTTTGATCGTTCCCTGGAAGACCAGTAGTAGTTTCCTATGCACATCTGGAGGCTTTCCGTTATCTGTGGACTATCAGAGTGTTGATGAAACACATAAATAGCATCGGGATTGAATACAACAGTCACCATGCGCACTTTACTTTATGGGAGCAATGTCTCAAACAGTCTACGCTTTCATCGTTCCCTGAAAGACCAGTAGTAGTTTCCAATGCAAATCCGGTGGCATTCTGTATTCTGAGGACAACCAGAGTGTTGATGAAACACAGAAATTTCATCGGGATTGAATACAACAGTCACCATCCGCACTTTCCTCCAAGGGAGTAATGTCTGAACAGTCTACGTTTGGATCGTTCCCAGGGAGACCAGTAGTAGTTTCCGATGCACATCTCGTGGCTTTCTGTAATCTGCGGACTATCAGAGGGTTGATGAAACAAAGAAAATGCATCGGGATTGAATACAAGATTAACCATGCGCACTTTCCTCCATGGGATTAATGTCTCAAGGAGTTTACGCTTTGATCGTACTCTGGAGGTCCAGTAGTAGTTTCCGATGCATATCTGGAGGCATTCTGTAATCTGTGGACTATCAGAGTGTTGATGAAACACAGATATTGCATCGAAATTGAATACAACTGTCACCATGTGCACTTTCTTCCATGGGAGTAATGTCTGAAACAGTCTACGCTTTGATCGTTCCCTGGAAGACCAGTAGTAGTTTCCGATGCACATCTGGAGGCATTCTGTAATCTGTGGACTATCAGAGTGTTGATGAAACACAGAAATTGCATCGGGATTGAATAGAACAGTCACCATGCGCACATTCTTCCATAAAAGTAATGTCTCAAAGAGTCTACCCTTTGATCCTTCCCTGGAAGAGCAGTAGTAGTTTCCGATGCACATCTCGTGGCATTCTGTAATCTGTGGACTATCAGAGTGTTGATGAACACAGAAAATGCTTCGGGATTGAATACAACAGTCACCATGCGCACTTCCCTCCATGGGAGTAACTCTGAAACAGTCTACGCTTTGATCGTTCCCTGGAAGACCAGTAGTAGTTTCCGATGCACATCTGGTAGCATTCTGTTATCTGTGGACTATCAGAGTGTTGATGAAACACAGATATTTCATCCGGATTGAATACAACAGTCACCATGCGCACATTCCTCCACGGGAGGTATGTCTCAAACAGTTTACGCTCTGATCGTTCCCTGGAAGACCAGTAGTAGTTTCCGATTAACATCTGGAGGCATTCTGTAATCTGCGGACTATCAGAGTGTTGATGAAACACAGAAATTGCATCGGGATTGAAGACAACTGCCACCATGCGCACTTTCCACCATGGGAGTAATGTCCCAAACAGTCAACGCTTTGATCGTTCCCTGGAAGACCAGTAGTTGTTTCCGATGCACATCGGGAGGCATTCTGTAATCTGTGGACTATCAGAGTGTTGATGAAACACAGAAATTGCATCGGGATTGAATACTACATTCACCATGCGCACTTTTCTCTATGGGAGTAATGTCTCAAACAGTCTACGCTTTGATCGTTCCCTGGAAGACCATTAGCAGTTTCCGATGCACATCTGGAGGCATTCTGTAATCTGTGGAGTATCAGAGTGTTGATGAAACACAGAAATTGCATCGGGATTGAATACAACAGTCACCATGCGCACTTTCCTCCATGGAAGTAATTCTCAAACAGTCTACGCTTTGATCGTTCCCTGGAAGACCAGTAGTAGTTTCCGATGCACATCTGGTGGCATTCTGTAATCTGTGGACTATCAGAGTGTTGATGAAACACAGAAGCTGCATCGGGATTGAATACAACAATCCCCATGCGCACTTTCCTCCACGGGAGGTATGTCTCAAACAGTCTACGCTTTGATCGTTCCCTGGAAGACCAGTAGTAGTTTCCGATGCACATCTGGTGGTATTCTCTAATCTGTGGACTATCAGAGTGTTGATGAAACACAGAAATTGCATCGGGATTGAATACAACAGTCACCATCCACACTTTCCTCCATGGGAGTAATGTCTGAAACAGTCTACGCTGGGATCGATCCCAGGAAGACCAGTAGCAGTTTCCGATGCACATCTCGTGGCATTCTGTATTCTGTGGAGTATCAGAGTGTTGATGAAACACAGAAATTGCATCGGGATTGAATACAACAGTCACCATGCGCACTTTCCTCCATGGGAGAAATTCTCAAACAGTCTACGCTTTGATAGTTCCCTGGAAGACCAGTAGTAGTTTCCGATGCTAATCTGGTGGCATTCTGTAATCTGTGGACTATCAGAGTGTTGATGAAACACAGAAATTGCATCGGGAATGAATACAACAGTCAACATGCACACTTTCCTCCACCGGAGGTATGTCTCTAACAGTCTACGCTTTGATCGTTCTATGGAAGACCAGTAGTAGTTTCCGATGCACATCTGGTGTCATTCTGTAATCTGTGGACTATCAGAGTGTTGATGAAACACAGAAATTGCATCGGGATTGAATACTACATTCACCATGGGCACTTTCCTCCATGGGAGTAATGTCTCAAACAGTCTACGCTTTGAACGTTCCCTGGAAGACCATTAGTAGTTTCCGATGCGCATCTGGAGGCATTCTGTAATCTGTGGAGTATCAGAGTGTTGATGAAACACAGAAATTGCATCGGGGTTGAATAGAACAGTCACCATGCGCACTTTCCTCCATGGGAGTAACTCTCAAACAGTCTACGCTTTGATCGTTCCCTGGAAGACCAGTAGTAGTTTCCGATGCACATCTGGAGGTATTCTGTAATCTGTAGACTATGAGAGTGTTGATGAAACACAGAATTTGTATCGGGATTGAATACAACAGTCACCATGCGCACTTTCCTCCATGGGAATAATGTATCTAACAGTTTTCTTTTTGATCGTTCCCTGGAAGACCAGTAGTAGTTTCCGATGCACATCTGGAGGCTTTCTGTAATCTGTGGACTATCAAAGTGTTGATGAAACACAGAAATTGCATCGGGATTGAACACAACAGTCACCATCCGCAATTTCCTCCATGGGAGTAATGTCTGAAACAGTCTACGCTTTGATCGTTCCCTGGAAGACCAGTAGCAGTTTCCGATGCACATCTCGTGGCATTCTGTAATTTGTGGACTATCAGAGTGTTGATGAAACACAGAAGCTGCATCGGGATTGAATACAACAATCCCCATGCGCACTTTCCTCCACGGGAGGTATGTCTCAAACAGTCTACGCTTTGATCGTTCCCTGGAAGACCAGTAGTAGTTTCCGATGCACATCTGGTGGTATTCTCTAATCTGTGGACTATCAGAGTGTTGATGAAACACAGAAATTGCATCGGGATTGAATACAACAGTCACCATCCACACTTTCCTCCATGGGAGTAATGTCTAAAACAGTCTACGCTGGGATCGATCCCAGGAAGACCAGTAGCTGTTTCCGATGCACATCTCGTGGCATTCTGTATTCTGTGGAGTATCAGAGTGTTGATGAAGCACAGAAATTGCATCGGGATTGAATACAACAGTCACCATGCGCACTTTCCTCCATGGGAGTAATTCTCAAACAGTCTACGCTTTGATAGTTCCCTGGAAGACCAGTAGTAGTTTCTGATGCTAATCTGGTGGCATTCTGTAATCTGTGGACTATCAGAGTGTTGATGAAACACAGAAATTGCATCGGGAATGAATACAACAGTCAACATGCACACTTTCCTCCACCGGAGGTATGTCTCTAACAGTCTACGCTTTGATCGTTCTATGGAAGACCAGTAGTAGTTTCCGATGCACATCTGGTGTCATTCTGTAATCTGTGGACTATCAGAGTGTTGATGAAACACAGAAATTGCATCGGGATTGAATACTACATTCACCATGGGCACTTTCCTCCATGGGAGTAATGTCTCAAACAGTCTACGCTTTGAACGTTCCCTGGAAGACCATTAGTAGTTTCCGATGCGCATCTGGGGGCATTCTGTAATCTGTGGAGTATCAGAGTGTTGATGAAACACAGAAATTGCATCGGGATTGAATAGAACAGTCACCATGCGCACTTTCCTCCATGGGAGTAACTCTCAAACAGTCTACGCTTTGATCGTTCCCTGGAAGACCAGTAGTAGTTTCCGATGCACATCTGGAGGTATTCTGTAATCTGTAGACTATGAGAGTGTTGATGAAACACAGAATTTGTATCGGGATTGAATACAACAGTCACCATGCGCACTTTCCTCCATGGGAATAATGTATCTAAGAGTTTTCTTTTTGATCGTTCCCTGGAAGACCAGTAGTAGTTTCCCATGCACATCTGGAGGCTTTCTGTAATCTGTGGACTATCAAAGTGTTGATGAAACACAGAAATTGCATCGGGATTGAACACAACAGTCACCATCCGCAATTTCCTCCATGGGAGTAATGTCTGAAACAGTCTACGCTTTGATCGTTCCCTGGAAGACCAGTAGCTGTTTCCGATGCACATCTCGTGGCATTCTGTAATTTGTGGACTATCAGAGTGTTGATGAAACACAGAAAATGCATCGGGATTGAATACAACAGTCACCATGCGCACTTTCCTCCATGGGAGTAATGTCTCTAACAGTCTACGCTTTTATCGTTCCCTGGAAGACCAGTAGTAGTTTCCGATGCACATCTGGAGGCTTTCCGTCATCTGTGGACTATCAGAGTGTTGATGAATCACAGAAATTGCATCGGGATTGAATACAACAGTCACCATGCGCACTTTCCTCCATGGGAGTAATATCTCTAACAGTCTACGCTTTGATCGTTCCCTGGAAGACCAGTAGTAGTTTCCTATGCACATCTGGAGGCTTTCCGTTATCTGTGGACTATCAGAGTGTTGATGAAACACAGAAATAGCATCGGGATTGAATACAACAGTCACCATGCGCACTTTACTTTATGGGAGCAATGTCTCAAACAGTCTACGCTTTCATCGTTCCCTGAAAGACCAGTAGTAGTTTCCAATGCAAATCCGGTGGCATTCTGTATTCTGAGGACAACCAGAGTGTTGATGAAACACAGAAATTTCATCGGGATTGAATACAACAGTCACCATCCGCACTTTCCTCCAAGGGAGTAATGTCTGAACAGTCTACGCTTGGATCGTTCCCAGGGAGACCAGTAGTAGTTTCCGATGCACATCTCGTGGCTTTCTGTAATCTGCGGACTATCAGAGGGTTGATGAAACAAAGAAAATGCATCGGGATTGAATACAAGATTAACCATGCGCACTTTCCTCCATGGGATTAATGTCTCAAGGAGTTTACGCTTTGATCGTACTCTGGAGGTCCAGTAGTAGTTTCCGATGCACATCTGGAGGCATTCTGTAATCTGTGGACTATCAGAGTGTTGATGAAACACAGATATTGCATCGAAATTGAATACAACTGTCACCATGTGCACTTTCTTCCATGGGAGTAATGTCTGAAACAGTCTACGCTTTGATCGTTCCCTGGAAGACCAGTAGTAGTTTCCGATGCACATCTGGAGGCATTCTGTAATCTGTGGACTATCAGAGTGTTGATGAAACACAGAAATTGCATCGGGATTGAATAGAACAGTCACCATGCGCACATTCTTCCATAAAAGTAATGTCTCAAAGAGTCTACCCTTTGATCCTTCCCTGGAAGACCAGTAGTAGTTTCCGATGCACATCTCGTGGCATTCTGTAATCTGTGGACTATCAGAGTGTTGATGAACACAGAAAATGCTTCGGGATTGAATACAACAGTCACCATGCGCACTTCCCTCCATGGGAGTAACTCTGAAACAGTCTACGCTTTGATCGTTCCCTGGAAGACCAGTAGTAGTTTCCGATGCACATCTGGTAGCATTCTGTTATCTGTGGACTATCAGAGTGTTGATGAAACACAGATATTTCATCCGGATTGAATACAACAGTCACCATGCGCACATTCCTCCACGGGAGGTATGTCTCAAACAGTTTACGCTCTGATCGTTCCCTGGAAGACCAGTAGTAGTTTCCGATGCACATCTGGAGGTATTCTGTAATCTGTAGACTATGAGAGTGTTGATGAAACACAGAATTTGCATCGGGATTGAATACAACAGTCACCATGCGCACTTTCCTCCATGGGAGTAACTCTCAAACAATCTACGCTTTGATCGTTCCCTGGAAGACCAGTAGTAGTTTCCAATGCACATCCGGTAGCATTCTGTAATCTGTGGACTATCAGAGTGTTGATGAAACACAGAAATTGCATCGGGATTGAATACAACAGTCACCATGCGCACTTTCCTCCATGGGAGTAATGGCCCAAACAATCTACGCTTTGATCGTTCCCTGGAAGACCAGTTTTAGCTTCCGATTAACATCTGGAGGCATTCTGTAATCTGTGGACAATCAGAGTGTTGATGAAACACAGAAATTGCATCGGGATTGAAGACAACAGCCACCATGCGCACTTTCCACCATGGGAGTTATGTCCCAAACAGTCTACGCTTTGATCGTTCCCTGGAAGACCAGTAGTTGTTTCCGATGCACATCGGGAGGCATTCTGTAATCTGTGGACTATCAGAGTGTTGATGAAACACAGAAATTGCATCGGGATTGAATACTACATTCACCATGCGCACTTTCCTCCATGGGAGTAATGTCTCAAACAGTCTACGCATTGATCGTTCCCTGGAAGACCATTAGTAGTTTCCGATGCACATCTGGAGGCATTCTGTAATCTTTGGAGTATCAGAGTGTTGATGAAACACAGAAATTGCATCGGGATTCAATACAACAGTCACCATGCGCACTATCCTCCATGGGAGTAATTCTCAAACAGTCTACGGTTTGATCGTTCCCTGGAAGACCAGTAGTAGTTTCCGATGCACATCTGGTGGCATTCTGTAATCTGTGGACTATCAGAGTGTTGATGAAACACAGAAACTGCATCGGGATTGAATACAACAATCACCATGCGCACTTTCCTCCTCTGGATGTATGTCTCAAACAGTCTACGCTTTGATCGCTCCCTGGAAGACCAGTAGTAGTTTCCGATGCACATCTGGCGGTATTCTCTAATCTGTGGACTATCAGAGTGTTGATGAAACACAGAAATTGGTTCGGGATTGAATACAACAATCACCATCCACACTTTCCTACATGGGAGTAATGTCTGAAACAGTCTACGCTTGGATCGATCCCAGGAAGACCAGTAGCAGTTTTCGATGCACATCTCGTGGCATTCTGTAATCTGTGGAGTATCAGAGTGTTGATGAAACACAGAAATTGCATCGGGATTGAATACAACAGTCACCATGCGCACTTTCGTCCATGGGAGTAATTCTCAAACAGTCTACGCTATGATCGTTCCCTGGAAGACCAGTAGTAGTTCATTAATACCAGTAGCAGTTTTCGATGCACATCTCGTGGCATTCTGTAATCTGTGGAGTATCAGAGTGTTGATGAAACACAGAAATTGCATCGGGATTGAATACAACAGTCACCATGCGCACTTTCCTCCATGGGAGTAATTCTCAACCAGTGTACGCTTTGATCGTTCCCTGGAAGACCAGTAGTAGTTTCCGATGGTAATCTGGTGGCAATCTGTAATCTGTGGTCTATCAGAGTGTTGATGAAACACAGAAATTGCATCGGGAATGAATACAACAGTCAACATGCACACTTTCCTCCACGGGATGTATGTCTCTAACAGTCTACGCTTTGATCGTTCCCTGGAAGACCAGTAGTAGTTTCCGATGCACATCTGGTGGCATTCTGTAATCTGTGGACTATCAGAGTGTTGATGAAACACAGAAATTGCATCGGGATTGAATACTACATTCACCATGCGCACTTTCCTCCATGGGAGTAATGTCTCAAACAGTCTACGCTTTGATCGTTCCCTGGAAGACCATTAGTAGTTTCCGATGCGCATCTGGAGGCATTCTGTAATCTGTGGAGTATCAGAGTGTTGATGAAACACAGAAATTGCATCGGGATTGAATAGAACAGTAACCATGCGCACTTTCCTCCATGGGAGTAATTCTCAAACAGTCTACGCTTTGATCTTTCCCTGGAAGACCAGTAGTAGTTTCCGATGCACATCTGGTGGCATTCTGTAATCTGTGGACCATCAGAGTGTTGATGAAACACAGAAATTGCATCGGGATTGAATACAACAATCACCATGCGCACTTTCCTCCACGTGAGGTATGTCTCAAACACTCTACGCTCTGATCGTTCCCTGGAAGACCAGTAGTAGTTTCCGATGAACATCTGGAGGTATTCTGTAATCTGTAGACTATGAGAGTGTTGATGAAACACAGAATTTGCATCGGGATTGAATACAACAGTCACCATGCGCACTCTCCTCCATGGGAGTAACTCTCAAACAATCTACGCTTTGATCGTTCCCTGGAAGACCAGTAGTAGTTTCCAATCCACATCTGGTAGCATTCTGTAATCTATGGACTATCAGAGTGTTGATGAAACACAGAAATTGCATCGGGATTCAACACAACAGTAACCATTTGCACTTTCCTCCATGGGAGTAATTCTCAAACAGTCTACGGTTTGATCGTTCCCTGGAAGACCAGTAGTAGTTTCAATTTCACATCTGGAGGCATTCTGTAGTCTGTGGACTATCAGAGTGTTGATGAAACGCAGAAATTGCATCGGGATAGAATGCAACAGTCACCATGCGCACTTTACTCCATTGGAGTAATGTCTCAAACAGTCTACGCTTTGATCGTTCCCTGGAAGACCAGTAGTAGTTTCCGATGCACATCTGGCGGTATTCTCTAATCTGTGGACTATCAGAGTGTTGATGAAACACAGAAATTCGATCGGGATTGAATACAACAGTCACCATCCACACTTTCCTCCATGGGAGTAATGTCTGAAACATTCTACGCTTGTATCGATCCCAGGAAGACCAGTAGCAGTTTTCGATGCACATCTCGTGGCATTCTGTAATCTGTGGAGTATCAGAGTGTTGATGAAACACAGAAATTGCATCGGGAATGAATACAACAGTCACCATGCACACTTTCCTCCATGGGAGTAATTCTCAACCAGTCTACGCTTTGATCGTTCCCTGGAAGACCAGTAGTAGTTTCCGATGGTAATCTGGTGGCATTCTGTAATCTGTGGACTATCAGAGTGTTGATGAAACACAGAAATTGCATCGGGAATGAATACAACAGTCAACATGCGCACTTGCCTCCACGGGAGGTATGTCTCTAACAGTCTAAACTTTGATCGTTCCCTAGAAGACCAGTAGTAGTTTCCGATGCACATCTGGTGGCATTCTGTAATCTGTGGACTATCAGAGTGTTGATGAAACACAGAAATTGCATCGGGATTGAATACTACATTCACCATGCGCACTTTCCTCCATGGGAGTAATGTCTCAAACAGTCTACGTTTTGATCGTTCCCTGGAAGACCATTAGTAGTTTCCGATGCGCATCTGGAGGCATTCTGTAATCTGTGGACTATCAGAGTGTTGATGAAACACAGAAATTGCATCGGGATTGAATACAACAGTAACCATGCGCACTTTCCTCCATGGGAGTAATTCTCAAACAGTCTACGCTTTGATCGTTCCCTGGAAGACCAGTAGTAGTTTCCGATGCACATCTGGTGGCAATCTGTAATCTGTGGACTATCAGAGTGTTGATGAAACACAGAAACTGCATCGGGATTGAATACAACAATCACCATGCGCACTTTCCTCCACGGGAGGTATGTCTCAAACAGTCTACGCTTTGATCATTCCCTGGAAGACCAGTAGTAGTTTCCGATGCACATCTGGTGGTATTCTCTAATCTGTGGACTATCAGAGTGTTGATGAAACACAGAAATTGCATCGGGATTGAATACAACAATCACCATGCGCACTTTCCTCCACGTGAGGTATGTCTCAAAGAGTCTACGCTTTGATCGTTCCCTGGAAGACCAGTAGTAGTTTCCGATGCACATCTGGTGGCATTCTGTAATCTGTGGACTATCAGAGTGTTGATGAAACACAGAAATTGCATCGGGATTCAATACAACAGTCACCATCCGCACTTTCCTCCATGGGAGTAATGTCTGAAACAGTATACGCTTGAATTGTTCCCAGGAAGACCAGTAGCAGTTTACAATGCACATCTCGTGGCATTCTGTAATCTGTGGAGTATCAGAGTGTTGATGAAACACAGAAATTGCATCGGGATTTAATACAACAGTCACCATGCGCACATTCTTCCATGGGAGTAATTCTCAAACAGTCAACGCTTTGATCGTTCCCTGGAAGACCAGTAGTAGTTTCCGTTGCACATCTGGTGGCATTCTGTAATCTGTGGACCATCAGAGTGTTGATGAAACACAGAAATTGCATCGGGATTGAATACAACAATCACCATGCGCACTTTCCTCCACGTGAGGTATGTCTCAAAGAGTCTACGCTTTGATCGTTCCCTGGAAGACCAGTAGTAGTTTCCGATGCACATCTGGTGGCATTCTGTAATCTGTGGACTATCAGAGTGTTGATGAAACACAGAAATTGCATCGGGATTCAATACAACAGTCACCATCCGCACTTTCCTCCATGGGAGTAATGTCTGAAACAGTATACGCTTGAATTGTTCCCAGGAAGACCAGTAGCAGTTTCCGATGCACATCTCGTGGCACTCTGTAATCTGTGGAGTATCAGAGTGTTGATGAAACACAGAAATTGCATCGGGATTGAATACTACAATCACCATGCGCACTTTCCTCCACGTGAGGTATGTCTCAAACAGTCTACGCTCTGATCGTTCCCTGGAAGACCAGTAGTAGTTTCCGATGCACATCTGGAGGTATTCTGTAATCTGTAGACTATGAGAGTGTTGATGAAACACAGAATTTGCATCGGGATTGAATACAACAGCCACCATGCGCACTTTCCTCCATGGGAGTAACTCTCAAACAATCTACGCTTTGATCGTTCCCTGGAAGACCAGTAGTAGTTTCCAATGCACATCTGGTAGCATTCTGTAATCTGTGGACTATCAGAGTGTTGATGAAACACAGAAATTGCATCGGGATTGAATACAACAGTCACCATGCGCACTTTCCTCCATGGGAGTAATGGCCCAAACAGTCTACGATTTGATCGTTCCCTGGAAGACCATTAGTAGTTTCCTATGCACATCTGGAGTCAATCTGTAATCTGTGGAGTATCAGAGTGTTGATGAAACACAGAAATTGCATCGGGATTCAATACAACAGTTACCATGCGCACTTTCCTCCATGGGAGTAATTCTCAAACAGTCTACGGTTTGATCGTTCCCTGGAAGACCAGTAGTAGTTTCCGATGCACATCTGGTGGCATTCTGTAATGTGTGGACTATCAGAGTGTTGATGAAACACAGAAACTGCATCGGGATTGAATACAACAATCACCATGCGCACTTTCCTCCACGGGATGTATGTCTCAAACAGTCTACGCTTTGATCGTTCCCTGGAAGACCAGTAGTAGTTTCTGATGCACATCTGGCGGTATTCTCTAATCTGTGGACTATCAGAGTGTTGATGAAACACAGAAATTGGATCGGGATTGAATACAACAGTCACCATCCACACTTTCCTCCATGGGAGTAATGTCTGAAACAGTCTACGCTTGGATCGATCCCAGGAAGACCAGTAGCAGTTTTCGATGCACATCTCGTGGCATTCTGTAATCTGTGGAGTATCAGAGTGTTGATGAAACACAGAAACTGCATCGGGATTGAATACAACAGTCACCATGCGCACTTTCCTCCATGGGAGTAATTCTCAACCAGTCTACGCGTTGATCGTTCCCTGGAAGACCAGTAGTAGTTTCCGATGGTAATCTGGTGGCATTCTGTAATCTGTGGACTATCAGAGTGTTGATGAAACACAGAAATTGCATCGGGAATGAATACAACAGTCAACATGCACACCTTCCTCCACGGGAGGTATGTCTCTAACAGTCTACGCTTTGATCGTTCCCTGGAAGACCAGTAGTAGTTTCCGATGCACATCTGGTGGCATTCTGTAATCTGTGGACTATCGGAGTGTTGATGAAACACAGAAATTGCATCGGGATTGAATACTACATTCACCATGCGCACTTTCCTCCATGGGAGTAATGTCTCAAACAGTCTACGCTTTGATCGTTCCCTGGAAGACCATTAGTAGTTTCCGATGCGCATCTGGAGGCATTCTGTAATCTGTGGAGTATCAGAGTGTTGATGAAACACAGAAATTGCATCGGGATTGAATACAACAGTAACCATGCGCACTTTCCTCCATGGGAGTAATTCTCAAACAGTCTACACTTTGATCGTTCCCTGGAAGACCAGTAGTAGTTTCCGATGCACATCTGGTGGCAATCTGTAATCTGTGGACTATCAGAGTGTTGATGAGACACGGATACTGCATCGGGATTGAATACAACAATCACCATGCGCACTTTCCTCCACGGGATGTATGTCTCAAACAGTCTACGCTTTGATCGTTCCCTGGAAGACCAGTAGTAGTTTCCGATGCACATCTGGCGGTATTCTCTAATCTGTGGACTATCAGAGTGTTGATGAAACACAGAAATTGCATCGGGATTGAATACAACAGTCACCATCCACACTTTCCTCCATGGGAGTAATGTCTGAAACAGTCTACGCTTGGATCGATCCCAGGAAGACCAGTAGCAGTTTTCGATGCACATCTCGTGGCATTCTGTAATCTGTGGAGTATCAGAGTGTTGATGAAACACAGAAATTGCATCGGGATTGAATACAACAGTCACCATGCGCACTTTCCTCCATGGGAGTAATTCTCAACAAGTCTACGCTTTGATCGTTCCCTGGAAGACCAGTAGTAGTTTCCGATGGTAATCTGGTGGCATTCTGTAATCTGTGGACCATCAGAGTGTTGATGAAACACAGAAATTGCATCGGGATTCAATACAACAATCACCATGCGCACTTACCTCCACGTGAGGTATGTCTCAAATAGTCTACGCTTTGATCGTTCCCTGGAAGACCAGTAGTAGTTTCCGATGCACATCTGGTGGCACTCTGTAATCTGTGGACTATCAGAGTGTTGATGAAACAAAGAAATTGCATCGCGATTCAATACAACAGTCACCATCCGCACTTTATTCCATGGGAGTAATGTCTGAAACAGTATACGCTTGAATTGTTCCCAGGAAGACCAGTAGCAGTTTCCGATGCACATCTCGTGGCACTCTGTAATCTGTGGAGTATCAGAGTGTTGATGAAACACAGAAATTGCATCGGGATTGAATACAACAGTCACCATGCGCACTTTCCTCCATGGGAGTAACTCTCAAACAGTCTACGCTTTGATCGTTCCCTGGAAGACCAGTAGTAGTTTCCGATGCACATCTGGAGGTATTCTGTAATCTGTAGACTATGAGAGTGTTGATGAAACACAGAATTTGGATCGGGATTGAATACAACAGTCACCATGCGCATTTTCCTCCATGGGAATAATGTATCTAACAGTTTTCGCTTTGATCGTTCCCTGGAAGACCAGTAGTATTTTCCGATGCACATCTGGAGGCTTTCTGTAATCTGTGGACTATCAGAGTGTTGATGAAACACAGAAATTGCATCGGGATTGAACACAACAGTCACCATCCGCACTTTCCTCCATGGGAGTAATGTCTGAAACAGTCTACGCATTGATCGTTCCCTGGAAGACCATTAGTAGTTTCCGATGCACATCTGTAGGTATTCTGTAATCTGTAGACTATGAGAGTGTTGATGAAACACAGAATTTGCATCGGGATTGAATACAACAGCCACCATGCGTACTTTCCTCCATGGGAGTAACTCTCAAACAATCTACGCTTTGATCGTTCCCTGGAAGACCAGTAGTAGTTTCCAATGCACATCTGGTAGCATTCTGTAATCTGTGGACTATCAGAGTGTTGATGAAACACAGAAATTGCATCGGGATTGAATACAACAGTCACCATGCGCACTTTCCTCCATGGGAGTAATGGCCCAAACAATCTACGCTTTGATCGTTCCCTGGAAGACCAGTTGTAGCTTCCGTTTAACATCTGGAGGCATTCTGTAATCTGTGGACAATCAGAGTGTTGATGAAACACAGAAATTGCATCGGGATTGAATACAACAGCCACCATGCGCACTCTCCACCATGGGAGTTATGTCCCAAACAGTCTACGCTTTGATCGTTCCCTGGAAGACCAGTAGTTGTTTCCGATGCACATCGGGAGGCATTCTGTAATCTGTGGACTATCAGAGTGTTGATGAAACACAGAAATTGCATCGGGATTGAATACTACATTCACCATGCGCACTTTCCTCCGTGGGAGTAATGTCTCAAACAGTCTACGCATTGATCGTTCCCTGGAAGACCATTAGTAGTTTCCGATGCACATCTGGAGGCAATCTGTAATCTGTGGAGTATCAGAGTGTTGATGAAACACAGAAATTGCATCGGGATTCAATACAACAGTCACCATGCGCACTTTCCTCCATGGGAGTAATTCTCAAACAGTCTACGGTTTGATCGTTCCCTGGAAGACCAGTAGTAGTTTCCGATGCACATCTGGTGGCATTCTGTAATCTGTGGACTATCAGAGTGTTGATGAAACACAGAAACTGCATCGGGATTGAATACAACAATCACCATGCGCACTTTCCTCCACGGGATGTATGTCTCAAACAGTCTACGCTTTGATCGTTCCCTGGAAGACCAGTAGTAGTTTCCGATGCACATCTGGCGGTATTCTCTAATCTGTGGACTATCAGAGTGTTGATGAAACACAGAAATTGCATCGGGATTGAATACAACAGTTACCATCCACACTTTCCTCCATGGGAGTAATGTCTGAAACAGTCTACGCTTGGATCGATCCCAGGAAGACCAGTAGCAGTTTTCGATGCACATCTCGTGGCACTCTGTAATCTGTGGAGTATCAGAGTGTTGATGAAACACAGAAATTGCATCGGGATTGAATACAACAGTCACCATGCGCACTTTCCTCCATGGGAGTAATTCTCAACCAGTCTACGCTTTGATCGTTCCCTGGAAGACCAGTAGTAGTTTCCGATGGTAATCTGGTGGGATTCTGTAATCTGTGGACCATCAGAGTGTTGATGAAACACAGAAATTGCATCGGGATTGAATACAACAATCACCATGCGCACTTACCTCCACGTGAGGTATGTCTCAAATAGTCTACGCTTTGATCGTTCCCTGGAAGACCAGTAGTAGTTTCCGATGCACATCTGGTGGCATTCTGTAATCTGTCGACTATCAGAGTGTTGATGAAACACAGAAATTGCATCGCGATTCAATACAACAGTCACCATCCGCACTTTATTCCATGGGAGTAATGTCTGAAACAGTATACGCTTGAATTGTTCCCAGGAAGACCAGTAGCAGTTTCCGATGCACATCTCGTGGCACTCTGTAATCTGTGGAGTATCAGAGTGTTGATGAAACACAGAATTTGCATCGGGATTGAATACAACAGCCACCATGCGTACTTTCCTCCATGGGAGTAACTCTCAAACAATCTACGCTTTGATCGTTCCCTGGAAGACCAGTAGTAGTTTCCAATGCACATCTGGTAGCATTCTGTAATCTGTGGACTATCAGAGTGTTGATGAAACACAGAAATTGCATCGGGATTGAATACAACAGTCAGCATGCGCACTTTCCTCCATGGGAGTAATGGCCCAAACAATCTACGCTTTGATCGTTCCCTGGAAGACCAGTTGTAGCTTCCGATTAACATCTGGAGGCATTCTGTAATCTGTGGACAATCAGAGTGTTGATGAAACACAGAAATTGCATCGGGATTGAATACAACAGCCACCATGCGCACTCTCCACCATGGGAGTTATGTCCCAAACAGTCTACGCTTTGATCGTTCCCTGGAAGACTAGTAGTTGTTTCCGATGCACATCGGGAGGCATTCTGTAATCTGTGGACTATCAGAGTGTTGATGAAACACAGAAATTGCATCGGGATTGAATACTACATTCACCATGCGCACTTTTCTCCATGGGAGTAATTCTCAAACAGTCTACGGTTTGATCGTTCCCTGGAAGACCAGTAGTAGTTTCCGATGCACATCTGATGGCATTCTGTAATCTGTGGACTATCAGAGTGTTGATGAAACACAGAAATTGCATCGGGATTGAACACAACAGTCACCATCCGCACTTTCCTCCATGGGAGTAATGTCTGAAACAGTCTACACTTTGATCGTTCCCTGGAAGACCAGTAGCAGTTTCCGATGCACATCTCGAGGCATTCTGTAATCTGTGGACTATCAGAGTGTTGATGAAACACAGAAAATGCTTCGGGATTGAATAAAACAGTCACCATGCGTACTTTCCTCCATGGGAGTAATGTCTCTAACAGTCTACGCTTTGATCGTTCCCTGGAAGACCAGTAGTAGTTTCCGATGCACATCTGGAGGTTTTCCGTCATCTGTGGACCATCAGAGTGTTGATGAAACACAGAAATTGCATCGGGAATGAATACAACAGTCACCATGCGCACTTTCCTCCATGGGAGTAATGTCTCTAACAGTCTACGCTTTGATCGTTCCCTGGAAGACCAGTAGTAGTTTCCCATGCACATCTGGAGGCTTTCCGTTATCTGTGGATTATCAGAGTGTTGATGAAACACAGAAATTGCATCGGGATTGAATACAACAGTCAAGATGCGCACTTTACTCTATGGGAGCAATGTCTCAAACAGTCTACGCTTTGATCGTTCCCTGAAAAACCAGTAGTAGTTTCCGATGCAAATCTGGTGGCATTCTGTAATCTGAGGACTACCAGAGTGTTGATGAAACACAGAAATTTCATCGGGATTGAATACAACAGTCACCATCCGCACTTTCCTCCATGGGAGTAATGTCTTAAACAGTCTACGCTTGGATCGTTCCCAGGAAGACCAGTAGTAGTTTCCGATGCACATCTCGTGGCATTCTCTAATCTGCGGACTATCAGAGTGTTGATGAAACACAGAAATTTCATCCGGATTGAATACAACAGTCACCACGCGCACTTTCCTCCATGGGAGTAATTCTCAAACAGTCTACGCTTTGATCGTTCCCTGGAAGACCAGTAGTAGTTTCCGATGCACATCTGGTGGCATTCTGTAATCTGTGGACTATCAGAGTGTTGATGAAACACAGAAAATGCATCGGGATTGAATACTACATTCACCATGCGCACTTTTCTCCATGGGAGTAATTCTCAAACAGTCTACGGTTTGATCGTTCCCTGGAAGACCAGTAGTAGTTTCCGATGCACATCGGGAGGCATTCTGTAATCTGTGGACTATCAGAGTGTTGATGAAACACAGAAATTGCATCGGGATTGAATACTACATTCACCATGCGCACTTTTCTCCATGGGAGTAATTCTCAAACAGTCTACGGTTTGATCGTTCCCTGGAAGACCAGTAGTAGTTTCCGATGCACATCTGATGGCATTCTGTAATCTGTGGACTATCAGAGTGTTGATGAAACACAGAAATTGCATCGGGATTGAACACAACAGTCACCATCCGCACTTTCCTCCATGGGAGTAATGTCTGAAACAGTCTACACTTTGATCGTTCCCTGGAAGACCAGTAGCAGTTTCCGATGCACATCTCGTGGCATTCTGTAATCTGTGGACTATCAGAGTGTTGATGAAACACAGAAAATGCTTCGGGATTGAATAAAACAGTCACCATGCGTACTTTCCTCCATGGGAGTAATGTCTCTAACAGTCTACGCTTTGATCGTTCCCTGGAAGACCAGTAGTAGTTTCCGATGCACATCTGGAGGTTTTCCGTCATCTGTGGACCATCACAGTGTTGATGAAACACAGAAATTGCATCGGGAATGAATACAACAGTCACCATGCGCACTTTCCTCCATGGGAGTAATGTCTCTAACAGTCTACGCTTTGATCGTTCCCTGGAAGACCAGTAGTAGTTTCCCATGCACATCTGGAGGCTTTCCGTTATCTGTGGATTATCAGAGTGTTGATGAAACACAGAAATTGCATCGGGATTGAATACAACAGTCAAGATGCGCACTTTACTCTATGGGAGCAATGTCTCAAACAGTCTACGCTTTGATCGTTCCCTGAAAGACCAGTAGTAGTTTCCGATGCAAATCTGGTGGCATTCTGTAATCTGAGGACTACCAGAGTGTTGATGAAACACAGAAATTTCATCGGGATTGAATACAACAGTCACCATCCGCACTTTCCTCCATGGGAGTAATGTCTGAAACAGTCTACGCTTGGATCGTTCCCAGGAAGACCAGTAGTAGTTTCCGATGCACATCTCGTGGCATTCTCTAATCTGCGGACTATCAGAGTGTTGATGAAACACAGAAATTTCATCCGGATTGAATACAACAGTCACCACGCGCACTTTCCTCCATGGGAGTAATTCTCAAACAGTCTACGCTTTGATCGTTCCCTGGAAGACCAGTAGTAGTTTCCGATGCACATCTGGTGGCATTCTGTAATCTGTGGACTATCAGAGTGTTGATGAAACACAGAAAATGCATCGGGATTGAATACAACAGTCACCATGCGCACTTTCCTCCAAGGGAGGAATGTCTCAAACAGTCTACGTTTTGATCGTTCCCTGGAAGACCAGTAGTAGTTTCCGATGCACATCTGGTGGCATTCTGTAATCTGTGGACTATCAGAGTGTTGATGAAACACAGATATTGCATCGGGATTGAATACAACAGTCACCATCTGCACTTCCCCCATGGGAGTAATGTCTGAAACAGTCTACGCTTGGATCGTTCCCAGGAAGACCAGTAGTAGTTTCCGATGCACATCTCGTGGCATTCTCTAATCTGCGGACTATCAGAGTGTTGATGAAACACAGAAATTTCATCCGGATTGAATACAACAGTCACGACGCGCACTTTCCTCCATGGGAGTAATTCTCAAACAGTCTACGCTTTGATCGTTCCCTGGAAGACCAGTAGTAGTTTCCGATGCACATCTGGTGGCATTCTGTAATCTGTGGACTATCAGAGTGTTGATGAAACACAGAAAATGCATCGGGATTGAATACAACAGTCACCATGCGCACTTTCCTCCAAGGGAGGAATGTCTCAAACAGTCTACGTTTTGATCGTTCCCTGGAAGACCAGTAGTAGTTTCCGATGCACATCTGGTGGCATTCTGTAATCTGTGGACTATCAGAGTGTTGATGAAACACAGATATTGCATCGGGATTGAATACAACAGTCACCATCTGCACTTCCCCCATGGGAGTAATGTCTGAAACAGTCTACGCTTGGATCGTTCCCAGGAAGACCAGTAGTAGTTTCCGATGCACATCTCGTGGCATTCTGTAATCTGTGGACTATCAGAGTGTTGATGAAACACAGAAAATGCATCGGGATTGAATACAACAGTCACCATGCGCACTTCCCTCTATGGGAGTAACTCTCAAACAGTCTACGCTTTGATCGTTCCCTGGAAGACCAGTAGTAGTTTCCGATGCACATCTGGTGGCAATCTGTAATCTGTGGACTGTCAGAGTGTTGATGAAACACAGAAACTGCATCGGGATTGAATACAACAATCACCATGCGCACTTTCCTCCACGGGAGGTATGTCTCAAACAGTCTACGCTTTGATCATTCCCTGGAAGACCAGTAGTAGTTTCCGATGCACATCTGGTGGTATTCTCTAATCTGTGGACTATCAGAGTGTTGATGAAACACAGAAATTGCATTGGGATTGAATACAACAGTCACCATCCGCACTTTCCTCCATGGGAGTAATGTCTGAAACAGTCTACGGTTGGATTGTTCCCAGGAAGACCAGTAGTAGTTTACAATGCACATCTCGTGTCATTCTGTAATCTGTGGAGTATCAGAGTGTTGATGAAACACAGAAATTTCATCCGGATTGAATACAACAGTCACCACGCGCACTTTCCTCCATGGGAGTAATTCTCAAACAGTCTACGCTTTGATCGTTCCCTGGAAGACCAGTAGTAGTTTCCGATGCACATCTGGTGGCATTCTGTAATCTGTGGACTATCAGAGTGTTGATGAAACACAGAAAATGCATCGGGATTGAATACAACAGTCACCATGCGCACTTTCCTCCAAGGGAGGAATGTCTCAAACAGTCTACGTTTTGATCGTTCCCTGGAAGACCAGTAGTAGTTTCCGATGCACATCTGGTGGCATTCTGTAATCTGTGGACTATCAGAGTGTTGATGAAACACAGATATTGCATCGGGATTGAATACAACAGTCACCATCTGCACTTCCCCCATGGGAGTAATGTCTGAAACAGTCTACGCTTGGATCGTTCCCAGGAAGACCAGTAGTAGTTTCCGATGCACATCTCGTGGCATTCTGTAATCTGTGGACTATCAGAGTGTTGATGAAACACAGAAAATGCATCGGGATTGAATACAACAGTCACCATGCGCACTTCCCTCTATGGGAGTAACTCTCAAACAGTCTACGCTTTGATCGTTCCCTGGAAGACCAGTAGTAGTTTCCGATGCACATCTGGTGGCAATCTGTAATCTGTGGACTGTCAGAGTGTTGATGAAACACAGAAACTGCATCGGGATTGAATACAACAATCACCATGCGCACTTTCCTCCACGGGAGGTATGTCTCAAACAGTCTACGCTTTGATCATTCCCTGGAAGACCAGTAGTAGTTTCCGATGCACATCTGGTGGTATTCTCTAATCTGTGGACTATCAGAGTGTTGATGAAACACAGAAATTGCATTGGGATTGAATACAACAGTCACCATCCGCACTTTCCTCCATGGGAGTAATGTCTGAAACAGTCTACGGTTGGATTGTTCCCAGGAAGACCAGTAGTAGTTTACAATGCACATCTCGTGGCATTCTGTAATCTGTGGAGTATCAGAGTGTTGATGAAACACAGAAATTGCATCGGGATTGAATACAACAGTCACCATGCGCACATTCTTCCATGGGAGTAATTCATAACAGGCTACGCTTTGATCGTTCCCTGGAAGACCAGTAGTAGTTTCCGATGCACATCTGGTGGCATTCTGTAATCTGTGGACCATCAGAGTGTTGATGAAACACAGAAATTGCATCGGGATTGAATACAACAATCACCATGCGCACTTTCCTCCACGTGAGGTATGTCTCAAAGAGTCTACGCTTTGATCGTTCCCTGGAAGACCAGTAGTAGTTTCCGATGCACATCTGGTGGCATTCTGTAATCTGTGGACTATCAGAGTGTTGATGAAACACAGAAATTGCATCGGGATTCAATACAACAGTCACCATCCGCACTTTCCTCCATGGGAGTAATGTCTGAAACAGTATACGCTTGAATTGTTCCCAGGAAGACCAGTAGCAGTTTCCGATGCACATCTCGTGGCACTCTGTAATCTGTGGAGTATCAGAGTGTTGATGAAACACAGAAATTGCATCGGGATTGAATACAACAATCACCATGCGCACTTTCCTGCGTGGGAGTAATGTCTCAAACAGTCTACGCATTGATCGTTCCCTGGAAGACCAGTAGTAGTTTCCAATGCACATCTGGTAGCATTCTGTAATCTGTGGACTATCAGAGTGTTGATGAAACACAGAAATTGCATCGGGATTGAATACAACAGTCACCATGCGCACTTTCCTCCATGGGAGTAATGGCCCAAACAATCTACGCTTTGATCGTTCCCTGGAAGACCAGTTGTAGCTTCCGATTAACATCTGGAGGCATTCTGTAATCTGTGGACAATCAGAGTGTTGATGAAACACAGAAATTGCATCGGGATTGAATACAACAGCCACCATGCGCACTCTCCACCATGGGAGTTATGTCCCAAACAGTCTACCCTTTGATCGTTCATTGGAAGACCAGTAGTTGTTTCCGATGCACATCGGGAGGCATTCTGTAATCTGTGGAGTATCAGAGTGTTGATGAAACACAGAAATTGCATCGGGATTGAATACAACAATCACCATGCGCACTTTCCTGCGTGGGAGTAATGTCTCAAACAGTCTACGCATTGATCGTTCCCTGGAAGACCATTAGTAGTTTCCGATGCACATCTGGAGGCAATCTGTAATCTGTGGAGTATCAGAGTGTTGATGAAACACAGAAATTGCATCGGGATTCAATACAACAGTCACCATGCGCACTTTCCTCCATGGGAGTAATTCTCAAACAGTCTACGGTTTGATCGTTCCCTGGAAGACCAGTAGTAGTTTCCGATGCACATCTGGTGGCATTCTGTAATCTGTGGACTATCAGAGTGTTGATGAAACACAGAAACTGCATCGGGATTGAATACAACAATCACCATGCGCACTTTCCTCCACGGGATGTATGTCTCAAACAGTCTACGCTTTGATCGTTCCCTGGAAGACCAGTAGTAGTTTCCGATGCACATCTGGCGGTATTCTCTAATCTGTGGACTATCAGAGTGTTGATGAAACACAGAAATTGGATCGGGATTGAATACAACAGTCACCATCCACACTTTCCTCCATGGGAGTAATGTCTGAAACAGTCTACGCTTGGATCGATCCCAGGAAGACCAGTAGCAGTTTTCGATGCACATCTCGTGGCACTCTGTAATCTGTGGAGTATCAGAGTGTTGATGAAACACAGAAATTGCATCGGGATTGAATACAACAGTCACCATGCGCACTTTCCTCCATGGGAGTAATTCTCAACCAGTCTACGCTTTGATCGTTCCCTGGAAGACCAGTAGTAGTTTCCGATGGTAATCTGGTGGCATTCTGTAATCTGTGGACTATCAGAGTGTTGATGAAACACAGAAATTGCATCGGGAATGAATACAACAGTCAACATGCACACCTTCCTCCATGGGAGGTATGTCTCTAACAGTCTACGCTTTGATCGTTCCCTGGAAGACCAGTAGTAGTTTCCGATGCACATCTGGTGGCATTCTGTAATCTGTGGACTATCGGAGTGTTGATGAAACACAGAAATTGCATCGGGATTGAATACTACATTCACAATGCGCACTTTCCTCCATGGGAGTAATGTCTCAAACAGTCTACGCTTTGATCGTTCCCTGGAAGACCATTAGTAGTTTCCGATGCGCATCTGGAGGCATTCTGTAATCTGTGGACTATCGGAGTGTTGATGAAACACAGAAATTGCATCGGGATTGAATACTACATTCACCATGCGCACTTTCCTCCATGGGAGTAATGTCTCAAACAGTCTACGCTTTGATCGTTCCCTGGAAGACCATTAGTAGTTTCCGATGCGCAATTGGAGGCATTCTGTAATCTGTGGAGTATCAGAGTGTTGATGAAACACAGAAATTGCATCGGGATTGAATACAACAGTAACCATGCGCACTTTCCTCCATGGGAGTAATTCTCAAACAGTCTACGCTTTGATCGTTCCCTGGAAGACCAGTAGTAGTTTCCGATGCACATCTGGTGGCAATCTGTAATCTGTGGACTATCAGAGTGTTGATGAAACACAGAAACTGCATCGGGATTGAATACAACAATCACCATGCGCACTTTCCTCCACGGGATGTATGTATCAAACAGTCTACGCTTTCATCGTTCCCTGGAAGACCAGTAGTAGTTTCCGATGCACATCTGGCGGTATTCTCTAATCTGTGGACTATCAGAGTGTTGATGAAACACAGAAATTTCATCGGGAATGAATACAACAGTCACCATCCACACTTTCCTCAATGGGAGTAATGTCTGAAACAGTCTACGCTTGGATCGATCCCAGGAAGACCAGTAGCAGTTTTCGATGCACATCTCGTGGCATTCTGTAATCTGTGGAGTATCAGAGTGTTGATGAAACACAGAAATTGCATCGGGATTGAATACAACAGTCACCATGCGCACTTTCCTCCATGGGAGTAATTCTCAACCAGTCTACGCTTTGATCGTTCCCTGGAAGACCAGTAGCAGTTTCCCATGGTAATCTGGTGGCATTCTGTAATCTGTGGACCATCAGAGTGTTGATGAAACACAGAAATTGCAACGGGATTGAATACAACAATCACCATGCGCACTTACCTCCACGTGAGGTATGTCTCAAACAGTCTACGCTTTGATCGTTCCCTGGAAGACCAGTAGCAGTTTCCCATGGTAATCTGGTGGCATTCTGTAATCTGTGGAAAATCAGAGTGTTGTTGAAACACAGAAATTGCATCGGGATTCAATACAACAGTCACCATCCGCACTTTCCTCCATGGGAGTAATGTCTGAAACAGTATACGCTTGAATTGTTCCCAGGAAGACCAGTAGCAGTTTCCGATGCACATCTCGTGGCACTCTGTAATCTGTGGAGTATCAGAGTGTTGATGAAACACAGAAATTGCATCGGGATTGAATACAACAGTCACCATGCGCACTTTCCTCCATGGGAGTAACTCTCAAACAGTCTACGCTTTGATCTTTCCCTGGAAGACCAGTAGTAGTTTCCGATGCACATCTGGAGGTATTCTGTAATCTGTAGACTATGAGGGTGTTGATGAAACACAGAATTTGCATCGGGATTGAATACAACAGTCACCATGCGCACTTTCCTCCATGGGAATAATGTATCTATCAGTTTTCGCTTTGATCGTTCCCTGGAAGACCAGTAGTATTTTCCGATGGACATCTGGAGGCTTTCTGTAATCTGTGGACTATCAGAGTGTTGATGAAACACAGAAATTGCATCGGGATTGAACACAACAGTCACCATCCGCACTTTCCTCCATGGGAATAATGTCTGAAACAGTCTACGCTTTGATCGTTCCCTGGAAGACCAGTAGCAGTTTCCGATGCACATCTCGTGGCATTCTGTAATCTGTGGACTATCAGAGTGTTGATGAAACACAGAAACTGCATCGGGATTGAATAAAACAGTCACCATGCGCACTTTCCTCCATGGGAGTAATGTCTCTAACAGTCTACGCTTTGATCGTTCCCTGGAAGACCAGTAGTAGTTCCCGATGCACAACTGGAGGTTTTCCGTCATCTGTGGACTATCAGAGTGTTGATGAAACACAGAAATTGCATCGGGATTGAATACAACAGTCACCATGCGCACTTTCCTCCATGGGAGTAATGTCTCTAACAGTCTACGCTTTGATCGTTCCCTGGAAGACCAGTAGTAGTTTCCCATGCACATCTGGAGGCTTTCCGTTATCTGTGGATTATCAGAGTGTTGATGAAACACAGAAATTGCATCGGGATTGAATACAACAGTCAAGATGCGCACTTTACTTTTAGGGAGCAATGTCTCAAACAGTCTACGCTTTGATCGTTCCCTGAGAGACCAGTAGTAGTTTCCGATGCAAATCTGGTGGCATTCTGTAATCTGAGGACTACCAGAGTGTTGATGAAACACAGAAATTTCATAGGGATTGAATACAACAGTCACCACCCGCACTTTCCTCCATGGGAGTAATGTCTGAAACAGTCTGCGCTTGGATCGTTCCCAGGAAGACCAGTAGTAGTTTCCGATGCACATCTCGTGGCATTCTGTAATCTGCGGACTATCAGAGTGTTGATGAAACACAGAAATTTCATCCGGATTGAATACAACAGTCACCATGCGCACTTTCCTCCACGGGAGGTATGTCTCAAACAGTCTACGTTTTGATCGTTCCCTGGAAGACCAGTAGTAGTTTCCGATGCACATCTGGTGGCATTCTGTAATCTGTGGACTATCAGAGTGTTGATGAAACACAGAAAATGCATCGGGATTGAATACAACAGTCACCATGCGCACTTTCCTCCAAGGGAGGAATGTCTCAAACAGTCTACGTTTTGATCGTTCCCTGGAAGACCAGTAGTAGTTTCCGATGCACATCTGGTGGCATTCTGTAATCTGTGGACTATCAGAGTGTTGATGAAACACAGATATTGCATCGGGATTGAATACAACAGTCACCATCTGCACTTCCCCCATGGGAGTAATGTCTGAAACAGTCTACGCTTGGATCGTTCCCAGGAAGACCAGTAGTAGTTTCCGATGCACATCTCGTGGCATTCTGTAATCTGTGGACTATCAGAGTGTTGATGAAACACAGAAAATGCATCGGGATTGAATACAACAGTCACCATGCGCACTTCCCTCTATGGGAGTAACTCTCAAACAGTCTACGCTTTGATCGTTCCCTGGAAGACCAGTAGTAGTTTCCGATGCACATCTGGTGGCAATCTGTAATCTGTGGACTATCAGAGTGTTGATGAAACACAGAAACTGCATCGGGATTGAATACAACAATCACCATGCGCACTTTCCTCCACGGGAGGTATGTCTCAAACAGTCTACGCTTTGATCATTCCCTGGAAGACCAGTAGTAGTTTCCGATGCACATCTGGTGGTATTCTCTAATCTGTGGACTATCAGAGTGTTGATGAAACACAGAAATTGCATTGGGATTGAATACAACAGTCACCATCCGCACTTTCCTCCATGGGAGTAATGTCTGAAACAGTCTACGGTTGGATTGTTCCCAGGAAGACCAGTAGTAGTTTACAATGCACATCTCGTGGCATTCTGTAATCTGTGGAGTATCAGAGTGTTGATGAAACACAGAAATTACATCGGGATTGAATACAACAGTCACCATGCGCACATTCTTCCATGGGAGTAATTCATAACAGGCTACGCTTTGATCGTTCCCTGGAAGACCAGTAGTAGTTTCCGATGCACATCTGGTGGCATTCTGTAATCTGTGGACCATCAGAGTGTTGTTGAAACACAGAAATTGCGTCGGGATTGAATACAACAATCACCATGCGCACTTTCCTCCACGTGAGGTATGTCTCAAAGAGTCTACGCTTTGATCGTTCCCTGGAAGACCAGTAGTAGTTTCCGATGCACATCTGGTGGCATTCTGTAATCTGTGGACTATCAGAGTGTTGATGAAACACAGAAATTGCATCGGGATTCAATACAACAGTCACCATCCGCACTTTCCTCCATGGGAGTAATGTCTGAAACAGTATACGCTTGAATTGTTCCCAGGAAGACCAGTAGCAGTTTCCGATGCACATCTCGTGGCACTCTGTAATCTGTGGAGTATCAGAGTGTTGATGAAACACAGAAATTGCATCGGGATTGAATACAACAATCACCATGCGCACTTTCCTGCGTGGGAGTAATGTCTCAAACAGTCTACGCATTGATCGTTCCCTGGAAGACCAGTAGTAGTTTCCAATGCACATCTGGTAGCATTCTGTAATCTGTGGACTATCAGGGTGTTGATGAAACACAGAAATTGCATCGGGATTGAATACAACAGTCACCATGCGCACTTTCCTCCATGGGAGTAATGGCCCAAACAATCTACGCTTTGATCGTTCCCTGGAAGACCAGTTGTAGCTTCCGATTAACATCTGGAGGCATTCTGTAATCTGTGGACAATCAGAGTGTTGATGAAACACAGAAATTGCATCGGGATTGAATACAACAGCCACCATGCGCACTCTCCACCATGGGAGTTATGTCCCAAACAGTCTACGCTTTGATCGTTCCCTGGAAGACCAGTAGTTGTTTCCGATGCACATCGGGAGGCATTCTGTAATCTGTGGACTATCAGAGTGTTGATGAAACACAGAAATTGCATCGGGATTGAATACTACATTCACCATGCGCACTTTCCTCCGTGGGAGTAATGTCTCAAACAGTCTACGCATTGATCGTTCCCTGGAAGACCATTAGTAGTTTCCGATGCACATCTGGAGGCAATCTGTAATCTGTGGAATATCAGAGTGTTGATGAAACACAGAAATTGCATCGGGATTCAATACAACAGTCACCATGCGCACTTTCCTCCATGGGAGTAATTCTCAAACAGTCTACGGTTTGATCGTTCCCTGGAAGACCAGTAGTAGTTTCCGATGCACATCTGGCGGTATTCTCTAATCTGTGGACTATCAGAGTGTTGATGAAACACAGAAATTGGATCGGGATTGAATACAACAGTCACCATCCACACATTCCTCCATGGGAGTAATGTCTGAAACAGTCTACGCTTGGATCGATCCCAGGAAGACCAGTAGCAGTTTTCGATGCACATCTCGTGGCACTCTGTAATCTGTGGAGTATCAGAGTGTTGATGAAACACAGAAATTGCATCGGGATTGAATACAACAGTCACCATGCGCACTTTCCTCCATGGGAGTAATTCTCAACCAGTCTACGCTTTGATCGTTCCCTGGAAGACCAGTAGTAGTTTCCGATGCACATCTGGCGGTATTCTCTAATCTGTGGACTATCAGAGTGTTGATGAAACACAGAAATTGGATCGGGATTGAATACAACAGTCACCATCCACACATTCCTCCATGGGAGTAATGTCTGAAACAGTCTACGCTTGGATCGATCCCAGGAAGACCAGCAGCAGTTTTCGATGCACATCTCGTGGCACTCTGTAATCTGTGGAGTATCAGAGTGTTGATGAAACACAGAAATTGCATCGGGATTGAATACAACAGTCACCATGCGCACTTTCCTCCATGGGAGTAATTCTCAACCAGTCTACGCTTTGATCGTTCCCTGGAAGACCAGTAGTAGTTTCCGATGGTAATCTGGTGGCATTCTGTAATCTGTGGACTATCAGAGTGTTGATGAAACACAGAAATTGCATCGGGAATGAATACAACAGTCAACATGCACACCTTCCTCCATGGGAGGTATGTCTCTAACAGTCTACGCTTT
Organism: Schistocerca gregaria; assembly: GCF_023897955.1. NCBI lineage: Eukaryota > Metazoa > Arthropoda > Insecta > Orthoptera > Acrididae > Schistocerca > Schistocerca gregaria. The sequence continues at coordinate 44,897,457 of NC_064920.1, forward strand.
GATCGTTCCCTGGAAGACCAGTAGTAGTTTCCGATGCACATCTGGTGGCATTCTGTAATCTGTGGACTATCGGAGTGTTGATGAAACACAGAAATTGCATCGGGATTGAATACTACATTCACAATGCGCACTTTCCTCCATGGGAGTAATGTCTCAAACAGTCTACGCTTTGATCGTTCCCTGGAAGACCATTAGTAGTTTCAGATGCGCATCTGGAGGCATTCTGTAATCTGTGGACTATCGGAGTGTTGATGAAACACAGAAATTGCATCGGGATTGAATACTACATTCACCATGCGCACTTTCCTCCATGGGAGTAATGTCTCAAACAGTCTACGCTTTGATCGTTCCCTGGAAGACCATTAGTAGTTTCCGATGCGCAATTGGAGGCATTCTGTAATCTGTGCAGTATCAGAGTGTTGATGAAACACAGAAATTGCATCGGGATTGAATACAACAGTAACCATGCGCACTTTCCTCCATGGGAGTAATTCTCAAACAGTCTACGCTTTGATCGTTCCCTGGAAGACCAGTAGTAGTTTCCGATGCACATCTGGTGGCAATCTGTAATCTGTGGACTATCAGAGTGTTGATGAAACACAGAAACTGCATCGGGATTGAATACAACAATCACCATGCGCACTTTCCTCCACGGGATGTATGTATCAAACAGTCTACGCTTTCATCGTTCCCTGGAAGACCAGTAGTAGTTTCCGATGCACATCTGGCGGTATTCTCTAATCTGTGGACTATCAGAGTGTTGATGAAACACAGAAATTGCATCGGGATTGAATACAACAGTCACCATCCACACTTTCCTCAATGGGAGTAATGTCTGAAACAGTCTACGCTTGGATCGATCCCAGGAAGACCAGTAGCAGTTTTCGATGCACATCTCGTGGCATTCTGTAATCTGTGGAGTATCGGAGTGTTGATGAAACACAGAAATTGGATCGGGATTGAATACAACAGTAACCATGCGCACTTTCCTCCATGGGAGTAATTCTCAACCAGTCTACGCTTTGATCGTTCCCTGGAAGACCAGTAGCAGTTTCCCATGGTAATCTGGTGGCATTCTGTAATCTGTGGACCATCAGAGTGTTGATGAAACACAGAAATTGCATCGGGATTGAATACAACAATCACCATGCGCACTTACCTCCACGTGAGGTATGTCTCAAACAGTCTACGCTTTGATCGTTCCCTGGAAGACCAGTAGCAGTTTCCCATGGTAATCTGGTGGCATTCTGTAATCTGTGGACCATCAGAGTGTTGTTGAAACACAGAAATTGCATCGGGATTCAATACAACAGTCACCATCCGCACTTTCCTCCATGGGAGTAATGTCTGAAACAGTATACGCTTGAATTGTTCCCAGGAAGACCAGTAGCAGTTTCCGATGCACATCTCGTGGCACTCTGTAATCTGTGGAGTATCAGAGTGTTGATGAAACACAGAAATTGCATAGGGATTGAATACAACAGTCACCATGCGCACTTTCCTCCATGGGAGTAACTCTCAAACAGTCTACGCTTTGATCTTTCCCTGGAAGACCAGTAGTAGTTTCCGATGCACATCTGGAGGTATTCTGTAATCTGTAGACTATGAGGGTGTTGATGAAACACAGAATTTGCATCGGGATTGAATACAACGGTCACCATCCGCACTTTCCTCCATGGGAATAATGTATCTATCAGTTTTCGATTTGATCGTTCCCTGGAAGACCAGTAGTATTTTCCGATGGACATCTGGAGGCTTTCTGTAATCTGTGGACTATCAGAGTGTTGATGAAACACAGAAATTGCATCGGGATTGAACACAACAGTCACCATCCGCACTTTCCTCCATGGGAATAATGTCTGAAACAGTCTACGCTTTGATCGTTCCCGGGAAGACCAGTAGCAGTTTCCGATGCACATCTCGTGGCATTCTGTAATCTGTGGACTATCAGAGTGTTGATGAAACACAGAAAATGCATCGGGATTGAATAAAACAGTCACCATGCGCACTTTCCTCCATGGGAGTAATGTCTCTAACAGTCTACGCTTTGATCGTTCCCTGGAAGACCAGTAGTAGTTCCCGATGCACAACTGGAGGTTTTCCGTCATCTGTGGACTATCAGAGTGTTGATGAAACACAGAAATTGCATCGGGATTGAATACAACAGTCACCATGCGCACTTTCCTCCATGGGAGTAATGTCTCTAACAGTCTACGCTTTGATCGTTCCCTGGAAGACCAGTAGTAGTTTCCCATGCACATCTGGAGGCTTTCCGTTATCTGTGGATTATCAGAGTGTTGATGAAACACAGAAATTGCATCGGGATTGAATACAACAGTCAAGATGCGCACTTTACTTTATGGGAGCAATGTCTCAAACAGTCTACGCTTTGATCGTTCCCTGAGAGACCAGTAGTAGTTTCCGATGCAAATCTGGTGGCATTCTGTAATCTGAGGACTACCAGAGTGTTGATGAAACACAGAAATTTCATAGGGATTGAATACAACAGTCACCACCCGCACTTTCCTCCATGGGAGTAATGTCTGAAACAGTCTGCGCTTGGATCGTTCCCAGGAAGACCAGTAGTAGTTTCCGATGCACATCTCGTGGCATTCTGTAATCTGCGGACTATCAGAGTGTTGATGAAACACAGAAATTTCATCCGGATTGAATACAACAGTCACCATGCGCACTTTCCTCCACGGGAGGTATGTCTCAAACAGTCTACGTTTTGAACGTTCCCTGGAAGACCAGTAGTAGTTTCCGATGCACATCTGGTGGCATTCTGTAATCTGTGGACTATCAGAGTGTTGATGAAACACTGAAATTGCATCGGGATTGAATACAACAGTCACCATCTGCACTTCCCCCATGGGAGTAGTGTCTGAAACAGTCTACGCTTGGATCGTTCCCAGGAAGACCAGTAGTAGTTTCCGATGCACATCTCGTGGCATTCTGTAATCTGTGGACTATCAGAGTGTTGATGAAACACAGAAAATGCATCGGGATTGAATACAACAGTCACCATGCGCACTTCCCTCCATGGGAGTAACTCTCACACAGTCTACGCTTTGATCGTTCCCTGGAAGACCAGTAGTAGTTTCCGATGCATATCTGGAAGTATTCTGTAATCTGTAGACTATGAGAGTGTTGATGAAACACAGAATTTGAATCGGGATTGAATACAACAGTCACCATGCGCACTTTCCTACATTGGAGTAACTCTCAAACAATCTACGCTTTGATCGTTCCCTGGAAGACCAGTAGTAGTTTCCAATGCACATCTGGTAGCATTCTGTAATCTGTAGACTATCAGAGTGTCGATGAAACACAGAAATTTCATCCGGATTGAATACAACAGTCACCATGCGCACTTTCCTCCACGGGAGTAATGTCTCAAACATTCTACGCCTTTGATCGTTCCCTGGAACACCAGTAGTAGTTTGCGATGCACATATGGTGGCATTCTGTAATGCGTAGACTATCAGAGTGTTGATGAAACACAGTAATTGCATCGGGATTGATACAACAGTCACCATGCGCACTTTCCTCCATGGGAGTAATGTCTCTAACAGTCTACGCTTTGATCGTTCCCTGGAAGACCATTAGTATTTTTGGATGCACATCTGGAGGCTTTCTGTAATCTGTGGACTATCAGAGTGTTGATGAAACACAGAAATTCCATCGGGATTGAATACAACAGTCTCCATGCGCAGTTTCCTCCATGGGAGTAATGTCTCAAACAGTCTACGCTTTGATAGTTCCCTGGTTGACCAGTAGTAGGTTCCGATGCACATCTGGATGCTTCCCGAAATCTGTTTACTAAAAGAGTGTTGATGAAACACAGAAATTGCATCGGGATTGAATACAACAGTCACCATGCGCACTTTCCTCCATGGGAGTAATGGCCCAAACATTCTACGCTTTGATCATTCCCTGGAAGACCAGTAGTAGTTTCCGATGCACATCTGGTGGTATTCTCTAATCTGTGGACTATCAGAGTGTTGATGAAACACAGAAATTGCATTGGGATTGAATACAACAGTCACCATCCGCACTTTCCTCCATGGGAGTAATGTCTGAAACAGTCTACGGTTGGATTGTTCCCAGGAAGACCAGTAGCAGTTTACAATGCACATCTCGTGGCATTCTGTAATCTGTAGAGTATAAGAGTGTTGATGAAACACAGAAATTGCATTGGGATTGAATACAACAGTCACCATGCGCACATTCCTCCATGGGAGTAATTCTCAAACAGTCTACGCTTTGATCGTTCCCTGGAAGACCAGTAGTAGTTTCCGATGCACATCTGGTGGCATTCTGTAATCTGTGGACCATCAGAGTGTTGATGAAACACAGAAATTGCATCGGGATTGAATACAACAATCACAATGCGCACTTACCTCCACGTGAGGTATGTCTCAATCAATCTACGCTTTGATCGTTCCCTGGAAGACCAGTAGTAGTTTCCGATGCACATCTGGTGGCATTCTGTAATCTGTGGACTATCAGAGTGTTGATGAAACACAGAAATTGCATCGGGATTCAATACAACAGTCACCATCCGCACTTTCCTCCATGGGAGTAATGTCTGAAACAGTATACGCTTGAATTGTTCCCAGGAAGACCAGTAGCAGTTTCCGATGCACATCTGGTGGCACTCTGTAATCTGTGGAGTATCAGAGTGTTGATGAAACACAGAAATTGCATCGGGATTGAATACAACAATCACCATGCGCACTTTCCTCCACGTGAGGTATGTCTCAAACAGTCTACGCTCTGATCGTTCCCTGGAAGACCAGTAGTAGTTTCCGATGCACATCTGGAGGTATTCTGTAATCTGTAGACTATGAGAGTGTTGATGAAACACAGAATTTGCATCGGGATTGAATACAACAGTCACCATGCGCACTTTCCTCCATGGGAGTAACTCTCAAACAATCTACGCTTTGATCGTTCCCTGGAAGATCAGTAGTAGTTTCCAATGCACATCTGGTAGCATTCTGTAATCTGTGGACTATCAGAGTGTTGATGAAACACAGAATTTGCATCGGGATTGAATACAACAGTCACCATGCGCACTCTCCACCATGGGAGTTATGTCCCAAACAGTCTACGCTTTGATCGTTAACTGGAAGACCAGTAGTTGTTTCCGATGCACATCGGGAGGCATTCTGTAATCTGTGGACTATCAGAGTGTTGATGAAACACAGAAATTGCTTCGGGATTGAATACTACATTCACCATGCGCACTTTCCTCCATGGGAGTAATGTCTCAAACAGTCTACGCTTTGATCGTTCCCTGGAAGACCATTAGTAGTTTCCGATGCACATCTGGAGGCATTCTGTAATCTGTGGAGTATCAGAGTGTTGATGAAACACAGAAATTGCATCGGGATTCAATACAACAGTCACCATGCGCACTTTCCTCCACGGGAGTAATTCTCAAACAGTCTACGGTTTGATCGTTCCCTGGAAGACCAGTAGTAGTTTCCGATGCACATCTGGTGGCATTCTGTAATCTGTGGACTATCAGAGTGTTGATGAAACACAGAAACTGCATCGGGATTGAATACAACAATCACCATGCGCACTTTCCTCCACGGGATGTATGTCTCAAACAGTCTACGCTTTGATCGTTCCCTGGAAGACCAGTAGTAGTTTCCGATGCACATCTGGCGGTATTCTCTGATCTGTGGACTATCAGTGTGTTGATGAAACACAGAAATTGGATCGGGATTGAATACAACAGTCACCATCCACACTTTCCTCCATGGGAGTAATGTCTGAAACAGTCTACGCTTGGATCGATCCCAGGAAGACCAGTAGCAGTTTTCGATGCACATCTCGTGGCATTCTGTAATCTGTGGAGTATCAGAGTGTTGATGAAACACAGAAATTGCATCGGGATTGAAAACTACATTCACCATGCGCACTTTCCTCCATGGGAGTAATTCTCAAACAGTCTACGCTTTGATCGTTCCCTGGAAGACCAGTAGTAGTTTCCGATGCACATCTGGTGGCAATCTGTAATCTGTGGACTATCAGAGTGTTGATGAAACACAGAAACTGCTTCGGGATTGAATACAACAATCACCATGCGCACTTTCCACCACGGGAGGTATGTCTCTAACAGTCTACGCTTTGATCATTCCCTGGAAGACCAGTAGTAGTTTCCGATGCACATCTGGTGGCATTCTGTAAATTGTGGACTATCAGAGTGTTGATGAAACACAGAAATTGCATCGGGATTGAATACTACATTCACCATGCGCACTTTCCTCCATGGGAGTAATGTCTCAAACAGTCTACGCTTTGATCGTTCCCTGGAAGACCATTAGTAGTTTCCGATGTGCATCTGGAGGCATTCTGTAATCTGTGGAGTATCAGAGTGTTGATGAAACACAGAAATTGCATCGGGTTTGAATACAACAGTAACCATGCGCACTTTCCTCCATGGGAGTAATTCTCAAACAGTCTACGCTTTGATCGTTCCCTGGAAGACCAGTAGTAGTTTCCGATGCACATCTGGTGGCAATCTGTAATCTGTGGACTATCAGAGTGTTGATGAAACACAGAAACTGCATCGGGATTGAATACAACAATCACCATGCGCACTTTCCACCACGGGAGGTATGTCTCAAACAGTCTACGCTTTGATCATTCCCTGGAAGACCAGTAGTAGTTTCCGATGCACATCTGGTGGTATTCTCTAATCTGTGGACTATCAGAGTGTTGATGAAACACAGAAATTGCATTGGGATTGAATACAACAGTCACCATCCGCACTTTCCTCCATGGGAGTAATGTCTGAAACAGTCTACGGTTGGATTGTTCCCAGGAGGACCAGTAGCAGTTTACAATGCACATCTCGTAGCATTCTGTAATCTGTGGAGTATCAGAGTGTTGATGAAACACAGAAATTGCATCGGGATTGAATACAACAGTCACTATGCGCACATTCCTCCATGGGAGTAATTCTCAAACAGACTACGCTTTGATCGTTCCCTGGAAGACCAGTAGTAGTTTCCGATGCACATCTGGTGGCATTCTGTAATCTGTGGACCATCAGAGAGTGATGAAACACAGAAATTGCATCGTGATTGAATACAGCAATCACCATGCGCACTTTCCTCCACGTGAGGTATGTCTCAAACAGTCTACGCTTTGATCGTTCCCTGGAAGACCAGTAGCAGTTTCCGATACACATCTCGTGTCACTCTGTAATCAGTGGAGTATCAGAGTGTTGATGAAACACAGAAATTGCATCGGGATTGAATACAACAGTCACCATGCGCACTTTCCTCCATGGGAACAATGTATCTAACAATTTTCGCTTTGATCGTTCTCTGGAAGACCAGTAGTATTTTCCGATGCACATCTGGAGGCTTTCTGTAATCTGTGGACTATCAGAGTATTGATGAAACACAGAAATTGCATCGGGATTGAACACAACAGTCACCATCCGCACTTTCCTCCATGGGAGTAATGTCTGAAACCGTCTACGCTTTGATCGTTTCCTGGAAGACCAGTAGCAGTTTCCGATGCACATCTCGTGGCATTCTGTAGTCTGTGGACTATCAGAGTGTTGATGAAACACAGAAAATGCATCGGGATTGAATACAACAGTCACCATGCGCACTTTCCTCCATGGGAGTAATGTATCTAACAGTCTACGCTTTGATCGTTCCCTGGAAGACCAGTAGTAGTTTCCGATGCACATCTGGAGGTTTTCCGTCATCTGTGGACTATCAGAGTGTTGATGAAACACAGAAATTGCATCGGGATTGAATACAACAGTCACCATGCGCACTTTCCTCCATGGTAGTAATGTCTCTAACATTCTACGCTTTGATCGTTCCCTGGAAGACCAGTAGTAGTTTCCCATGCACATCTGGAGGCTTTCCGTTATCTGTGGATTATCAGAGTGTTGATGAAACACAGAAATAGCATCGGGATTGAATACAACAGTCAAGATGCGCACTTTACTTTATGGGAGCAATGTCTCAAACAGTCTACGCTTTTATCGTTCCCTGAAAGACCAGTAGTAGTTTCCGATGCAAATCTGGTGGCATTCTGTAATCTGAGGACTACCAGAGTGTTGATGAAACACAGAAATTTCATTGGGATTGAATACAACAGTCACCATCCGCATTTTCCTCCATGGGAGTAATGTCTGAAACAGTCTACGCTTGGATCGTTCCCAGGGAGACCAGTAGTAGTTTCCGATGCACATCTCGTGGCATTCTGTAATCTGCGGACTATCAGAGTGTTGATGAAACACAGAAATTTCATCCGGATTGAATACAACAGTCACCATGCGCACTTTTCTCCATGGGAGTAATTCTCAAACAGTCTACGCTTTGATAGTTCCCTGGAAGACCAGTAGTAGTTTCCGATGCACATCTGGTGGCATTCTGTAATCTGTGGACTATCAGAGTGTTGATGAAACACAGAAATTGCATCGGGATTGAATACAACAATCACCATGCGCACTTTCCTCCACGGGAGGTATGTCTTAAACAGTCTACGTTTTGATCGTTCCCTGGAAGACCAGTAGTAGCTTCCGATGCACATCTGGTGGCATTCTGTAATCTCTGGACTATCAGAGTGTTGATGAAACACAGAAATTGCATCGGGATTGAATACAACAGTCACCATCTGCACTTCCCCCATAGGAGTAATGTCTGAAACAGTCTATGCTTGGATCGTTCCCAGGAAGACCAGTAGTAGTTTCCGATGCACATCTCGTGGCATTCTGTAATCTGTGGACTATCAGAGTGTTGATGAAACACAGAATTTACATCGGGATTGAATACAACAGTCACCATCCGCACTCTCCTCCATGGGAGTAATGTCTGAAACAGTCTACGCTTGGATCGTTCCCAGGAAGACCAGTAGCAGTTTCCGATGCACATCTCGTGGCATTCTGTAATCTGTGGAGTATCAGAGTGTTGATGAAACACAGAAAATGCATCGGGATTGAATACAACAGTCACCATGCGCACTTTCCTCCACGGGAGGTATGTCTCAAACAGTCTACGCTTTGATCGATCCCTGGAAGACCAGTAGTAGTTTCCGATGCACATCTGGAAGTATTCTGTAATCTGTAGACTATGAGATTGTTGATGAAACACAGAATTTGAATCGGGATTGAATACAACAGTCACCATGCGCACTTTCCTCCATTGGAGTAACTCTCAAACAATCTACGCTTTGATCGTTCCCTGGAAGACCAGTAGTAGTTTCCAATGCACATCTGGTAGCATTCTGTAATCTGTAGGCTATCAGAGTGTTGATGAAACACAGAAATTTCATCCGGATTGAATACAACAGTCACCATGCGCACTTTACTCCAAGGGAGTAATGTCTCAAACAATCTACGCCTTTGATCGTTCCCTGGAAGACCAGCAGTAGTTTGCGATGCACATATGGTGGCATTCTGTAATGCGTAGACTATCAGAGTGTTGATGAAACACAGTAATTGCATCGGGATTGATACAACAGTCACCATGCGCACTTTCCTCCATGGGATTAATGTCTTTAACAGTCTACGCTTTGATCGTTCCCTGGAAGACCAGTAGTATTTTCCGACGCACATCTGGAGGCTTTCTGTAATCTGTGGACTATCAGAGTGTTGATGAAACACAGAAATTCCATCGGGATTGAATACAACAGTCTCTATGCGCAGTTTCCTCCATGGGAGTAATGTCTCAAACAGTCTACGCTTTGATAGTTCCCTGGATGACCAGTAGTAGTTTCCGATGCACATCTGGATGCTTTCCGAAATCTGTTTACTAAAAGAGTGTTCATGAAACACAGAAATTGCATCGGGATTGAATACAACAGTCACCATGCGCACTTTCCTCCATCGGAGTAATGGCCCAAAGAGTCTACGCTTTGATCGTTCCCTGGAAGACCAGTAGTAGCTTCCGATTAACATCTGGAGGCATTCTGTAATCTGCAGACTATCAGAGTGTTGATGAGACACAGAAATTGCATCGGGATTGAAGACAACAGCCACCATGCGCACTTTCCACCATAGGAGTAATGTCCCAAAGAGTCTACGCTTTGATCGTTCCCTGGAAGACCAGTAGTTCTTTACGATGCACATCGGGAGGCATTCTGTAATCTGTGGACTATCAGAGTGTTGATGAAACACAGAAACTGCATCGGGATTGAATACAACAATCACCATGCGCACTTTCCTCCACGGGAGGTATGTCTCAAACAGACTACGCTTTGATCGTTCCCTGGAAGACCAGAAGTAGTTTCCGATGCACAACTGGTGGTATTCTCTAATCTGTGGACTATCAGAGTGTTGATGAAACACAGAAATTGCATCGGGATTGAATACAACAGTCACCATCAACACTTTCCTCCATGGGAGTAATGTCTCAAACAGTCTACGCTTTGATCGTTCCCTGGAATACCATTAGTAGTTTCCGATGCACATCTGGAGGCATTCTGTAATCTGTGGAGTATCAGAGTGTTGATGAAACACAGAAAATGCATCGGGATTGAATACAACAGTCACCATGCGCACTTTCCTCCATGGGAGTAATTCTCAAACAGTCTACGCTTTGATTGTTCCCTGGAAGACCAGTAGTAGTTTCCGATGCACATCTGGTGGCATTCTGTAATCTGTGGACTATCAGAGTTTTGATGAAACACAGAAACTGCATCGGGATTGAATACAACAACCACCATGCGCACTTTCCTCCACGGTAGGTATGTCTCAAACAGACTACGCTTTGATCGTTCCCTGGAAGACCTGTAGTAGTTTCCGATGCACAACTGGTGGTATTCTCTAATCTGTGGAGTATCAGAGTGTTGATGAAACACAGAAATTGCATCGTGATTGAATACAACATTCACCATGCGCTCTTTCCTACCATGGGAGTAATTTTCACACAGTCTACGCTTTGATCGTTCCCTGGAAGACCAGTAGTAGTGTCCGATGCTAATCTGGTGGCATTCTGTAATCCGTGGACTATCAGAGTGTTGATGAAACACAGAAATTGCATCGGGAATGAATACAACAGTCAACATGCACACTTTCCTCCACGGGAGGTATGTCTCTAACAGTCTACGATTTGATCGTTCCGTGGAAGACCAGTAGTAGTTTCCGATGCATATCTGGTGGCATTCTGTAATCTGTGGACTATCAGAGTGTTGATGAAACACAGAAACTGCATCGGGATTGAATACAACAATCACCATGCGCACTTTCCTCCACGGGAGGTATGTCTCAAACAGTCTACGCTTTGATCATTCCCTGGAAGACCAGTAGTAGTTTCCGATGCACATCTGGTGGTATTCTCTAATCTGTGGACTATCAGACTGTTGATGAATCACAGATATTGCATCGGGATTAAGTACAACAGTCACCATCCGCACTTTCCTCCATGGGAGTAATGTCTGAAACAGTCTACGGTTGGATTGTTCCCAGGAAGACCAGTAGCAGTTTCCGATGCACATCTCGTGGCATTCTCTAATCTGTGGAGTATCAGAGTGTTGATGAAACACAGAAATTACATCGGGATTGAATACAACAGTCACCATACGCACTTTCCTCCATGGGAGTAATTCTCAAACTGTCTACGCTTTGATCGTTGCCTGGAAGACCAGTAGTAGTTTCCGATGCACATCAGGTGGTATTCTGTAATCTGTGGACTATCAGAGTGTTGATGAAACACAGAAATTGCATCGGGATTGAATACAACAATCACCATGCACACTTTCCTCCACGGGAGTTATGTCTCAAACAGTCTACGCTTTGATCGTTCCCTGGAAGACCAGTAGTAGTTTCCGATGAACATCTGGTGGCATTCTGTAATCTGTGGACTATCAGAATGTTGATGAAACACAGAAATTGCATCGGGATTCAATACAACAGTCACCATCCGCACTTTCCTCCATGGGAGTAATGTCTGAAACAGTCTACGCTTGGATTGTTCCCAGGAAGACCAGTAGCAGTTTCCGATGCACATCTCGTGGCATTCTGTAATCTGTGGAGTATCAGAGTGTTGATGAAACACAGAAATTGCATCGGGATTGAATACAACAGTCACCATGCGCACTTTCCTCCATGGGAGTAACTCTCAAACAGTCTACGCTTTGTTCGTTCCGTGGAAGACCAGTAGTAGTTTCCGATGCACATCTGGAGGTATTCTGTAATCTGTAGACTATGAGAGTGTTGATGAAACACAGAATTTGGATCGGGATTGAATACAACAGTCACCATGCGCACTTTCCTCCATGGGAATAATGTATCTAACAGTTTTCGCTTTGATCGTTCCCTGGAAGACCAGTAGTAGTTTCCTATGCACATCTGGAGGCTTTCTGTAATCTGTGGATTATCAGAGTGTTGATGAAACACAGAAATTGCATCGGGATTGAATACAACAGTCAACATGCGCACATTCTTCCACGGGATGTATGTCTCTAACAGTCTAAGCTTTGATCGTTCCCTTGAAGACCAGTAGTTGTTTCCGATGCACATCTGGTGGCATTCTGTAATCTGTGGACTATCAGAGTGTTGATGAAACACAGAAATTGCTTCGGGATTGAACACAACAGTCACCATCCGCACTTTCCTCCATGGGAGTAATGTCTGGAACAGTCTACGCTTTTATCGTTCCCTGGAACACCAGTAGTAGTTTCCGATGCACATCTGGTAGCATTCTGTAATCTGTGGACAATCAGAGTGTTGATGAAACAAAGAAATTTCATCCGGATTGAATACAACAGTCACCATGCGCACATTCCTGCACGGGAGGTATGTCTCAAACAGTCTACGCTTTGATCGTTCCCTGGAAGACCAGTAGTTGTTTCCGATGCACATCTGGAAGTATTCTGTAATCTGTAGACTATGAGAGTGTTGATGAAACACAGAATTTGAATCGGGATTGAATACAAGAGTCACCATGCGCACTTTCCTCCATATGAGTAACTCTCAAACAATCTACGCTTTGATCGTTCCCTGGAAGACCAGTAGTAGTTTCCAATGCACATCTGGTAGCATTCAGTAATCTGTAGACTATCAGAGTGTTAATGAAACACAGAAATTTCATCCGGATTGAATACAACAGTCACCATGCGCACTTTCCTCCACGGGAGTAATGTCTCAAACAATCTACGCCTTTGATCGTTCCCTGGAAGACCAGTAGTAGTTTGCGATGCACAATGGTGGCATTCTGTAATGCGTAGACTATCAGAGTGTTGATGAAACACAGTAATTGCATCGGGATTGATACAACAGTCAAAATGCGCACTTTCCTCCATGGGAGTAATGTCTCTAACAGTCTACGCTTTGATCGTTCCCTGGAAGACCAGTAGTATTTTCCGATGCACATCTGGAGGCTTTCTGTAATCTGTGGACTATCAGAGTGTTGATGAAACACAGAAATTCCATCGGGATTGAATACAACAGTCTCCATGCGCTGTTTCCTCCATGGGAGTAATGTCTCAAACAGTCTACGCTTTGATAGTTCCCTGAATGACCAGTAGTAGTTTCCGATGCACATCTGGATGCTTTCCGAAATCTGTTTACTAAAAGAGTGTTGATGAAACACAGAAATTGCATCGGGATTGAATACAACAGTCACCATGCGCACTTTCCTCCATGGGAGTAATGGCCCAAACAGTCTACGCTTTGATCGTTCCCTGGAAGACCAGTAGTAGCTTCCGATTAACATCTGGAGGCATTCTGTAATCTGCAGACTATCAGAGCGTTGATGAGACACAGAAATTGCATCGGGATTGAAGACAACAACCACCATGCGCACTTTCCACCATAGGAGTAATGTCCCAAAGAGTCTACGCTTTGATCGTTCCCTGGAAGACCAGTAGTTCTTTACGATGCACATCGGGAGGCATTCTGTAATCTGTGGACTATCAGAGGGTTGATGAAAAACAGAAATTGCATCGGGATAGAATACTATATTCACCATGCACACTTTCCTTCATGGGAGTTATGTCTCAAACAGTCTACGCTTTGATCGTTCCCTGGAAGACCATTAGTAGTTTCCGATGCACATCTGGAGGCATTCTGAAATCTGTGGAGTATCAGAGTGTTGATGAAACACAGAAATTGCATCGGGATTGAATACAACAGTCACCATGCGCACTTTCCTCCATGGGAGTAATTCTCAAACAGTCTACGCTTTGATTGTTCCCTGGAAGACCAGTAGTAGTTTCCGATGCACATCTGGTGGCATTCTGTAATCTGCGAACTATCAGAGTGTTGATGAAACACAGAAACTGCATCGGGATTGAATACAACAATCACCATGCGCACTTTCCTCCACGGGAGGTATGTCTCAAACAGACTACGCTTTGATCGTTCCCTGGAAGACCAGTAGTAGTTTCCGATGCACAACTGGTGGTATTCTCTAATCTGTGGACTATCAGAGTTTTGATGAAACACAGAAATTGCATCGGGATTGAATACAACAGTCACCATCAACACTTTCCTCCATGGGAGTAATGTCTGAAACAGTCTACGCTTGGATCGATCCCAGGAAGACCAGTAGCAGTTTCCGATGCACATCTCGTGGCATTCTGTAATCTGTGGAGTATCAGAGTGTTGATGAAACACAGAAATTGCATCGGGATTGAATACAACAGTCACCATGCGCATTTTCCTCCATGGGAGTAACTCTCAAACAGTCTACGCTTTGATCGTTCCGTGGAAGACCAGTAGTAGTTTCCGATGCACATCTGGAGGTATTCTGTAATCTGTAGACTATGAGAGTGTTGATGAAACACAGAATTTGGATCGGGATTGAATACAACAGTCACCATGCGCACATTCCTCCATGGGAATAATGTATCTAACAGTTTTCGCTTTGATCGTTCCCTGGAAGACCATTAGTAGTTTCCGATGCACATCTGGAGGCTTTCTGTAATCTGTGGATTATCAGAGTGTTGATGAAACACAGAAATTGCATCGGGATTGAATACAACAGTCAACATGCGCACATTCCTCCACGGGATGTATGTCTCTAACAGTCTATGTTTTGATCGTTCCCTTGAAGACCAGTAGTTGTTTCCGATGCACATCTGGTGGCATTCTGTAATCTGTGGACTATCAGAGTGTTGATGAAACACAGAAACTGCATCGGGATTGAACACAACAGTCACCATCCGCACTTTCCTCCATGGGAGTAATGTCTGAAACAGTCTACGCTTTTATCGTTCCCTGGAACACCAGTAGTAGTTTCCGATGCACATCTGGTAGCATTCTGTAATCTGTGGACTATCAGAGTGTTGATGAATCAAAGAAATTTCATCCGGATTGAATACAACAGTCACCATGCGCACATTCCTGCACGGGAGGTATGTCTCAAACAGTCTACGCTTTGATCGTTCCCTGGAAGACCAGTAGTAGTTTCCGATGCACATCTGGAAGTATTCTGTAATCTGTAGACTATGAGAGTGTTGATGAAACACAGAATTTGAATCGGGATTGAATACAAGAGTCACCATGCGCACTTTCCTCCATATGAGTAACTCTCAAACAATCTACGCTTTGATCGTTCCCTGGAAGACCAGTAGTAGTTTCCAATGCACATCTGGTAGCATTCAGTAATCTGTAGACTATCAGAGTGTTGATGAAACACAGAAATTTTATCCGGATTGAATACAACAGTCACCATGCGCACTTTCCTCCACGGGAGTAATGTCTCAAACAATCTACGCCTTTGATCGTTCCCTGGAAGACCAGTAGTAGTTTGCGATGCACATATGGTGGCATTCTGTAATGCGTAGACTATCAGAGTGTTGATGAAACACAGTAATTGCATCGGGATTGATACAACAGTCACCATGCGCACTTTTCTCCATGGGAGTAATGTCTCTAACAGTCTACGCTTTGATCGTTCCCTGGAAGACCAGTAGTATTTTCCGATGCACGTCTGGAGGCTTTCTGTAATCTGTGGACTATCAGAGTGTTGATGAAACACAGAAATTCCATCGGGATTGAATACAACCGTCTCCATGCGCAGTTTCCTCCATGGGAGTAATGTCTCAAACAGTCTACGCTTTGATAGTTCCCTGAATGACCAGTAGTAGTTTCCGATGCACATCTGGATGCTTTCCGAAATCTGTTTACTAAAAGAGTGTTGATGAAACACAGAAATTGCATCGGGATTGAACACAACAGTCACCATGCGCACTTGCCTCCATGGGAGTAATGGCCCAAACAGTCTACGCTTTGATCGTTCCCTGGAAGACCAGTAGTAGCTTCCGATTAACATCTGGAGGCATTCTGTAATCTGCAGACTATCAGAGTGTTGATGAGACACAGAAATTGCATCGGGATTGAAGACAACAACCACCATGCGCACTTTCCACCATAGGAGTAATGTCCCAAAGAGTCTACGCTTTGATAGTTCCCTGGAAGACCAGTAGTTCTTTACGATGCACATCGGGAGGCATTCTGTAATCTGTGGACTATCAGAGGGTTGATGAAAAACAGAAATTGCATCGGGATTGAATACTATATTCACCATGCACACTTTCCTCCATGGGAGTTATGTCTCAAACAGTCTACGCTTTGATCGTTCCCTGGAAGACCATTAGTAGTTTCAGATGCACATCTGGAGGCATTCTGTAATCTGTGGAGTATCAGAGTGTTGATGAAACACAGAAATTGCATCGGGATTGAATACAACAGTCACCATGCGCACTTTCCTCCATGGGAGTAATTCTCAAACAGTCTACGCTTTGATTGTTCCCTGGAAGACCAGTAGTAGTTTCCGATGCACATCTGGCGGCATTCTGTAATCTGCGGACTATCAGAGTGTTGATGAAACACAGAAACTGCATCGGGATTGAATACAACAATCACCATGCGCACTTTCCTCCACGGGAGGTATGTCTCAAACAGACTACGCTTTGATCGTTCCCTGGAAGACCAGTAGTAGTTTCCGATGCACAACTGGTGGTATTCTCTAATCTGTGGACTATCAGAGTGTTGATGAAACACAGAAATTGCATCGGGATTGAATACAACAGTCACCATCAACACTTTCCTCCATGGGAGTAATGTCTGAAACAGTCTACGCTTGGATCGATCCCAGGAAGACCAGTAGCAGTTTCCGATGCACATCTCGTGGCATTCTGTAATCTGTGGAGTATCAGAGTGTTGATGAAACACAGAAATTGCATCGGGATTGAATACAACAGTCACCATGCGCACTTTCCTCCATGGGAGTAATTCTCACACAGTCTACGCTTTGATCGTTCCCTGGAAGGCCAGTAGTAGTTTCCGATGCTAATCTGGTGGCATTCTGTAATCTGTGGACTATCAGAGTGTTGATGAAACACAGAAATTGCATCGGGAATGAATACAACAGTCAACATGCACACTTTCCTCCACAGGAGGTATGTCTCTAACAGTCTACGCTTTGATCGCTCCCTGGAAGACCAGTAGTAGTTTCCGATGCACATCTGGTGGCATTTTGTAATCTGTGGACTATCAGGGCGTTGATGAAACACAGAAATTGCATCAGGATTGAATACTACATTCACCATGCGCACTTTCTTCCATGGGAGTAATGTCTCAAACATTCTACGCTTTGATCGTTCCCTGGATGACCATTAGTACTTTCCGATGCGCATCTGGAGGCATTCTGTAATCTGTGGAGTATCAGAGTGTTGATGAAACACAGAAATTGCATCGGGATTGAATACAACAGTCAACATGCGCAATTTCCTCCATGGGAGTAATTCTCAAACAGTCTACGCTTTGATCGTTCCGTGGACGACCAGTATTAGTTTCCGATGCACATCTGGAGGCATTCTGTAACCTGTGGAGTATCAGAGTGTTGATGAAACACAGAAATTGCATCGGGATTGAATACAACAGTCACCATGCGCACTTTCCTCCATGGGAGTAATTCTCAAACAGTCTACGCTTTGATTGTTCCCTGGAAGACCAGTAGTAGTTTCCGATGCACATCTGGTGGCATTCTGTAATCTGTGGACTATCAGAGTGTTGATGAAACACAGAAACTGCATCGGGATTGAATACAAAAATCACCATGCGCACTTTCCTCCACGGGAGGTATGTCTCAAACAGACTACGCTTTGATCGTTCCCTGGAAGACCAGTAGTAGTTTCCGATGCACAACTGGTGGTATTCTCTAATCTGTGGAGTATCAGAGTGTTGATGAAACACAGAAATTACATCGGGATTGAATACAACAGTCACCATGCGCTCTTTCCTACCATGGGAGTAATTTTCACACAGTGTACGCTTTGATCGTACCCTGGAAGACCAGTAGTAGTTTCCGATGCTAATCTGGTGGCATTCTGTAATCTGTGGACTATCAGAGTGTTGATGAAACACAGAAACTGCATCGGGATTGAATACAACAATCACCATGCGCACTTTCCTCCACGGGAGGTATGTCTCAAACAGACTACGCCTTGATCGCTCCCTGGAAGACAAGTAGTAGTTTCAGATGCACATCTGGTGGCATTCTGTAATCTGTGGACTATCAGAGCGTTGATGAAACACAGAAATTGCATCGGGATTGAATACTACATTCACCATGCGCACTTTCTTCCATGGGAGTAATGTCTCAAACAGTCTACGTTTTGATCGTTCCCTGGAAGACCATTAGTACTTTCCGATGCGCACCTGGAGGCATTCTGTAATCTGTGGAGTATCAGAGTGTTGATGAAACACAGAAATTGCATCGGGATTGAATACAACAGTCACCATGCGCACTTTCCTCCATGGGAGTAATTCTCAAACAGTCTACGCTTTGATCGTTCCGTGGAAGACCAGTAGTAGTTTCCGATGCACATCTGGTGGCATTCTGTAATCTGTGGACTATCAGAGTGTTGATGAAACACAGAAACTGCATCGGGATTGAATACAACAATCACCATGCGCACTTTCCTCCATGGGAGGTATGTCTCAAACAGTCTACGCTTTGATCATTCCCTGGAAGACCAGTAGTAGTTTCCGATGCACATCTGGTGGTATTCTCTAATCTGTGGACTATCAGACTGTTGATAAAACACAGAAATTGCATCGGGATTGAATACAACAGTCATCATCCGCACTTTCCTCCATGGGAGTAATGTCTGAAACAGTCTACGGTTGGATTGTTCCCAGGAAGACCAGTAGCAGTTTCCGATGCACATCTCGTGGCATTCTCTAATATGTGGAGTATCAGAGTGTTGATGAAACACAGAAATTGCATCGGGATTGAATACAACAGTCACCATACGCACTTTCCTCCATGGGAGTAACTCTCAAACAGTGTACGCTTTGATCGTTCCGTGGAAGACCAGTAGTAGTTTCCGATGCACATCTGGAGGTATTCTGTAATCTGTAGACTATGAGAGTGTTGATGAAACACAGAATTTGCATCGGGATTGAATACAACAGTCACCATGCGCACGTTCCTCCATGGGAATAATGTATCTAACAGTTTTCGCTTTGATCGTTCCCTGGAAGACCAGTAGTAGTTTCCGATGCACATCTGGAGGCTTTCTGTAATCTGTGGACTATCAGAGTGTTGATGAAACACAGAAATTGCATCGGGATTGAATACAACAGTCAACATGCGCACATTCCTCCACGGGATGTATGTCTTTAACAGTCTATGCTTTGATCGTACCCTTGAAGACCAGTAGTAGTTTCCGATGCACATCTGGTGGCATTCTGTAATCTGTGGACTATCAGAGTGTTGATGAAACACAGAAATTGCATCGGGATTGAAAACAACAGTCACCATCCGCACTTTCCTCCATGGGAGTAATGTCTGAAACAGTCTACGCTTTTATCGTTCCCTGGAACACCAGTAGCAGTTTCCGATGCACATCTCGTGGCATTCTGTAATCTGTGGACTATCAGAGTGTTGATGAAACACGGAAAATGCATCGGGATTGAATACAACAGTCACCATGCGCACTTTCCTCCATGGGAGAAATGTCTCAAAGAGTTTACGCTTTGATCGTAACCTGGTAGACCAGTAGTAGTTTAATATGCACATCTGGAGGCATTCTGTAATCTGTGGACTATTAGAGTGTTGATGAAACACAGAAATTGCATCGGGATTGAATACAACAGTCACCATGCGTACATTCATCCATAAAAGTAATGTCTCAAAGAGTCTACGCTTTGATCGTTAGCTGGAAGACCAGTAGTAGTTTCCGATGCACATCTTGATTCATTCTGTAATATGTGGACTATCAGAGTGTTGATGAAACACAGAAATTGCATCGGGATTGATTACAACAGTCACCATGCGCACTTTCCTCCACAGGAGGTATGTCTCAAACAGTCTACGCTTTGATCATTCCCTGGAAGACCAGTAGTAGTTCCCGATGCACATCTGGTGGTATTCTCTAATCTGTGGACTATCAGACTGTTGATGAAACACAGAAATTGCATCGGGATTGAATATAACAGTCACCATCCGCACTTTCCTCCATGGGAGTAATGTCTGAAACAGTCTACGGTTGGATTGTTCCCAGGAAGACCAGTAGTAGTTTCCGATGCACATCTTGATTCATTCTGTAATATGTGGACTATCAGAGTGTTGATGAAACACAGAAATTGCATCGGGATTGATTACAACAGTCAACATGCGCACTTTTCTCCACGGGAGGTATGTCTCAAACAGTCTACGCTTTGATCATTCCCTGGAAGACCAGTAGTAGTTTCCGATGCACATCTGGTGGTATTCTCTAATCTGTGGACTATCAGACTGTTGATGAAACACAGAAATTGCATCGGGATTGAATACAACAGTCACCATACGCACTTTCCTCCATGAGAGTAATTCTCAAACTGTCTACGCTTTGATCGTAGCCTGGAAGACCAGTACTAGTTTCCGATGCACATCTGGTGGTATTCTGTAATCTGTGGACTATCAGAGTGTTGATGAAACACAGAAATTGCATCGGGATTGAATACAACAATCACCATGCGCACTTTCCTCCACGGGAGGTATGTCTCAAACAGTCTACGCTTTGATCGTTCCCTGGAAGACCAGTAGTAGTTTCCGATGCACATCTGGTGGCATTCTGTAATCTGTGGACTATCAGAGTGTTAATGAAACACAGAAATTGCATCGGGATTCATTACAACAGTCACCATCAGCACTTTCCTCCATGGGAGTAATGTCTGTAACAGTCTACGCTTGGATTGATCCTAGGAAGAACAGTAGCAGTTTCCGATGCACATCTCGTGGCATTCTGTAATCTGTGGAGTATCAGAGGGTTGATGAAACACAGAAATTGCATCGGGATTGAATACAACAGTCACCATGCGCACTTTCCTCCATGGGAGTAACTCTCAAACAGTCTACGCTTTGATCGTTCCGTGGAAGACCAGTAGTAGTTTCCGATGCACATCTGGAAGTTTCTGTAATCTGTAGACTATGAGAGTGTTGATGAAACACAGAATTTGGATCGGGATTGAATACAACAGTCACCATGCGCACTTTCCTCCATGGGAATAATGTATCTAACAGTCTACGCTTTGATCAATCATTGAAAGACCAGTAGTAGTTTCGGATGCACATCTGGAGGCTTTCCGTTATCTGTGGACTATCAGAGTGTTGATGAAACACAGAAATAGCATCGGGATTGAATACAACAGTCACCATGCGCACTTTACTTTATGGGAGCAATGTCTCAAACAGTCTACGCTTTGATCGTACCCTGAAAGACCAGTAGTAGTTTCCGATGCAAATCTGATGGCATTCTGTAATCTGAGAACTACCAGAGTGTTGATGAAACACAGAAATTTCATCGGGATTGAATACAACATTCACCATGCGCACTTTCCTCTTTGGGATTAATGTCTCAAGGAGTTTACGCTTTGATCGTACTCTGGAAGTCCAGTAGTAGTTTCCGATGCACATCTGGAGGCATTCCGTAATCTGTGGACTATCAGATTGTTGATGAAACACAGAAATTGCATCGAAATTGAATACAACAGTCACCATGTGCACTTTCTTCCATAAAAGTAATGTCTCAAAGAGTCTACGCTTTGATCGTTCCCTGGAAGACCAGTAGTAGTTTCCGATGCACATCTGGTAGCATTCTGTAATCTGTGTACTATCAGAGTGTTGATGAAACACAGAAATTGCATCGGGATTGAATAAACAGTCGCCATCCGCACTTACCTCCATGGGAGTAATTCTCAAACAGTCTACGCTTTGATCGTTGCCTGGAAGACCAGTAGTAGTTACCGATGAATATCTGGATGCATTCTGTAATCTGTGGACTATCAGAGTGTTGATGAAACACAGAAATTGCATCGGGATCGAACACAACAGTCACCATCCGCACTTTCCTCCATGGGAGTAATGTCTCAAATATTCTACGCTTTGATTGTTAGCTGGAAGACCAGTAGTAGTTTCCGATGCACATCTTGAAACATTCTGTAATATGTGGACTATCAGAGTGTTGATGAAACACAGAAATTGCTTCGGGATTGAATACAACAGCCACCATGCGCACTTTACTCCACAGGAGTAATGTCTCAAACTATCTACGCTTTTGATCGTTCCCTGGAAGACCAGTACTTGTTTCCGATGCACATCTGGTGGCATTCTGTAATGTGTAGACTATCAGAGTGTTGATGAAACACAGTAATTGCATCGGGATTGAATACAACAGTCACCATGCCCACTTTCCTCCATGGGAGTAATGTCTCTAACAGTCTACGCTTTGATCGTTCCCTGGAAGACCAGTAGTAGTTTCCGATGAACATTTGGGGGCCATGTGTAATCTGTGGACTATCAGAGGGTTGATGAAACACAGAAACTGCATCGGGATTGAATACAACAGTCACCATGCGCACTTACCTCCATGGGAGTAATGTCCCAAACAGTCTATGATTTGATCGTTCCCTGGAAGACCAGTAGTAGTTTCCGATGAACATCTGGGGGCATTGTGAAATCTGTGGACTATGAGAGGGTTGATGAAAGACACAAACTGCATCGGGATTGAATACAACAACCACCATGCGCACTTTACTCCATGGGAGTAATGTCAGTAACAGTCTACGCTTTGATCGTTCCCTGGAAGACCAGTAGTAGCTTCCGATGCACATCTGGAGGCTTTCCGTTATCTGTGGACTATCAGAGTGTTGATGAAACACAGAAATAGCATCGGGATTGAATACAACTGTCACCATGCGCACTTTCCTTTATGGGAGTAATGTCTCAAACAGTCTACGCTTTGATTGTTCCCTGAAAGACCAGTAGTAGTTTCCGATGCGAATCTGGGGGCATTCTGTAATCTGTGGACTACCAGAGTGTTGATGAAACACAGAAATTGCATCGGGATTGAATACAACAGTCACCATACGCACTTTCCTCCATGGGAGTAACTCTCAAACAGTGTACGCTTTGATCGTTCCGTGGAAGACCAGTAGTAGTTTCCGATGCACATCTGGAGGTATTCTGTAATCTGTAGACTATGAGAGTGTTGATGAAACACAGAATTTGCATCGGGATTGAATACAACAGTCACCATGCGCACGTTCCTCCATGGGAATAATGTATCTAACAGTTTTCGCTTTGATCGTTCCCTGGAAGACCAGTAGTAGTTTCCGATGCACATCTGGAGGCTTTCTGTAATCTGTGGACTATCAGAGTGTTGATGAAACACAGAAATTGCATCGGGATTGAATACAACAGTCAACATGCGCACATTCCTCCACGGGATGTATGTCTTTAACAGTCTATGCTTTGATCGTACCCTTGAAGACCAGTAGTAGTTTCCGATGCACATCTGGTGGCATTCTGTAATCTGTGGACTATCAGAGTGTTGATGAAACACAGAAATTGCATCGGGATTGAAAACAACAGTCACCATCCGCACTTTCCTCCATGGGAGTAATGTCTGAAACAGTCTACGCTTTTATCGTTCCCTGGAACACCAGTAGCAGTTTCCGATGCACATCTCGTGGCATTCTGTAATCTGTGGACTATCAGAGTGTTGATGAAACACGGAAAATGCATCGGGATTGAATACAACAGTCACCATGCGCACTTTCCTCCATGGGAGAAATGTCTCAAAGAGTTTACGCTTTGATCGTAACCTGGTAGACCAGTAGTAGTTTAATATGCACATCTGGAGGCATTCTGTAATCTGTGGACTATTAGAGTGTTGATGAAACACAGAAATTGCATCGGGATTGAATACAACAGTCACCATGCGTACATTCATCCATAAAAGTAATGTCTCAAAGAGTCTACGCTTTGATCGTTAGCTGGAAGACCAGTAGTAGTTTCCGATGCACATCTTGATTCATTCTGTAATATGTGGACTATCAGAGTGTTGATGAAACACAGAAATTGCATCGGGATTGATTACAACAGTCACCATGCGCACTTTCCTCCACAGGAGGTATGTCTCAAACAGTCTACGCTTTGATCATTCCCTGGAAGACCAGTAGTAGTTCCCGATGCACATCTGGTGGTATTCTCTAATCTGTGGACTATCAGACTGTTGATGAAACACAGAAATTGCATCGGGATTGAATATAACAGTCACCATCCGCACTTTCCTCCATGGGAGTAATGTCTGAAACAGTCTACGGTTGGATTGTTCCCAGGAAGACCAGTAGTAGTTTCCGATGCACATCTTGATTCATTCTGTAATATGTGGACTATCAGAGTGTTGATGAAACACAGAAATTGCATCGGGATTGATTACAACAGTCAACATGCGCACTTTTCTCCACGGGAGGTATGTCTCAAACAGTCTACGCTTTGATCATTCCCTGGAAGACCAGTAGTAGTTTCCGATGCACATCTGGTGGTATTCTCTAATCTGTGGACTATCAGACTGTTGATGAAACACAGAAATTGCATCGGGATTGAATACAACAGTCACCATACGCACTTTCCTCCATGAGAGTAATTCTCAAACTGTCTACGCTTTGATCGTAGCCTGGAAGACCAGTACTAGTTTCCGATGCACATCTGGTGGTATTCTGTAATCTGTGGACTATCAGAGTGTTGATGAAACACAGAAATTGCATCGGGATTGAATACAACAATCACCATGCGCACTTTCCTCCACGGGAGGTATGTCTCAAACAGTCTACGCTTTGATCGTTCCCTGGAAGACCAGTAGTAGTTTCCGATGCACATCTGGTGGCATTCTGTAATCTGTGGACTATCAGAGTGTTAATGAAACACAGAAATTGCATCGGGATTCATTACAACAGTCACCATCAGCACTTTCCTCCATGGGAGTAATGTCTGTAACAGTCTACGCTTGGATTGATCCTAGGAAGAACAGTAGCAGTTTCCGATGCACATCTCGTGGCATTCTGTAATCTGTGGAGTATCAGAGGGTTGATGAAACACAGAAATTGCATCGGGATTGAATACAACAGTCACCATGCGCACTTTCCTCCATGGGAGTAACTCTCAAACAGTCTACGCTTTGATCGTTCCGTGGAAGACCAGTAGTAGTTTCCGATGCACATCTGGAAGTTTCTGTAATCTGTAGACTATGAGAGTGTTGATGAAACACAGAATTTGGATCGGGATTGAATACAACAGTCACCATGCGCACTTTCCTCCATGGGAATAATGTATCTAACAGTCTACGCTTTGATCAATCATTGAAAGACCAGTAGTAGTTTCGGATGCACATCTGGAGGCTTTCCGTTATCTGTGGACTATCAGAGTGTTGATGAAACACAGAAATAGCATCGGGATTGAATACAACAGTCACCATGCGCACTTTACTTTATGGGAGCAATGTCTCAAACAGTCTACGCTTTGATCGTACCCTGAAAGACCAGTAGTAGTTTCCGATGCAAATCTGATGGCATTCTGTAATCTGAGAACTACCAGAGTGTTGATGAAACACAGAAATTTCATCGGGATTGAATACAACATTCACCATGCGCACTTTCCTCTTTGGGATTAATGTCTCAAGGAGTTTACGCTTTGATCGTACTCTGGAAGTCCAGTAGTAGTTTCCGATGCACATCTGGAGGCATTCCGTAATCTGTGGACTATCAGATTGTTGATGAAACACAGAAATTGCATCGAAATTGAATACAACAGTCACCATGTGCACTTTCTTCCATAAAAGTAATGTCTCAAAGAGTCTACGCTTTGATCGTTCCCTGGAAGACCAGTAGTAGTTTCCGATGCACATCTGGTAGCATTCTGTAATCTGTGTACTATCAGAGTGTTGATGAAACACAGAAATTGCATCGGGATTGAATAAACAGTCGCCATCCGCACTTACCTCCATGGGAGTAATTCTCAAACAGTCTACGCTTTGATCGTTGCCTGGAAGACCAGTAGTAGTTACCGATGAATATCTGGATGCATTCTGTAATCTGTGGACTATCAGAGTGTTGATGAAACACAGAAATTGCATCGGGATCGAACACAACAGTCACCATCCGCACTTTCCTCCATGGGAGTAATGTCTCAAATATTCTACGCTTTGATTGTTAGCTGGAAGACCAGTAGTAGTTTCCGATGCACATCTTGAAACATTCTGTAATATGTGGACTATCAGAGTGTTGATGAAACACAGAAATTGCTTCGGGATTGAATACAACAGCCACCATGCGCACTTTACTCCACAGGAGTAATGTCTCAAACTATCTACGCTTTTGATCGTTCCCTGGAAGACCAGTACTTGTTTCCGATGCACATCTGGTGGCATTCTGTAATGTGTAGACTATCAGAGTGTTGATGAAACACAGTAATTGCATCGGGATTGAATACAACAGTCACCATGCCCACTTTCCTCCATGGGAGTAATGTCTCTAACAGTCTACGCTTTGATCGTTCCCTGGAAGACCAGTAGTAGTTTCCGATGAACATTTGGGGGCCATGTGTAATCTGTGGACTATCAGAGGGTTGATGAAACACAGAAACTGCATCGGGATTGAATACAACAGTCACCATGCGCACTTACCTCCATGGGAGTAATGTCCCAAACAGTCTATGATTTGATCGTTCCCTGGAAGACCAGTAGTAGTTTCCGATGAACATCTGGGGGCATTGTGAAATCTGTGGACTATGAGAGGGTTGATGAAAGACACAAACTGCATCGGGATTGAATACAACAACCACCATGCGCACTTTACTCCATGGGAGTAATGTCAGTAACAGTCTACGCTTTGATCGTTCCCTGGAAGACCAGTAGTAGCTTCCGATGCACATCTGGAGGCTTTCCGTTATCTGTGGACTATCAGAGTGTTGATGAAACACAGAAATAGCATCGGGATTGAATACAACTGTCACCATGCGCACTTTCCTTTATGGGAGTAATGTCTCAAACAGTCTACGCTTTGATTGTTCCCTGAAAGACCAGTAGTAGTTTCCGATGCGAATCTGGGGGCATTCTGTAATCTGTGGACTACCAGAGTGTTGATGAAACACAGAAATTGCATCGGGATTGAATACAACAGTCACCATCCGCTCTTTCCTCCATGGGAGTAATGTCTGAAACAGTCTACGCTTGGATCGTTCCCAGGAAGACCAGTAGTAGTTTCCGATGCACATCTGAAGGCATTCTGTTATCTGTGGAGTATCAGAGTGTTGATGAAACACAGAAACTTCATCGGGATTGAATACAACAGTCACCATCCGCACTTTCCTCAATGGGAGTAATGTCTCAAACAGTCTACGCTTTGATCGTTCCCTGAAAGACCAGTAGTTGTTTCCGATGCACATCTGGAGGCATTCTGTAATCTGTGGACTATCAGAGTGTTGATGAAACACAGAAACTGCATCGGGATTGAATACAACAATCACCATGCGCACTTTCCTCCATGGGAGGTATGTCTCAAACAGTCTACGCTATGATCATTCCCTGGAAGACCAGTAGTAGTTTCCGATGCACATCTGGTGGTATTCTCTAATCTGTAAACTATCAGACTGTTGATAAAACACAGAAATTGCATCGGGATTGAATACAACAGTCACCATCCGCACTTTCCTCCATGGGAGTAATGTCTGAAACAGTCTACGCTTGGATTGTTCCCAGGAAGACCAGTAGCAGTTTCCGATGCACATCTCGTGGCATTCTCTAATATGTGGAGTATCAGAGTGTTGATGAAACACAGAAATTGCATCGGGATTGAATACAACAGTCACCATACGCACTTTCCTCCATGGGAGTAACTCTCAAACAGTCTACGCTTTGATCGTTCCGTGGAAGACCAGTAGTAGTTTCCGATGCACATCTGGAGGTATTCTGTAATCTGTAGACTATGAGAGTGTTGATGAAACACAGAATTTGCATCGGGATTGAATACAACAGTCACCATGCGCACTTTCCTCCATGGGAATAATGTATCTAACAGTTTTCGCTTTGATCGTTCCCTGGAAGACCAGTAGTAGTTTCCGATGCACATCTGGAGGCTTTCTGTAATCTGTGGACTATCAGAGTGTTGATGAAACACAGAAATTGCATCGGGATTGAATACAACAGTCAACATGCGCACATTCCTCCACGGGATGTATGTCTCTAACAGTCTATGCTTTGATCGTACCCTTGAAGACCAGTAGTAGTTTCCGATGCACATCTGGTGGCATTCTGTAATCTGTGGACTATCAGAGTGTTGATGAAACACAGAAATTGCATCGGGATTTAAAACAACAGTCACCATCCGCACTTTCCTCCATGGGAGTAATGTCTGAAACAGTCTACGCTTTTATCGTTCCCTGGAACACCAGTAGCAGTTTCCGATGCACATCTCGTGGCATTCTGTAATCTGTGGACTATCAGAGTGTTGATGAAACACGGAAAATGCATCGGGATTGAATACAACAATCACCATGCGCACTTTCCTCCACGGGAGGTATGTCTCAAACAGACTACGCCTTGATCGCTCCCTGGAAGACAAGTAGTAGTTTCAGATGCACATCTGGTGGCATTCTGTAATCTGTGGACTATCAGAGCGTTGATGAAACACAGAAATTGCATCGGGATTGAATACTACATTCACCATGCGCACTTTCTTCCATGGGAGTAATGTCTCAAACAGTCTACGTTTTGATCGTTCCCTGGAAGACCATTAGTACTTTCCGATGCGCACCTGGAGGCATTCTGTAATCTGTGGAGTATCAGAGTGTTGATGAAACACAGAAATTGCATCGGGATTGAATACAACAGTCACCATGCGCACTTTCCTCCATGGGAGTAATTCTCAAACAGTCTACGCTTTGATCGTTCCGTGGAAGACCAGTAGTAGTTTCCGATGCACATCTGGTGGCATTCTGTAATCTGTGGACTATCAGAGTGTTGATGAAACACAGAAACTGCATCGGGATTGAATACAACAATCACCATGCGCACTTTCCTCCATGGGAGGTATGTCTCAAACAGTCTACGCTTTGATCATTCCCTGGAAGACCAGTAGTAGTTTCCGATGCACATCTGGTGGTATTCTCTAATCTGTGGACTATCAGACTGTTGATAAAACACAGAAATTGCATCGGGATTGAATACAACAGTCACCATCCGCACTTTCCTCCATGGGAGTAATGTCTGAAACAGTCTACGGTTTGATTGTTCCCAGGAAGACCAGTAGCAGTTTCCGATGCACATCTCGTGGCATTCTCTAATATGTGGAGTATCAGAGTGTTGATGAAACACAGAAATTGCATCGGGATTGAATACAACAGTCACCATACGCACTTTCCTCCATGGGAGTAACTCTCAAACAGTCTACGCTTTGATCGTTCCGTGGAAGACCAGTAGTAGTTTCCGATGCACATCTGGAGGTATTCTGTAATCTGTAGACTATGAGAGTGTTGATGAAACACAGAATTTGCATCGGGATTGAATACAACAGTCACCATGCGCACGTTCCTCCATGGGAATAATGTATCTAACAGTTTTCGCTTTGATCGTTCCCTGGAAGACCAGTAGTAGTTTCCGATGCACATCTGGAGGCTTTCTGTAATCTGTGGACTATCAGAGTGTTGATGAAACACAGAAATTGCATCGGGATTGAATACAACAGTCAACATGCGCACATTCCTCCACGGGATGTATGTCTTTAACAGTCTATGCTTTGATCGTACCCTTGAATACCAGTAGTAGTTTCCGATGCACATCTGGTGGCATTCTGTAATCTGTGGACTATCAGAGTGTTGATGAAACATAGAAATTGCATCGGGATTGAAAACAACAGTCACCATCCGCACTTTCCTCCATGGGAGTAATGTCTGAAACAGTCTACGCTTTTATCGTTCCCTGGAACACCAGTAGCAGTTTCCGATGCACATCTCGTGGCATTCTGTAATCTGTGGACTATCAGAGTGTTGATGAAACACGGAAAATGCATCGGGATTGAATACAACAGTCACCATGCGCACTTTCCTCCATGGGAGAAATGTCTCAAAGAGTTTACGCTTTGATCGTAACCTGGTAGACCAGTAGTAGTTTAATATGCACATCTGGAGGCATTCTGTAATCTGTGGACTATTAGAGTGTTGATGAAACACAGAAATTGCATCGGGATTGAATACAACAGTCACCATGCGTACATTCATCCATAAAAGTAATGTCTCAAAGAGTCTACGCTTTGATCGTTAGCTGGAAGACCAGTAGTAGTTTCCGATGCACATCTTGATTCATTCTGTAATATGTGGACTATCAGAGTGTTGATGAAACACAGAAATTGCATCGGGATTGATTACAACAGTCACCATGCGCACTTTCCCCCACAGGAGGTATGTCTCAAACAGTCTACGCTTTGATCATTCCCTGGAAGACCAGTAGTAGTTTCCGATGCACATCTGGTGGTATTCTCTAATCTGTGGACTATCAGACTGTTGATGAAACACAGAAATTGCATCGGGATTGAATACAACAGTCACCATCCGCACTTTATTCCATGGGAGTAATGTCTGAAACAGTCTACGGTTGGATTGTTCCCAGGAAGACCAGTAGTAGTTTCCGATGCACATCTCGTGGCATTCTGTAATCTGTGGAGTATCAGAGTGTTGATGAAACACAGAAATTGCATCGGGATTGATTACAACAGTCACCATGCGCACTTTCCTCCACGGGAGGTATGTCTCAAACAGTCTACGCTTTGATCATTCCCTGGAAGACCAGTAGTAGTTTCCGATGCACATCTGGTGGTATTCTCTAATCTGTGGACTATCAGACTGTTGATGAAACACAGAAATTGCATCGGGATTGAATACAACAGTCACCATACGCACTTTCCTCCATGAGAGTAATTCTCAAACTGTCTACGCTTTGATCGTAGCCTGGAAGACCAGTACTAGTTTCCGATGCACATCTGGTGGTATTCTGTAATCTGTGGACTATCAGAGTGTTGATGAAACACAGAAATTGCATCGGGATTGAATACAACAATCACCATGCGCACTTTCCTCCACGGGAGGTATGTCTCAAACAGTCTACGCTTTGATCGTTCCCTGGAAGACCAGTAGTAGTTTCCGATGCACATCTGGTGGCATTCTGTAATCTGTGGACTATCAGAGTGTTGATGAAACACAGAAATTGCATCGGGATTCATTACAACAGTCACCATCAGCACTTTCCTCCATGGGAGTGATGTCTGTAACAGTCTACGCTTGGATTGTTCCTAGGAAGACCAGTAGCAGTTTCCGATGCACATCTCGTGGCATTCTGTAATCTGTGGAGTATCAGAGTGTTGATGAAACACAGAAATTGCATCGGGATTGAATACAACAGTCACCATGCGCACTTTCCTCCATGGGAGTAACTCTCAAACAGTCTACGCTTTGATCGTTCCGTGGAAGACCAGTAGTAGTTTCCGATGCACATCTGGAAGTTTCTGTAATCTGTAGACTATGAGAGTGTTGAAGAAACACAGAATTTGCATCGGGATTGAATACAACAGTCACCATGCGCACTTTCCTCCATGGGAATAATGTATCTAACAGTCTACGCTTTGATCAATCATTGGAAGACCAGTAGTAGTTTCGGATGCACATCTGGAGGCTTTCCGTTATCTGTGGACTATCAGAGTGTTGATGAAACACCGAAATAGCATCGGGATTGAATACAACTGTCACCATGCGCACTTTACTTTATGGGAGCAATGTCTCAAACAGTCTACGCTTTGATCGTTCCCTGAAAGACCAGTAGTAGTTTCCGATGCAAATCTGATGGCATTCTGTAATCTGAGAACTACCAGAGTGTTGATGAAACACAGAAATTTCATCGGGATTGAATACATCAACCACCATCCGCACTTTCCTCCATGGGAGTAATGTCTGAGACAGTCTACGCTTGGATCGTTCCCAGGAAGACCAGTAGTAGTTTCCGATGCACATCTCGTGGCAATCTGTAATCTGTGGACTATCAGAGTGTTGATGAAACACAGAAAATGCATCGGGATTGAATACAACATTCACCATGCGCACTTTCCTCTTTGGGATTAATGTCTCAAGGAGTTTACGCTTTGATCGTACTCTGGAAGTCCAGTAGTAGTTTCCGATGCACATCTGGAGGCATTCCGTAATCTGTGGACTATCAGATTGTTGATGAAACACAGAAATTGCATCGAAATTGAATACAACAGTCACCATGTGCACTTTCTTCCATAAAAGTAATGTCTCCAAGAGTCTACGCTTTGATCGTTCCCTGGAAGACCAGTAGTAGTTTCCGATGCACATCTGGTAGCATTCTGTAATCTGTGTACTATCAGAGTGTTGATGAAACACAGAAATTGCATCGGGATTGAATAAACAGTCGCCATCCGCACTTACCTCCATGGGAGTAATTCTCAAACAGTCTACGCTTTGATCGTTGCCTGGAAGACCAGTAGTAGTTACCGATGAATATCTGGATGCATTCTGTAATCTGTGGACTATCAGAGTGTTGATGAAACACAGAAATTGCATCGGGATCGAACACAACAGTCACCATCCGCACTTTCCTCCATGGGAGTAATGTCTCAAATATTCTACGCTTTGATTGTTAGCTGGAAGACCAGTAGTAGTTTCCGATGCACATCTTGAAACGTTCTGTAATATGTGGACTATCAGAGTGTTGATGAAACACAGAAATTGCTTCGGGATTGAATACAACAGCCACCATGCGCACTTTACTCCACAGGAGTAATGTCTCAAACTATCTACGCTTTTGATCGTTCCCTGGAAGACCAGTACTTGTTTCCGATGCACATCTGGTGGCATTCTGTAATGTGTAGACTATCAGAGTGTTGATGAAACACAGTAATTGCATCGGGATTGAATACAACAGTCACCATGCCCACTTTCCTCCATGGGAGTAATGTCTCTAACAGTCTACGCTTTGATCGTTCCCTGGAAGACCAGTAGTAGTTTCCGATGAACATTTGGGGGCATTGTGTAATCTGTGGACTATCAGAGGGTTGATGAAACACAGAAACTGCATCGGGATTGAATACAACAGTCACCATGCGCACTTACCTCCATGGGAGTAATGTCCCAAACAGTCTATGATTTGATCGTTCCCTGGAAGACCAGTAGTAGTTTCCGATGAACATCTGGGGGCATTGTGAAATCTGTGGACTATGAGAGGGTTGATGAAAGACACAAACTGCATCGGGATTGAATACAACAATCACCATGCGCACTTTACTCCATGGGAGTAATGTCAGTAACAGTCTACGCTTTGATCGTTCCCTGGAAGACCAGTAGTAGCTTCCGATGCACATCTGGAGGCTTTCCGTTATCTGTGGACTATCAGAGTGTTGATGAAACACAGAAATAGCATCGGGATTGAATGCAACAGTCACCATGCGCACTTTCCTTTATGGGAGTAATGTCTCAAACAGTCTACGCTTTGATTGTTCCCTGAAAGACCGGTAGGAGTTTCCGATGCGAATCTGGGGACATTCTGTAATCTGTGGACTACCAGAGTGTTGATGAAACACAGAAATTGCATCGCGATTGAATACAACAGACACCATCCGCTCTTTCCTCCATGGGAGTAATGTCTGAAACAGTCTACGCTTGGATCGTTCCCAGGAAGACCAGTAGTAGTTTCCGATGCACATCTGAAGGCATTCTGTAATCTGTGGAGTATCAGAGTGTTGATGAAACACAGAAACTTCATCGGGATTGAATACAACAGTCACCATCCGCACTTTCCTCAATGAGAGTAATGTCTCAAACAGTCTACGCTTTGATCGTTCCCTGAAAGACCAGTAGTTGTTTCCGATGCACATCTGGAGGCATTCTGTAATCTGTGGACTATCAGAGTGTTGATGAAACACAGAAACTGCATCGGGATTGAATACAACAATCACCATGCGCACTTTCCTCCATGGGAGGTATGTCTCAAACAGTCTACGCTTTGATCATTCCCTGGAAGACCAGTAGTAGTTTCCGATGCACATCTGGTGGTATTCTCTAATCTGTAAACTATCAGACTGTTGATAAAACACAGAAATTGCATCGGGATTGAATACAACAGTCACCATCCGCACTTTCCTCCATGGGAGTAATGTCTGAAACAGTCTACGCTTGGATTGTTCCCAGGAAGACCAGTAGCAGTTTCCGATGCACATCTCGTGGCATTCTCTAATATGTGGAGTATCAGAGTGTTGATGAAACACAGAAATTGCATCGGGATTGAATACAACAGTCACCATACGCATTTTCCTCCATGGGAGTATCTCTCAAACAGTCTACGCTTTGATCGTTCCGTGGAAGATCAGTAGTAGTTTCCGATGCACATCTGGAGGTATTCTGTAATCTGTAGACTATGAGAGTGTTGATGAAACACAGAATTTGCATCGGGATTGAATACAACAGTCACCATGCGCACTTTCCTCCATGGGAATAATGTATCTAACAGTTTTCGCTTTGATCGTTCCCTGGAAGACCAGTAGTAGTTTCCGATGCACATCTGGAGGCTTTCTGTAATCTGTGGACTATCAGAGTGTTGATGAAACACAGAAATTGCATCGGGATTGAATACAACAGTCAACATGCGCACATTCCTCCACGGGATGTATTTCTCTAACAGTCTATGCTTTGATCGTACCCTTGAAGACCAGTAGTAGTTTCCGATGCACATCTGGTGGCATTCTGTAATCTGTGGACTATCAGAGTGTTGATGAAACACAGAAATTGCATCGGGATTGAAAACAACAGTCACCATCCGCACTTTCCTCCATGGGAGTAATGTCTGAAACAGTCTACGCTTTTATCGTTCCCTGGAACACCAGTAGCAGTTTCCGATGCACATCTCGTGGCATTCTGTAATCTGTGGACTATCAGAGTGTTGATGAAACACGGAAAATGCATCGGGATTGAATACAACAGTCACCATGCGCACTTTCCTCCATGGGAGAAATGTCTCAAAGAGTTTACGCTTTGATCGTAACCTGGTAGACCAGTAATAGTTTAATATGCACATCTGGAGGCATTCTGTAATCTGTGGACTATTAGAGTGTTGATGAAACACAGAAATTGCATCGGGATTGAATACAACAGTCACCATGCGTACATTCATCCATAAAAGTAATGTCTCAAAGAGTCTACGCTTTGATCGTTAGCTGGAAGACCAGTAGTAGTTTCCGATGCACATCTTGATTCATTCTGTAATATGTGGACTATCAGAGTGTTGATGAAACACAGAAATTGCATCGGGATTGATTACAACAGTCACCAGGCGCACTTTCCTCCACGGGAGGTATGTCTCAAACAGTCTACGCTTTGATCATTCCCTGGAAGACCAGTAGTAGTTTCCGATGCACATCTGGTGGTATTCTCTAATCTGTGGCCTATCAGACTGTTGATGAAACACAGAAATTGCATCGGGATTGAATACAACAGTCACCATACGCACTTTCCTCCATGAGAGTAATTCTCAAACTGTCTACGCTTTGATCGTAGCCTGGAAGACCAGTATTGTTTCCGATGCACATCTGGTGGTATTCTGTAATCTGTGGACTATCAGAGTGTTGATGAAACACAGAAATTGCATCGGGATTGAATACAACAATCACCATGCGCACTTTCCTCCACGGGAGGTATGTCTCAAACAGTCTACGCTTTGATCGTTCCCTGGAAGACCAGTAGTAGTTTCCGATGCACATCTGGTGGCATTCTGTAATCTGTGGACTATCAGAGTGTTGATGAAACACAGAAATTGCATCAAAATTCAATACAACAGTCACCATCAGCACTTTCCTCCATGGGAGTAATGTCTGTAACAGTCTACGCTTGGATTGTTCCCAGGAAGACCAGTAGCAGTTTCCGATGCACATCTCGTGGCATTCTGTAATCTGTGGAGTATCAGAGTGTTGATGAAACACAGAAATTGCATCGGGGTTGAATACAACAGTCACCATGCGCACTTTACTTTATGGGAGCAATGTCTCAAACAGTCTACGCTTTGATAGTTCCCTGAAAGACCAGTAGTAGTTTCCGATGCAAATCTGATGGCATTCTGTAATCTGAGAACTACCAGAGTGTTGATGAAACACAGAAATTTCATCGGGATTGAATACATCAACCACCATCCGCACTTTCTCCATGGGAGTAATGTCTGAGACAGTCTACGCTTGGATCGTTCCCAGGAAGACCAGTAGTAGTTTCCGATGCACATCTCGTGGCAATCTGTAATCTGTGGACTATCAGAGTGTTGATGAAACACAGAAAATGCATCGGGATGGAATACAACATTCACCATGCGCACTTTCCTCTTTGGGATTAATGTCTCAAGGAGTTTACGCTTTGATCGTACTCTGGAAGTCCAGTAGTAGTTTCCGATGCACATCTGGAGGCATTCCGTAATCTTTGGACTATCAGATTGTTGATGAAACACAGAAATTGCATCGAAATTGAATACAACAGTCACCATGTGCACTTTCTTCCATAAAAGTAATGTCTCAAAGAGTCTACGCTTTGATCGTTCCCTGGAAGACCAGTAGTAGTTTCCGATGCACATCTGGTAGCATTCTGTAATCTGTGTACTATCAGAGTGTTGATGAAACACAGAAATTGCATCGGGATTGAATAAACAGTCGCCATCCGCACTTACCTCCATGGGAGTAATTCTCAAACAGTCTACGCTTTGATCGTTGCCTGGAAGACCAGTAGTAGTTACCGATGAATATCTGGATGCATTCTGTAATCTGTGGACTATCAGAGTGTTGATGAAACACAGAAATTGCATCGGGATCGAACACAACAGTCACCATCCGCACTTTCCTCCATGGGAGTAATGTCTCAAACATTCTACGCTTTGATTGTTAGCTGGAAGACCAGTAGTAGTTTCCGATGCACATCTTGAAACATTCTGTAATATGTGGACTATCAGAGTGTTGATGAAACACAGAAATTGCATCGGGATTGAATACAACAGCCACCATGCGCACCTTACTCCACAGGAGTAATGTCTCAAACTATCTACACTTTTGATCGTTCCCTGGAAGACCAGTACTTGTTTCCGATGCACATCTGGTGGCATTCTGTAATGTGTAGACTATCAGAGTGTTGATGAAACACAGTAATTGCATCGGGATTGAATACAACAGTCACCATGCCCACTTTCCTCCATGGGAGTAATGTCTCTAACAGTCTACGCTTTGATCGTTCCCTGGAAGACCAGTAGTAGTTTCCGATGAACATCTGGCGGCATTGTGAAATCTGTGGACTATCAGAGGGTTGATGAAACACAGAAACTGCATCGGGATTGAATACAACAGTCACCATGCGCACTTACCTCCATGGGAGTAATGTCCCAAACAGTCTATGATTTCATCGTTCCCTGGAAGACCAGTAGTAGTTTCCGATGAACATCTGGGGGCATTGTGAAATCTGTGGACTATGAGAGGGTTGATGAAAGACACAAACTGCATCGGGATTGAATACAACAATCACCATGCGCACTTTACTCCATGGGAGTAATGTCAGTAACAGTCTACGCTTTGATCGTTCCCTGGAAGACCTGTAGTAGCTTCCGATGCACATCTGGAGGCTTTCCGTTATCTGTGGACTATCAGAGTGTTGATGAAACACAGAAATAGCATCGGGATTGAATACAACAGTCACCATGCGCACTTTCCTTTATGGGAGTAATGTCTCAAACAGTCTACGCTTTGATTGTTCCCTGAAAGACCAGTAGTAGTTTCCGATGCGAATCTGGTGGCATTCTGTAATCTGTGGACTACCAGAGTGTTGATGAAACACAGAAATTGCATCGGGATTGAATACAACAGTCACCATCCGCTCTTTCCTCCATGGGAGTAATGTCTGAAACAGTCTACGCTTGGATCGTTCCCAGGAAGACCAGTATTAGTTTCCGATGCACATCTGGAGGCATTCTGTTATCTGTGGAGTATCAGAGTGTTGATGAAACACAGAAACTTCATCGGGATTGAATACAACAGTCACCATCCGCACTTTCCTCAATGGGAGTAATGTCTCAAACAGTCTACGCTTTGATCGTTCCCTGAAAGACCAGTAGTTGTTTCCGATGCACATCTGGAGGCATTCTGTAATCTGTGGACTATCAGAGTGTTGATGAAACACAGAAATTGCATCGGGATTGAACACAACAGTCACCTTCTGCAGTTGCCTCCATGGGAGTAATGTCTGAAACAGTCTAAGCTTTGATCGTTCCCTGGAAGACCAGTAGCAGTTTCCCTAGCACATCTCGTGGCATTCTGTAATCTGTGGACTATCAGAGTGTTGATGAAACACAGAAAATGCATCGGGATTGAATACAACAGTTACCATGCGCACTTTTTTCCATGACAGTGTTGTCTGAAACAGTCTACACTTTGATCGTTCCCTGGAAGACCAGTAGTTGTTTCCGATGCACATCTGGAGGCATTCTGTAATCTGTGGACTATCAGAGTGTTGATGAATCACAGAAATTCCATCGGGAATGAATAGAACAGTCACCATGCGCACTTTCCTCCATGGGAGTAATGTCTCAAACAGTCTACGCTTTGATCGTTCCCTGGAAGACCAGTTGTAGTTTCCGATGCACATCTGGAGGCATTCTGTAATCTGTGGACTATCAGAGTGCTGACGAAACACAGAAATTGCATCGAAATCGAATACAACAGTCACCATGCGCACTTTTTTCCATGACAGTGTTGTCTGAAACAGTCTACACTTTGATCGTTCCCTGGAAGACCAGTAGTAGTTTCCGATGCACATCTGGAGGCATTCTGTAATCTGTGGACTATCAGAGTGTTGATGAAACACAGAAATTGCATCGGGATTGAACACAACAGTCACCTTCCGCACTTGCCTCCATGGGAGTAATTTCTGAAACAGTCTAAGCTTTGATCGTTCCCTGGAAGACCAGTAGCAGTTTCCGTAGCACATCTCGTGGCATTCTGTAATCTGTGGACTATCAGAGTGTTGATGAAACACAGAAAATGCATCGGGATTGAATACAACAGTTACCATGCGCACTTTCCTCCATGGGAGAAATGTCTCAAAGAGTTTACGCTTTGATCGTTCCCTGGAAGACCAGTAGTAGTTTAGGATGCACATCTGGAGGCATTCTGTAATCTGTGGACTATTAGAGTGTTGATGAAACACAGAAATTGCAATTAGATTGAATACTACAGTCACCATGCGCACTTTTCTCCATGGGAGTAATGTCTCAAACAGTCTACGCTTTGATCGTTGCCTGGAAGACCAGTAGTAGTTTCCGATGAATATCTGGATGCATTATGTAATCTGTGGCCTATCAGAGTGTTGATGAAACACAGAAATTGCATCGGGATCGAACACAACAGTCACCATCCGCACTTTCCTCCATGGGAGTAATGTCTCAAATATTCTACGTTTTGATTGTTAGCTGGAAGACCAGTAGTAGTTTCCGATGCACATCTTGAAACATTCTGTAATATGTGGACTATCAGAGTGTTGATGAAACACAGAAATTGCATCGGGATTGAATACAACAGCCACCATGCGCACTTTACCCCACAGGAGTAATGTCTCCAACTATCTACGCTTTTGATCGTTCCCTGGAAGACCAGTACTTGTTTCCGATGCACATCTGGTGGCATTCTGTAATGTGTAGACTATCAGAGTGTTGATGAAACACAGTAATTGCATCGGGATTGAATACAACAGTCACCATGCCCACTTTCCTCCATGGGAGTAATGTCTCTAACAGTCTACGCTTTGATCGTTCCCTGGAAGACCAGTAGTAGTTTCCGATGAACATCTGGGGGCATTGTGAAATCTGTGGACTATCAGAGGGTTGATGAAACACAGAAACTGCATCGGGATTGAATACAACAGTCACCATGCGCACTTACCTAAATGGGAGTAATGTCCCAAACAGCCTATGATTTCATCGTTCCCTGGAAGACCAGTAGCAGTTTCCGATGAACATCTGGGGGCATTGTGAAATCTGTGGACTATGAGAGGGTTGATGAAAGACACAAACTGCATCGGGATTGAATACAACAATCACCATGCGCACTTTACTCCATGGGAGTAATGTCAGTAACAGTCTACGCTTTGATCGTTCCCTGGAAGACCAGTAGTAGCTTCCGATGCACATCTGGAGGCTTTCCGGTATCTGTGGACTATCAGAGTGTTGATGAAACGCAGAAATAGCATCGGGATTGAATACAACAGTCACCATGCGCACTCTCCTTTATGGGAGTAATGTCTCAAACATTCTACGCTTTGATCGTTCCCTGAAAGACCAGTAGTAGTTTCCGATGCGAATCTGGTGGCATTCTGTAATCTGTGGACTACCAGAGTGTTGATGAAACACAGAAATTGCATCGGGATTGAATACAACAGTCACCATCCGCTCTTTCCTCCATGGGAGTAATGTCTGAAACAGTCTACGCTTGGATCGTTCCCAGGAAGCCCAGTAGTAGTTTCCGATGCACATCTGGAGGCATTCTGTAATCTGTGGAGTATCAGAGTGTTGATGAAACACAGAAACTTCATCGGGATTGAATACAACAGTCACCATCCGCACTTTCCTCAATGGGAGTAATGTCTCAAACAGTCTACGCTTTGATCGTTCCCTGAAAGACCAGTAGTTGTTTCCGATGCACATCTGG
Organism: Schistocerca gregaria; assembly: GCF_023897955.1. Classification (NCBI taxonomy): domain Eukaryota; kingdom Metazoa; phylum Arthropoda; class Insecta; order Orthoptera; family Acrididae; genus Schistocerca; species Schistocerca gregaria. Next base: position 44,938,492 of record NC_064920.1, read on the forward strand.
AGGCATTCTGTAATCTGTGGACTATCGGAGTGTTGATGAAACACAGAAATTCCATCGGGAATGAATAGAACAGTCACCATGCGCACTTTCCTCCATGGGAGTAATGTCTCAAACAGTCTACGCTTTGATCGTTCCCTGGAAGACCAGTAGTAGTTTCCGATGCACATCTGGAGGCATTCTGTAATCTGTGGACTATCAGAGTGCTGACGAAACACAGAAATTGCATCGAAATCGAATACAACAGTCACCATGCGCACTTTTTTCCATGACAGTGTTGTCTGAAACAGTCTACACTTTGATCGTTCCCTGGAAGACCAGTAGTTGTTTCCGATGCACATCTGGAGGCATTCTGTAATCTGTGGGCTATCAGAGTGTTGATGAATCACAGAAATTCCATCGGGAATGAATAGAACAGTCACCATGCGCACTTTCCTCCATGGGAGTAATGTCTCAAACAGTCTACGCTTTGATCGTTCCCTGGAAGACCAGTAGTAGTTTCCGATGCACATCTGGAGGCATTCTGTAATCTGTGGACTATCAGAGTGCTGACGAAACACAGAAATTGCATCGAAATCGAATACAACAGTCACCATGCGCACTTTTTTCCATGACAGTGTTGTCTGAAACAGTCTACACTTTGATCGTTCCCTGGAAGACCAGTAGTTGTTTCCGATGCACATCTGGAGGCATTCTGTAATCTGTGGGCTATCAGAGTGTTGATGAATCACAGAAATTCCATCGGGAATGAATAGAACAGTCACCATGCGCACTTTCCTCCATGGGAGTAATGTCTCAAACAGTCTACGCTATGATCATTCCCTGGAAGACCAGTAGTAGTTTCCGATGCACATCTGGTGGTATTCTCTAATCTGTAAACTATCAGACTGTTGATAAAACACAGAAATTGCATTGGGATTGAATACAACAGTCACCATCCGCACTTTCCTCCATGGGAGTAATGTCTGAAACAGTCTACGGTTGGATTGTTCCCAGGAAGACCAGTAGTAGTTTACAATGCACATCTCGTGGCATTCTGTAATCTGTGGAGTATCAGAGTGTTGATGAAACACAGAAATTGCATCGGGATTGAACACAACAGTCACCTTCCGCACTTGCCTCCATGGGAGTAATGTCTGAAACAGTCTAAGCTTTGATCGTTCCCTGGAAGACCAGTAGCAGTTTCCGTAGCACATCTCGTGGCATTCTGTAATCTGTGGACTATCAGAGTGTTGATGAAACACAGAAAATGCATCGGGATTGAATACAACAGTTACCATGCGCACTTTCCTCCATGGGAGAAATGTCTCAAAGAGTTTACGCTTTGATCGTTGCCTGGAAGACCAGTAGTAGTTTAGGATGCACATCTGGAGGCATTCTGTAATCTGTGGACTATTAGAGTGTTGATGAAACACAGAAATTGCAATTGGATTGAATACTACAGTCACCATGCGCACTTTTCTCCATGGGAGTAATGTCTCAAACAGTCTACGCTTTGATCGTTAGCTGGAAGACCAGTAGTAGTTTCCGATGGAGAGCTTGAAACATTCTGTAATATGTGGACTATCAAAGTGTTGATGAAACACAGAAATTGCATCGGGATTGAATACAACAGTCACCACGCGCACTTTACTCCACGGGAGTAATGTCTCAAACTATCTACGATTTGATCGTTCCCTGGAAGACCAGTAGTAGTTTCCGATGAACATCTGGAGGCATTCTGAAATCTGTGGACTATCAGAGGGTTGATGAAACACAGAAACTGCATCGGGATAGAATACAACAGTCACCATGCGCACTTTCCTCCATGGGAGTAATGTCATTAACAGTCTACACTTTGATAGTTCCCTGGAAGACCAGTAGTAGTTTCCGATGCACATCTGGAGGCTTTCCGTTATCTGTGGACTATCAGAGTGTTGATGAAACACAGAAATAGCATCGGGATTGAATACAACAGTCACTATGCGCATTTTTCTTTATGGTAGTAATGTCTCAAACAGTCAACGCCTTGATCGTTCCCTGAAAGACCAGTAGTAGTTTCCGATGCACGTCTGGTGGCATTCTGTAATCTGTGGACTACCAGAGTGTTGATGAAACACAGAAATTGCATCGGGATTGAATACAACAGTCACCATCCGCACTTTCCTCCATGGGAGTAATGTCTGAAACAGTCTACGCTTGGATCGTTCCCTAGAAGACCAGTAGCAGTTTCCGATGCACATCTCGTGGCATTCTGTAATCTGTGGACTATCAGAGTGTTGATGAAACACAGAAAATGCATCGGGATTGAATACAACAGTCACCATGCGCACTTGCCTCCATGGGAGAAATGTCTCAAAGAGTTTACGCTTTGATCGTTCCCTCGAAGACCAGTAGTAGTTTAGGATGCACATCTGGAGGCATTCTGTAATCTGCGGACTATTAGAGTGTTGATGAAACACAGCAATTGCATCGGGAGTGAATACAACAGTCACCATGCGCACTTTACTCCACGGGAGTAATGTCTCAAATTATCTACGCTTTTGATCGTTCCCTGGAAGACCAGTACTTGTTTCCGATGCACATCTGGTGGCATTCTGTAATGTGTAGACTATCAGAGTGTTGATAAAACAGAGTAATTGCATCGGGGTTGAATACAATTGTCACCATGCGCACTTTCCTCCCTGGGAGTAATGTCGCTAACAGTCTACGCTTTGATCGTTCCCTGGAAGACCAGTAGTGGTTTCCGATGCACATCTGGAGGCTTTCCGTTATCTGTGGACTATCAGAGTGTTGATGAAACACAGAAATTGCATCGGGATTGAATACAACAGTCACCATTCGCACTTTCCTCCATGGGAGTAATGTCCCAAACAGTCTATGCTTTGATCGTTCCCTGGAAGACCAGTAGAAGATTCCGATGAACATCTGGAGACATTCTGAAATCTGTGAACTATCAGAGGGTTGATGAAACACAGAAACTGCTTCGGGATTGAATACAACAGTCACCATGCGCACTTTCTTCCATGCGAGTAATGTCTGAAACAGTCTACGTTTTGATCGTTCCCTGGAAGACCAGTAGTAGTTTCCGATGCACATCTGGAGGCATTCTGTAATCTGTGGACAATCAGAGTGTTGATGAAACACAGAAATTGCATCGAAATTTATTACAACAGTCACCATGCGCACTTTCTTCCATGGGAGTAATGTCTCAAAGAGTCTACGATTTGATCGTTCCCTGGAAGACCAGTAGTAGTTTCCGATGCACATCTGGAGGCATTCTGTAATCTGTGGACTATCAGAGTGCTGACGAAACACAGAAATTGCATCGAAATCGAATACAACAGTCACCATGCGCACTTTTTTCCATGACATTGTTGTCTGAAACAGTCTACACTTTGATCGTTCCCTGGAAGACCAGTAGTAGTTTCCGATGCACATCTGGTGGCATTCTGTAATCTGTGGACTATCAGAGTGTTGATGAAACACAGAAATTGCATCGGGATTGAACACAACAGTCACCTTCCGCACTTGCCTCCATGGGAGAAATGTCTCAAAGAGTTTACGCTTTTATCGTTCCCTCGAAGACCAGTAGTAGTTTATAATGCATATCTGGAGGCATTCTGTAATCTGCGGACTATTAGAGTGTTGATGAAACACAGCAATTGCATCGGGATTGAATACACCAGTCACCATGCGCACTCTCCTCCATGGGAGTAATGTCTCTAACAGTCTACGATTTGATCGTTCCCTGGAAGACCAGTAGTAGTTTCCGATGCACATCTGGAGGCTTTCCGTCATTTGTGGACTATCAGAGTGTTGATGAAACACAGAAATTGCATCGGAATTGAATACAACAGTCACCATGCGCACTTTCCTCCATGGGAGTAATGTCCCAAACAGTCTATGCTTTGATCGTTCCTTGGAAGACCAGTAGTAGTTTCCGATGAACATCTGGAGGCATTCTGAAATCTGTGGACTATCAGAGGGTTGATGAAACACAGAAACTGCATCGGGAAAGAATACAACAGTCACCATGCGCACTTTCCTCCATGGGAGTAATGTCATTAACAGTCTACACTTCGATAGTTCCCTGGAAGACCAGAAGTAGTTTCCGATGCACATCTGGAGGCATTCTGTATTCTGTGGACTATCATAGTGTTGATGAATCACAGAAATTGCATCGGGATTGAAAACAACAGTCACCATGCGCACTTTCCTCCATGGGAGTAGTGTCTCAAACAGTGTACGCTTTGATCGCTCCCTGGAAGACCAGTAGTACTTTTCGATGCACATCTCGTGGCATTCTGTAATCTGTGGAGTATCAGAGTGTTGATGAAACACAGAAATTGCATCGGGATTGAATACAACAGTCACCATGCGCACTTTCCTCCATGGGAGTAATTCTCAACCAGTCTACGCTTTGATCGTTCCCTGGAAGACCAGTAGTAGTTTCCGATGGTATTCTGGTGGCATTCTGTAATCTGTGGACTACCAGAGTGTTGATGAAACACAGAGATTGAATCGGGATTGAATACAACAGTCACCATCCGCACTTTCCTTCATGGGAGTAATGTCTGAAACAGTCTACGCTTGGATCGTTCCCTAGAAGACCAGTAGCAGTTTCCGATGCACATCTCGTGGCATTCTGTAATCTGTGGACTATCAGAGTGTTGATGAAACACAGAAAATGCATCGGGATTGAATACAACAGTCACCATGCGCATTTTCCTCCATTTGAGAAATGTCTCAAAGAGTTTACGCTTTGATCGTTCCCTCGAAGACCAGTAGTAGTTTAGGATGCATATCTGGAGGCATTCTGTAATCTGCGGACTATTAGAGTGTTGATGAAACACAGCAATTGCATCGGGATTGAATACAACAGTCACCATGCGCTCATTCATCCATAAAAGTAATGTCTCAAAGAGTCTACGCTTTGATCGTTCCCTGGAAGACCAGTAGTAGTTTCCGATGAACATCTGGATGCATTCTGTAATCTGTGGACTATCAGAGTGTTGATGAAACACAGAGATTTCAATTGGATTGAATACTACAGTCACCATGCGCACTTTCCTCCATGGGAGTAATGTCTCAAACAGTCTACGCTTTGATCGTTAGCTGGAAGACCAGTAGTAGATTCCGATGCACATCTTGAAACATTCTGTAATATGTGAACAATCAGAGTGTTGATGAAACACAGAAATTGCATCGGGATTGAATACAACAGTCACCATGCGCAGTTTACTCCACAGGAGTAATGTCTCAAACTATCTACGCTTTTGATCGTTCCCTGGAAGACCAGTACTTGTTTCCGATGCACATCTGGTGGCATTCTGTAATGTGTAGACTATCAGAGTGTTGATGAAACAGAGTAATTGCATCGGGGTTGAATACAATTGTCACCATGCGCACTTTCCTCCATGGGAGTAATGTCGCTAACAGTCTACGCTTTGATCGTTCCCTGGAAGACCAGTAGTGGTTTCCGATGCACATCTGGAGGCTTTCCGTCATCTGTGGACTATCAGAGTGTTGATGAAACACAGAAATTGCATCGGGATTGAATACAACAGTCACCATGCGCACTTTCCTCCATGGGAGTAATGTCCCAAACAGTCTATGCTTTGATCGTTCCCTGGAAGACCAGCAGTAGTTTCCGATGAACATCTGGAGACATTCTGAAATCTGTGGACTATCAGAGGGTTGATGAAACAGAGAAACTGCTTCGGGATTGAATACAACAGTCACCAAGCGCACTTTCTTCCATGCGAGTAATGTCTGAAACAGTCTACGTTTTGATCGTTCCCTGGAAGACCAGTAGTAGTTTCCGATGCACATCTGGAGTCATTCTGTAATCTGTGTAGTGTTAGAGTGTTGATGAAACACAGAAACTTCATCGGGATTGAATACAACAGTCACCATCCGCACTTTCCTCAATGGGAGTAATGTCTCAAACAGTCTACGCTTTGATCGTTCCCTGAAAGACCAGTAGTAGTTTCCGATGCACATCTGGAGGCATTCTGTAATCTGTGGACTATCAGAGTGTTGATGAAACACAGAAATTCCATCGGGATTGAATAGAACAGTCACCATGCGCACTTTCCTCCATGGGAGTAATGTCTCAAACAGTCAACGCTTTGATCGTTCCCTGAAAGACCAGTAGTAGTTTCCGATGCACATCTGGTGGCATTCTGTAATCTGTGGAGTACCTGAGTGTTGATGAAACACAGAAATTGCATCGGGATTAAATACAACAGTCACCATCCGCACTTTCCTCCATGGGAGTAATGTGTGAAACAGTCTACGCTTTGATCGTTCCCTGGAAGACCAGTAGCAGTTTCCGATGCACATCTAGTGGCATTCTGCAATCTGTAGACTATCAGAGTGTTGATGAAACACAGAAAATGCATCGGGATTGAATACAACAGTCACCATGCGCACTTTCCTCCATGGGAGAAACGTCTCAAAGAGTTTACGCTTTGATCGTTCCCTCGAAAACCAGTAGTAGTTTAGGATGCACATCTGGAGGCATTCTGTAATCTGTGGACAATTAGAGTGTTGATGAAACACAGAAATTGCATCAGGATTGAATACAACAGTCACCATGCGCACATTCATCCATAAAAGTAATGTCTCAAAGAGTCTACGATTTGATCGTTCCCTGGAAGACCAGTAGTAGTTTCCGATGAACATCTGGATGCATTCTGTAATCTGTGGACTATCAGAGTGTTGATGAAACACAGAAATTGCAATTGGATTGAATATTACAGTCATCATGCGCACTTTCCTCCATGGGAGTAATGTCTCAAACAGTCTACGCTTTGATCGTTAGCTGGAAGACCAGTAGTAGTTTACGATGCACATCTTGAAACATTCTGTAATATGTGGACTATCAGAGTGTTGATGAAACACAGAAATTGCATCGGGATTGAATACAACGGTCACCATGCGCAGTTTACTCCACAGGAGTAATGTCTCAAACTATCTACGCTTTTGATCGTTCCCTGGAAGACCAGTACTTGTTTCCGATGCACATCTGGTGGCATTCTGTAATGTGTAGACTATCAGAGTGTTGATGAAACAGAGTAATTGCATCGGGGTTGAATACAATTGTCACCATGCGCACTTTCCTCCATGGGAGTAATGTCGCTAACAGTCTACGCTTTGATCGTTCCCTGGAAGACCAGTAGTGGTTTCCGATGCACATCTGGAGGCTTTCCGTCATCTGTGGACTATCAGAGTGTTGATGAAACACAGAAATTGCATCGGGATTGAATACAACAGTCACCATGCGCACTTTCCTCCATGGGAGTAATGTCCCAAACAGTCTATGCTTTGATCGTTCCCTGGAAGACCAGCAGTAGTTTCCGATGAACATCTGGAGACATTCTGAAATCTGTGGACTATCAGAGGGTTGATGAAACAGAGAAACTGCTTCGGGATTGAATACAACAGTCACCATGCGCACTTTCTTCCATGCGAGTAATGTCTGAAACAGTCTACGTTTTGATCGTTCCCTGGAAGACCAGTAGTAGTTTCCGATGCACATCTGGAGTCATTCTGTAATCTGTGTAGTGTTAGAGTGTTGATGAAACACAGAAACTTCATCGGGATTGAATACAACAGTCACCATCCGCACTTTCCTCAATGGGAGTAATGTCTCAAACAGTCTACGCTTTGATCGTTCCCTGAAAGACCAGTAGTAGTTTCCGATGCACATCTGGAGGCATTCTGTAATCTGTGGACTATCAGAGTGTTGATGAAACACAGAAATTCCATCGGGATTGAATAGAACAGTCACCATGCGCACTTTCCTCCATGGGAGTAATGTCTCAAACAGTCAACGCTTTGATCGTTCCCTGAAAGACCAGTAGTAGTTTCCGATGCACATCTGGTGGCATTCTGTAATCTGTGGAGTACCTGAGTGTTGATGAAACACAGAAATTGCATCGGGATTAAATACAACAGTCACCATCCGCACATTCCTCCATGGGAGTAATGTGTGAAACAGTCTACGCTTTGATCGTTCCCTGGAAGACCAGTAGCAGTTTCCGATGCACATCTAGTGGCATTCTGTAATCTGTAGACTATCAGAGGGTTGATGAAACACAGGAACTGCATCGGGATTTAATACAACACTCACCATTCGCACTTTCTGCCATGGGAGTAATGTCTGAAACAGTCTACGCTTTGATCGTTCCCTGGAAGACCAGTAGTAGTTTCCGATGCACATCTGGAGGCATTCTGTAATCTGTGGACTATCAGAGTGTTGATAAAACCCAGAAATTGCATCGAAATTGAATACAACAGTCACTATGCGCACTTTCTTCCACGGGAGTAATGTCTGAAACAGTCTACGCTTGGATCGTTCCCAGGAAGACCAGTAGTAGTTTCCGATGCACATCTCGTGGCATTCTGTAATCTGTGGACTATCAGAGTGTTGATGAAACACAGAAAATGCATCGGGATTGAATACAACAGTCACCATGCGCACTTTCCTTCATGGAAGCAATGGCTCAAACAGTCTACGCTTTGATCGTTCCCTAGAAGTCCAGTAGTAGTTTCTGATGCACATCTGGAGGGACTCTGTAATCTGTGGACTATCAGAGTGTTGATGAAACACAGAAATTGCATCGAAATTGAATACAACAGTCACCATGCGCACTTTCTTCCATGGGAGTAATGTCTGAAACAGTCTACGATTTGATCGTTCCCTGAAAGACCAGTAGTAGTTTCCGATGCACATCTGGAGGCATTCTGTAATCTGTGGACTATCAGAGTGTTGATGAAACACAGAAATTCCATCGGGATTGAATAGAACAGTCACCATGCGCAATTTCCTCCATGGGAGTAATGTCTCAAACAGTCAACCCTTTGATCGTTCCCTGAAAGACCAGTAGTAGTTTCCGATGCACATCTGGTGGCATTCTGTAATCTGTGGAGTACCTGAGTGTTGATGAAACACAGAAATTGCATCGGTATTAAATACAACAGTCACCATCCGCACTTTCCTCCATGGGAGTAATGTGTGAAACAGTCTACGCTTTGATCGTTCCCTGGAAGACCAGTAGCAGTTTCCGATGCACATCTAGTGGCATTCTGTAATCTGTAGACTATCAGAGTGTTGATGAAGCACAGAAAATGCATCGGGATTGAATACAACAGTCACCATGCGCACTTTCCTCCATGGGAGAAATGTCTCAAACAGTTTACGCTTTGATCGTTCCCTCGAAAACCAGTAGTAGTTTAGGATGCACATCTGGAGGCATTCTGTAATCTGTGGACAATTAGAGTGTTGATGAAACACAGAAATTGCATCAGGATTGAATACAACAGTCACCATGCGCACATTCATCCATAAAAGTAATGTCTCAAAGAGTCTACGCTTTGATCGTTCCCTGGAAGACCAGTAGTAGTTTCCGATGAACATCTGGATGCATTCTGTAATCTGTGGACTATCAGAGTGTTGATGAAACACAGAAATTGCAATTGGATTGAATATTACAGTCATCATGCGCACTTTCCTCCATGGGAGTAATGTCTCAAACAGTCTACGCTTTGATCGTTAGCTGGAAGACCAGTAGTAGTTTACGATGCACATCTTGAAACATTCTGTAATATGTGGACTATCAGAGTGTTGATGAAACACAGAAATTGCATCGGGATTGAATACAACAGTCACCATGCGTACTTTACTCCACGGGAGTAATGTCTCAAACTATCTACGCTTTTGATCGTTCCCTGGAAGACCAGTACCTGTTTCCGATGCACATCTGGTGGCATTCTGTAATGTGTAGAATATCAGAGTGTTGATGAAACACAGTAATTGCATCGGGATTGAATACAACAGTTACCATGCGCACTTTCCTCCATGGGAGTATGGTCTCTAACAGTCTACGCTTTGATCGTTCCCTGGAAGACCAGTAGTAGTTTCCGATGCACATCTGGAGGCTTTCCGTCATCTGTGGACTATCAGAGTGTTGATGAAACACAGAAATTGCATCGGGATTGAATACAACAGTCACCATGCGCACTTTCCTCCATGGGAGTAATGTCCCAGACAGTCTATGCTTCGATCGTTCCCTGGAAGACCAGTAGTAGTTTCCGATGAACATCTGGAGGCATTCTGAAATCTGTGGACTAACAGAGGGTTGATGAAACACAGGAACTGCATCGGGATTTAATACAACACTCACCATTCGCACTTTCTTCCATGGGAGTAATGTCTGAAACAGTCTACGCTTTGATCGTTCCCTGGAAGACCAGTAGTAGTTTCCGATGCACATCTGGAGGCATTCTGTAATCTGTGGACTATCAGAGTGTTGATAAAACCCAGAAATTGCATCGAAATTGAATACAACAGTCACTATGCGCACTTTCTTCCACGGGAGTAATGTCTGAAACAGTCTACGCTTGGATCGTTCCCAGGAAGACCAGTAGTAGTTTCCGATGCACATCTCGTGGCATTCTGTAATCTGTGGACTATCAGAGTGTTGATGAAACACAGAAAATGCATCGGGATTGAATACAACAGTCACCATGCGCACTTTCCTTCATGGAAGCAATGGCTCAAACAGTCTACGCTTTGATCGTTCCCTAGAAGTCCAGTAGTAGTTTCTGATGCACATCTGGAGGCACTCTGTAATCTGTGGACTATCAGAGTGTTGATGAAACACAGAAATTGCATCGAAATTGAATACAACAGTCACCATGCGCACTTTCTTCCATGGGAGTAATGTCTGAAACAGTCTACGATTTGATCGTTCCCTGGAAGACCAGTTGTAGTTTCCGATGCACATCTGGAGGCTTTCCGAAATCTGTGGACTATCAGAGTGTTGATGAAACACAGAAATTGCATCGAAATTGAATACAACAGTCACCATGCGCACTTTCTTCCACAGGAGTAATGTCTGAAACAGTCTACGCTTGGATCGTTCCCAGGAAGACCTGTAGTAGTTTCCGATGCACATCTCGTGGCATTCTGTAATCTGTGGACTATCAGAGTGTTGATGAAACACATAAAATGCATCGGGATTGAATACAACAGTCACCATGCACACTTTTCTCCATGGCAGTAATGTTTCAAAGAGTTTACGATTTGATCGTTCCCTGGAAGACCAGTAGCAGTTTCCGATGCACATCTGGAGGCATTCTGTAATCTGTGGACTATCAGAGGGTTGATGAAACAGAGAAACTGCTTCGGGATTGAATACAACAGTCACCATGCGCACTTTCTTCCATGCGAGTAATGTCTGAAACAGTCTACGTTTTGATCGTTCCCTGGAAGACCAGTAGTAGTTTCCGATGCACATCTGGAGTCATTCTGTAATCTGTGTAGTGTTAGAGTGTTGATGAAACACAGAAACTTCATCGGGATTGAATACAACAGTCACCATCCGCACTTTCCTCAATGGGAGTAATGTCTCAAACAGTCTACGCTTTGATCGTTCCCTGAAAGACCAGTAGTAGTTTCCGATGCACATCTGGAGGCATTCTGTAATCTGTGGACTATCAGAGTGTTGATGAAACACAGAAATTCCATCGGGATTGAATAGAACAGTCACCATGCGCACTTTCCTCCATGGGAGTAATGTCTCAAACAGTCAACGCTTTGATCGTTCCCTGAAAGACCAGTAGTAGTTTCCGATGCACATCTGGTGGCATTCTGTAATCTGTGGAGTACCTGAGTGTTGATGAAACACAGAAATTGCATCGGGATTAAATACAACAGTCACCATCCGCACATTCCTCCATGGGAGTAATGTGTGAAACAGTCTACGCTTTGATCGTTCCCTGGAAGACCAGTAGCAGTTTCCGATGCACATCTAGTGGCATTCTGTAATCTGTAGACTATCAGAGGGTTGATGAAACACAGGAACTGCATCGGGATTTAATACAACACTCACCATTCGCACTTTCTGCCATGGGAGTAAGGTCTGAAACAGTCTACGCTTTGATCGTTCCCTGGAAGACCAGTAGTAGTTTCCGATGCACATCTGGAGGCATTCTGTAATCTGTGGACTATCAGAGTGTTGATAAAACCCAGAAATTGCATCGAAATTGAATACAACAGTCACTATGCGCACTTTCTTCCACGGGAGTAATGTCTGAAACAGTCTACGCTTGGATCGTTCCCAGGAAGACCAGTAGTAGTTTCCGATGCACATCTCGTGGCATTCTGTAATCTGTGGACTATCAGAGTGTTGATGAAACACAGAAAATGCATCGGGATTGAATACAACAGTCACCATGCGCACTTTCCTTCATGGAAGCAATGGCTCAAACAGTCTACGCTTTGATCGTTCCCTAGAAGTCCAGTAGTAGTTTCTGATGCACATCTGGAGGCACTCTGTAATCTGTGGACTATCAGAGTGTTGATGAAACACAGAAATTGCATCGAAATTGAATACAACAGTCACCATGCGCACTTTCTTCCATGGGAGTAATGTCTGAAACAGTCTACGATTTGATCGTTCCCTGAAAGACCAGTAGTAGTTTCCGATGCACATCTGGAGGCATTCTGTAATCTGTGGACTATCAGAGTGTTGATGAAACACAGAAATTCCATCGGGATTGAATAGAACAGTCACCATGCGCACTTTCCTCCATGGGAGTAATGTCTCAAACAGTCAACCCTTTGATCGTTCCCTGAAAGACCAGTAGTAGTTTCCGATGCACATCTGGTGGCATTCTGTAATCTGTGGAGTACCTGAGTGTTGATGAAACACAGAAATTGCATCGGTATTAAATACAACAGTCACCATCCGCACTTTCCTCCATGGGAGTAATGTGTGAAACAGTCTACGCTTTGATCGTTCCCTGGAAGACCAGTAGCAGTTTCCGATGCACATCTAGTGGCATTCTGTAATCTGTAGACTATCAGAGTGTTGATGAAGCACAGAAAATGCATCGGGATTGAATACAACAGTCACCATACGCACTTTCCTCCATGGGAGAAATGTCTCAAACAGTTTACGCTTTGATCGTTCCCTCGAAAACCAGTAGTAGTTTAGGATGCACATCTGGAGGCATTCTGTAATCTGTGGACAATTAGAGTGTTGATGAAACACAGAAATTGCATCAGGATTGAATACAACAGTCACCATGCGCACATTCATCCATAAAAGTAATGTCTCAAAGAGTCTACGCTTTGATCGTTCCCTGGAAGACCAGTAGTAGTTTCCGATGAACATCTGGATGCATTCTGTAATCTGTGGACTATCAGAGTGTTGATGAAACACAGAAATTGCAATTGGATTGAATATTACAGTCATCATGCGCACTTTCCTCCATGGGAGTAATGTCTAAAACAGTCTACGCTTTGATCGTTAGCTGGAAGACCAGTAGTAGTTTACGATGCACATCTTGAAACATTCTGTAATATGTGGACTATCAGAGTGTTGATGAAACACAGAAATTGCATCGGGATTGAATACAACAGTCACCATGCGTACTTTACTCCACGGGAGTAATGTCTCAAACTATCTACGCTTTTGATCGTTCCCTGGAAGACCAGTACCTGTTTCCGATGCACATCTGGTGGCATTCTGTAATGTGTAGAATATCAGAGTGTTGATGAAACACAGTAATTGCATCGGGATTGAATACAACAGTTACCATGCGCACTTTCCTCCATGGGAGTATGGTCTCTAACAGTCTACGCTTTGATCGTTCCCTGGAAGACCAGTAGTAGTTTCCGATGCACATCTGGAGGCTTTCCGTCATCTGTGGACTATCAGAGTGTTGATGAAACACAGAAATTGCATCGGGATTGAATACAACAGTCACCATGCGCACTTTCCTCCATGGGAGTAATGTCCCAAACAGTCTATGCTTCGATCGTTCCCAGGAAGACCAGTAGTAGTTTCCGATGAACATCTGGAGGCATTCTGAAATCTGTGGACTAACAGAGGGTTGATGAAACACAGGAACTGCATCGGGATTTAATACAACACTCACCATTCGCACTTTCTTCCATGGGAGTAATGTCTGAAACAGTCTACGCTTTGATCGTTCCCTGGAAGACCAGTAGTAGTTTCCGATGCACATCTGGAGGCATTCTGTAATCTGTGGACTATCAGAGTGTTGATAAAACCCAGAAATTGCATCGAAATTGAATACAACAGTCACTATGCGCACTTTCTTCCACGGGAGTAATGTCTGAAACAGTCTACGCTTGGATCGTTCCCAGGAAGACCAGTAGTAGTTTCCGATGCACATCTCGTGGCATTCTGTAATCTGTGGACTATCAGAGTGTTGATGAAACACAGAAAATGCATCGGGATTGAATACAACAGTCACCATGCGCACTTTCCTTCATGGAAGCAATGGCTCAAACAGTCTACGCTTTGATCGTTCCCTAGAAGTCCAGTAGTAGTTTCTGATGCACATCTGGAGGCACTCTGTAATCTGTGGACTATCAGAGTGTTGATGAAACACAGAAATTGCATCGAAATTGAATACAACAGTCACCATGCGCACTTTCTTCCATGGGAGTAATGTCTGAAACAGTCTACGATTTGATCGTTCCCTGGAAGACCAGTTGTAGTTTCCGATGCACATCTGGAGGCTTTCCGAAATCAGTGGACTATCAGAGTGTTGATGAAACACAGAAATTGCATCGAAATTGAATACAACAGTCACCATGCGCACTTTCTTCCACAGGAGTAATGTCTGAAACAGTCTACGCTTGGATCGTTCCCAGGAAGACCTGTAGTAGTTTCCGATGCACATCTCGTGGCATTCTGTAATCTGTGGACTATCAGAGTGTTGATGAAACACAGAAAATGCATCGGGATTGAATACAACAGTCACCATGCACACTTTTCTCCATGGCAGTAATGTTTCAAAGAGTTTACGATTTGATCGTTCCCTGGAAGACCAGTAGCAGTTTCCGATGCACATCTGGAGGCATTCTGTAATCTGTGGACTATCAGTGTGTTGATGAAACACAGAAATTGCATCGGGATTGAATACAACAGTCACCATGAGCACATTCCTTCATAAAAGTAGTATCTCAAACAGTCTACGCTTTGATCGTTCCCTGGAAGACCAGTAGTAGTTTCCGATGCACATCTGGAGGCATTCTGTAATCTGTGGACTATCAGAGGGTTGATGAAACACAGAAATTGCATCGGTATTGAATACAACAGTTACCATGCGCACTTTCCTCCATGGGAGTAATGTCTCTAACAGTCCACGGTTTGATCGTTCCCTGGAAGACCAGTAGTAGTTTCCGATGCACATCTGGAGGCATTCTGTAACCTGTGGACTATCAGAGTGTTGATGAAACACAGAAATTGCATCGGGATTGAATACAACAGTCACCATGCGCACTTTTCTCCATGGCAGTAATGTTTCAAAGAGTTTACGCTTTGATCGTTCCCTGGAAGACCAGTAGCAGTTTCCGATGCACATCTGGTGGCATTCTGTAATCTGTGGAGTATCAGAGTGTTTATGAAACACAGAAATTGCATCGGTATTGAATACAACAGTTACCATGCGCACTTTCCTCCATGGGAGAAATGTCTCAAACAGTTTCCGATTTGATCGTTCCCTGGAAGACCAGTAGTAGTTTCAATTTCACATCTGGAGGCATTCTGTAGTCTGTGGACTATCAGAGTGTTGATGAAACACAGAAATTGCATCGGGATAGAATACAACAGTCACCATGCGCACATTCCTCCATGGGAGTAATGTCCCAAACAGTCTACGCTTTGATCGTTCCCTGGAAGACCAGTAGTAGTTTCCGATTAACATTTGGAGGCATTCTGTAATCTGTGGACTATCAGAGTGTTGATGAAACACAGAAATTGCATCGGGATTGAATACAACAGTCACCATGCGCACTTTTCTCCATGGCAGTAATGTGTCAAAGAGTTTACGCTTTGACCGTTCCCTGGAAGACCAGTAGCAGTTTCCGATGCAAATCTGGAGGCATTCTGTAATCTGTGGACTATCGAGGATTTGATGAAACACAGAAATTGCATCGGTATTGAATACAACAGTCACCATGAGTACATTCCTTCATAAAAGTAATGTTTCAAACAGTCTACGCTTTGATCGTACCCTGGAAGACCAGTAGTAGTTTCCGATGCACATCTGGAGGCATTCTGTAATCTTTGGACTATCAGAGTGTTGATGAAACACAGAAATTGCATCGGTATTGAATACAACAGTCACCATGCGCACTTTCCTCCATGGGAGTAATGTCTCAAACAGTCTACGCTTTGATCGTTCCCTGGAAGACCAGTAGTAGTTTCCCATGCACATCTGGAGGCATTCTGTAATCTGTGGAGTATCAGAGAGTTGATGAAACACAGAAATTGCATCGGGATTGAACACAACAGTTACCACGCGCACTTTCCTCCATGGGGGTAATGCCTCTAACAGGCAACGCTTTGATCGTTCCCTGGAAGACCAGTTGTAGTTTCCGATGCACATCTGGAGGCATTCTGTTTTCTGTGGACTATCAGAATGTTGATGAAACACAGAAATTGCATCGGGATTGAATACAACAGTCACCCTGCGCACTTTCCTCCATGGGAGTAATGTCCCAAACAGTCTACGCTTTGATCGTTCCCTGGAAGACCAGTAGCAGTTTCCGATTAACATCTGGAGGCATTCTGTAATCTGTGGAGTATCAGAGTGTTGATGAAACACAGAATTTGCATGGGGATTGAATACAACAGTATCCATGCGCACTTTCCTCCATGGGAGAAATGTCTCAAACAATCTACGCTTTGATCGTTCCCTGGAAGACGACTAGTAGTTTCAATTTCACATCTGGGGGCATTCTGTAGTCTGTGGACTATCAGAGTGATGATGAAACACAGAAATTGCATCGGGATTGAATAGAACAGTCACCATGCGCACTTTATACATGGGAGTAATGTCTCTAACAGTCTAGGCATTGATTGATCCCTGGAAGACCAGTAGTAGTTTCCGATTAACATTTGGAGGCATTCTGTAATCTGTGGACTATCAGAGTGTTGATGAAACACAGAAATTGCATCGGGATTGAATACAACAGTCACCATGCGTACTTTTCTCCATGGCAGTAATGTGTCAAAGAGTTTACGCTTTGACCGTTCCCTGGAAGACCAGTAGCAGTTTCCGATGCACATCTGGAGGCATTCTGTAATCTGTGGACTATCAGTGTGTTGATGAAACACAGAAATTGCATCGGTATTGAATACAACAGTCACCATGAGCACAACCCTTCATAAAAGTAACGTCTCAAACAGTCTACGCTTTGATCGTACCCTGGAAGACCATTAGTAGTTTCCGATGCACATCTGGAGGCATTCTGTAATCTGTGGACTATCAGAGTGTTGATGAAACACAGAAATTGCATCGGTATTGAATACAACAGTCACCATCCGCACTTTCCTCCATGGGAGTAATGTCTCAAACAGTCTACGCTTTGATCGTTCCCTGGAAGACCAGTAGTAGTTTCCCATGCACATCTGGAGGCATTCTGTAATCTGTGGAGTATCAGAGAGTTGATGAAACACAGAAATTGCATCGGGATTGAATACAACAGTTACCATGCGCACTTTCCTCCATGGGAGTATTGTCTCTAACAGTCTACGCTTTGATCGTTCCCTGGAAGACCAGTAGTAGTTTCCGATGCACATGTGGAGGCTTTCTGTAATCTGTGGACTATCAGACTGTTGAAGAAACACAGAAATTTCATCGGGATTGAATACAACAGTTACCATGCGCACTTTCCTCCGAGGGAGTAATGTCTCAAAGAGTTTACGGTTTGATCGTTCCCTGAAAGACCAGTAGTAGGCTCCGATGCACATCTGGAGGCATTCTGTAATCTGTGGACTATCAGAGTGTTGATGAAACACAGAAATTACATCGGGATTGAATACAACAGTCACCATGCGCACTTTCCTCCATGGGAGTAATGTCCCAAATAGTCTACGCTTTGATCGTTTCCTGGAAAACCAGTAGCAGTTTCCGATTAACATCTGGAGGCATTCTGTAATCTGTGACTATCAGAGTGTTGATGAAACACAGAAATTGCATCGGGATTGAATACAACAGTCACCATGCGTACTTTCCTCCATGGGAGTAATGTCTCAAACAGTCTACGCTTTGATCGTTCCCTGGAAGACCAGTAGTAGTTTCAATTTCACATCTGGAGGCATTCTGTAGTCTGTGGACTATCAGAGTGTTGATGAAACACAGAAATTGCATGGGGATTCAATACAACTGTCACCATGCGCACTTTACTCCATGGGAGTAATGTCTCTAACAGTCTACGCTTTGATCGATCCCTGGAAGACCAGTAGTAGTTTCCGATGCACATCTGGAGGCTTTCCGTAATCTGTGGACTATGAGAGTGCTGATGAAACACAGAAATTGCATCGGGATTGAATACAACAGGCACCATGCGCACTTTTCTCCATGGCAGTAATGTTTCAAAGAGTTTACGCTTTGATCGTTCCCTGGAAGACCAGTAGCAGTTTCCGATGCACATCTGGAGGCATTCTGTAATCTGTGGACTATCAGAGTGTTGATGAAACACAGAAATTGCATCGGTATTGAATAAAACAGTCACCATGAGCACATTCCTTCATGAAAGTAATGTCTCAAACAGTCTACGCTTTGATCGTTCCCTGGAAGACCAGTAGTAGTTCCCGATGCACATCTGGAGGCATTCTGTAATCTGTGGACTATCAGAGTGTTGATGAAACACAGAAATTGCATCGGTATTGAATACAACAATCACCATCCGCACTTTCCTCCATGGGAGTAATGTCTCAAACAGTCTACGCTTTGATCGTTCCCTGGAAGACCAGTAGTAGTTTCCCATGCACATCTGGAGGCATTCTGTAATCTGTGGAGTATCAGAGAGTTGATGAAACACAGAAATTGCATCGGGATTGAATACAACAGTCACCATGCGCACTTTCCTCCATGGGAGTAATGTCTCAAACAGTCTACGCTTTGATCGTTCCCTGGAAGACAAGTAGTAGTTTCCCATGCACATCTGGAGGCATTCTGTAATCTGTGGACTATCAGAGTGTTGATGAAACACAGAAATTGCATCGGTATTGAATACAACAATCACCATCCGCACTTTCCTCCATGGGAGTAATGTCTCTAACAGTCTACGCTTTGATCGATCCCTGGAAGACCAGTAGTAGTTTCCGATGCACATCTGGAGGCTTTCCGTAATCTGTGGACTATCAGAGTGCTGATGAAACACAGAAATTGCATCGGGATTGAATACAACAGTCACCATGCGCACTTTCCTCCATGGGAGTAATGTCCCAAACAGTCTACGCTTTGATCGTTCGGTGGAAGACCAGTAGTAGTTTCCGATTAATATCTGGAGGCATTCTGTAATCTGTGGACTATCAGAGTGTTGATGAAACACAGAAATTGCATCGGGATTGAATACAACAGGCACCATGCGCACTTTTCTCCATGGCAGTAATGTTTCAAAGAGTTTACGCTTTGATCGTTCCCTGGAAGACCAGTAGCAGTTTCCGATGCACATCTGGAGGCATTCTGTAATCTGTGGACTATCAGAGTGTTGATGAAACACAGAAATTGCATCGGTATTGAATAAAACAGTCACCATGCGCACTTTCCTCCATGGGAGTAATGTCCCAAACAGTCTACGCTTTGATCGTTCGGTGGAAGACCAGTAGTAGTTTCCGATTAACATCTGGAGGCATTCTGTAATCTGTGGACTATCAGAGTGTTGATGAAACACAGAAATTGCATCGGGATTGAATACAACAGGCACCATGCGCACTTTTCTCCATGGCAGTAATGTTTCAAAGAGTTTACGCTTTGATCGTTCCCTGGAAGACCAGTAGCAGTTTCCGATGCACATCTGGAGGCATTCTGTAATCTGTGGACTATCAGTGTGTTGATGAAACACAGAAATTGCATCGGTATTGAATAAAACAGTCACCATGAGCACATTCCTTCATGAAAGTAATGTCTCAAACAGTCTACGCTTTGATCGTTCCCTGGAAGACCAGTAGTAGTTCCCGATGCACATCTGGAGGCATTCTGTAATCTGTGGACTATCAGAGTGTTGATGAAACACAGAAATTGCATCGGTATTGAATACAACAATCACCATCCGCACTTTCCTCCATGGGAGTAATGTCTCAAACAGTCTACGCTTTGATCGTTCCCTGGAAGACCAGTAGTAGTTTCCGATGCACATCTGGAGGCATTCTGTAATCTGTGGAGTATCAGAGAGTTGATGAAACACAGAAATTGCATCGGGATTGAATACAACAGTTACCATGCGCACTTTCCTCCATGGGAGGATTGTCTCTAACAGTCTACGCTTTGATTGTTCCCTGGAAGACCAGTAGTAGTTTCCGATGCACATGTGGAGGCTTTCTGTAATCTGTGGACTATCAGACTGTTGAAGAAACACAGAAATTTCATCGGGATTGAATACAACAGTTACCATGCGCACTTTCCTCCGAGGGAGTAATGTCTCAAAGAGTTTACGGTTTAATCGTTCCCTGAAAGACCAGTAGTAGGCTCCGATGCACATCTGGAGGCATTCTGTAATCTGTGGACTATCAGAGTGTTGATGAAACACAGAAATTACATCGGGATTGAATACAACAGTCACCATGCGCACTTTCCTCCATTGGAGTAATGTCCCAAATAGTCTACGCTTTGATCGTTTCCTGGAAAACCAGTAGCAGTTTCCGATTAACATCTGGAGGCATTCTGTAATCTGTGACTATCAGAGTGTTGATGAAACACAGAAATTGCATCGGGATTGAATACAACAGTCACCATGCGTACTTTCCTCCATGGGAGTAATGTCTCAAACAGTCTACGCTTTGATCGTTCCCTGGAAGACCAGTAGTAGTTTCAATTTCACATCTGGAGGCATTCTGTAGTCTGTGGACTATCAGAGTGTTGATGAAACACAGAAATTGCATGGGGATTCAATACAACTGTCACCATGCGCACTTTACTCCATGGGAGTAATGTCTCTAACAGTCTACGCTTTGATCGATCCCTGGATGACCAGTAGTAGTTTCCGATGCACATCTGGAGGCTTTCCGTAATCTGTGGACTATCAGAGTGCTGATGAAACACAGAAATTGCATCGGGATTGAATACAACAGTCACCATGCGCACTTAGCTCCATGGGAGTAATGTCCCAAACAGTCTACGCTTTGATCGTTCGCGGGAAGACCAGTAGTAGTTTCCGATTGACATCTGGAGGCATTCTGTAATCTGTGGACTATCAGAGTGTTGATGAAACACAGAAATTGCATCGGGATTGAATACAACAGGCACCATGCGCACTTTTCTCCATGGCAGTAATGTTTCAAAGAGTTTACGCTTTGATCGTTCCCTGGAAGACCAGTAGCAGTTTCCGATGCACATCTGGAGGCATTCTGTAATCTGTGGACTATCAGTGTGTTGATGAAACACAGAAATTGCATCGGTATTGAATAAAACAGTCACCATGAGCACATTCCTTCATGAAAGGAATGTCTCAAACAGTCTACGCTTTGATCGTTCCCTGGAAGACCAGTAGTAGTTCCCGATACACATCTGGAGGCATTCTGTTATCTGTGGACTATCAGAGTGTTGATGAAACACAGAAATTGCATCGGGATTGTATACAACAGTCACCATGCGCAATTTCCTCCATGGGAGTAATGTCTCAAACAGTCTACGATTTGATCGTTCCCTGGAAGACCAGTAGTAGTTTCCGATGCACATCTGGAGGTATTCTGTAATCTGTAGACTATGAGAGTGTTGATGAAACACAGAATTTGCATCGGGATTGAATACGACAGTCACCATGCGCACTTTCCTCCATGGGAATAATGTATCTAACAGTTTTCGCTTTGATCGTTCCCTGGAAGACCAGTAGTATTGTCCGATGCACATCTGGAGGCTTCTGTAATCTGTGGACTATCAGAGTGTTGATGAAACACAGAAATTGCATCGGGATTGAACACAACAGTCACCATCTGCACTTTCCTCCATGGGAGTAATGTCTGAAACAGTCTACGCTTTGATCGTTCCCTGGAAGACCGGTAGCAGTTTCCGATGCACATCTCGTGGCATTCTGTAATCTGTGGACTATCAGAGTGTTGATGAAACACAGAAATTGCATCGGGATAGAATACAACAGTCACCATGCGCACTTTACTCCATGGGAGTAATGTCTCTAACAGTCTACGCTTTGATCGATCCCTGGAAGACCAGTAGTAGTTTCCGATGCACATCTGGAGGCTTTCCGTAATCTGTGGACTATCAGAGTGTTGATGAAACATTGAAATTGCATCGGGATTGAGTACAACAGTCACCATGCGCACTTTCCTCCATGGGAGTAATGTCCCAAACAGTCTACGCTTTAATCGTTGCCTGGAAGACCAGTAGTAGTTTTCGATTAACATTTGGAGGCATTCTGAAATCTGTGGACTATCAGAGTGTTGATGAAACACAGAAATTGCATCGGGATTGAATACAACAGTCACCATGCGCACTTTTCTCCATGGCAGTAATGTGTCAAAGAGTTTACGCTTTGACCGTTCCCTGGAAGACCAGTAGCAGTTCCCGTTGCACATCTGGAGGCATTCTGTAATCTGTGGACTATCAGAGTGTTGATGAAACACAGAAATTGCATCGGGATTGAATACAACAGTCACCATGCACACTTTTCTCCATGGCAGTAATGTTTCAAAGAGTTTACGCTTTGATCGTTCCCTGGAAGACCAGTAGCAGTTTCCGATGCACATCTGGAGGCATTCTGTAATCTGTGGACTATCAGTGTGTTGATGAAACACAGAAATTGCATCGGTATTGAATACAACAGTCACCATGAGCACATTCCTTCATAAAAGTAATATCTCAAACAGTCTACGCTTTGATCGTTCCCTGGAAGACCAGTAGTAGTTTCCGATGCACATGTGGTAGCATTCTGTAATCTGTGGACTATCAGAGTGTTGATGAAACACAGAACTTTCAACCGGATTAAATACAACAGTCACCATGCGCACATTCCTCCATGGGAGTAATGTCTCAAACAGTCTACTCTTTGATCGTTCCCTGGAAGACCAGTAGTAGTTTCCCATGCACATCTGGAGGCATTCTGTAATCTGTGGAGTATCAGAGTGTTGATGAAACACAGAAATTGCATCGGGATTGAATACAACAGTTACCATGCGCACTTTCCTCCATGGGAGTAATGCCTCTAACAGGCTACGCATTGATCGTTCCCTGGAAGACCAGTAGTAGTTTCCGATGCACATCTGGAGGCTTTCTGTAATCTGTGGACTATCAGAGTGTTGATGAAGCACAGAAATTGCATCGGGATTGAATACAACAGTCACCATGCGCACATTCCTTCATAAAAGTAGTATCTCAAACAGTCTACGCTTTGATCGTTCCCTGGAAGACCAGTAGTAGTTTCCGATGCACATCTGGAGGCATTCTGTAATCTGTGGACTATCAGAGTGTTGATGAAACACAGAAATTGCATCGGGATTGAATACAACAGTCACCATGCGCACTTTTCTCCATGGCAGTAATGTGTCAAAGAGTTTACGCTTTGACCGTTCCCTGGAAGACCAGTAGCAGTTTCCGATGCACATCTGGAGGCATTCTGTAATCTGTGGACTATCAGTGTGTTGATGAAACACAGAAATTGCATCGGTATTGAATACAACAGTCACCATGAGCACATTCCTTCATAAAAGTAACGTCTCAAACAGTCTACGCTTTGATCGTACCTTGGAAGACCAGTAGTAGTTTCCGATGCACATCTGGAGGCATTCTGTAATCTGTGGACTATCAGAGTGTTGATGAAACACAGAAATTGCATCGGTATTGAATACAACAGTCACCATCCGCACTTTCCTCCATGGGAGTAATGTCTCAAACAGTCTACGCTTTGATCGTTCAGTGGAAGACCAGTAGTAGTTTCCCATGCACATCTGGAGGCATTCTGTAATCTGTGGAGTATCAGAGAGTTGATGAAACACAGAAATTGCATCGGGATTGAATACAACAGTTACCATGCGCACTTTCCTCCATGGGAGTATTGTCTCTAACAGTCTACGCTTTGATCGTTCCCTGGAAGACCAGTAGTTGTTTCCAATGCACATGTGGAGGCTTTCTGTAATCTGTGGACTATCAGACTGTTGAAGAAACACAGAAATTTCATCGGGATTGAATACAACAGTTACCATGCGCACTTTCCTCCGAGGGAGTAATGTCTCAAAGAGTTTACGGTTTGATCGTTCCCTGAAAGACCAGTAGTAGGCTCCGATGCACATCTGGAGGCATTCTGTAATCTGTGGACTATCAGAGTGTTGATGAAACACAGAAATTAAATCGGGATTGAATACAACAGTCACCATGCGCACTTTCCTCCATGGGAGTAATGTCCCAAATAGTCTACGCTTTGATCGTTTCCTGGAAAACCAGTAGCAGTTTCCGATTAACATCTGGAGGCATTCTGTAATCTGTGACTATCAGAGTGTTGATGAAACACAGAAATTGCATCGGGATTGAATACAACAGTCACCATGCGTACTTTCCTCCATGGGAGTAATGTCTCAAACAGTCTACGCTTTGATCGTTCCCTGGAAGACCAGTAGTAGTTTCAATTTCACATCTGGAGGCATTCTGTAGTCTGTGGACTATCAGAGTGTTGATGAAACACAGAAATTGCATGGGGATTCAATACAACTGTCACCATGCGCACTTTACTCCATGGGAGTAATGTCTCTAACAGTCTACGCTTTGATCGATCCCTGGAAGACCAGTAGTAGTTTCCGATGCACATCTGGAGGCTTTCCGTAATCTGTGGACTATCAGAGTGCTGATGAAACACAGAAATTGCATCGGGATTGAATACAACAGTCACCATGCGCACTTTCCTCCATGGGAGTAATGTCCCAAACAGTCTACGCTTTGATCGTTCGCTGGAAGACCAGTAGTAGTTTCCGATTAACATCTGGAGGCATTCTGTAATCTGTGGACTATCAGAGTGTTGATGAAACACAGAAATTGCATCGGGATTGAATACAACAGGCACCAAGCGCACTTTTCTCCATGGCAGTAATGTTTCAAAGAGTTTACGCTTTGATCGTTCCCTGGAAGACCAGTAGCAGTTTCTGATGCACATCTGGAGGCATTCTGTAATCTGTTGACTATCAGTGTGTTGATGAAACACAGAAATTGCATCGGTATTGAATAAAACAGTCACCATGAGCACATTCCTTCATGAAAGGAATGTCTCAAACAGTCTACGCTTTGATCGTTCCCTGGAAGACCAGTAGTAGTTCCCGATGCACATCTGGAGGCATTCTGTTATCTGTGGACTATCAGAGTGTTGATGAAACACAGAAATTGCATCGGGATTGAATACAACAGTCACCATGCGCAATTTCCTCCATGGGATTAATGTCTCAAACAGTCTACGATTTGATCGTTCCCTGGAAGACCAGTAGTAGTTTCCGATGCACATCTGGAGGTATTCTGTAATCTGTAGACTATGAGAGTGTTGATGAAACACAGAATTTGCATCGGGATTGAATACGACAGTCACCATGCGCACTTTCCTCCATGGGAATAATGTATCTAACAGTTTTCGCTTTGATCGTTCCCTGGAAGACCAGTAGTATTGTCCGATGCACATCTGGAGGCTTCTGTAATCTGTGGACTATCAGAGTGTTGATGAAACACAGAAATTGCATCGGGATTGAACACAACAGTCACCATCTGCACTTTCCTCCATGGGAGTAATGTCTGAAACAGTCTACGCTTTGATCGTTCCCTGGAAGACCGGTAGCAGTTTCCGATGCACATCTCGTGGCATTCTGTAATCTGTGGACTATCAGAGTGTTGATGATACACAGAAATTGCATCGGGATAGAATACAACAGTCACCATGCGCACTTTACTCCATGGGAGTAATGTCTCTAACAGTCTACGCTTTGATCGATCCCTGGAAGACCAGTAGTAGTTTCCGATGCACATCTGGAGGCTTTCCGTAATCTGTGGACTATCAGAGTGTTGATGAAACATTGAAATTGCATCGGGATTGAGTACAACAGTCACCATGCGCACTTTCCTCCATGGGAGTAATGTCCCAAACAGTCTACGCTTTGATCGTTGCCTGGAAGACCAGTAGTAGTTTTCGATTAACATTTGGAGGCATTCTGAAATCTGTGGACTATCAGAGTGTTGATGAAACACAGAAATTGCATCGGGATGGAATACAACAGTCACCATGCGCACTTTTCTCCATGGCAGTAATGTGTCAAAGAGTTTACGCTTTGACCGTTCCCTGGAAGACCAGTAGCAGTTCCCGTTGCACATCTGGAGGCATTCTGTAATCTGTGGACTATCAGAGTGTTGATGAAACACAGAAATTGCATCGGGATTGAATACAACAGTCACCATGCACACTTTTCTCCATGGCAGTAATGTTTCCAAAGAGTTTACGCTTTGATCGTTCCCTGGAAGACCAGTAGCAGTTTCCGATGCACATCTGGAGGCATTCTGTAATCTGTGGATTATCAGTGTGTTGATGAAACACAGAAATTGCATCGGTATTGAATACAACAGTCACCATGAGCACATTCCTTCATAAAAGTAATATCTCAAACAGTCTACGCTTTGATCGTTCCCTGGGAGACCAGTAGTAGTTTCCGATGCACATGTGGTAGCATTCTGTAATCTGTGGACTATCAGAGTGTTGATGAAACACAGAACTTTCAACCGGATTAAATACAACAGTCACCATGCGCACATTCCTCCATGGGTGTAATGTCTCAAACAGTCTACTCTTTGATCGTTCCCTGGAAGACCAGTAGTAGTTTCCCATGCACATCTGGAGGCATTCTGTAATCTGTGGAGTATCAGAGTGTTGATGAAACACAGAAATTGCATCGGGATTGAATACAACAGTTACCATGCGCACTTTCCTCCATGGGAGTAATGCCTCTAACAGGCTACGCATTGATCGTTCCCTGGAAGACCAGTAGTAGTTTCCGATGCACATCTGGAGGCTTTCTGTAATCTGTGGACTATCAGAGTGTTGATGAAGCGCAGAAATTGCATCGGGATTGAATACAACAGTCACCATGCGCACATTCCTACATAAAAGTAATATCTCAAACAGTCTACGTTTTGATCGCTCCCTTGAAGACCAGTAGTAGTTTCCGATGCACAACTGGAGGCATTCTGTAATCTGTGGACTATCAGAGTGTTGATGAAACACAGTAATTGCATCGGGATTGAATACAACAGTCACCATACTCACTTTCCTCCATGGGAGTAAAGTCTCTAACAGTCTACGCTTTGATCGTTCCCTGGAAGACAAGTAGTAGTTTCCGATGTACATCTGGAGGCATTCTGTAATCTGTGGACTATCAGAGTGTTGATGAAACACAGAAATTGCATCGGGATTGAATACAACAGTCACCATGCGCACTTTTCTCCATGGCAGTAATGTTTCAAAGAGTTTACGCTTTGATCGTTCCCTGGAAGACCGGTAGCAGTTTCCAATGCACATCTGGAGGCATTCTGTAATCTGTATACTATCAGTGTGTTGATGAAACACACAAATTGCATCGGTATTGCATACAACTGTCACCATGCGCACTTTCCTCCATGGGAGTAATGTCTCAAACAGTCTACGTTTTGATCGTTCCCTGGAAGACCAGTAGTAGTTTCCCATGCACATCTGGAGGCATTCTGTAATCTGTGGAGTATCAGAGTGTTGATGAAACACAGAAATTGCATCGGGATTGAATACAACAGTCACCATGCGAACTTTTCTCCATGGCAGTAATGTGTCAAAGAGTTTACGCTTTGACCGTTCCCAGGAAGACCAGTTGCAGTTTCCGATGCACATCTGGAGGCATTCTGTAATCTGTGGACTATCAGTGTGTTGATGAAACACAGAAATTGCATCGGTATTGAATACAACAGTCACCATGAGCACATTCCTTCATAAAAGTAATGTTTCCAACAGTCTACGCTTTGATCGTACCCTGGAAGACCAGTAGTAGTTTCCGATGCACATCTGGAGGCATTCTGTAATCTGTGGACTATCAGAGTGTTGATGAAACACAGAAATTGCATCGGTATTGAATACAACAGTCACCATGCGCACTTTCCTCCATGGGAGTAATGTCTCAAACAGTCTACGCTTTGATCGTTCACTGGAAGACCAGTAGTAGTTTCCCATGCACATCTGGAGGCATTCTGTAATCTGTGGAGTATCAGAGAGTTGATGAAACACAGAAATTGCATCGGGATTGACGACAACAGTTACCATGCGCACTTTCCACCATGGGAGTAATGTCTCTAACAGTCTACGCTTTGATCGTTCCCTGGAAGACCAGTAGTAGTTTCCGATGCATATCTGGAGGCTTTCTGTAATCTGTGGACTATCAGAGTGTTGATGAAACACAGAAATTTCATCGGGATTGAATACAACAGTTACCATGCGCACTTTCCTCCGAGGGAGTAATGTCTCAAAGAGTTTACGCTTTGATCGTTCCCTGAAAGACCAGTAGTAGGCTCCGATTCACATCTGGAGGCATTCTGTAATCTGTGGACTATCACGGTGTTGATGAAACACAGAAATTGCATCGGGATTGAATACAACAGTCACCATGCGCACTTTCCTCCATGGGAGTAATATCCCAAACAGTCTACGCTTTGATCGTTCCCTGGAAAACCAGTAGCAGTTTCCGATTAACATCTGGAGGCATTTTGTAAACTGTGGACTATCAGAGTGTTGATGAAACACAGAAATTGCATCGCGATTGAATACAACAGTCTCCATGCGCACTTTCCTCCATGGGAGTAATGTCTCAAACAGTCTACGCTTTGATCGTTCCCTGGAAGACCAGTAGTAGTTTCAATTTCACATCTGGAGGCATTCTGTAATCTGTGGACTATCAGAGTGTTGATGAAACACAGAAATTGCATCGGGATTGAATACAACAGTCACCATGCGCACTTTCCTCAATGGGAGTAATGTCTCAAACAGTCTACGATTTGATCGTTCCCTGGAAGACCAGTACTAGTTTCCGATGCACATCTGGAGGCATTCTGTAATCTGTGGAGTATCAGAGTGTTGGTGAAACACAGATATTGCATAGGGATTGAATACAACAGTTACCATGCGCACTTTCCTCCATGGGAGTAATGTCTCAAACAGTCTACGATTTGATTGTTCCCTGGAAGACCAGTAGTAGTTTCCGATGCACATCTGAAGGTATTCTGTAATCTGTAGACTATGAGAGTGTTGATGAAACACAGAATTTGCATCGGGATTGAATACAACAGTCACCATGCGCACTTTCCTCCATGGGAATAATGTATCTAACAGTTTTCGCTTTGATCGTTCCCTGGAAGACCAGTAGTATTGTCCGATGCACATCTGGAGGCTTTCTGTAATCTGTGGACTATCAGAGTGTTGATGAAACACAGAAATTGCATCGGGATTGAACACAACAGTCACCATCTGCACTTTCCTCCATGGGAGTAATGTCTGAAACAGTCTACGCTTTGATCGTTCCCTGGAAGACCGGTAGCAGTTTCCGATGCACATCTCGTGGCATTCTGTAATCTGTGGACTATCAGAGTGTTGATGAAACACAGAAATTGCATCGGGATAGAATACAACAGTCACCATGCGCACTTTACTCCATGGGAGTAATGTCTCTAACAGTCTACGCTTTGATCGATCCCTGGAAGAACAGTAGTAGTTTCCGATGCACATCTGGAGGCTTTCCGTAATCTGTGGACTATCAGAGTGTTGATGAAACATTGAAATTGCATCGGGATTGAGTACAACAGTCACCATGCGCACTTTCCTCCATGGGAGTAATGTCCCAAACAGTCTACGCTTTGATCGTTGCCTGGAAGACCAGTAGTAGTTTCCGATTAACATTTGGAGGCATTCTGAAATCTGTGGACTATCAGAGTGTTGATGAAACACAGAAATTGCATCGGGATTGAATACAACAGTCACCATGCGCACTTTTCTTCATGGCAGTAATGTGTCAAAGAGTTTACGCTTTGACCGTTCCCTGGAAGACCAGTAGCAGTTCCCGTTGCACATCTGGAGGCATTCTGTAATCTGTGGACTATCAGAGTGTTGATGAAACACAGAAATTGCATCGGGATTGAATACAACAGTCACCATGCACACTTTTCTCCATGGCAGTAATGTTTCAAAGAGTTTACGCTTTGATCGTTCCCTGGAAGACCAGTAGCAGTTTCCGATGCACATCTGGAGGCATTCTGTAATCTGTGGACTATCAGTGTGTTGATGAAACACAGAAATTGCATCGGTATTGAATACAACAGTCACCATGAGCACATTCCTTCATAAAAGTAATATCTCAAACAGTCTACGCTTTGATCGTTCCCTGGAAGACCAGTAGTAGTTTCCGATGCACATGTGGTAGCATTCTGTAATCTGTGGACTATCAGAGTGTTGACGAAACCCAGAACTTTCAACCGGATTAAATACAACAGTCACCATGCGCACATTCCTCCTTGGGAGTAATGTCTCAAACAGTCTACTCTTTGATCGTTCCCTGGAAGACCAGTAGTAGTTTCCCATGCACATCTGGAGGCATTCTGTAATCTGTGGAGTATCAGAGTGTTGATGAAACACAGAAATTGCATCGGGATTGAATACAACAGTTACCATGCGCACTTTCCTCCATGGGAGTAATGCCTCTAACAGGCTACGCATTGATCGTTCCCTGAAAGACCAGTAGTAGTTTCCGATGCACATCTGGAGGCTTTCTGTAATCTGTGGACTATCAGAGTGTTGATGAAGCACAGAAATTGCATCGGGATTGAATACAACAGTCACCATGCGCACATTCCTACATAAAAGTAATATCTCAAACAGTCTACGTTTTGATCGCTCCCTTGAAGACCAGTAGTAGTTTCCGATGCACATCTTAAGGCATTCTGTAATCTGTGGACTATCAGAGTGTTGATGAAACACAGTAATTGCATCGGGATTGAATACAACAGTCACCATACTCACTTTCCTCCATGGGAGTAAAGTCTCTAACAGTCTACGCTTTGATCGTTCCCTGGAAGACAAGTAGTAGTTTCCGATGTACATCTGGAGGCATTTTGTAAACTGTGGACTATCAGAGTGTTGATGAAACACAGAAATTGCATCGCGATTGAATACAACAGTCTCCATGCGCACTTTCCTCCATGGGAGTAATGTCTCAAACAGTCTACGCTTTGATCGTTCCCTGGAAGACCAGTAGTAGTTTCAATTTCACATCTGGAGGCATTCTGTAATCTGTGGACTATCAGAGTGTTGATGAAACACAGAAATTGCATCGGGATTGAATACAACAGTCACCATGCGCACTTTCCTCAATGGGAGTAATGTCTCAAACAGTCTACGATTTGATCGTTCCCTGGAAGACCAGTACTAGTTTCCGATGCACATCTGGAGGCATTCTGTAATCTGTGGAGTATCAGAGTGTTGGTGAAACACAGATATTGCATAGGGATTGAATACAACAGTTACCATGCGCACTTTCCTCCATGGGAGTAATGTCTCAAACAGTCTACGATTTGATCGTTCCCTGGAAGACCAGTAGTAGTTTCCGATGCACATCTGAAGGTATTCTGTAATCTGTAGACTATGAGAGTGTTGATGAAACACAGAATTTGCATCGGGATTGAATACAACAGTCACCATGCGCACTTTCCTCCATGGGAATAATGTATCTAACAGTTTTCGCTTTGATCGTTCCCTGGAAGACCAGTAGTATTGTCCAATGCACATCTGGAGGCTTTCTGTAATCTGTGGACTATCAGAGTGTTGATGAAACACAGAAATTGCATCGGGATTGAACACAACAGTCACCATCTGCACTTTCCTCCATGGGAGTAATGTCTGAAACAGTCTACGCTTTGATCGTTCCCTGGAAGACCGGTAGCAGTTTCCGATGCACATCTCGTGGCATTCTGTAATCTGTGGACTATCAGAGTGTTGATGAAACACAGAAATTGCATCGGGATAGAATACAACAGTCACCATGCGCACTTTACTCCATGGGAGTAATGTCTCTAACAGTCTACGCTTTGATCGATCCCTGGAAGAACAGTAGTAGTTTCCGATGCACATCTGGAGGCTTTCCGTAATCTGTGGACTATCAGAGTGTTGATGAAACATTGAAATTGCATCGGGATTGAGTACAACAGTCACCATGCGCACTTTCCTCCATGGGAGTAATGTCCCAAACAGTCTACGCTTTGATCGTTGCCTGGAAGACCAGTAGTAGTTTCCGATTAACATTTGGAGGCATTCTGAAATCTGTGGACTAACAGAGTGTTGATGAAACACAGAAATTGCATCGGGATTGAATACAACAGTCACCATGCGCACTTTTCTTCATGGCAGTAATGTGTCAAAGAGTTTACGCTTTGACCGTTCCCTGGAAGACCAGTAGCAGTTCCCGTTGCACATCTGGAGGCATTCTGTAATCTGTGGACTATCAGAGTGTTGATGAAACACAGAAATTGCATCGGGATTGAATACAACAGTCACCATGCACACTTTTCTCCATGGCAGTAATGTTTCAAAGAGTTTACGCTTTGATCGTTCCCTGGAAGACCAGTAGCAGTTTCCGATGCACATCTGGAGGCATTCTGTAATCTGTGGACTATCAGTGTGTTGATGAAACACAGAAATTGCATCGGTATTGAATACAACAGTCACCATGAGCACATTCCTTCATAAAAGTAATATCTCAAACAGTCTACGCTTTGATCGTTCCCTGGAAGACCAGTAGTAGTTTCCGATGCACATGTGGTAGCATTCTGTAATCTGTGGACTATCAGAGTGTTGACGAAACCCAGAACTTTCAACCGGATTAAATACAACAGTCACCATGCGCACATTCCTCCATGGGAGTAATGTCTCAAACAGTCTACTCTTTGATCGTTCCCTGGAAGACCAGTAGTAGTTTCCCATGCACATCTGGAGGCATTCTGTAATCTGTGGAGTATCAGAGTGTTGATGAAACACAGAAATTGCATCGGGATTGAATACAACAGTTACCATGCGCACTTTCCTCCATGGGAGTAATGCCTCTAACAGGCTACGCATTGATCGTTCCCTGAAAGACCAGTAGTAGTTTCCGATGCACATCTGGAGGCTTTCTGTAATCTGTGGACTATCAGAGTGTTGATGAAGCACAGAAATTGCATCGGGATTGAATACAACAGTCACCATGCGCACATTCCTACATAAAAGTAATATCTCAAACAGTCTACGTTTTGATCGCTCCCTTGAAGACCAGTAGTAGTTTCCGATGCACATCTTAAGGCATTCTGTAATCTGTGGACTATCAGAGTGTTGATGAAACACAGTAATTGCATCGGGATTGAATACAACAGTCACCATACTCACTTTCCTCCATGGGAGTAAAGTCTCTAACAGTCTACGCTTTGATCGTTCCCTGGAAGACAAGTAGTAGTTTCCGATGTACATCTGGAGGCATTCTGTAATCTGTGGACTATCAGAGTGTTGATGAAACACAGAAATTGCATCGGTATTGAATGCAACAGTCACCATGCGCACTTTCCTCCATGGGAGTAATGTCTCTAACAGTCTACGCTTTGATCGTTCCCTGGAAGACCAGTAGTAGTTTCCGATGCACATCTGGAGGTATTCTGTAATCTGTGGACTATCAGAGTGTTGATGAAACACAGAAATTGCATCGGGATTGAATACAACAGTCACCATGCGCACTTTTCTCCATGGCAGTAATGTTTCAAAGAGTTTACGCTTTGATCGTTCCCTGGAAGACCGGTAGCAGTTTCCAAAGCAAATCTGGAGGCATTCTGTAATCTGTATACTATCAGTGTGTTGATGAAACACACAAATTGCATCGGTATTGCATACAACAGTCACCATGCGCACTTTCCTCCATGGGAATAATGTCTCAAACAGTCTACGTTTTGATCGTTCCCTGGAAGACCAGTAGTAGTTTCCCATGCACATCTGGAGGCATTCTGTAATCTGTGGAGTATCAGACTGTTGATGAAACACAGAAATTGCATTGGGATTGAATACAACAGTCACCATGCGCACTTTTCTCCATGGCAGTAATGTGTCAAAGAGTTTACGCTTTGACCGTTCCCTGGAAGACCAGTAGCAGTTTCCGATGCACATCTGGAGGCATTCTGTAATCTGTGGACTATCAGTGTGTTGATGAAACACAGAAATTGCATCGGTATTGAATACAACAGTCACCATGAGCACATTCCTTCATAAAAGTAATGTCTCAAACAGTCTACGCTTTGATCGTACCCTGGAAGACCAGTAGTAGTTTCCGATGCACATCTGGAGGCATTCTGTTATCTGTGGACTATTAGAGTGTTGATGAAACACAGAAATTGCATCGGGATTGAATACAACAGTCACCATGCGAACTTTCCTCCATTGGAGTAATGTCTCAAAGAGTTTACGCTTTGATCGTTCCTTTGAAGACCAGTAGTAGTTTCCGATGCGCATCTGGAGTCATTCTGTAATCTGTGGACTATCAGAGTGTTGATGAAACACAGAAATTGCATCGGGATTGAATACAACAGTCACCATGCGCACTTTCCTCCACGGGAGTAATGTCTCAAAGAGTCTACGCTTTGATCGTTCCCCGGAAGACCAGTAGTAGTTTCCGATGCACATCTGGTGGCATTCTGTAATCTGTGGACTATCAGAGTGTTGATGAAACACAGAAATTGAATCGGAATTGAATACAACAGTCACCATGCGCACATTCCTCCACGGGAGTAATGTCTCAATCAGTCTACGCATTGATCGTTCCCTGGAGGACCAGTAGTAGTTTCCGATGCACATCTGGTGGCATTCTGTAATCTGTGGCGTATCAGAGTGTTGATTAAACACAGAAATTGCATCGGGATTGAATACAACAGTCACCATGCGCACTTTCCTCCATGGAAGTAATGTCTCTAACAGTCTACGCTTTGATCGTTCCCTGGAAGACCACTAGTAGTTTCCGATGCATATCTGGAGGCTTTCCGTAATTTGTGGACTATCAGAGTGTTGCTGAAACACAGAAATTGCATCGGGATTGAATACAACTGTCACCATGCGCACTTTCGTCCATATGAGTAATGTCTCAAACAGTCTACGCTTTGATCGTTCCCTGGAAGACCAGTAGTGGTTTCCAATGCACATCTGGAGGCATTCTGTAATCTGTGGACTGTCAGAGTGTTGATGAAACACAGAAATTGCATCGGGATTGAATACAACAGTCACCATGCTCACTTCCCTTCATGGGAGTAATGTCTCAAACAGTCTACGCTTTGATCGTTCCCTGGAAGACCGACCAGTAGTAGTTTCCGATGCACATCTGGTGTCATTCTGTAATCTGTGGACCATCAGTGTGTTGATGAAACACAGAAATTGCATCGGGATTAAATACAACAGTCACCATCCGCACTTTCCTCCATGGGAGCAATGTCTCAAACAGTCTACGCTTTGATCGTTCCCTGGAAGACCAGTAGTAGTTTCCGATGTACATCTGGATGCTTTCTGTAATCTGTGGACTATCAGAGTGTTGATGAAACACAGAAATTGCCGCGGGATGAATACAAAAGTCTCCATGCGCAGTTTCCTCCATGGTAGTAATGTCTCAAACAGTCTACGCTTTGATCGTTCCCTGGAAGACCAGTAGTACTTTCCGCTGCACACCTGGAGGCTTTCCGCAAACTGTGGTCTATCAGAGTGTTGATGAAGCACAGTAATTGCATCGGGATTGAATACAACAGTCACAATGCGCACTTTCCTCCATGGTAGAAATGTCTCAAACAGTCTACTATTTGATCGTTCCCTGGAAGACCAGTAGTAGTTTCCGATGCACATCTGGAGGCATTCTGTAATCTGTTGTCTATCAGAGTGTTGATGAAACACAGAAACTGCATCGGGATTGAATACAACAGTCACCATGCGCACATTCCTCCATGGGAGTAATGTCTCAAACAGTCTACGCTTTGATCGTTCTCTGGAAGACCAGTAGTAGTTTCCGAAGCACATCTGGTGGCATTCTGTAATCTCTGGCGTATCAGAGTGTTGATGAAACACAGAAATTGCATCGGTATTGAATACAACAGTCACCATGCGCACTTTCCTCCATGGAAGTAATGTCCCTAACAGTCTACGCTTTGATCGTTCCCTGGAAGACCAGTAGTAGTTTCCGATGCATATCTGGAGGCTTTCCGTAATTTGTGGACTATCAGAGTGTTGATGAAACACAGAAATTGCATCGGGATTGAATACAACTGTCACCATGCGCACTTTCGTCCATGGGAGTAATGTCTCAAACAGTCTACGCTTCGATCGTTCCCTTTTAAGACCAGTAGTGGTTTCCGATGCACATCTGGAGGCATTCTGTAATCTGTGGACTATCAGAGTGTTGATGAAACACAGAAATTGCATCGGGATTGAATACAACAGTCATCATGCTCACTTCCCTTCATGGGAGTCATGTCTCAAACAGTCTACGCTTTAATCGTTCCCTGAAAGACCAGTAGTAGTTTCCGATGCACATCTGGTGTCATTCTGTAATCTGTGGACTATCAGAGTGTTGATGAAACACAGAAATTGCATCGGGATTGAATACAACAGTCACCATGCGAACTTTCCTCCATGGGAGTAATTCTCAAACAGTCTACGCTTTGATCGTTCCCTGGAAGACCAGTAGTAGTTTCCGATGCACATCTGGTGGCATTCTGTAATCTGTGGACTATCAGGGTGTTGATGAAACACAGAAATTGCATCGGGATTGAATACAACAGTCACCATGCGCATTTTCCTCCATGGGAGTAATGTCTCAAACAGTCTACGCTTTGATCGTGCCCTGGAAGACCAGCAGCGGTTTCCGATGAACATCTGGAGGCATTCTGTAATCTGTGGCCTATCAGAGTGTTGATGAAACACAGAAATTGCATCGGGATTGAATACAACAGTCACCATGCGCACTTTCCTCAACGGGAGTAATGTCTCAAACAGTCTACGATTTGATCGTTCCCTGGTAGACCAGTAGTAGTTTCCGATGTACATCTGGATGCTTTCTGTAATCTGTGGACTATCAGAGTGTTGATGAAACACAGAAATTGCCTCGGGGTGAATACAACAGTCTCCATGCGCAGTTTCCTCCATGGTAGTAATGTCTCAAACAGTCAACGACTTGATCGTTCCCTGGAAGACCAGTAGTAGTTTCCGATGCACATCTGGTGGCATTCTGTAATCTGTAGACTATCAGAGAGTTGATGAAACAAAGATATTGCATCGGGAATAAATACAACAGTCACCAAGCTCACTTTCCTCCATGGGAGTAATGTCTCAAACAGCCTACGCTTTGATCGTC
Organism: Schistocerca gregaria; assembly: GCF_023897955.1. Classification (NCBI taxonomy): domain Eukaryota; kingdom Metazoa; phylum Arthropoda; class Insecta; order Orthoptera; family Acrididae; genus Schistocerca; species Schistocerca gregaria. The sequence continues at coordinate 44,975,904 of NC_064920.1, forward strand.
CCCTGGAAGACCAGTAGTAGTTTCCGATGCACATCTGGATGCTTTCTGTAATCTGTGGACTATCAGAGTCTTGATGAAACACAGAAAATGCATCGGGATTGAATACAACAGTCGCCATCCGCACTTTTCTCCATGGGAGTAATGTCTCAAAGAGTTTACGGTTTGATCGTTCCCTGGAAAACCAGTACCAGTTTCCGATGCACATCTGGTGTCATTCTGTAATCTGTGGACTATCAGAGTGTTGATGAAACACAGAAAATGCATCGGGATTGAATATAACAGTCACCATGCGCACTTTCCTCCATGGGAGTAGTTCTCAAACAGTCTACGCTTTGATCGTTCCCTGCAAGACCAGTAGTAGTTTCCGATGCACATCTGGTGGCATTCTGTAATCTGTGGACTATCAGAGTGTTGATGAAACACAGAAATTGCATCGGGATTGAATACAACAGTCACCATGCGCATTTTCCTCCATGGGAGTAATGTCTCAAACAGTCTACGCTTTGATCGTGCCCTGGAAGACCAGCAGCGGTTTCCGATGAACATCTGGAGGCATTCTGTAATCTGTGGCCTATCAGAGTGTTGATGAAACACAGAAATTGCATCGGGATTGAATACAACAGTCACCATGCGCACTTTCCTCAACGGGAGTAATGTCTCAAACAGTCTACGATTTGATCGTTCCCTGGTAGACCAGTAGTAGTTTCCGATGTACATCTGGATGCTTTCTGTAATCTGTGGACTATCAGAGTGTTGATGAAACACAGAAATTGCCTCGGGGTGAATACAACAGTCTCCATGCGCAGTTTCCTCCATGGTAGTAATGTCTCAAACAGTCAACGCCTTGATCGTTCCCTGGAAGACCAGTAGTAGTTTCCGATGCACATCTGGTGGCATTCTGTAATCTGTAGACTATCAGAGAGTTGATGAAACAAAGATATTGCATCGGGAATAAATACAACAGTCACCAAGCTCACTTTCCTCCATGGGAGTAATGTCTCAAACAGCCTACGCTTTGATCGTCCCCTGGAAGACCAGTAGTAGTTTCCGATGCACATCTGGATGCTTTCTGTAATCTGTGGACTATCAGAGTCTTGATGAAACACAGAAAATGCATCGGGATTGAATACAACAGTCGCCATCCGCACTTTTCTCCATGGGAGTAATGTCTCAAAGAGTTTACGGTTTGATCGTTCCCTGGAAAACCAGTACCAGTTTCCGATGCACATCTGGAGGCATTCTGTAATCTGTGGACTATCAGAGTGTTGATGAAACACAGAAAATGCATCGGGATTGAATATAACAGTCACCATGCGCACTTTCCTCCATGGGAGTAGTTCTCAAACAGTCTACGCTTTGATCGTTCCCTGCAAGACCAGTAGTAGTTTCCGATGCACATCTGGATTCCTTCAGTAATCTGTGGCCCTTCAAAGTATGGATTGCAACACAGAAATTGCTTTGCGATTGAATACAACAGTCACCATGCGCACTTTCCTCCATGGGAGTAATGTCTCAAACAGTCTATGCTTTGATCGTTCCCTGGAAGACCAGTAGTAGTTACCGATGCACATCTGGAGGTATTCTGTAATCTGTGGACTATCATAATGGTGATGAAACACAGATATTGCATCGGGATTGAATACAACAGTCACCATCAGCACTTTCCTCCATGGGAGTAATGTCTCTAACAGTCTACGCTTTGATCATAACCTGGAAAACCAGTAGTAGTTAACGATGCACATCTGGAGGCATTCTGTAATCTGTGGACTATCAGAGTGTTGGTGAAACACAGAAATTGCATCGGGATTGAATACAACAGTCACCATGCGCACTTTCCTCCATAAAAGTAATGTCTGAAACAGTCTACGCTTTTGATCGTTCCAAGGAAGACCAGTAGTAGTTTCCGACACACATCTCCAAGCTTTCTGTCATCTGTGGACTATCAGAGTGTTGATGAAACACTGAAAATGCATCGGGATTGAATATAACAGTCACCATGCGCACTTTCCTCCATGGGATTAGTTCTCAAACAGTCTACGCTTTGATCGATCAATGCAAGACCAGTAGTAGTTTCCGATGCTCATCTGGATTCCTTCTGAAATCTGTGGACCTTCAAAGTGTTGATTTAAACACAGAATTTGCCTCAGGATTGAATACAACAGTCACCATGCGCACTTTCCTCCATGGGAGTAATGTCTCAAACAGTCTATGCTTTGATCGTTACCTGGAAGACCAGTAGTAGTTACCGATAAACATCTGGAGGCATTATGTAATCTGTGGACTATCAGAGTGTTGATGAAACACAGAAATTGTATCGGGATTGAATACAACAGTCACCATTCGCACTTGACTCCATGGGAGAAATGTCTCAAACAGTCTACGCTTTGATCATAACCTGGAAGACCAGTAGTAGTTACCGATGCACATCTTTAGGCATTCTGTAATCTGTGGACTATCAGAGTGTTGATGAAACACGGAAATTGCATCGGGATTCAATACATGAGTCACCATGCGCACTTTCCTCCTTTGGAGTAATGTCTCTAACAGTCTACGCTTTCATCATTCGCTGGAAGACCAGTAGTAGTTTCCGATGCACATCTGGTGCCATTCTGTAATCTGTGGACTATCAGACTATTCATGAAACACAGAAATTGCATCGGGATTGATTACAACAGTCACCATGCACACTTTCCTCCACGGGAGGTACGTCTCAAACAGTCTACGATTTGATCGTTCCCTGGAAGACCAGTAGTAGTTTCCGATGCACATCTGGTGGCATTCTGTAATCTGTGGACTATCAGAATGTTGATGAAACACAGAAATTGCATCTAGATTGAATACAACAGTCACCATCCGCACTTTCCTCCATGGGAGTAATGTCTGAAACAGTCTACGCTTTGATCGTTCCCTGGAAGACCAGTAGCAGTTTCCAATGCACATCTGGTGGTATTCTGTAATCTGTGGTCTATCAGAGTGTTGATGAAACACAGAAATTGAATCGGAATTTAATACAACAGTCACCATGCGCACTTTCCTCCATTTGAGTAATGTCTCAAACAGTCTAGGCTTTGATCGTTCCCTGGAAGACCAGTAGTAGTTTCCGATGCACATCAGGTGGCAATCTGTAATCTCTGGAGTATCAGAGTGTTGATGAAACACAGAAATTGCATCGGGATTGAATACAACAGTCAAGATGCGCACTTTCCTCCATGGAAGTAATGTCTCTAACAGTCTACGCTTTGATCGTTCCCTGGAATACCAGTAGTAGTTTCCGATGCATATCTGGAGGCTTTCCGTAATTTGTGGACTATCAGAGTGTTGATGAAACACAGAAATTGCATCGGGATTGAATACAACTGTCACCATGCGCACTTTCGTCCATGGGAGTAATGTCTCAAACAGTCTACGCTTTAATCGTTCTCTGGAAGACCAGTAGTGGTTTCCGATGCACATCTGGAGGGATTCTGTAATCTGTGGACTATCAGAGTGTTGATGAAACACAGAAATTGCATCGGGATTGAATACAACAGTCACCATGCGAACTTTCCTCCATGTTAGTAATTATCAAACAGTCTTCGCTTTGATCGTTCCCTGGAAGACCAGTAGTAGTTTCCGATGTACATCTGGTGGCATTCTGTAATCTCTGGACTATCAGAGTGTTGATGAAACACAGAAATAGCCTCGGGATGAATACAACAGCCTCCATGCGCAGTTTCCTCCATGGTAGTAATGTCTCAAACAGTCTACGCTTTGATCGTTCCCTGGAAGACCAGTAGTAGTTTCCGATGCACATCTGGTGGCATTCTGTGATCTGTACACTATCAGAGAGTTGATGAAACAAAGATATTGCATCGGGATTGAATACAACAGTCACCAAGCTCACTTTCCTCCATGGGAGAAATGTCTCAAAGGAGCCTACGCTTTGATCGTTCCCTGGAAGACCAGTGGTAGTTTCCGATGCACATCTGGATGCTTTCTGTAATCTGTGGACTATCAGAGTGTTGATGAAACACAGAAATTGCATCGGGATTGAATACAACAGTCACCATGCGCACTTTCCTCAACGGGAGTAATATCTCAAGCAGTCTACGATTTGATCGTTCCCTGGAAGACCAGTAGTAGTTTTAGATGTACATCTGGATGCTTTCTGTAATCTGTGGTCTATCAGAGTGTTGGTGAAACACAGAAATTGCATCGGGATTGAATACAACAGTCACCATGCGCACTTTCCTCCATAAAAGTAATGTCTCAAACAGTCTACGCTTTGATCGTTCCCTGGAAGACCAGTAGTAGTTTCCGATGCACATCTGGTGGCATTCTGTAATGTGTGGAGTATCAGAGTGTTGATGAAACTAAGAAATTTCTTCGGGATTGAATACAACAGTCACCATGCGCACTTTCCTCCATGGGAGTAACCCTAAAACAGTCTATGATTTAATCGTTCCCTGGAAGACCAGTAGTAGTTTCCGATGCACATCTGGCGGCAAACTGTAATCTGTGGACTATCAGAGTGTTGATGAAACACAGAAAATGCATCGGGATTGAATATAAAAGTCACCATGCGCACTTTCCTCCATGGGAGTAGTACTCAAACAGTCTACGCTTTAATCGTTCCCTGGAAGACCAGTAGTAGTTTCCGATGCACATCTGGTGGCATTCTATAATCTGTGGACTATCAGAGTGTTGGTGAAACACAGAAATTGCATCGGGATTGAATACAACAGTCACCATGCGCACTTTCCTCCACAAAAGTAATGTCTCAAACAGTCTACGCTTTGATCGTTCCCTGGAAGACCAGTAGTAGTTTCCGATGCACATCTGGTGGCATTCTGTAATCTGTGGACTATCAGAGTGTTGATGAAACACAGAAATTGTATCGGGATTGAATTCAGCAGTCACCATCCGCACTTTCCTCCTTTGGAGTAATGTCTCTAACAGTCTACGCTTTGATCATTCGCTGGAAGACCAGTAGTAGTTTCCGATGCACATCTGGTGCCATTCTGTAATCTGTGGACTATCAGACTATTCATGAAACACAGAAATTGCATCGGGATTGAATACAACAGTCACCATCCGCACTTTCCTCCATGGGAGTAATGTCTGAAACAGTCTACGCTTTTGATCGTTCCCTGGAAGACCAGTAGTAGGTTCCTATGCACATCTGGAAGCTTTCTGTAATCTGTGGACTATCAGAGTGTTGATGAAACACTGAAAATTCATCGGGATTGAATATAACAGTCACCATGCGCATTTTCCTCCATGGGAGTAATATCTCAAACAGTCTACGCTTTGATCGTTCCCTGGAAGACCAGCAGTGGTTTCCGATGAACATCTGGAGGCATTCTGTAATCTGTGGCCTATCAGAATGTTGATGAAACACAGAAATTGCATCGGGATTGAATACAACAGTCACCATGCGCACTTTCCTCAACGGGAGTAATGTCTCAAACAGTCTACGATTTGATCGTTCCCTGGTAGACCAGTAGTAGTTTCCGATGTACATCTGGATGCTTTCTGTAATCTTTGGACTATCAGAGTGTTGATGAAACACAGAAATTGCCTCGGGGTGAATACAACAGTCTCCATGCGCAGTTTCCCCCATGGTAGTAATGTCTCAAACAGTCAACGCCTTGATCGTTCCCTTTAAGACCAGTAGTAGTTTCCGATGCACATCTGGTGGCATTCTGTAATCTGTAGACTATCAGAGAGTTGATGAAACAAAGATATTGCATCGGGATTAAATACAACAGTCACCAAGCTCACTTTCCTCCATGGGAGTAATGTCTCAAACAGCCTACGCTTTGATCGTTCCCTGGAAGACCAGTAGTAGTTTCCGATGCACATCTGGATGCTTTCTGTAATCTGTGGACTATCAGAGTCTTGATGAAACACAGAAAATGCATCGGGATTGAATACAACAGTCACCATCCGCACTTTCCTCAATGGGAGTAATGTCTCAAAGAGTTTACGGTTTGATCGTTCCCTGGAAGACCAGTACCAGTTTCCGATGACATCTGGAGGCATTCTGTAATCTGTGGACTATCAGAGTGTTGATGAAACACAGAAAATGCATCGGGATTGAATATAACAGTCACCATGCGCACTTTCCTCCATGGGAGTAGTTCTCAAACAGTCTACGCTTTGATCGTTCCCTGCAAGACCAGTAGTAGTTTCCGATGCACATCTGGATTCCTTCTGTAATCTGTGGCCCTTCAAAGTGTGGATTGCAACACAGAAATTGCTTTGCGATTGAATACAACAGTCACCATGCGCACTTTCCTCCATGGGAGTAATGTCTCAAACAGTCTATGCTTTGATCGTTCCCTGGAAGACCAGTAGTAGTTACCGATGCACATCCGGAGGTATTCTGTAATCTGTGGACTATCATAATGATGATGAAACACAGATATTGCATCGGGATTGAATACAACAGTCACCATCAGCACTTTCCTCCATGGGAGTAATGTCTCTAACAGTCTATGCTTTCATCATAACCTGGAAAACCAGTAGTAGTTAACGATGAACATCTGGAGGCATTCTGTAATCTGTGGACTATCAGAGTGTTGGTGAAACACAGAAATTGCATCGGGATTGAATACAACAGTCACCATGCGCACTTTCCTCCATAAAAGTAATGTCTGAAACAGTCTACCTTTTTGATCGTTCCAAGGAAGACCAGTAGTAGTTTCCGATGCACATCTCCAAGCTTTCTGTAATCTGTGGACTATTAGAGTGTTGATGAAACACTGAAAATGCATCGGGATTGAATATAACAGTCACCATGCGCACTTTCCACCATGGGATTAGTTCTCAAACAGTCTACGCTTTGATCGATCCCTGCAAGACCAGTAGTAGTTTCCGATGCACATCTGGATTCCTTCTGTAATCTGTGGACCTTCAAAGTGTGGATTTAAACACAGAATTTGCCTCAGGATTGAATACAACAGTCACCATGCGCACTTTCCTCAATGGGAGTAATGTCTCAAAGAGTCTATGCTTTGATCGTTACCTGGAAGACCAGTAGTAGTTACCGATAAACATCTGGAGGCATTATGTAATCTGTGGACTATCAGAGTGTTGATGAAACACAGAAATTGTATCGGGATTGAATACAACAGTCACCATCCGCACTTTCCTCCATGGGAGAAATGTCTCAAACAGTCTACGCTTTGATCATAACCTGGATGACCAGTAGTAGTTACCGATGCACATCTTTAGGCATTCTGTAATCTGTGGACTATCAGAGTGTTGATGAAACACGGAAATTGCATCGGGATTCAATACATGAGTCACCATGCGCACTTTCCTCCTTTGGAGTAATGTCTCTAACAGTATACGCTTTGATCATTCGCTGGAAGACCAGTAGTAGTTTCCGATGCACATCTGGTGCCATTCTGTAATCTGTGGACTATCAGACTATTCATGAAACACAGAAATTGCATCGGGATTGATTACAACAGTCACCATGCACACTTTCCTCCACGGGAGGTACGTCTCAAACAGTCTACGATTTGATCGTTCCCTGGAAGGCCAGTAGTAGTTTCCGATGCACATCTGGTGGCATTCTGTAATCTGTGGACTATCAGAATGTTGATGAAACACAGAAATTGCATCTAGATTGAATACAACAGTCACCATCCGCACTTTCCTCCATGGGAGTAATGTCTGAAACAGTCTACGCTTTGATCGTTCCCTGGAAGACCAGTAGCTGTTTCCAATGCACATCTGGTGGTATTCTGTAATCTGTGGTCTATCAGAGTGTTGATGAAACACAGAAATTGAATCGGAATTTAATACAACAGTCACCATGCGCACTTTCCTCCATGGGAGTAATGTCTCAAACAGTCTAGGCTTTGATCGTTCCCTGGAAGACCAGTAGTAGTTTCCGATGCACATCTGGTGGCAATCTGTAATCTCTGGAGTATCAGACTGTTGATGAAACACAGAAATTGCATCGGGATTGAATACAACAGTCACCATGCGCACTTTCCTCCATGGAAGTAATGTCTCTAACAGTCTACGCTTTGATCGTTCCCTGGAATACCAGTAGTAGTTTCCGATGCATATCTGGAGGCTTTCCGTAATTTGTGGACTATCAGAGTGTTGATGAAACACAGAAATTGCATCGGGATTGAATACAACTGTCACCATGCGCACTTTCGTCCATGGGAGTAATGTCTCAAACAGTCTACGCTTTAATCGTTCCCTGGAAGACCAGTAGTGGTTTCCGATGCACATCTGGAGGCATTCTGTAATCTGTGGACTATCAGAGTGTTGATGAAACACAGAAATTGCATCGGGATTGAATACAACATTCACCATGCGAACTTTCCTCCATGGGAGTAATTCTCAAAGAGTCTTCGCTTTGATCGTTCCCTGGAAGACCAGTAGTAGTTTCCGATGCACATCTGGTGGCATTCTGTAATCTGTGGACTATCAGAGTGTTGATGAAACACAAAAATTGCATCGGGATTGAATACAACAGTCACCATCCGCACTTTCCTCCATGGGAGTAATGTCTCAAACAGTCTACGCTTTGATCGTTCCCTGGAAGACCAGCAGTGGTTTCCGATGAACATCTGGAGGCATTCTGTAATCTGTGGCCTATCAGAGTGTTGATGAAACACAGAAATTGCATCGGGATTGCATACAACAGTCACTATGCGCACTTTCCTCAACGGGAGTAATGTCTCAAACAGTCTACGATTTGATCGTTCCCTGGAAGACCAGTAGTAGTTTCCGATGTATATCTGGATGCTTTCTGTAATCTGTGGACTATCAGAGTCTTGATGAAACACAGAAATAGCCTCGGGATGAATACAACAGTCTCCATGCGCAGTTTCCTCCATGGTAGTAATGTCTCAAACAGTCTACGCTTTGATCGTTCCCTGGAAGACCAGTAGTAGTTTCCGATGCACATCTGGTGGCATTCTGTGATCTGTACACTATCAGAGAGTTGATGAAACAAAGATATTGCATCGGGATTGAATACAACAGTCACTAAGCTCACTTTCCTCAATGGGAGTAATGTCTCAAAGGAGCCTACGCTTTGATCGTTCCCTGGAAGACCAGTAGTAGTTTCCGATGCACATCTGGATGCTTTCTGTAATCTGTGGACTATCAGAGTGTTGATGAAACACAGAAATTGCATCGGGATTGAATACAACAGTCACCATGCGCACTTTCCTCAACGGGAGTAATATCTCAAACAGTCTACGATTTGATCGTTCCCTGGAAGACCAGTAGTAGTTTTCGATGTACATCTGAATGCTTTCTGTAATCTGTGATCTATCAGAGTGTTGGTGAAACACAGAAATTGCATCGGGATTGAATACAACAGTCACCATGCGCACTTTCCTCCATAAAAGTAATGTCTCAAACAGTCTACGCTTTGATCGTTCCCTGGAAGACCAGTAGTAGTTTCCGATGCACATCTGGTGGCATTCTGTAATGTGTGGAGTATCAGAGTGTTGATGAAACTAAGAAATTTCTTCGGGATTGAATACAACAGTCACCATGCGCACTTTCCTCCATGGGAGTAACCCTGAAACAGTCTATGATTTAATCGTTCCCTGGAAGACCAGTAGTAGTTTCCGATGCACATCTGGCAGCATTCTGTAATCTGTGGACTATCAGAGTGTTGATGAAACACAGAAAATGCATCGGGATTGAATATAACAGTCACCATGCGCACTTTCCTCCATTGGAGTAGTACTCAAACAGTCTACGCTTTAATCGTTCCCTGGAAGACCAGTAGTGGTTTCCGATGCACATCTGGAGGCATTCTGTAATCTGTGGACTATCTGAGTGTTGATGAAACCCGGAATTTGCATCGGGATTGAATACAACAGTCACCATGCGAATTTTCCTCCATGGGAGTATTTCTCAAACAGTCTTCGCTTTGATCGTTCCCTGGAAGACCAGTAGTAGTTTCCGATGCACATCTGGTGGCATTCTGTAATCTGTGGACTATCAGAGTGTTGGTGAAACACAGAAATTGCATCGGGATTGAATACAACAGTCACCATGCGCACTTTCCTCCATAAAAGTAATGTCTCAAACAGTCTACGCTTTGATCGTTCCCTGGAAGACCAGTAGTAGTTTCCGATGCACATCTGGTGGCATTCTGTAATCTGTGGACTATCAGAGTGTTGATGAAACACAGAAATTGTATCGGGATTGAATTCAACAGTCACCATCCGCACTTTCCTCCTTTGGAGTAATGTCTCTAACAGTCTACGCTTTGATCATTCGCTGGAAGACCAGTAGTAGTTTCCGATGCACATCTGGTGCCATTCTGTAATCTGTGGACTATCAGACTATTCATGAAACACAGAAATTGCATCGGGATTGAATACAACAGTCACCATCCGCACTTTCCTCCATGGGAGTAATGTCTGAAACAGTCTACGCTTTTGATCGTTCCCTGGAAGACCAGTAGTAGGTTCCTATGCACATCTGGAAGCTTTCTGTAATCTGTGGACTATCAGAGTGTTGATGAAACACTGAAAATGCATCGGGATTGAATATAACAGTCAACATGCGCACTTTCCTCCATGGGATTAGTTCTCAAATAATCTACGCTTTGATCGATCCCTGCAAGAAAGTAGTAGTTTCCGATGCACATCTGGATTCCTTCTGTAATCTGTGGACCTTCAAAGTGTGGATTGAAACACAGAATTTGCCTCAGGATTGAATACAACAGTCACCATGCGCACTTTCCTCCATGGAAGTAATGTCTCATACAGTCTATGCTTTGATCGTTACCTGGAAGACCAGTAGTAGTTACCGATGAACATCTGGAGGCATTATGTAATCTGTGGACTATCAGAGTGTTGATGAAACACAGAAATTGTATCTGGATTGAATACAACAGTCACCATCCGCACTTTCCTCCATGGGAGAAATGTCTCTAACAGTCTACGCTTTGATCATAACCTGGAAGACCAGTAGTAGTTACCGATGCACATCTATAGGCATTCTGTAATCTGTGGACTATCAGAGTGTTGATGAAACACAGAAATTGCATCGGGATTGAATACATCAGACACCATGCGCACTTTCCTCCTTTGGAGTAATGTCTCTAACAGTCTACGATTTGATCATTCGCTGGAAGACCAGTAGTAGTTTCCGATGCACATCTGGTGCCATTCTGTAATCTGTGGACTATCAGACTATTCATGAAACACAGAAATTGCATCGGGATTGATTACAACAGTCACCATGCACACTTTCCTCCACGGGAGGTATGTCCCAAACAGTCTACGATTTGATCGTTCCCTGGAAGACCAGTAGTAGTTTCCGATGCTCATCTGGTGGTATTCTGTAATCTCTGGACTATCAGAATGTTGATGAAACACAGAAATTGCATCTAGATTGAATACAACAGTCACCATCCGCACTTTCCTCCATGCGAGTAATGTCTCAAACAGTCTAGGATTTGATCGTTCCCTGGAAGACCAGTAGTAGTTTCCGATGCACATCTGGTGGCATTCTGTAGTCTGTGGACTATCAGAGTGTTGATGAAACACAGAAATTGCATCGGGAATGAATACAACAGTCACCATGCGCACTTTCCTCCATGGGAGTAATGTCTCAAACAGTCTACGCTTTGATCGGTCCCTGGAAGACCAGTAGTAGTTTCCGATGCACATCTGGTGGCATTCTGTAATCTGTGGAGTATCAGAGTGTTGATTAAACACAGAAATTGTATCGGGATTGAATACAACAGACACCATGCACACTTTCCTCCACGGGAGGTATGTCTCAAACAGTCTACGCTTTGATCGTTCCCTGGAAGACCAGTAGTAGTTTCCGATGCACATCTGGTGGCATTCTGTAACCTGTGGAATATCAGTGTTGCTTAAACACGGAAATTGCATCGAGATTGAATACAACAGTTACCATGCGCACCTTCCTCCACGGGAGATATGTCTCAAACAGTCTACGCTTTGATCGTTCCCTGGAAGACCAGTAGTAGTTTCCCATGCACGTCTTGTGGCATTCTGTAATCTGTGGAATATCAGAGTGTTGATGTAACACAGAAATTGCATCGGGATTGAATACAACAGTCACCATGCGCACTTTCCTTGATGGGAATATTGTCTCATACAGTCTACGCTTTGATCGTTCCCAGGAAGACCAGTAGTAGTTTCCGATGCACATCTGAAGGCATTCTGTAATCTGTGGACTATCAGAGTGTTGATGAAACACAGAAATTACATCGGGATTGTATACAACAGTCACCATGCGCACTTCTTTCCATTGGAGTAATGTCTCAAAGAGTTTACGCTTTGATCGTTCCCTTGAAGACCAGTAGTAGTTTCCGATGCACATCTGGAGTCATTCTGTAATCTGTGGACTATCAGAGTGTTGATGAAACACAGAAATTTCATCTGGATTGAATACAACAGTCACCATGCGCACTTTCCTCCATGGGAGTAATGTCTCTAAGAGTCTACGCTTTGATCGTTCCCTGGAATACCTGTAGTAGTTTCCGATGCACATCTGGAGGCATTCTGTAATCTGTGGACTATCAGAGTGTAGATGAAACACAGAAATGGCATCGGGATTGAATACAACAGTCACCATGCCCACTTTCTTCCGTGGGAGTAATGTCTCAAACAGTCTACGATTTGACCGTTCCCTGGAAGACCAGTAGTAGTTTCCGATGCACATCTGGAGGCATTCTGTAATCTGTTGAGTATCAGAGTGTTGATGAAACACCGAAATTGCATCGGGATTGAAGACAACAGTCACCATGCGAAGTTTCCTGAATGGGAGTAATTCTCAAACAGTCTCCACTTTGATCTTTCCCTGGAAGATCAGTAGTAGTTTCCGATTCACATCTGGTTTCATTCTGTAATCTGTGGACTATCAGAGTGTTGGTGAAACACAGAAAATGCATCGGGATTGAATACAACAGTCACCATGCGCACTTTCCTCAACGGGAGTAATGTCTCAAACAGTCTACGCTTTGATCGTTCCCTGGAAGACCAGTACTAGTTTCCGATGAACATCTGTAGGCATTCTGTAATCTGTGGACTTTCTGAGTGTTGATGAAATACAGAAACTGCATCGGGATTGAATACAACAGTCACCATGCGCACTTTGCTCCATGTGAGTAATGTCTCTAAGAGTCTACGCTTTGATCGTTCCCTGGAAGACCAGTAGTAGTTTCCCATGCACGTCTTGTGGCATTCTGTAATCTGTGGAATATCAGAGTGTTGATGTAACACAGAAATTGCATCGGGATTGAATACAACAGTCACCATGCGCACTTTCCTTGATGGGAATATTGTCTCATACAGTCTACGCTTTGATCGTTCCCAGGAAGACCAGTAGTAGTTTCCGATGCACATCTGAAGGCATTCTGTAATCTGTGGACTATCAGAGTGTTGATGAAACACAGAAATTACATCGGGATTGAATACAACAGTCACCATGCGCACTTTGCTCCACGGGAGTAATGTCTCTGACAGTCTACGCTTTGATCGTTCCTGGAAGACCGGTAGTAGTTTCCGATGCACGTCTGGTTGGATTCTGTTATCTGTGGAATATCAGAGTGTTGATGAAACACAGAAATTGCCTCGGGATTGAATACAATAGTCACCATGAGCACTTTCCTTCATGGGAATAATGTCTCAAACAGTCTACGCTTTGATCGTTCCCAGGAAGACTAGTAGTAGTTCCGATACACATCTGAAGGCATTCTGTAATCTGTGGACTATCAGAGTGTTGATGAAACACAGAAATTGCATCGGGACTGAATACAACCGTCACCATGCGCACTTCCCTCATGGGAGTAATGTCTCAAAGAGTTTACGCTTTGATCGTCCCCGGAAGACCAGTAGTAGTTTCCGATGCACATCTGGAACATTCTGTAATCTGTGGAGCATCACAGTGTTGATGAAACACAGAAATTGCATCGGGATTGAATACAACAGTCACCATGCAAACTTTCCTCCATGGGAGTAATTCTCAAACAGACTATGCTTTGATCGTTCCCTGGAGGACCAGTAGTAGTTTCCGATGCACGTCTGGTTGCATTCTGTAATCTGTGGACTATCCGAGTGTTGGTGAAACACAGAAATTGCATCGGGATTGAATACAACAGTCACCATTGGCACTTCCGTCCATGGGAGTAATGTCTCAAAGAGTCTATGCTTTGATCGTTCCCTGGAAGACCAGTAGTAGTTACCGATGCACATCTGGAGGCATTCTGTAACCTGTGGACTATCAGAGTGTTGATGAAACACAGAAATTGCATCGAGATTGAATACAACAGTTACAATGCGCACCTTCCTCCACGAGAGATATGTCTCAAACAGTCTATGTTTTGATCGTTCCCTGGAAGACCAGTAGTAGTTTCCGATGCACGTCTGGTGGCATTCTGTAATCTGTGGACTATCAGAGTGTTGATGAAACACAGAATTTGCATCGGGATTGAATACAACAGTCAACATGCGCACTTTCCTTCATGGTAATATTGTCTCAAACAGTCTACGCTTTGATCGTTCCCAGGAAGACCAGTAGTAGTTTCCGATGCACATCTGAAGGCATTCTGTAATCTGTGGACTATCAGAGTGTTGATGAAACACAGAAATTACATCGGGATTGTATACAACAGTCACCATGCGCACTTCTTTCCATTGGAGTAATGTCTCAAAGAGTTTACGCTTTGATCGTTCCCTTGAAGACCAGTAGTAGTTTCCGATGCACATCTGGAGTCATTCTGTAATCTGTGGTCTATCAGAGTGTTGATGAAACACAGAAATTGCATCGGGATTGAATACAACAGTCACCATGCGCACTTTCCTCCATGGGAGTAATGTCTCTAAGAGTCTACGCTTTGATCGTTCCCTGGAATACCTGTAGTAGTTTCCGATGCACATCTGGAGGCATTCTGTAATCTGTGGACTATCAGAGTGTTGATGAAACACAGAAATGGCATCGGGATTGAATACAACAGTCACCATGCCCACTTTCTTCCATGGGAGTAATGTCTCAAACAGTCTCCGCTTTGATCTTTCCCTGGAAGATCAGTAGTAGGTTCCGATGCACATCTGGTGGCATTCTGTAATCTGTGGACTATCAGAGTGTTGATGAAACACAGAAAATGCATCGGGATTGAATACAACAGTCACCATGCGCACTTTCCTCAACGGGAGTAATGTCTCAAACAGTCTACGCTTTGATCGTTCCCTGGAAGACCAGTACTAGTTTCCGATGAACATCTGGAGGCATTCTGTAATCTGTGGACTATCTGAGTGTTGATGTAACACAGAAACTGCATCGGGATTGAATACAACAGTCACCATGAGCACTTTCCTCCATGTGAGTAATGTCTCTAACAGTCTACGCTTTGATCGTTCCCTGGAAGACCAGTAGTAGTTTCCAATGCACATCTGGAGGCATTCTGTAATCTGTGGACTATCAGACTGTTGGTGAAACACTTAAATTGCATCGGGATTGAATACAACACTCCCCATGCGCACTTCCTCCATGGGAATAATGTCTCAAAGAGTTTATGCTTTGATCGATACCTGGAAGACCAGTAGTAGTTCCCGATGCACATCTGGTGTCATTCTGTAATCTGTGGAATATCAGAGTGTTGATTAACCACAGAAATTGCATCGGGATTGAATACAACAGTCACCATGCAAACATTCCTCCATTGGAGTAATTCTCAAACAGTCTATGCTTTGATCGTTCCCAGGAAGACCAGTAGTAGTTTCCGATGCACATCTGAAGGCATTCTGTAATCTGTGGACTATCAGAGTGTTGATGAAACACAGAAATTGCATCGGGATTGAATACAACCGTCACCATGCGCACTTCCCTCCATAGGAGTAATGTCTCAAAGAGTTTACGCTTTGATCGTCCCCGGAAGACCAGTAGTAGTTTCCGATGCACATCTGGAGGCATTCTGTAATCTCTGGAGCATCAGAGTGTTGATGAAACACAGAAATTGCATCGGGATTGAATACAACAGTCACCATGCAAACTTTCCTCCATTGGAGTAATTCTCAAACAGTCTATGCTTTGATCGTTCCCTGGAAGACCAGTAGTAGTTTCCGATGCACATCTGGTTGCATTCTGTAATCTGTGGACTATCTGAGTGTTGGTGAAACACAGAAATTGCATCGGGATTGAATACAACAGTCACCATTCGCACTTCCGTCCATGGGAGTAATGTCTCAAAGAGTCTATGCTTTGATCGTTCCCTGGAAGACCAGTAGTAGTTACCGATGCACATCTGGAGGCATTCTGTAACCTGTGGACTATCAGAGTGTTGTTGAAACACAGAAATTGCATCGAGATTGAATACAACAGTTACCATGCGCACCTTCCTCCACGAGAGGTATGTCTCAAACAGTCTATGGTTTGATCGTTCCCTGGAAGACCAGTAGTAGTTTCCGATGCACGTCTAGTGGCATTCTGTAATCTGTGGACTATCAGAGTGTTGATGAAACACAGAAATTGCATCGGGATTGAATACAACAGTTACCATGCGCAATTTGCTTCATGGGAATATTGTCTCAAGCAGTCTACGCTTTGATCGTTCCCAGGAAGACCAGTAGTAGTTTCCCATGCACGTCTTGTGGCATTCTGTAATCTGTGGAATATCAGAGTGTTGATGTAACACAGAAATTGCATCGGGATTGAATACAACAGTCACCATGCGCACTTTCCTTGATGGGAATATTGTCTCATACAGTCTACGCTTTGATCGTTCCCAGGAAGACCAGTAGTAGTTTCCGATGCACATCTGAAGGCATTCTGTAATCTGTGGACTATCAGAGTGTTGATGAAACACAGAAATTACATCGGGATTGAATACAACAGTCACCATGCGCACTTTGCTCCACGGGAGTAATGTCTCTGACAGTCTACGCTTTGATCGTTCCTGGAAGACCGGTAGTAGTTTCCGATGCACGTCTGGTTGGATTCTGTTATCTGTGGAATATCAGAGTGTTGATGAAACACAGAAATTGCCTCGGGATTGAATACAATAGTCACCATGAGCACTTTCCTTCATGGGAATAATGTCTCAAACAGTCTACGCTTTGATCGTTCCCAGGAAGACTAGTAGTAGTTCCGATACACATCTGAAGGCATTCTGTAATCTGTGGACTATCAGAGTGTTGATGAAACACAGAAATTGCATCGGGACTGAATACAACCGTCACCATGCGCACTTCCCTCATGGGAGTAATGTCTCAAAGAGTTTACGCTTTGATCGTCCCCGGAAGACCAGTAGTAGTTTCCGATGCACATCTGGAACATTCTGTAATCTGTGGAGCATCACAGTGTTGATGAAACACAGAAATTGCATCGGGATTGAATACAACAGTCACCATGCAAACTTTCCTCCATGGGAGTAATTCTCAAACAGACTATGCTTTGATCGTTCCCTGGAGGACCAGTAGTAGTTTCCGATGCACGTCTGGTTGCATTCTGTAATCTGTGGACTATCCGAGTGTTGGTGAAACACAGAAATTGCATCGGGATTGAATACAACAGTCACCATTCGCACTTCCGTCCATGGGAGTAATGTCTCAAAGAGTCTATGCTTTGATCGTTCCCTGGAAGACCAGTAGTAGTTACCGATGCACATCTGGAGGCATTCTGTAACCTGTGGACTATCAGAGTGTTGATGAAACACAGAAATTGCATCGAGATTGAATACAACAGTTACAATGCGCACCTTCCTCCACGAGAGATATGTCTCAAACAGTCTATGTTTTGATCGTTCCCTGGAAGACCAGTAGTAGTTTCCGATGCACGTCTGGTGGCATTCTGTAATCTGTGGACTATCAGAGTGTTGATGAAACACAGAATTTGCATCGGGATTGAATACAACAGTCAACATGCGCACTTTCCTTCATGGTAATATTGTCTCAAACAGTCTACGCTTTGATCGTTCCCAGGAAGACCAGTAGTAGTTTCCGATGCACATCTGAAGGCATTCTGTAATCTGTGGACTATCAGAGTGTTGATGAAACACAGAAATTACATCGGGATTGTATACAACAGTCACCATGCGCACTTCTTTCCATTGGAGTAATGTCTCAAAGAGTTTACGCTTTGATCGTTCCCTTGAAGACCAGTAGTAGTTTCCGATGCACATCTGGAGTCATTCTGTAATCTGTGGTCTATCAGAGTGTTGATGAAACACAGAAATTGCATCGGGATTGAATACAACAGTCACCATGCGCACTTTCCTCCATGGGAGTAATGTCTCTAAGAGTCTACGCTTTGATCGTTCCCTGGAATACCTGTAGTAGTTTCCGATGCACATCTGGAGGCATTCTGTAATCTGTGGACTATCAGAGTGTTGATGAAACACAGAAATGGCATCGGGATTGAATACAACAGTCACCATGCCCACTTTCTTCCATGGGAGTAATGTCTCAAACAGTCTCCGCTTTGATCTTTCCCTGGAAGATCAGTAGTAGGTTCCGATGCACATCTGGTGGCATTCTGTAATCTGTGGACTATCAGAGTGTTGATGAAACACAGAAAATGCATCGGGATTGAATACAACAGTCACCATGCGCACTTTCCTCAACGGGAGTAATGTCTCAAACAGTCTACGCTTTGATCGTTCCCTGGAAGACCAGTACTAGTTTCCGATGAACATCTGGAGGCATTCTGTAATCTGTGGACTATCTGAGTGTTGATGTAACACAGAAACTGCATCGGGATTGAATACAACAGTCACCATGAGCACTTTCCTCCATGTGAGTAATGTCTCTAACAGTCTACGCTTTGATCGTTCCCTGGAAGACCAGTAGTAGTTTCCAATGCACATCTGGAGGCATTCTGTAATCTGTGGACTATCAGACTGTTGGTGAAACACTTAAATTGCATCGGGATTGAATACAACATTCCCCATGCGCACTTCCTCCATGGGAATAATGTCTCAAAGAGTTTATGCTTTGATCGATACCTGGAAGACCAGTAGTAGTTCCCGATGCACATCTGGTGTCATTCTGTAATCTGTGGAATATCAGAGTGTTGATTAACCACAGAAATTGCATCGGGATTGAATACAACAGTCACCATGCAAACATTCCTCCATTGGAGTAATTCTCAAACAGTCTATGCTTTGATCGTTCCCAGGAAGACCAGTAGTAGTTTCCGATGCACATCTGAAGGCATTCTGTAATCTGTGGACTATCAGAGTGTTGATGAAACACAGAAATTGCATCGGGATTGAATACAACCGTCACCATGCGCACTTCCCTCCATAGGAGTAATGTCTCAAAGAGTTTACGCTTTGATCGTCCCCGGAAGACCAGTAGTAGTTTCCGATGCACATCTGGAGGCATTCTGTAATCTCTGGAGCATCAGAGTGTTGATGAAACACAGAAATTGCATCGGGATTGAATACAACAGTCACCATGCAAACTTTCCTCCATTGGAGTAATTCTCAAACAGTCTATGCTTTGATCGTTCCCTGGAAGACCAGTAGTAGTTTCCGATGCACATCTGGTTGCATTCTGTAATCTGTGGACTATCTGAGTGTTGGTGAAACACAGAAATTGCATCGGGATTGAATACAACAGTCACCATTCGCACTTCCGTCCATGGGAGTAATGTCTCAAAGAGTCTATGCTTTGATCGTTCCCTGGAAGACCAGTAGTAGTTACCGATGCACATCTGGAGGCATTCTGTAACCTGTGGACTATCAGAGTGTTGTTGAAACACAGAAATTGCATCGAGATTGAATACAACAGTTACCATGCGCACCTTCCTCCACGAGAGGTATGTCTCAAACAGTCTATGGTTTGATCGTTCCCTGGAAGACCAGTAGTAGTTTCCGATGCACGTCTAGTGGCATTCTGTAATCTGTGGACTATCAGAGTGTTGATGAAACACAGAAATTGCATCGGGATTGAATACAACAGTTACCATGCGCAATTTGCTTCATGGGAATATTGTCTCAAGCAGTCTACGCTTTGATCGTTCCCAGGAAGACCAGTAGTTTTTTCCGATGCACATCTGAAGGCATTCTGTAATCTGTGGACTATCAGAGTGTTGATCAAACACAGAAATTACATCGGGATTGTATACAACAGTCACAATGCGCACTTCCCTCCATTGGAGTAATGTCTCAAAGAGTTTACGCTTTGATCGTTCCCTGGAAGACCAGTAGTAGTTTCCGATGCACATCTGGAGTCATTCTGTAATCTGTGGACAATCAGATTGTTGATGAATCACAGAAATTGCATAGGGATTGAATACAACTGTCACCATGCGCACTTTCCTCCATGGGTGTAATGTCTCTAAGAATCTACGCTTTGATAGTTCCCTGGAATATCTGTAGTAGTTTCCGATGCACATCTGGAGGCATTCTGTAATCTGTGCACTATCAGAGTGTTGATGAAACACAGATATTGCATCGGGATTAAATAGAACAGTCACCATGCCCACTTTCTTAAATACGAGTAATGTCTCAAACAGTCTACGATTTGATCGTTCCCTGGAAGACCAGTAGTAGTTTCCGATGCACATCTGGAGGCATTCTGTAATCTGTGCAGTATCAGAGTGTTGATGAAACACAGAAATTGCATCGGGATTGAATACAACAGTCACCATGCGAACTTTCCTCCATGGGAGTAATTCTCAAACAGTCTCCGCTTTGATCTTTACCTGGATGATCAGTAGTAGTTTCCTATGCACATCTGGTGGCAATCTGTAATCTGTGGACTATCAGAGTGTTGATGAAACACAGAAAATGCATCGGGATTGAATACAACAGTCACCATGCGCACTTTCCTCCACGGGAGTAATGTCTCAAACAGTCTACGATTCGATCGTTCCCTGGAAGACCAGTACTAGTTTCCGATGAACATATGGAGGCATTCTGTAATCTGTGGACTATCTGAGTGTTGATGAAACACAGAAATTGCATCGGGATTGAATACAACAGTCACCATGCGCATATTCCTCCATGGGAGTAATGTCTCTAACAGTCGACGCTTTGATCGTTCCCTGGAAGACCAGTAGTAGTTTCCGATGCACATCTGGAGGCATTCTGTAATCTGTGGACTATCAGAGTGTTGGTGAAACACTTAAATTGCATCGGGATTGAATACAACATTCACCATGCGCACTTTCCTCCATGGGAATAATGTCTCAAAGAGTTTATGCTTTGATCGTTCCCTGGAAGACCAGTAGTAGTTCCCGATGCACATCTGATGTCATTCTGTAATCTGTGGAATATCAGAGTGTTGATTAAACACAGAAATTGCATCGGGATTCAATACATGAGTCACCATGCGCACTTTCCTCCACAGGAGTAATGTCTCAAAGAGTCTACGCTTTGATCGTTCCTGGAAGGCCGGGAGTTTTTTCCGTTGCACGTCTGGTTGGATTCTGTAATCTGTGGACTATCAGAGTGTTGATGAAACACAGAAATTGCCTCGGGATTGAATACAATAGTCACCATGAGCACTTTCCTTCATGGGAATAAAGTCTCAAACAGTCTACGCTTTGATCGTTCCCAGGAAGACCAGTAGTAGTTTCCGATGCACATCTGAAGGCGTTCTGTAATCTGTGGACTGTCAGAGTGTTGATGAAACACAGAAACTGCATCGGGATTGAATACAACAGTCACCATGCCCACTTCCCTCCATGGGAGTAATGTCTCAAAGAGTTTGCGCTTTGATCGTCCCCGGAAGACCAGTAGTAGTTTCCGATGCTCATATGGTGCCATTCAGTAATCTGTGGTCTATCAGAGTGTTGATGAAACACAGAAATTGAATCGGAATTGAATACAACAGTCACCATGCGCACTTTCCCCCATGGGAGTAATGTCTCAAACAGTCTACGCTTTGATCGTTCCCTGGAAGACCAGTAGTAGTTTCCGATCCACATCTGAAGGCACTCTGAAATCTGTGGACTATCAGAGTGTTGATGAAACACAGAAATTGCATCGGGATTGAATACAACAGTCACCATGCGCACTTCCCTCCATGGGAGTAATGTCTCAAAGAGTTTACGATTTGATCGTTCCCTGGAAGACCAGTAATAGTTTCCGATGCACATATGGAGTCATTCTGTAATCTGTGGACTATCAGAGTGTTGATGAAACACAGAAATTGCATCGGGATTGAATACAACAGTCACCATGCGCACTTTCCTCCATGGGAGTAATGTCTCTAACAGTCTACGCTTTGATCGTTCTCTGGAAGACCAGTAGTACTTCCCGATGCACATCTGGAGGCTTTCCGTAAACTGTGGACTATCAGAGTGGTGATGAAGCACAGAAATTGCATCGGGATTGAATACAACAGTCACCATGCGCACTTTCCTCCACAGGAGTAATGGCTCAAACAGTCTACGCTTTGATCGTTCCTGGAAGACCGGTAGTAGTTTCCGTTGCACGTCTGGTTGGATTCTGTAATCTGTGGACTATCAGAGTGTTGATGAAACACAGAAATTGCATCGGGCTTGAATACAACAGTCACCATGAGCACATTCCTTCATGGGAATAATGTCTCATACAGTCTACGCTTTGATCGTTTCCAGGAAGACCAGTAGTAGTTTCCAATGCACATCTGAAGGCATTCTGTAATCTGTGGACTATCAGAGTGTTGATGAAACACAGAAATTGCATCGGGATTGAATACAACCGTCACCATGCGCACTTCCCTCCATAGGAGTAATGTCTCAAAGAGTTCACGCTTTGATCGTCCCCGGAAGACCAGTAGTAGTTTCCGATGCACATCTGGAGGCATTCTGTAATCTGTGGAGCATCAGAGTGTTGATGAAACACAGAAATTGCATCTGGATTGAATACAACAGTCACCATGCAAACTTTCCTCCATGGGAGTAATTCTCAAACAGTCTATGCTTTGATCGTTCCCTGGAAGACCAGTAGTAGTTTCCGATGCACATCTGGTTGCATTCTGTAATCTGTGGACTATCCGAGTGTTGGTGAAACACAGAAATTGCATCGGGATTGAATACAACAGACACCATTCGCACTTCCGTCCATGGGAGTAATGTCTCAAAGAGTCTATGCTTTGATCGTTCCCTGGAAGACCAGTAGTAGTTACCGATGCACATCTGGAGGCATTCTGTAACCTGTGGACTATTAGAGTGTTGATAAAACACAGAAATTGCATCGAGATTGAATACAACAGTTACCATGCGCACCTTCCTCCACGAGAGGTATGTCTCAAACAGTCTATGGTTTGATCGTTCCCTGGAAGACCAGTAGTAGTTTCCGATGCACATCTGGTGGCATTCTGTAATCTGTGGACTATCAGAGTGTTGATGAAACACAGAAATTGCATCGGGATTGAATACAACAGGTACCATGCGCAATTTGCTTCATGGGAATATTGTCTCAAACAGTCTACGCTTTGATCGTTCCCAGGAAGACCAGTAGTTTTTTCCAATGCACATCTGAAGGCATTCTGTAATCTGTGGACTATCAGAGTGTTGATGAAACACAGTAATTACATCGGGATTGTATACAACAGTCACCATGCGCACTTCCCTCCATTGGAGTAATGTCTCAAAGAGTTTACGCTTTGATCGTTCCCTGGAAGACCAGTAGTAGTTTCCGATGCACATCTGGAGTCATTCTGTAATCTGTGGACAATCAGATTGTTGATGAAACACAGAAATTGCATAGGGATTGAATACAACTGTCACCATGCGCACTTTCCTCCATGGGAGTAATGTCTCTAAGAATCTACGCTTTGATCGTTCCCTGGAATACCTGTAGTAGTATCCGATGTACATCTGGAGGCATTCTGTAATCTGGGCACTATCAGAGTGTTGATGAAACACAGATATTGCATCGGGATTGAATAGAACAGTCACCATGCCCACTTTCTTAAATGGGAGTAATGTCTCAAACAGTCTACGATTTGATCGTTCCCTGGAAGACCAGTAGTAGTTTCCGATGCACATCTGGAGGCATTCTGTAATCTGTGGAGTATCAGAGTGTTGATGAAACACAGAAATTGCATCGGGATTGAATACAACAGTCACCATGCGAACTTTCCTCCATGGGAGTAATTCTCAAACAGTCTCCGCTTTGATCTTTACCTGGAAGATCAGTAGTAGTTTCCTATGCACATCTGGTGGCATTCTGTAATCTTTGGACTATCAGAGTGTTGATGAAACACAGAAAATGCATCGGGATTGAATACAACATCACCATGCGCACTTTCCTCCACGGGAGTAATGTCTCAAACAGTCTACGCTTCGATCGTTCCCTGGAAGACCAGTACTAGTTTCCGATGAACATATGGAGGCATTCTGTAATCTGTGGACTATCAGAGTGTTGATGAAACACAGAAATTGCATCGGGATTGAATACAACAGGTACCATGCGCAATTTGCTTCATGGGAATATTGTCTCAAACAGTCTACGCTTTGATCGTTCCCAGGAAGACCAGTAGTTTTTTCCAATGCACATCTGAAGGCATTCTGTAATCTGTGGACTATCAGAGTGTTGATGAAACACAGTAATTACATCGGGATTGTATACAACAGTCACCATGCGCACTTCCCTCCATTGGAGTAATGTCTCAAAGAGTTTACGCTTTGATCGTTCCCTGGAAGACCAGTAGTAGTTTCCGATGCACATCTGGAGTCATTCTGTAATCTGTGGACAATCAGATTGTTGATGAAACACAGAAATTGCATAGGGATTGAATACAACTGTCACCATGCGCACTTTCCTCCATGGGAGTAATGTCTCTAAGAATCTACGCTTTGATCGTTCCCTGGAATACCTGTAGTAGTATCCGATGCTCATCTGGAGGCATTCTGTAATCTGGGCACTATCAGAGTGTTGATGAAACACAGATATTGCATCGGGATTGAATAGAACAGTCACCATGCCCACTTTCTTAAATGGGAGTAATGTCTCAAACAGTCTACGATTTGATCGTTCCCTGGAAGACCAGTAGTAGTTTCCGATGCACATCTGGAGGCATTCTGTAATCTGTGGAGTATCAGAGTGTTGATGAAACACAGAAATTGCATCGGGATTGAATACAACAGTCACCATGCGAACTTTCCTCCATGGGAGTAATTCTCAAACAGTCTCCGCTTTGATCTTTACCTGGAAGATCAGTAGTAGTTTCCTATGCACATCTGGTGGCATTCTGTAATCTTTGGACTATCAGAGTGTTGATGAAACACAGAAAATGCATCGGGATTGAATACAACAGTCACCATGCGCACTTTCCTCCACGGGAGTAATGTCTCAAACAGTCTACGCTTCGATCGTTCCCTGGAAGACCAGTACTAGTTTCCGATGAACATATGGAGGCATTCTGTAATCTGTGGACTATCTGAGTCTTGATGAAACACAGAAATTGCATCGGGATTGAATACAACAGTCACCATGCGCATATTCCTCCATGGGAGTAATGTCTCTAACAGTCTACGCTTTGATCGTTCCCTGGAAGACCAGTAGTAGTTTCCGATGCACATCTGGAGGCATTCTGTAATCTGTGGACTATCAGAATGTTGGTGAAACACTTAAATTGCATCGGGATTGAATACAACATTCACCATGCGCACTTTCCTCCATGGGAATAATGTCTCAAAGAGTTTATGCTTTGATCGTTCCCTGGAAGACCAGTAGTAGTTCCCGATGCACATCTGATGTCATTCTGTAATCTGTGGAATATCAGAGTGTTGAATTAACACAGAAATTGCATCGGGATTGAATACAAGAGTCACCATGGGCACTTTGCTCCACAGGAGTAATGTCTCAAAGAGTCTACGCTTTGATCGTTACTGGAAGGCCGGGAGTAGTTTCCGTTGCACGTCTGGTTGGATTCTGTAATCTTTGGACTATCAGAGTGTTGATGAAACACAGAAATTGCCTCGGGATTGAATACAATAGTCACCATGAGCACTTTCCTTCATGGGAATAAAGTCTCAAACAGTCTACGCTTTGATCGTTCCCAGGAAGACCAGTAGTAGTTTCCGATGCACATCTGAAGGCGTTCTGTAATCTGTGGACTATCAGAGTGTTGATGAAACACAGAAACTGCTTCGGGATTGAATACAACAGTCACCATGCGCACTTCCCTCCATGGGAGTAATGTCTCAAAGAGTTTGCGCTTTGATCGTCCCCGGAAGACCAGTAGTAGTTTCCGATGCTCATATGGTGCCATTCGGTAATCTGTGGTCTATCAGAGTGTTGATGAAACACAGAAATTGAATCGGAATTGAATACAACAGTCACCATGCGCACTTTCCCCCATGGGATTAATGTCTCAAACAGTCTACGCTTTGATCGTTCCCTGGAAGACCAGTAGTAGTTTCCGATCCACATCTGAAGGCACTCTGTAATCTGTGGACTATCAGAGTGTTTATGAAACACAGAAATTGCATCGGGATTGAATACAACAGTCACCATGCGCACTTCCCTCCATGGGGGTAATGTCTCAAAGAGTTTACGATTTGATCGTTCCCTGGAAGACCAGTAATAGTTTCCGATGCACATCTGGAGTCATTCTGTAATCTGTGGACTATCAGAGTGTTGATGAAACACAGAAATTGCATCGGGATTGAATACAACAGTCACCATGCGCACTTTCCTCCATGGGAGTAATGTCTCTAACACTCTACGCTTTGATCGTTCTCTGGAAGACCAGTAGTACTTCCCGATGTACATCTGGAGGCTTTCCGTAAACTGTGGACTATCAGAGTGGTGATGAAGCACAGAAATTGCATCGGGATTGAATACAACAGTCACCATGCGCAATTCCTACATTGGAGTAATGTCTCAAACAGTCTACTCTTTGATTGTTCCCTGGAAGACCAGTAGTACTTCCCGATGCACATCTGGAGGCTTTTCGTAAACTGTGGACTATCAGAGTGTTGATGAAACACAGAAATTGCATCGAGATTGAATACAACAGTTACCATGCGCACCTTCCTCCACGGGAGGTATGTCTCAAACAGTCTACTCTTTGATCGTTCCCAGGAAGACCAGTAGTAGTTTCCGATGCACGAATGGTGGCATTCTGTAATCTGTGGACTATCAGAGTGTTGATGAAACACAGAAATTGCATCGGGATTGAATACAACAGTCACCATGCGCACTTTCCTCCATGGGAGTAATGTCTCAAACAGTCTACTCTTTGATCGTTCCCTGGAAGACCAGAAGTAGTTTCCGATGCACATCTGGAGGCATTCTGTAATCTGTTGACTATCAGAGTGGTGATGAAACACAGAAATTGCATCGGGATTGAATACAACAGTCACCATGCGCACTTCCCTCCATCGGAGTAATGTCTCAAACAGTCTATGCTTTGATCGTTCCCTGGAAGACCAGTAGTAGTTTGTGATGCACATCTGGAGGCATTCTGTAATATGTTGACTATCAGATTGTTGATGAAACACAGAAATTGCATCGGGATTGAATACAAGTGTCACCATGCGCACTTTCGTCGATGGGAGTAATGTCTCAAACATTGTACGTTTGATCCTACCCTGGAAGACCAGTAGTGGTTACCGATGCACATGTGGAGGCATTCTGTAAGATGTGGACTATCAGAGTGTTGATGAAACACAGAAATTGCATCGGGATTGAATACAACAGTCACCATGCTCACTTTCCTTCATGTGAGTAATGTCTAAAACACTCTACGCTTTGAACGTTCCCTGGAAGACCAGTAGTAGTTTCCGGTGCACATCTGGGGGCATTCTGTAATCTGTGGAATATCAGAGTGTTGATGAAACACAGAAATTGCCTCAAGATTGAATACAACAGTCACCATGCGCACTTTCTTCAATGGGAGTAATGTCTCAAACAGTCTATGATTCGATCGTTCCCTGGAAGACCAGTTATAGTTTTCGATGCACATCTGGAGGAATTCTGTAATCTGTGGACTATCAGAGTGTTGATGAAACACAGAAATTGCATCGGGATTGAATACAACAGTCACCATGCGCACTTTCCTCCATTTGAGTAATGTCTCAAACAGTCTACTCTTTGATCGTTCCCTGGAAGACCAGAAGTAGTTTCCGATGCACATCTGGAGGCATTCTGTAATCTGTGGACTATCAGAGTGGTGATGAAACACAGAAATTGCATCGGGATTGAATACAACAGTCACCATGCGCACTTCCCTCCATGGGAGTAATGTCTCAAACAGTCTATGCTTTGATCGTTCCCTGGAAGACCAGTAGTAGTTTGTGATGCACATCTGGAGGTATTCTGTAATATGTTGACTATCAGATTGTTGATGAAACACAGAAATTGCATCGGGATTGAATACAAGTGTCACCATGCGCACTTTCGTCGATGGGAGTAATGTCTCAAACTTTGTACGTTTGATCCTTCCCTGGAAGACCAGTAGTGGTTACCGATGCACATGTGGAGGCATTCTGTAATCTGTGAACTATCAGAGTGTTGATGAAACACAGAAATTGCATCGGGATTGAATACAACAGTCACCATGCTCACTTTCCTTCATGTGAGTAATGTCTAAAACACTCTACGCTTTGAACGTTCCCTGGAAGACCAGTAGTAGTTTCCGGTGCACATCTGGAGGCATTCTGTAATCTGTGGACTATCGGAGTGTTGATGAAACACAGAAATTGCATCAAGATTGAATACAACAGTCACCATGCGCACTTTCTTCAATGGGATTAATGTCTCAAACAGTCTATGATTCGATCGTTTCCTGGAAGACCAGTTATAGTTTTCGATGCACATCTGGAGGAATTCTGTAATCTGTAGACTATCAGAGTGTTGATGAAACACAGATATTGCATAGGGATTGAATACAACAGTCACCATGAGCACTTTCCTCCATGGGAGTAATGTCTCAAATACTCTACGTTTTGATCGTTCCGTGGAAGACCAGTACTAGCTTCCGATGCACATCTGGATGCTTTCTGTAATCTGTGGACTATCAGAGAGTTGATAAAAAACACAGAAATTGCATCGGGATTGAATACAACATTCTCCATGCGCACTTTCCTCCATGACAGTAATGTCTCAAACAGTCTACGCTTTGATCGTTCCCAGGAAGATCAGTAGTAGTTTGGGATGCGCATCTGGATGCTTTCTGTAATCTGTGGACTATCCGAGTGTTGATGAAACACAGAAATTGCATCGGGATTGAATACAACAGTCTCCATGCGCTGTTTCCTGTATGAGAGTAATGTCTCAAACAGTCTACGCTTTGATCGTTCCCTGGAAGACAAGTAGTAGTTTCCGATGCATATCTGGTGGCATTCTGTAATCTGTGGACTATCAGAGTGTTGATGAAACACAGAAATTGCATCGGGATTGAATACAACAGTCACCATGCGCACTTTCCTCCTTGGGAGTAATGTCTCTGATAGTCTACGCTTTGATCGTTCCCTGGAAGACCAGTAGTATTTCCCGATGCACATCTGGAGGCTTTCCGTAAACTGTGGACTATCAGAGTGGTGATGAAGCACAGAAATTGCATCGGGAATGAATACAACAGGCACCATGCGCACTTTCCTCCATGGGAGTAATGTCTCAAACAGTCTACTCTTTCATCGTTCCCTGGAAGACCAGTAGTAGTTTCCGATGCACATCTGGAGGCATTCTGTAATCTGTTGTCTATCAGAGTGTTGATGAAACACAGAAATTGCATCGGGATTGAATACAACAGTCACCATGCGCAATTTGCTTCATGGGAATATTGTCTCAAACTGTCTACGCTTTGATCGTTCCCAGGAAGACCAGTAGCAGTTTCCGATGCACATCTGAAGGCATTCTGTAATCTGTGGACTATCAGAGTGTTGATGAAACACAGTAATTACATCGGGATTGTATACAACAGTCACCATGCGCACTTCCCTCCATTGGAGTAATGTCTCAAAGAGTTTACGCTTTGATCGTTCCCTTGAAGACCAGTACTAGTTTCCGATGAACATATGGAGGCATTCTGTAATCTGTGGACTATCAGAGTGTTGATGAAACACAGAAAATGCATCGGGATTGAATACAACAGTCACCATGCGCACTTTCCTCCACGGGAGTAATGTCTCAAAGAGTCTACGCTTTGATCGTTCCCTGGAAGACCAGTACTAGTTTCCGATGAACATATGGAGGCATTCTGTAATCTGTGGACTATCTGAGTGTTGATGAAACACAGAAATTGCATCGGGATTGAATACAACAGTCACCATGCGCACTTTCCTCAATGGGAGTAATGTCTCTAACAGTCTACGCTTCGATCGTTCCCTGGAAGACCAGTAGTAGTTTCCGATGCACATCTGGAGGCATTCTGTAATCTGTGAACTATCAGAGTGTTGGTGAAACACTTCAATTGCATCCGGATTGAATACAACATTCACCATGCGCAATTGCCTCGATGGGAATAATGTCTCAAAGAATTTATGCTTTGATCGTTTCGTGGAATACCTGTAGTAGTTTCCGATGCACATCTGGAGGCATTCTGTAATCTGTGGACTATCAGAGAGTTGATGAAACACAGAAATTTCATCGGGATTGAATACAACATTCTCCATGCGCAGTTTCCTCCGTGACAGTAATGTCTCAAACAGTCTACGCTTTGATCGTTCCCTGGAAGACCAGTAGTAGTTTCGGATGCGCATCTGGATGCTTTCTGTAATCTGTGGAGTATCCGAGTGTTGATGAAACACAGAAATTGCATCGGGATTGAATACAACAGTCTCCATGCGCTGTTTCCTGTATGAGAGTAATGTCTCAAACAGTCTACTCTTTGATCGTTCCCTGGAAGACCAGAAGTAGTTTCCGATGCACATCTGGAGGCATTCTGTAATCTGTTCACTATCAGAGTGATGATGAAACACAGAAATTGCATCGGGATTGAATACAACAGTCACCATGCGCACTTCCCTCCATGGGAGTACTGTCTCAAACAGTCTACGCTTTGATCGTTCCCTGGAAGACCAGTAGTGGTTTCCGATGCACATATGGTGCCATTCGGTAATCTGTGGTCTATCAGAGTGTTGATGAAACACAGAAATTGAATCGGAATTGAATACAACAGTCACCATGCGCACTTTCTTCCATGGGAGTAATGTCTCTAACAGTCTACGCTTTGATCGTTCCCTGGAAGACCAGTAGTACTTCCCGAAGCACATCTGGAGGCTTTCCGTAAACTGTGGACTATCAGAGTGGTGATGAAACACAGAAATTGCATCGGGATTGAATACAACTGTCACCATGCGCACTTTCGTCGATGGTAGTAATGTCTCAAACATTGTACGTTTGATCCTTCCCTGGAAGACCAGTAGTGGTTACCGATGCACATGTGGAGTCATTCTGTAATCTGTTGACTATCAGAGTTTTGATGAAACACAGAAATTGCATCGGGATTGAATACAACAGTCACCATGCGCACTTTCCTCCATGGGACTAATGTCTCAAACAGTCTACGCTTTGATCGTTCCCTGGAAGACCAGTAGTAGTTTCCGATCCACATCTGAAGGCACTCTGTAATCTGTGGACTATCAGAGTGTTGATGAAACACAGAAATTGCATCGGAATTGAATACAAGAGTCACCATGCGCACTTCCCTCCATGGGAGTAATGTCTCAAAGAGTTTACGCTTTGATCGTTCGCTGGAAGATCAGTAGTAGTTTACGATGCACATCTGGAGGCTTTCCGTAAACTGTGGACTATCAGAGTGGTGATGAAGCACAGAAATTGCATCGGGATTGAATACAACAGTCACCATGCGCACTTTCCTCCATGGGAGTAATGTCTCAAACAGTCCACTCTTTGATCGTTCCCTGGAAGACCAGTAGTAGTTTCCGATGCACATCTGGAGGCATTCTGTAATCTGTTGACTATCAGAGTGGTGATGAAACACAGAAATTGCATCGGGATTGAATACAGCAGTCACCATGCGCACTTCCCTCCATGGGAGTAATGTCTCAAACAGTCTACGCTTTGATCGTTCCCTGGAAGACCAGTAGTAGTTTGTGATGCACATCTGGAGGCATTCTGTAATATGTTGACTATCAGATTGTTGATGAAACACAGAAATTTCATCGGGATTGAATACAACTGTCACCATGCGCACTTTCGTCGATGGTAGTAATGTCTCAAACATTGTACGTTTGATCCTTCCCTGGAAGACCAGTAGTGGTTACCGATGCACATGTGGAGGCATTCTGTAATCTGTTGACTATCAGAGTGTTGATGAAACACAGAAATTGCATCGGGATTGAATACAACTGTCACCATGCTCACTTTCCTTCATGGGAGTAATGTCTAAAACACTCTACGCTTTGAACGTTCCCTGGAAGACCAGTAGTAGTTTCCGGTGCACATCTGGAGGCATTCTGTAATCTGTGGACTATCAGAGTGTGGAAGAAACACAGAAATTGCATCGGGATTGTATACAACTGTCACCATGCGCACTTTCGTCGATGGTAGTAATGTCTCAAACATTGTACGTTTGATCCTTCCCTGGAAGACCAGTAGTGGTTACCGATGCACATGTGGATGCATTCTGTAATCTGTTGACTATCAGAGTGTTGATGAAACACAGAAATTGCATCGGGATTGAATACAACAGTCTCCATGCGCTGTTTCCTGTATGAGAGTAATGTCTAAAACACTCTACGCTTTGAACGTTCCCTGGAAGACCAGTAGTAGTTTCCGGTGCACATCTGGAGGCATTCTGTAATCTGTGGACTATCAGAGTGTTGATGAAACACAGAAATTGCATCAAGATTGAATACAACAGCCACCATGCGCACTTTCTTCAATGGGAGTAATGTCTCAAACAGTCTACGATTCGATCGTTCCCTGGAAGACCAGTAGTAGTTTTCGATGCACATCTGGAGGAATTCTGTAATCTGTAGACTATCAGAGTGTTGATGAAACAAAGATATTGCATCGGGATTGAATACAACAGTCACCATGAGCACTTTCCTCCATGGGAGTAATGTCTCAAATACTCTACGTTTTGCTCGTTCCCTGGAAGACCAGTACTAGCTTCCAATGCACATCTGGATGCTTTCTGTAATCTGTGGACTATCAGAGAGTTGATGAAACACAGAAATTGCATCGGGATTGAATACAACATTCTCCATGCGCAGTTTCCTCCGTGACAGTAATGTCTCAAACAGTCTACGCTTTGATCGTTCCCTGGAAGACCAGTAGTAGTTTCGGATGCGCATCTGGATGCTTTCTGTAATCTGTGGACTATCCGAGTGTTGATGAAACACAGAAATTGCATCGGGATTGAATACAACAGTCTCCATGCGCTGTTTCCTGTATGAGAGTAATGTCTCAAACAGTCTACGCTTTGATCGTTCCCTGTAAGACCAGTAGTAGTTTCCGATGCACATCTGGTGGCATTCTGTAATCTGTAGACTATCAGAGTGTTGATGAAACAAAGATATTGCATCGGGATTGAATACAAAAGTCAACATGCGCACTTTCCTCCATGTGAGTAATGTCACTAACAGCCTACGCTTTGATCGTTCCGTGGAAGACAAGTAGTAGTTTCCGATGCACATCTGGTGGCATTCTGTAATCTGTGGACTATCAGAGTGTTGATGAAACACAGAAATTGCATCGGGATTGAATACAACAGTCACCATGCGCACTTTCCTCAATGGGAGTAATGTCTCTGATAGTCTACGCTTTGATCGTTCACTGAAACACCAGTAGTATTTCCCGATGCACATCTGGAGGCTTTCCGTAAACTGTGGACTATCAGAGTGGTGATGAAGCACAGAAATTGCATCGGGAATGAATACAACAGTCACCATGCGCACTTTCCTCCATGGGAGTAATGTCTCAAACAGTCTACTCTTTGACGTGCCCTGGAAGACCAGTAGTAGTTTCCGATGCACATCTGGAGGCATTCTGTAATCTGTGAACTATCAGAGTGTTGGTGAAACACTTCAATTGCATCGGGATTGAATACAACATTCACCATGCGCAATTGCCTCGATGGGAATAATGTCTCAAAGAATTTATGCTTTGATCGTTTCGTGGAATACCTGTAGTAGTTTCCGATGCACATCTGGAGGCAATCTGTAATCTGTGGACTATCAGAGAGTTGATGAAACACAGAAATTTCATCGGGATTGAATACAACATTCTCCATGCGCAGTTTCCTCCATGACAGTAATGTCTCAAACAGTCTACGCTTTGATCGTTCCCTGGAAGACCAGTAGTAGTTTCGGATGCGCATCTGGATGCTTTCTGTAATCTGTGGAGTATCCGAGTGTTGATGAAACACAGAAATTGCATCGGGATTGAATACAACAGTCTCCATGCGCTGTTTCCTGTATGAGAGTAATGTCTCAAACAGTCTACTCTTTGATCGTTCCCTGGAAGACCAGAAGTAGTTTCCGATGCACATCTGGAGGCATTCTGTAATCTTTTGACTATCAGAGTGATGATGAAACACAGAAATTGCATCGGGATTGAATACAACAGTCACCATGCGCACTTCCCTCCATGGGAGTACTGTCTCAAACAGTCTACGCTTTGATCGTTCCCTGGAAGACCAGTAGTGGTTTCCGATGCACATATGGTGCCATTCGGTAATCTGTGGTCTATCAGAGTGTTGATGAAACACAGAAATTGAATCGGAATTGAATACAACAGTCACCATGCGCACTTTCCTCCATGGGAGTAATGTCTCTAACAGTCTACGCTTTGATCGTTCCCTGGAAGACCAGTAGTACTTCCCGAAGCACATCTGGAGGCTTTCCGTAAACTGTGGACTATCAGAGTGGTGATGAAACACAGAAATTGCATCGGGATTGAATACAACTGTCACCATGCGCACTTTCGTCGATGGTAATAATGTCTCAAACATTGTACGTTTGATCCTTCCCTGGAAGACCAGTAGTGGTTACCGATGCACATGTGGAGTCATTCTGTAATCTGTTGACTATCAGAGTTTTGATGAAACACAGAAATTGCATCGGGATTGAATACAACAGTCACCATGCGCACTTTCCTCCATGGGACTAATGTCTCAAACAGTCTACGCTTTGATCGTTCCCTGGAAGACCAGTAGTAGTTTCCGATCCACATCTGAAGGCACTCTGTAATCTGTGGACTATCAGAGTGTTGATGAAACACAGAAATTGCATCGGAATTGAATACAAGAGTCACCATGCGCACTTCCCTCCATGGGAGTAATGTCTCAAAGAGTTTACGCTTTGATCGTTCGCTGGAAGATCAGTAGTAGTTTCCGATGCACATCTGGAGGCATTCTGTAATCTGTGGACTATCAGAGTGTTGATGAAACACAGAAATTGCATCGTAATTGAATACAGCAGTCACCATGCGCACTTCCCTCCATGGGAGTAATGTCTCAAACAGTCTACGCTTTGATCGTTCCCTGGAAGACCAGTAGTAGTTTGTGATGCACATCTGGAGGCATTCTGTAATATGTTGACTATCAGATTCTTGATGAAACACAGAAATTGCATCGGGATTGAATACAACTGTCACCATGCGCACTTTCGTCGATGGTAGTAATGTCTCAAACATTGTACGTTTGATCCTTCCCTGGAAGACCAGTAGTGGTTACCGATGCACATGTGGAGGCATTCTGTAATCTGTTGACTATCAGAGTGTTGATGAAACACAGAAATTGCATTGGGATTGAATACAACAGTCACCATGCTCACTTTCCTTCATGGGAGTAATGTGTAAAACACTCTACGCTTTGAACGTTCCCTGGAAGACCAGTAGTAGTTTCCGGTGCACATCTGGAGGCATTCTGTAATCTGTGGACTATCAGAGTGTGGAAGAAACACAGAAATTGCATCGGGATTGTATACAACAGTCACCATGCGCACTTTCCTCCATGGGAGTAATGTCTCTAACAGTCTACGCTTTGATGGTTCCCTGGAAGACCAGTAGTACTTCCCGAAGCACATCTGGAGGCTTTCCGTAAACTGTGGACTATCAGAGTGGTGATGAAACACAGAAATTGCATCGGGATTGAATACAACTGTCACCATGCGCACTTTCGTCGATGGTAGTAATGTCTCAAACATTGTACGTTTGATCCTTCCCTGGAAGACCAGTAGTGGTTACCGATGCACATGTGGAGGCATTCTGTAATCTGTTGACTATCAGAGTGTTGATGAAACACAGAAATTGCATCGGGATTGAATACAACAGTCACCATGCTCACTTTCCTTCATGGGAGTAATGTCTAAAACACTCTACGCTTTGAACGTTCCCTGGAAGACCAGTAGTAGTTTCCGGTGCACATCTGGAGGCATTCTGTAATCTGTGGACTATCAGAGTGTTGATGAAACACAGAAATTGCATCAAGATTGAATACAACAGTCACCATGCGCACTTTCTTCAATGGGAGTAATGTCTCAAACAGTCTACGATTCGATCGTTCCCTGGAAGACCAGTAGTAGTTTTCGATGCACATCTGGAGGAATTCTGTAATCTGTAGACTATCAGAGTGTTGATGAAACAAAGATATTGCATCGGGATTGAATACAACAGTCACCATGAGCACTTTCCTCCATGGGAGTAATGTCTCAAATACTCTACGTTTTGCTCGTTCCCTGGAAGACCAGTACTAGCTTCCAATGCACATCTGGATGCTTTCTGTAATCTGTGGACTATCAGAGAGTTGATGAAACACAGAAATTGCATCGGGATTGAATACAACATTCTCCATGCGCAGTTTCCTCCGTGACAGTAATATCTCAAACAGTCTACGCTTTGATCGTTCCCTGGAAGACCAGTAGTAGTTTCGGATGCGCATCTGGATGCTTTCTGTAATCTGTGGACTATCCGAGTGTTGATGAAACACAGAAATTGCATCGGGATTGAATACAACAGTCTCCATTCGCACTTTCCTCCATGTGAGTAATGTCTCTAACAGCCTACGCTTTGATCGTTCCCTGTAAGACCAGTAGTAGTTTCCGATGCACATCTGGTGGCATTCTGTAATCTGTAGACTATCAGAGTGTTGATGAAACAAAGATATTGCATCGGGATTGAATACAACAGTCACCATGCGCACTTTCCTCCATGTGAGTAATGTCTCTAACAGCCTACGCTTTGATCGTTCCCTGGAAGACAAGTAGTAGTTTCCGATGCACATCTGGTGGCATTCTGTAATCTGTGGACTATCAGAGTGTTGATGAAACACAGAAATTGCATCGGGATTGAATACAACAGTCACCATGCGCACTTTCCTCAATGGGAGTAATGTCTCTGATAGTATACGCTTTGATCGTTCCCTGAAACACCAGTAGTATTTCCCGATGCACATCTGGAGGCTTTACGTAAACTGTGGACTATCAGAGTGGTGATGAAGCACAGAAATTGCATCGGGAATGAATACAACAGTCACCATGCGCACTTTCCTCCATGGGAGTAATGTCTCAAACAGTCTACTATTTGATCGTTCCCTGGAAGACCAGTAGTAGTTTCCGATGCACATCTGGAGGCATTCTGTAATCTGTTGTCTATCAGAGTGTTGATGAAACACAGAAATTGCATCGGGATTGAATACAACAGTCACCATGCGCACTTCCCTCCATGGGAGTAATGTCTCAAACAGTCTACGCTTTGATCGTTCCCTGGAAGACCAGTAGTGGTTTCCGATGCACATATGGTGCCATTCGGTAATCTGTGGTCTATCAGAGTGTTGATGAAACACAGAAATTGAATCGGAATTGAATACAACAGTCACCATTCGCACTTTCCTCCATGGGAGTAATGTCTCAAACAGTCTACGCTTTGATCGTTCCCTGGAAGACCAGTAGTAGTTTCCGATCCACATCTGAAGGCACTCTGTAATCTGTGGACTATCAGAGTGTTGATGAAACACAGAAATTGCATCGGGATTGAATACAAGAGTCACCATGCGCACTCCCCTCCATGGGAGTAATGTCTCAAAGAGTTTACGCTTTGCTCGTTCGCTGGAAGATCAGTAGTAGTTTCCGATGCACATCTGGAGGCATTCTGTAATCTGTGGACTATCAGAGTGTTGATGAAACACAGAATTGCATCTGGATTGAATACAACAGTCACCATGCGCACTTTCCTCCATGGGAGTAATGTCTCTAACAGGCTACGCTTTGATCGTTCCCTGGAAGACCAGTAGTACTTCCCGATGCACATCTGGAGGCTTTCCGTAAACTGTGGACTATCAGATATGTGATGAAGCACAGATATTGCATCGGGATTGAATACAACAGTCACCATGCGCACTTTCCTCCATGGGAGTAGTGTCTCAAACAGTCTACTCTTTGATCGTTCCCTGGAAGACCAGTAGTAGTTTCCGATGCACATCTGGAGGCATTCTGTAATCTGTTGACTATCAGAGTGGTGATGAAACACAGAAATTGCATCGGGATTGAATACAACAGTCACCATGCGCACTTCCCTCCATGGGAGTAATGTCTCAAACAGTCTACGTTTTGATCGTTCCCTGGAACACCAGTAGTAGTTTGTGATGCACATCTGGAGGCATTCTGTAATATTTTGACTATCAGATTGTTGATGAAACACAGAAATTGCATCGGGATTGAATACAACTGTCACCATGCGCACTTTCGTCGATGGTAGTAATGTCTCAAACATTGTACGTTTGATCCTTCCCTGGAAGACCAGTAGTGGTTACCGATGCACATGTGGAGGCATTCTGTAATCTGTTGACTATCAGAGTGTTGATGAAACACAGAAATTGCATCGTGATTGAATACAACAGTCACCATTTTCACTTTCCTTCATGGGAGTAATGTCTAAAACACTATATGCTTTGAACGTTCCCTGGAAGACCTGTAGTAGTTTCCGGTGCACATCTGGAGGCATTCTGTAATCTGTGGACTATCAGAGTGTTGATGAAACACAGAAATTGCATCAAGATTGAATACAACAGTCACCATGAGCACTTTCTTCAATGGGAGTAATATCTCAAACAGTCTACGATTCGATCGTTCCCTGGAAGACTAGTAGTAGTTTTCGATGCACATCTGGAGGAATTCTGTAATCTGTAGACTATCAGAGTGTTGATGAAACAAAGATATTGCATCGGGATTGAATACAACAGTCACCATGAGCACTTTCCTCCATGGGAGTAATGTCTCAAATACTCTACGTTTTGATCGTTCCCTGGAAGACCAGTACTAGCTTCCGATGGACATCTGGATGCTTTCTGTAATCTGTGGACTATCAGACAGTTGATGAAACACAGAAATTGCATCGGGATTGAATACAACATTCTCCATGCGCAGTTTCCTCCGTGACAGTAATGTCTCAAACAGTCTACGCTTTGATCGTTCCCTGGAAGACCAGTAGTAGTTTCGGATGCGCATCTGGATGCTTTCTGTAATCTGTGGACTATCCGAGTGTTGATGAAACACAGAAATTGCATCGGGATTGAATAAAACAGTCTCCATGCGCTGTTTCCTGTATGAGAGTAATGTCTCAGACAGTCTACGCTTTGATCGTTCCCTGGAAGACCAGTAGTAGCTTCCGATGCACATCTGGTGGCATTCTGTAATCTGTAGACTATCAGAGTGTTGATGAAACAAAGATATTGCATCGGGATTGAATACAACAGTCACCATGCGCACTTTCCTTCATGTGAGTAATGTCTTTAACAGCCTACGCTTTGATCGTTCCCTGGAAGACAAGTAGTAGTTTCCGATGCACATCTGGAGGCATTCTGTAATCTGTGGACTATCAGAGTGTTGATAAAACACAGAAATTGCATCGGGATTGAATACAACACTCACCATGCGCAATTTGCTTCATGGGAATATTGTCTCAAACTGTCTACGCTTTGATCGTTCCCTGGAAGACCAGTAGCAGTTTCCGATGCACATCTGGAGTCATTCTGTAATCTGTGGACTATCAGATTGTTGATGAAACACAGAAATTGCAAAGGGATTGAATACAACAGTCACCATGCGCACTTTCCTCCATGGGAGTAATGTCTCTAAGAGTCTACGCTTTGATCGTTTCCTGGAATACCTGTAGTAGTTTCCGATGCACATCTGGAGGCATTCTGTAATCTGTGGACTATCAGAGTGTTGATGAAATACAGAAATTGCATCGGGATTGAATACAACAGTCACCATGCCCACTTTCTTCCATGGGAGTAATGTCTCAAGCAGTCTACGATTTGATAGTTCCCTGGAAGACCAGTAGTAGTTTCCGATGCACATATGGGAGGCACTCTGTAATCTGTGGAGTATCAGAGTGTTGATGAAACACAGAAATTGCATCGGGATTGAATACAACAGTCACCATGCGAACTTTCCTCCATGGGAGTAATTCTCAAACAGTCTCCGCTTTGATCTTTACCTGGCAGATCAGTAATAGTTTCCGATGCACATCTGGTGGCATTCTGTAATCTGTGGACTATCAGAGTATTGATGAAACACAGAAAATGCATCGGGATTGAATACAACAGTCACCATGCGCACTTTCCTCCATGGGAGTAATGTCTCTAACAGTCTACGCTTTGATCGTTCCCTGGAAGACCAGTAGTAGTTTCCGATGCACATCTGGAGGCATTCTGTAACCTGTGAACTATCAGAGTGTTGGTGAAACACTTAAATTGCATCGGGATTGAATACAACATTCACCATGCGCACTTTCCTCCATGGGAATAGTGTCTCAAAAAATTTATGCTTTGATCGTTCCCTGGAAGACCAGTAGTAGTTCCCGATGCACATCTGGTGTCATTCTGTAATCTGTGGAATATCTGAGTGTTGATTAAACACAGAAATTGCATCGGGATTGAATACAACAGTCACCATGCTCACTTTCCTCCACGGGAGTAGTGTCTCAAACAGTCTACGCTTTGATCGTTCCTGGAAGACCGGTAGTAGTTTCCGTTGCACGTCTGGTTGGACTCTGTAATCTGTGGACTATCAGAGTGTTGATGAAACACAGAAATTGCCTCGGGATTGAATACAATAGTCACCATGAGCACTTTCCTTCATGGGAATAATGTCTCAAACAGTCTACGCTTTGATCGTTCCCAGGAAGACCAGTAGTAGTTTCCGATGCACATCTGAAGCCATTCTGTAATCTGTGAACTATCAGAGTGTTGATGAAACACAGAAATTGCATCGGGATTGAATACAACAGTCACCATGCGCACTTCCCTCCATGGGAGTAATTCTCAAGCAGTCTATGCTTTGATCGTTCCCTGGAATTCCAGTAATAGTTTCCGAAGCACATCTGGTTGCATTCTGTAATCTGTGGACTATCCGTGTGTTGGTGAAACACAGAAATTGCATCGGGATTGAATACAACAGTCACCATTCGCACTTCCCTCCACGGGAGTAATGTCTCAAAGAGTCTATGCTTTGACCGTTCCCTGGAAGACCAGTAGTAGTTACCGAAGCACATCTGGAGGCATTCTGTAACCTGTGGACTATCAGAGTGTTGATGAAACACAGAAATTGTATCGGGATTGAATACAACAGTCACCATGTTCACTTTCCTCCATAGGAGTAATGTCTCTAACAGTCTACGCTTTGATCATTCCCTGGAAGACCAGTAGTAGTTTCCGATGAACATATGGTGCCATTCGGTAATCTGTGGTCTATCAGAGTGTTGATGAAACACAGAAATTGAATCGGAATTGAATACAACAGTCACCATGCGCACTTTCCTCCATGGGAGTAATGTCTCTAACAGCCTACGCTTTGATCGTTCCCTGGAAGACAAGTAGTAGTTTCCGATGCACATCTGGTGGCATTCTGTAATCTGTGGACTATCAGAGTGTTGATGAAACACAGAAATTGCATCGGGATTGAATACAACAGTCACAGTGCGCACTTTCCTCAATGGGAGTAATGTCTCTGATAGTCTACTCTTTGATCGTTCCCTGGAAGACCAGTAGTAGTTTCCGATGCACATCTGGAGGCATTCTGTAATCTGTTGTCTATCAGAGTGTTGATGAAACACAGAATTTGCATCGGGATTGAATACTACAGTCACCATGCGCACTTCCCTCCATGGGAGTAATGTCTCAAACAGTCTACGCTT
The DNA here is from genome assembly GCF_023897955.1 of Schistocerca gregaria. Lineage (NCBI taxonomy): Eukaryota > Metazoa > Arthropoda > Insecta > Orthoptera > Acrididae > Schistocerca > Schistocerca gregaria. The sequence goes on from NC_064920.1 coordinate 45,017,908, forward strand.
TGATCGTTCCCTGGAAGACCAGTAGTGGTTTCCGATGCACATCTGGTGGCATTCTGTAATCTGTGGACAATCAGAGTGTTGATGAAACACAGAAATTGCATCGGGATTGAATACAACTGTCACCATGAGCACTTTCCTTCATAGGAGTAATGTCTCTAACAGTCTACGCTTTGATCATTCCCTGGAAGACCAGTAGTAGTTTCCGATGCACATATGGTGCCATTCGGTAATCTGTGGTCTATCAGAGTGTTGATGAAACACACAAATTGAATCGGAATTGAATACAACAGTCACCATGCGCACTTTCCTCCATGGGAGTAATGTCTCAAACAGTCTACGCTTTGATCGTTCCCTGGAAGACCAGTAGTAGTTTCCGATCCACATCTGAAGGCACTCTGTAATCTGTGGACTATCAGAGTGTTGATGAAACACAGAAATTGCATCGGGATTGTACACAACAGTCACCATGCGCACTTCCCTTCATGGGAGTAATGTCTCAAACAGTCTACGCTTTGATCGTTCCCTGGAAGACCAGTAATAGCACATCTGGTTGCATTCTGTAATCTGTGGACTATCCGTGTGTTGGTGAAACACAGAAATTGCATCGGGATTGAATACAACAGTCACCATTCGCACTTCCCTCCATGGGAGTAATGTCTCAAAGAGTCTATGCTTTGATAGTTCCCTGGAAGACCAGTAGTAGTTACCGAAGCACATCTGGAGGCATTCTGTAACCTGTGGACTATCAGAGTGTTGATGAAACACAGAAATTGTATCGGGATTGAATACAACAGTCACCATGCGCACTTTCCTCCATAGGAGTAATGTCTCTAACAGTCTACGATTTGATCATTCCCTGGAAGACCAGTAGTAGTTTCCGATGCACATATGGTGCCATTCGGTAATCTGTGGTCTATCAGAGTGTTGATGAAACACAGAAATTGAATCGGAATTGAATACAACAGTCACCATGCGCACTTTCCTCCATGGGAGTAATGTCTCAAACAGTCTACGCTTTGATCGTTCCCTGGAAGACCAGTAGTAGTTTCCGATCCACATCTGAAGGCACTCTGTTATCTGTGGACTATCAGAGTGTTGATGAAACACAGAAATTGCATCGGGATTGAATACAACAGTCACCATTCGCACTTCCCTCCATGGGAGTAATGTCTCAAAGAGTCTATGCTTTGATCGTTCCCTGGAAGACCAGTAGTAGTTACCGAAGCACATCTGGAGGCATTCTGCAAACTGTGGACTATCAGAGTGTTGATGAAACACTGAAATTGTATCGGGATTGAATACAACAGTCACCATGCGCACTTTCCTCCATAGGAGTAATGTCTCTAACAGTCTACGTTTTGATCATTCCCTGGAAGACCAGTAGTAGTTTCCGATGCACATATGGTGCCATTCGGTAATCTGTGGTCTATCAGAGTGTTGATGAAACACAGAAATTGAATCGGAATTGAATACAACAGTCACCATGCGCATTTTCCTCCATGGGAGTAATGTCTCAAACAGTCTACGCTTTGATCGTTCCCTGGAAGACCAGTAGTAGTTTCCGATGCACATCTGGAGGCATTCTGTAATCTGTGGACTATCAGAGTGTTGATGAAACACAGAAATGGCATCGGGATTGAATACAACAGTCACCATGCGCACTTTCCTCCATGGGAGTAATGTCTCTAACTGTCTACGCTTTGATCGTTCCCTGGAAGACCAGTAGTACTTCCCGATGCACATCTGGAGGCTTTCCGTAAACTGTGGACTATCAGAGTGGTGATGAAGCACAGAAATTGCATCGAGATTGAATACAACAGTCACCATGCGCACTTTCTTCAATGGGAGTAATGTCTCAAACAGTCTACGATTCAATCGTTCCCTGGAAGACCAGTAGTAGTTTTCGATGCACATCTGGAGGAATTCTGTAATCTGTAGACTATCAGAGTGTTGATGAAACAAAGATATTGCATCGGGATTGAATACAACAGTCACCATGAGCACTTTCCTCCATGGGAGTAATGTCTCAAATACTCTACGTTTTGAACGTTCCCTGGAAGACCAGTACTAGCTTCCGATGCACATCTGGATGCTCTCTGTAATCTGTGGACTATCAGAGAGTTGATGAAACACAGAAATTGCATCGGGATTGAATACAACATTCTCCATGCGCAGTTTCCTCTGTGACAGTAATGTCTCAAACAGTCTACGCTTTGATCGTTCCCTGGAAGACCAGTAGTAGTTTCGGATGTGCATCTGGATGCTTTCTGTAATCTGTGGACTATCCGAGTGTTGATGAAACACAGAAATTGCATCGGGATTGAATACAACAGTCTCCATGCGCTGTTTCCTGTATGAGAGTAATGTCTCAAACAGTCTACGCTTTGATCGTTCCCTGGAAGACCAGTAGTAGTTTCCGATGCACATCTGGTGGCATTCTGTAATCTGTAGACTATCAGAGTGTTGATGAAACAAAGATATTGCATCGGGATTGAATACAACAGTCACAATGCGCACTTACCTCCACGGGAGTAATGTCTCAAACAGTCTACGCTTTGATCGGTCAACGGAAGACCGGTAGCAGTTTCCGATGCACATCTGGTGGCATTCTGTAATCTGTGGACTATCAGAGTGTTGACGAAACACAGAAAATGCATCGGGATTGAATACAACAGTCACCATGCGCACTTTCCTCAACGGGAGTAATGTCTGAAACAGTCTACGCTTTGATCGCTCCCTGGAAGGCCAGTAGTAGTTTCCGATGCACATCTGGAGGCATTCTGTAATCTGTGGGCTATCAGAGTGTTGGTGAAACACAGAAAATGCATCGGGATTGAATGCAACAGTCACCATGAACACTTTCCTCCATGGGAATAATGTCTCAAAGACTTTACGCTTTGATCGTTCCCTGGAAGACCAGTAGTAGTTTCCGATGCACATCTGGATGCTTTCTGTAATTCGTGGACTATCAGAGTGTTGATGAAACACAGAAATTGCATCGGGATTGAATACAACAGTCACCATGCGCACTTTCCTCCTTGCGAGTAATGTCTCAAACAGTCTACGCTTTGATCGTTCCCTGGAAGACCTGTAGTAGTTTCCAATGCACATCTGGATTCATTCTGTAATCTGTGGAGTATGAGAGTGTTGATGAAACAAAGAAATTGCGTCGGGACTGAATACAACAGTCACGATGCGCACTTTCCTCCATGGGAGTAATGTCTCAAAGAGTTTACGCTTTGATCGTTCCCTGGAAGACCAGTAGTACTTCACGATGCACATCTGGAGGCTTTCCGTAAACTGTGGACTATCAGAGTGGTGATGAAGCACAGAAATTGCATCGGGATTGAATACAACAGTCACCATGCGCACTTTCCTCCATGGGAGTAATGTCTCAAACAGTCTACTCCTTGATCGTTCCCTGGAAGACAAGTAGTAGTTTCCGATGCACATCTGGAGGCATTCTTGTCTATCAGAGTGTTGATGAAACACAGGAATTGCATCGGGATTGAATACAACAGTCACCATGCGCACTTCCCTCCATGGGAGTAATGTCTCAAACAGTCTACGCTTTGATCGGTCAACGGAAGACCAGTAGCAGTTTCCGATGCACATCTGGTGGCATTCTGTAATCTGTGGACTATCTGAGTGTTGATGAAACACAGAAATTGCATCGGGTTTGAATACAACATCCACCATGCGCACTTTCCTCCATGGGAGTAATGTCTCAAACAGTCTACATCTACATCTACATCTACATCCGTACTCCGCAAGCCACCTGACGGTTTGTGGCGGAGGGTACCCTGAGTACCTCTATCGGTTCTCCCTTCTATTCGAGTCTCGTATTGTACGTGGAAAGAAGGACTGTCGGTATGCTTCTGTGTGGGCTCTAATCTCTCTGATTTTATCCTCATGGTCTCTTCGCGAGATATACGTAAGAGGGAGCAATATACTGCTTGAATCTTCGGTGAAGGTATGTTCTCGAAACTTCAACAAAAGCCCGTACCGAGCTACTGAGCGTCTCTCCTGCAGAGTCTTCCACTGGAGTTTATCTATCATCTCCGTAACGCTTTCGCAATTACTAAATGATCCTGTGACGAAGCGCGCTGCTCTCCGTTGGATCTTCTCTATCTCTTCTATCAACCCTACCTGGTGCGGATCCCACACTGCTGAGCAGTATTCAAGCATTGGGCGAACAAGCGTACTGTAACCTACTTCCTTTGTTGTCGGATTGCATTTCCTTAGGATTCTTCCAATGAATCTCAGTCTGGCATCTGCTTTACCGACGATCTACTTTATATGATCATTCCACTTTAAATCACTCCTAATGCGTACTCCCAGATAATTTATGGAATTAACTGCTTCCAGTTGCTGACCTGCTATTTTGTAGCTAAATGATAAGGGACCTATCTTTCTATGTATTCGCATCACATTACACTTCGCTACATTGAGATTCAATTGCCATTCCGTGCACCATGCGTCAATTCGCTGCAGATCCTCCTGCATTTCAGTACAATTTTCCATTGTTGCAACCTCTCGATACACCACAGCATCATCTGCAAAAAGCCTCAGTGAACTTCCGATGTCATCCACCAGGTCATTTATGTATATTGTGAATAGCAACGGTCCTATGACCCTCCCCTGCGGCACACCTGAAATCACTCTTACTTCGGAAGACTTCTCTCCATTGAGAATGACGTGCTGCGTTCTGTTATCTAGGAACTCCTCAATCCAATCACACAATTGATCTGATAGTCCGTATGCTCTTACTTTGTTCATTAAACGACTATGGGGAACTGTGTCAAACGCCTTGCGGAAGTGAAGAAACACGGCATCTACCTGTGAACCCGTGTCTAAGGCCCTCTGAGTCTCGTGGACGAATAGCGCGAGATGGGTTTCACACGATCGTCTTTTTCGAAACCCATGCTGATTCCTACAGAGTAGATTTCTAGTCTCCAGAAAAGACATTATACTCGAACATAATACGTGTTCCAAAATTCTACAACTGATCGACGTTAGAGATATAGGTCTATAGTTCTGCACATCTGTTCGACGTCCCTTCTTGAGAACGGGGATGACCTGTGCCCTTTTCCAATCCTTTGGAACGCTTCGCTCTTCTAGAGACCTACGGTACACCGCTGCAAGAAGGGGGGCAAGTTCCTTCGCGTACTCTGTGTAAAATCGAACTGGTATCCCATCAGGAGCAGCGGCCTTTGCTCTTTTGAGCGATTTTAATTGTTTCTCTATCCCTCTGTCGTCTACTTCGATATCTACCATTTTGTCAACTGTGCGACAATCTAGAGAAGGAAGCACAGTGCAGTCTTCCTCTGTGAAACAGCTTTGGAAGAAGACATTTAGTAATTCGGCCTTTAGTCTGTCATCCTCTGTTTCAGTACCATTTTGGTCACAGAGTGTCTGGACATTTTGTTTTGATCCACCTACCGCTTTGACATAGGACCAAAATTTCTTAGGATTTTCTGCCAAGTCAGTACATAGAACGTTACTTTCCAATTCATTGAAAGCCTCTCGCATAGCCCTCCTCACACTACATTTCGCTTCGCGTAATTTTTGTTTGTATGCAAGGCTTTGGCTATGTTTATGTTTGCTGTGAAGTTCCCTTTGCTTCCGCAGCAGTTTTCTAACTCGGTTGTTGTACCACGGTGGCTCTTTTCCATCTCTTACGATCTTGCTTGGCACATACTCATCTAACGCATATTGTACCATGGTTTTGAACTTTGTCCACTGATCCTCAACACTATCTGCACTTGAGACAAAACTTTTGTGTTGAGCCGTCAGGTACTCTGTAATCTGCTTATTGTCACTTTTGCTAAACAGAAAAATCTTCCTACCTTTCTTAATATTTCTATTTAAGGCTGAAATCATCGACGCAATAACCGCTTTATGATCGCTGATTCCCTGTTCTGCATTAACTGATTCAAATAGTTCGGGTCTGTTTGTCACCAGAAGGTCTAATATATTATCGCCACGAGTCGGTTTTCTGTTTAACTGCTCAATGTAGTTTTCAGATAAAGCACTTAAAAATATTTCACTGGATTCTTTGTCCCTGCCACCCGTTATGAACGTTTGAGTCTCCCAGTCTATATCCGGCTTTGATCGTTCCCTGGAAGACCAGTAGTAGTTTCCGATGTACATCTGGAGGCATTCTGCAATCTGTGGATTATCAGAGTGTTGGTGAGACAATTAAATTGCATCGAGATTGAATACAATATTCTCCATGCGCAGTTTCCTCCATGACAGTAATGTCTCAAACAGTCTATGCTTTGATCGTTCCCTGGAAGACCAGTAGTAGTTTCAGATGCACATCTGGATGCTTTCTGTAATCTGTGGGCTATCAGAGTGTTGATGAAACACAGAAATTGCATCGGGATTGAATACAACAGTCTCCATGCGCAGTTTCCTGTATGAGAGTAATGTCTCAAACAGTCTACGCTTTGATCGTTCCCTGGAAGACCAGTAGTAGTTTCCGATGCACATCTGGTGGCACTCTGTAATCTGTAGACTATCAGAGTGTTGATGAAACAAAGATATTGCATCGGGATTGAATACAACAGTCTCCATGCGCACTTTCCTCCATGTTAGTAATGTCTCTAACAGCCTACGCTTTGATCGTTCCCTGGAAGACAAGTAGTAGTTTCCGATGCACATCTGGATGCTTTCTGTAATCTGTGGACTATCAGAGTGTTGGTGAAACACAGAAATTGCATCGGGATTGAATACAACAGTCACCATGTGCACTTCCCTCCATAAAAGTAATGTCTCAAATAGTACACGTTTTGATCGTTCCCTGGAAGACCAGTAGTAGTTTCCGATGCACATCTGGTGGTATTCTGTAATCTGTGGACTATCAGAGTGTTGATGAAACACAGAAAATATATCGGGATTGAATGCAACAGTCACCGTGAACACTTTCCTCCATGGGAGTAATGTCTCAAAGAGTTTACGCTTTGATCGTTCCCTGGAAGACCAGTAGTAGTTTCCGATGCACATCTGGATGCTTTCTGTAATCCGTGGACTATCAGAGTGTTGATGAAACACAGAAATTGCATCGGGATTGAATACAACATTCACCATGTGCACTTTCCGCCATGGGAGTAATGTCTCAGACAGTCTACGCTTTGATCGTTCCCTGGAAGACCAGTAGTAGTTTCCGATGGACATCTAGTGGCATTATGTAAACTGTAGACTATCACAGTGTTGATGAAACACAGAAATTGCATCGGGATTGAATACATCAGTCACCATGCGCACTTTCCTCCAAGGGAGTAATGTCTCTAACAGTCTACGCTTTGATCGTTCCCTGGAAGACCAGTAGTAGTTTCCGATGCACATCTGGTGGCATTCTGTAATCTGTGGAGTATCAGAGTGTTGATGAAACTAAGAAATTGCATCGGGATTGAATAAAACATTCACCATGCGCACTTTCCTCCACGTGAGTAATGTCTCAAACAGTCTACGCTTTGATCGTTCCCTGGAAAACCAGTAGTAGTTTCCGATGGACATCTGGTGGCATTCTGTAAACCGTAGACTATCACAGTGTTGATGAAACACAGAAATTGCATCGGGATTGAATACATCAGTCACCATGCGCACTTTCCTTCATGGGAGTAATGTCTCTAACAGTCTACGCTTTGATCGTTCCCTGGAAGACCAGTAGTAGTTTCCGATGCACATCTGGTGGCATTCTGTAATCTGTGGACCATCAGAGTGTTGATGAAACACAGAAAAAGCATCGGGATTGAATACAACAGTCACAATGCGCACTTTCCTCCATGGGAGTAATGTCTCAAAGGGTTTACGCTTTGATCGTTCCCTGGAAGACCAGTAGTAGTTTCCGATGCACATCTGGAGGCATTCTGTAATCTGTGGACTAACAGAGTGTTGATGAAACACAGAAATTGCATCGGGATTGAATACAACAGTCACCATGTGCACTTTCCTCCATGGGAGTAATGTCTCAAACAGTCTACGCTTTGATCGTTCCCTGGAAGACCAGTTGTACTTCCCGATGCACATCTGGAGGCTTTCCGTAAACTGTGGACTATCAGAGTGGTGATGAAGCACAGAAATTGCATCGGGATTGAATACAACAGTCACCATGCGCACTTTCCTCCATGGGACTAATGTCTCAAGCAGTCTACACTTTGATCGTTCCCTAGAAGACCAGTAGTAGTTTCCGATGCACATCTGGAGGCATTCTGTAATCTGTTGTCTATCAGAGTGTTGATGAAACACAAAAATTGCATCGGGATTGAATACAACAGTCACCATGCCCACTTCTTTCCATGGGAGTAATGTCTCAAACAGTCTACGCTTTGATCGTTCCCTGAAAGACCAGTAGTAGTTTCCGATGCACATCTGGTGGTATTCTGTAATCTGTGGACTATCAAAGTGTTGATGAAACACAGAAATTGCATCGGGATTGAATACAACAGTCACCATGCGCACTTTCTTCCATTTGAGTAATGTCTCTAAGAGTCTACGCTTTGATCGTTCCCTGGAAGACCAGTAGTAGTTTCCGATGCACATCTGGTGGCATTCTGTAAACTGTAGACTATCAGAGTGTTGATGAAACACCGATATTGCATCGGGATTGAATATAACAGTCACCATGCGCACTTTCGTCCATGGGAGTAATGTCTCTAAGAGTCTACGCTTTGATCGTTTCCTGGAAGACCAGTAGTAGTTTCCGATGCACATCTGGAGGCATTCAGTAATCTGTGGACTATAAGAGTGTTGATGAAACACAGAAATTGCATCGGGATTGAATACAACAGTCACCATGCGCACTTTCCTCCATGGGAGTAATGACTCAGACAGTCTACGTTTTGATCGTTCCCTGGAAGACCAGTAGTACTTCCCGATGCACATCTGGAGGCTTTCCGTAAACTGTGGACTAACAGAGTGGTGATGAAGCACAGAAATTGCATCGGGATTGAATACAACAGTCACCATGCGCACTTTCCTCCATGGGAGTAATGTCTTAAGCTGTCTACTCTTTGACCGTTCCCTGGAAGACCAGTAGTAGTTTCCGATGCACATCTGGAGGCATTCTGTAATCTGTTGTCTATCAGAGTGTTGATGAAACACAGAAATTGCATCGGTATTGAATACAACAGTCACCATGCCCACTTCTTTCCATGGGAGTAATGTCTCAAACAGTCTACGCTTTGATCGTTCCCTGAAAGACCAGTAGTAGTTTCCGATGCACATCTGGTGGCATTCTGTAATCTGTGGACTATCAGAGTGTTGATGAAACACAGAAATTGCATCGGGATTGAATACAACAGTCACCATGCGCACTTTCTTCCATTTAGGTAATGTCTCTAAGAGTCTACGCTTTGATCGTTCCCTGGAAGACCAGTAGTAGTTTCCGATGCACATCTGGTGGCATTCTGTAATCTGTAGACTATCAGAGTGTTGATAAAACACCGATATTGCATCGGGATTGAATATAACAGTCACCATGCGCACTTTCCTCCATGGGAGTAATGTCTCTAACAGTCTACGCTTTGATCGTTTCCTGGAAGACCAGTAGTAGTTTCCGATGCACATCTGGAGGCATTCTGTAATCTGTGGACTATCAGAGTGTTGGTGAAACACTTAAATTTCATCGGGATTGAATACAACATTTACCATGCGCACTTTCCTCCATGGGAATAATGTCTCAAAGAGTCTATGCTTTGATCGTTCCCTGGAAGACCAGTAGTAGTTCCCGATGCACATCTGGTCTCTTTCTGTAATCTGTGGAGTATCAGAGTGTTGATTAAACACAGAAATTGCATCGAGATTGAATACAACAGTCACTATGCGCACTTTCCTCCAAGGGAGTAATGTTGCAAACAGTCTACGCTTTGATCGTTCCTGGAAGACCAGTAGTAGTTTCCGATGCACGTCTGGTTGGATTCTGTAATCTGTGGACTATCAGAGTGTTGATGAAACACAGAAATTGCCTCGGGATTGAATACAACAGTCGCCATGAGCACTTTCCTTCATGGGAATAATGTCTCAAACAGTCTACGCTTTGATCGTTCCCTGGAAGACCAGTAGTGGTTTCCGATGCACATCTGAAGGCATTCTGTAATCTGTGGACTATCCGAGTGTTGGTGAAACACAGAAATTGCATCGGGATTGAATACAACAGTCACCATGTGCACTTCCCTCCATGGGAGTAATGTCTCAAAGAGTCTATGCTTTGATCGTTCCCTGGAAGACTAGTAGTAGTTTCCGATGCACATCTGGAGGCATTCTGTAATCTGTGGAGTATCAGAGTGTTGATGAAACACAGAAATTGCATCGGGATTGAATACAACAGTCACCATGCGAACTTTCCTCCATGGGAGTAATTCTCAAACAGTCTCCGCTTTGATCTTTCCCTGGAAGATCAGTAGTAGTTTCCGATGCACATCTGGTGGCATTCTGTAATCTGTGGACTATCAGAGTGTTGATAAAACACAGAAATTGCATCCTAATTGAATACAACAGTCACCATGCGCACTTACCTCCACGGGAGTAATGTCTCAAACAGTCTACGCTTTGATCGGTCAACGGAAGACCAGTAGCAGTTTCCGATGCACATCTGGTGGCATTCTGTAATCTGTGGACTACCAGAGTGTTAAATAAACACAGAAAATGCATCGGGATTGAATACAAGAGTCACCATGCGCACTTTCCTCCACGGGAGTAATGTCTCAAACAGTCTACGCTTTGATCGTTCCCTGGAAGACCAGTACTAGTTTCCGATGAGCATCTGGAGGCATTCTGTAATCTGTGGACTATCTGAATGTTGATGAAACACAGAAATTGCATCGGGATTGAATACAACATCCACCATGCGCACTTTCCTCCATGGGAGTAATGTCTCAAACAGTCTACGCTTTGATCGTTCCCTGGAAGACCAGTAGTAGTTTCCGATGCACATCTGGTGGCATTCTGTAATCTGTAGACTATCAGAGTGTTGATGAAACACAGATATTGCATCGGGATTGAATACAACAGTCACCATGCGCACTTTCCTCCATGGGAGTAATGTCTCTAACAGTCTACGCTTTGATCGTTCCCTGGAAGACCAGTAGTAGTTTCCGATGCACATCTGGAGGCATTCTGTAATCTGTGGACTTACAGAGTGTTGGTGAAACACTTAAATTTCATCGGGATTGAATACAACATTCACCATGCGCACTTTCCTCCATGGGAATAATGTCTCAAAGAGTCTATGCTTTGATCGTTCCTGTAAGACCAGTAGTAGTTTCCGATGCACGTCTGGTTGGATTCTGTAATCTGTGGACTATCAGAATGTTGATGAAACACAGAAATTGCCTCGGGATTAAATACAACAGTCGCCATGAGCACTTTCCTTCATGGGAATAATGTCTCAAACAGTCTACGTTTTGATCGTTCCTGGAAGACCAGTAGTAGTTTCCGATGCACATCTGAAGGCATTCTGTAATCTGTGGACTATCCGAGTGTTGGTGAAACACAGAAATTGCATCGGGATTGAATACAACAGTCAACATGTGCACTTCCCTCCATGGGAGTAATGTCTCAAAAGTCTATCCTTTGATCGTTCCCTGGAAGACCAGTAGTAGTTACCGATGCACATCTGGACGCATTCAGTAACCTGTGGACTATCAGAGTGTTGATGAAACACAGAAATTGCATCGGGATTGAATACAACAGTCACCATGCGCACTTCCCTCCATGGGAGTAATGTCTCAAAGAGTTTACGCTTTGATCGTTCCCTGGAAGACCAGTAGTAGTTTCCGATGCACATCTGGAGGCATTCTGTAATCTGTGGACTATCAGAGTGTTGATGAAACACAGAAATTGCATCGGGATTGAATACAACAGTCTCCATGATCAGTTTCCTCCATGAGAGTAATGTCTCAAACAGTCTACGCTTTAATCGTTCCCTGGAAGACAAGTAGTAGTTTCCGATGCACATCTGGTGGCATTCTGTAATCTGTAGACTATCAGAGTGTTGATGAAACAAAGATATTGCATCGGGATTGAATACAACAGTCACCATGCGCACTTTCCTCCATGGCAGTAATGTCTCTAACAGCCTACGCTTTGATCGTTCCCTGGAAGACAAGTAGTAGCTTCCGATGCACATCTGGATGCTTTCTGTACTCCGTGGACTATCAGAGTGTTGATGAAACACAGAAAATGCATCGGGATTGAATGCAACAGTCACCATGAACACTTTCCTCCATGGGAGTAATGTCTCAAAGAGTTTACGCTTTGATTGTTCCCTGGAAGACCAGTAGTAGTTTCCGATGCACATCTGGATGCTTTCTGTAATCCGTGGACTATCAGAGTGTTGATGAAACACAGAAATTGCATCGGGATTGAATACAACAGTCACCATGCGCAATTCCTCCAAGGGAGTAATGTCTCTAACAGTCTACGCTTTGATCGTTCCCTGGAACACCAGTAGTAGTTTCCGATGCACATCTGGTGGCATTCTGTAATCTGTGGACTATCAGAGTGTTGATGAAACACAGAAATTGCATCGGGATTGAATACAACAGTCACCATGCGCACTTTCCTCCATGTGAGTAATGTCTCAAACAGTCTACGCTTTGATCGTTCCCTGGAAGACCAGTAGTAGTTTCCGATGCACATCTGGATGCTCTCTGTAATCTGTGGACTATCAGAGTGTTGATGAAACACAGAAATTGCATCGGGATTGAATACAACAGTCTCTATGCGCAGTTTTCTCCATGAGAGTAATGTTTCAAACAGTGTACGCTTTGATCGTTCCCTGGAAGACCAGTAGTAGTTCCGATGCACATCTGGTGGCATTATGTAATCTGTAGACTATCAGAGTGTTGATGAAACAAAGATATTGCATCGGGATTGAATACAACAGTCACCATGCGCACTTTCCTCCAAGGGAGTAATGTCCCAAACAGCCTACGCTTTGATCGTTCCCTGGAAGACAAGTAGTAGTTTCCGATGCACATCTGGATGCTTTCTGTAATCTGTGGACTATCAGAGTGTTGATGAAACACAGAAATTGCATCGGGATTGAATACAACCCTCTCCATGAGCAGTTTCCTCCATGGGAGTAATGTCTGGAACAGTCTACGCTTTGATCGTTCCCTGGCAGACAAGTAGTAGTTTCCGATGCACATCTGGAGGCATTCTGTATTCTGTGGACTATCAGAGTGTTGATGAGACACAGAAATTGCATCGGGATTGAATACAACAGTCTCCATGCGCACTTTCCTCCATAAAAGTAATGTCTCAAACAGTCTACGTTTTGATCGTTCCCTGGAAGACCAGTAGTAGTTTCCGATGCACATCTGGTGGCATTCTGTGATCTTTGGACTATCAGAGTGTTGATGAAACAGAAATTGCATCGGGATTTAATACAATAGTCACCATAAGCACTTTCCTCAATGGGAGTAATGTCTGAAATAGTCTATGCTTTGATCGTTCCCTGGAAGACCAGTAGTAGTTTCCGATGCACATCTGGTGGCATTCTGTAATCTGTCGACTATCAGAGTGTTGATGAAACACAGAAAATGCATCGGGATTGAATGCAACAGTCACCATGAACACTTTCCTCCATGGGAGTAATGTCTCAAAGATTTTACGCTTTGATCGTTCCCTGGAAGACCAGTAGTAGTTTCCGATGCACATCTGGATGCTTTCTGTAATCCGTGGACTATCAGAGTGTTGATGAAACACAGAAATTGCATCGGGATTGAATACAACAGTCACCATGTGCACTTTCCTCCATGCGAGTAATGTTTCACACAGTCTACGCTTTGATCGTTCTCTGGAAGACCAGTAGTAGTTCCTGATGCACATCTCGAGGCATTCTGTAATCTGTGGCGTATCAGAGTGTTGATGAAACTAAGAATTTGCATCGGGATTGAATACAACATTCACCATGCGCACTTTCCTCCACGTGAGTAATGTCTCAAACAGTCTACGCTTTGATGGTTCCCTGGAAAATCAGGTTAGTTTCCGATGGACATCTGGTGGCATTCTGTAATCTGTAGACTATCACAGTGTTGATGAAACACAGAAATTGCATCGGGATTGAATACATCAGTCACCATGCGCACTTTCCTCCATGGGAGTAATGTCTCAGACAGTCTACGCTTTGATCGTTCCCTGGAAGACCAGTAGTACTTCCCGATGCACATCTGGAGGCTTTCCGTAAACTGTGGACTCTCAGAGTGGTGATGAAGCACAGAAATTGCATCGGGATTGAATGCAACAGTCACCATGCGCACTTTCCTCCATGGGAGTAATTTCTTAAGCAGTCTACCCTTTGATCGTTCCCTGGAAGACCAGTAGTAGTTTCCGATGCACATCTGGATGCTTTCTGTAATCTGTGGACAATCAGAGTGTTGATGAAACACAGAAATTGCATCGGGATTGAATACAACAGTATCTATGAGCATTTCCTCCATGAGAGTAATGTCTCAAACAGTGTACGCTTTGTTCGTTCCCTGGAAGACCAGTAGTATTTCCGATGCACATCTGGTGGCATTCTGTAATCTGTAGACTATCAGAGTGTTGATGAAACAAAGATATTTCATCGGGATTGAATACAACAGTCACCATGCGCACTTTCCTCCACGGGAGTAATGTCTCAAGCAGCCTACGCTTTGATCGTTCCCTGGAAGACAAGTAGTAGTTTCCTATGCACATCTGGATGCTTTCTGTAATCTGTGGACTATCAGAGTGTTGATGAAACACAGAAATTGCATCGGGATTGAATACAACCGTCTCCATGAGCAGTTTCCTCCATGGGAGTAATGTCTGAAACAGTCTACGCTTTGATCGTTCCCTGGCAGACCAGTAGTAGTTTCCGATGCAAATCTGGAGGCATTCTGTATTCTGTGGACTATCAGAGTGTTGGTGAGACACAGAAATTGCATCGGGATTGAATACGACAGTCACCATGCGTACTTTCCTCCATAAAAATAATGTCTCAAACAGTCTACGTTTTGATCGTTCCCTGGAAGACCAGTAGTAGTTTCCGATGCACATCTGGTGGCATTCTGTGATCTTTGGACTATCAGAGTGTTGATGAAACAGAAATTGCATCGGGATTGAGTACAATAATCACCATCCGCACTTTCATCCATGGGAGTAATGTCTGAAATAGTCTATGCTTTGATCGTTCCCTGGAAGACCAGTAGTAGTTTCCGATGCACATCTGGTGCCATTCTGTAATCTGTGGACTATCACAGTGTTGATGAAACACAGAAATTGCATCGGGATTGAATAAATCAGTCACCATGAACACTTTCCTCCATGGGAGTAATGTCTCAAACAGTCTACGCTTTGATCGTTCCCTGGAAGACCAGTAGTACTTCCCGATGCACATCTGGAGGCTTTCCGTAAACTGTGGACTAACAGAGTGGTGATGAAGCACAGAAATTGCATCGGGATTGAATACAACAGTCACCATGCGCACTTTCCTCCATGGGAGTAATGTCTTAAGCAGTCTACTCTTTGACCGTTCCCTGGAAGACCAGTAGTATTTCCGATGCACATCTGGTGGCATTCTGTAAACTGTTGTCTATCAGAGTGTTGATGAAACACAGAAATTGCATCGGGATTGAATACAACAGTCACCATGCCCACTTCCCTCCATGGGAGTAATGTCTCAAGCAGCCTACGCTTTGATCGTTCCCTGGAAGACAAGTAGTAGTTTCCTATGCACATCTGGATGCTTTCTGTAATCTGTGGACTATCAGAGTGTTGACGAAACACAGAAATTGCATCGGGATTGAATACATCAGTCACCATGAACACTTTCCTCCATGGGAGTAATGTCTCAAACAGTCTACGCTTTGATCGTTCCCTGGAAGACCAGTAGTAGTTTCCGATGCACATCTGGAGGCTTTCCGTAAACTGTGGACTAACAGAGTGGTGATGAAGCACAGAAATTGCATCGGGATTGAATACAACAGTCACCATGCGCACTTTCCTCCATGGGAGTAATGTCTTAAGCAGTCTACTCTTTGACCGTTCCCAGGAAGACCAGTAGTAGTTTCCGATGCACATCTGGAGGCATTCTGTAAACTGTTGTCTATCAGAGTGTTGATGAAACACAGAAATTGCATCGGGATTGAATACAACAGTCACCATGCCCACTTCCCTCCATGGGAGTAATGTCTCAAAGAGTCTGCGCTTTGATCGTTCCCTGGAAGACCAGTAGTAATCTCCGAAGCACATCTGGTGGCATTCTGTAATCTGTGGACTATCAGAGTGTTGATGAACCACAGAAATTGCATTGGGATTGAATACAACAGTCACCATGCGCACTTTCTTAAATTTAAATAATGTCTCAAACAGTCTACAATTTGATCGTTCCCTGGAAGACCAGTAGTAGTTTCCGATGCACATCTGGAGGCATTCTGTAATCTGTGGACTATCAGAGTGTTGATGAAACTAAGAAATTGCATCGGGATTGAATGCAACAGTCACCATAAACACTTTCCTCCATGGGAGTAATGTCCCAAAGAGTTTACGCTTTAATCGTTCCCTGGAAGTCCAGTAGTGGTTTCCGATGCACATCTGGAGCCATTCTGTAATGTGTGGAGTATCAGGGTGTTGATGAAACTAAGAAATTGCATCGGGATTGAATGCAACAGTCACCATGCGCACTTTCTTCCATGGGAGTAATGTCTGAAACAGTCTACGCTTGGATCGCTCCCAGGAAGACCAGTAGTAGTTTCCGATGCACATCTCGTGGCATTCTGTAATCTGTGGACTATTAGAGTGTTGATGAAACACAGAAAATGCATCGGGATTGAATACAAGAGTCACCATGCGCACTTTCCTCCACGGGAGTAATGTCTCAAACAGTCTACGCTTCGATCGTTCCCTGGAAGACCAGTACTAGTTTCCGATGAACATCTGGACGCATTCTGTAATCTGTGGAGTATCAGAGTGTTGATGAAACACAGAAATTGCATCGGGATTGAATACAACAGTCACCATGCGAACTTTCCTCCATGGGAGTAATTCTCAAACAGTCTCCGCTATGATCTTTCCCTGGAAGACCAGTAGTAGTTTCCGATGCACATCTGGTGGCATTCTGTAATCTGTAGACTATCAGAGTGTTGATGAAACACAGATATTGCATCGGGATTGAATACAACAGTCACCATGCGCACTTTCCCCTATGGGAGTAACGTCTCAAACAGTCTACGCTTTGATCGGTCAACGGAAGACCAGTAGCAGGTTCCGATGCACATCTGGTGGCATTCTGTAATTTGTGGACTATCAGAGTGTTGATGAAACACAGAAAATGCATCGGGATTGAATACAAGAGTCACCATGCGCACTTTCCTCCACGGGAGTAATGTCTCAAACAGTCTACGCTATGATCGTTCCCTGGAAGACCAGTACTAGTTTCCGATGAACATCTGGAGGCATTCTGTAATCTGTGGACTATCTGAGTGTTGATGAAACACAGAAATTGCATCGGAATTGAATACAACATCCACCATGCGCACTTTCCTCCATGGGAGTAATGTCTCAAACAGTCTACGCTTTGATCTTTCCCTGGAAGACCAGTAGTAGTTTCCGATGCACATCTGGTGGCATTCTGTTATCTGTAGACTATCAGAGTGTTGATGAAACACAGATATTGCATCGGGATTGAATACAACAGTCACCATGCGCACTTTCCTCCATGGGAGTAATGTCTCTAACAGTCTACGCTTTGATCGTTCCCTGGAAGACCAGTAGTACTTTCCGATGCACATCTAGAGGCATTCTGTAATCTGTTTACTATCAGAGTGTTGGTGAAACACGTAAATTGCATCGGGATTGAATACAACATTTACCATGCGCACTTTCCTCCATTGGAATAATGTCTCAAAGAGTCTATGCTTTGATCGTTCCCTGGAAGACCAGTAGTAGTTCCCGATGCACATCTGGTGTCATTCTGTAATCTGTGGAGTATCAGAGTGTTGATTAAACACAGAAATTGCATCGGGATTGAATACAACAGTCACCATGCGCACTTTCCTCCACGGGAGTAATGTCTCAAACAGTCTCCGGTTTGATTTTTCCCTGGAAGATCAGTAGTAGTTTCCGATGCTCATCTGGTGGCATTCTGTAATCTGTGGACTATCAGAGTGTTGATAAAACACAGAAATTGCATCCTGATTGAATACAACAGTCACCATGCGCACTTACCTCCACGGGAGTAATGTCTCAAACAGTCTACGCTTTGATCGTTCCCTGGAAGACCAGTACTAGTTTCCGATGAACATCTGGAGGCATTCTGTAATCTGTGGACTATCTGAGTGTTGATGAAACACAGAAATTGCATCGGGATTGAATACAACATCCACCATGCGCACTTTTCTCCATGGGAGTAATGTCTCAAACAGTCTACGCTTTGATCGTTCCCTGGAAGACCAGTAGTAGTTTCCGATGAACATCTGGAGGCATTCTGTAATCTGTGGACTATCTGAGTGTTGATGAAACACAGAAATTGCATCGGGATTGAATACAACATCCACCATGCGCACTTTTCTCCATGGGAGTAATGTCTCAAACAGTCTACGCTTTGATCGTTCCCTGGAAGACCAGTAGTAGTTTCCGATGCACATCTGGTGGCATTCTGTAATCTGTAGACTATCAGAGTGTTGATGAAACACAGATATTGCATCGGGATTGAATACAACAGTCACCATGCGCACTATCCTCCATGGGAGTAATGTCTCTAACAGTCTACGATTTGATCGTTCCCTGGAAGACCAGTAGTAGTTTCCGATGCACATCTGGAGGCATTCTGTAATCTGTGGACCATCAGAGTGTTGGTGAAACACTTAAATTGCATCGGGATTGAATACAACATTTACCATGCGCACTTTCCTCCATGGGAATAATGTCTCAAACAGTCTATGCTTTGATAGTTCCCTGGAAGAGCAGTAGTAGTTCCCGATGCACATCTGGTGTCATTCTGTAGTCTGTGGAGTATCAGAGTGTTGATTAAACACAGAAATTGCATCGGGAATGAATACAACAGTCACCATGCGAACTTTCCTCCATTGGAGTAATTCTCAAACAGTCTCCGCTTTGATCTTTCCCTGGAAGGTCAGTAGTACTTTCCGATGAACATCTGGAGGCATTCTGTAATGTGTGGAGTATTAGAGTGTTGATGAAACACAGAAATTGCATCGGGATTGAATACAACAGTCACCATGCGAACTTTCCTCCATGGGAGTAATTCTCAAACAGTCTCCGCTTTGATCTTTCCCTGGAAGATCAGTAGTAGTTTCAGATGCTCATCTGGTGGCATTATGTAATCTGTGGACTATCAGAGTGTTGATAAAACACAGAAATTGCATCCTGATTGAATACAACAGTCACCATGCGCACTTACCTCCACGGGAGTAATGTCTCAAGCAGTCTACGCTTTGATCGGTCAACGGAAGACCAGTAGCAGTGTCCGATGCACATCTGGTGGCATTCTGTAATCTGTGGACTATCAGAGTGTTGATGAAACACAGAAAATGCATCGGGATTGAATACAAGAGTCACCATGCGCACTTTCCTCCACGGGAGTATGTCTCAAACAGTCTACGCTTTGATCGTTCCCTGGAAGACCAGTACTAGTTTCCGATGAACATCTGGAGGCATTCTGTAATCTGTGGACTATCTGAGTGTTGATGAAACACAGAAATTGCATCGGGATTGAATACAACATCCACCATGCGCACTTTTCTCCATGGGAGTAATGTCTCAAACAGTCTACGCTTTGATCGTTCCCTGGAAGACCAGTAGTAGTTTCCGATGCACATCTGGTGGCATTCTGTAATCTGTAGACTATCAGAGTGTTGATGAAACACAGATATTGCATCGGGATTGAATACAACAGTCACCATGCGCACTATCCTCCATGGGAGTAATGTCTCTAACAGTCTACGCTTTGATCGTTCCCTGGAAGACCAGTAGTAGTTTCCGATGCACATCTGGAGGCATTCTGTAATCTGTGGACCATCAGAGTGTTGGTGAAACACTTAAATTGCATCGGGATTGAATACAACATTTACCATGCGCACTTTCCTCCATGGGAATAATGTCTCAAACAGTCTATGCTTTGATAGTTCCCTGGAAGAGCAGTAGTAGTTCCCGATGCACATCTGGTGTCATTCTGTAATCTGTGGAGTATCAGAGTGTTGATTAAACACAGAAATTGCATCGGGAATGAATACAACAGTCACCATGCGAACTTTCCTCCATGGGAGTAATTCTCAAACAGTCTCCGCTTTGATCTTTAACTGGAAGATCAGTAGTACTTTCCGATGAACATCTGGAGGCATTCTGTAATGTGTGGAGTATTAGAGTGTTGATGAAACACAGAAATTGCATCGGGATTGAATACAACAGTCACCATGCGAACTTTCCTCCATGGGAGTAACTCTTAAACAATCTCCGCTTTGATCTTTCCCTGGAAGATCAGTAGTAGTTTCAGATGCTCATCTGGTGGCATTCTGTAATCTGTGGACTATCAGAGTGTTGATAAAATACAGAAATTGCATCCTGATTGAATACAACAGTCACCATGCGCACTTACCTCCACGGGAGTAATGTCTCAAGCAGTCTACGCTTTGATCGGTCAACGGAAGACCAGTAGCAGTTTCCGATGCACATCTGGTGGCATTCCTTAATCTGTGGACTATCAGAGTGTTGATGAAACACAGAAAATGCATCGGGATTGAATACAAGAGTCACCATGCGCACTTTCCTCCATGGGAGTAATGTCTCAAACAGTCTACGCTTTGATCGTTCCCTGGAAGACCAGTAGTAGTTTCCGATGCACATTTGGATGCTTTCTGTAATCCGTGGACTATCAGAGTGTAGATGAAACACAGAAATTGTATCAGGATTGAATTCAACAATCACCATGCGCACTTTCCTCCAAGGGAGTAATGCCTCTAACAGTCTACGCTTTGATCGTTCCCTGGAAGACCAGTAGTAGTATCCGATGCACATCTGGTGGCATTTTGTAGTCTGTGGACTATCAGAGTGTTGATGAAACACTGAAATTGCATCAGGATTGAATACAACAGTCACCATGCGCACTTTCCTCCATGGGAGTAATGTCTCTAACCGTCTACGCTTTGATCGTTCCCTGGAAGACCAGTAGTAGTTTCCGATGCACATCTGGATTCTTTCTGTAATCTGTGGACTATCAGTTTGTTGATGAAACACAGAAATTGCATCGGGATTGAATACAACAGTCACCATTCGCACTTTTCTTCATGGGAATAATGTCTCAAAGAGTCTATGCTTTGATAGTTCCCTGGAAGAGCAGTAGTAGTTCCCGATGCACATCTGGTGTCATTCTGTAATCTGTGGAGTATCAGAGTGTTGATTAAACACAGAATTTGCATCGGGATTGAATACAACAGTCACCATGCGCACTTTCCTCCACGGGAGTAATGTCTCAAACAGTCTACGCTTTGATCGTTCCTGAAAGACCAGTAGTAGTTTCCGATGCACGTCTGGTTGGATTCTGTAATCTGTGGACTATCAGAGTGTTGATGAAACACAGAAATTGCCTCGGAATTGAAACAACAGTCGCCATGAGCACTTTACTTCATGGAAATAATGTCTCAAACAGTCTATGCTTTGATCGTTCCCTGGAAGACCAGTAGTAGTTTCCGATGCACATCTGAATGCATTCTGTAATTTGTGGACTATCAGAGTGTTGGTGAAACACAGAAATTGCATCGGGAATGAATACAACAGTCACCATGTGCACTTTCCTCCATGGGAGTAATGGCTCAAAGAGTCTATGCTTTGATCGTTCCCTGGAAGACCAGTAGTAGTTACCGATGCACATCTGGACGCATTCTGTAACCTGTGGACTATCAGAGTGTTGATGAAACACACAAATTGTATCGGGATTGAATACAACAGTTACCATGCGCAATTTCCTCCATAGGAGTAATGTCTCTAACAGTCTACGCTTTGATCATTCCCTGGAAGACCAGTAGCAGTTTCCGATGCACATCTGGTGCCATTCGGTAATCTGTGGACTATCAGAGTGTTGATGAAACACAGAAATTGCATCGGGATTGAATACAACAGTCACCATGCGCACTTTCCTCCATGGGAGTAATGTCTCTGACAGTCTACGCTTTGATCGTTCAATGGAAGACCAGTAGTACTTCCCGATGCACATCTGGATTCTTTCGGTAAACTGTGGACCATCAGAGTGGTGACGAAGCACAGAAATTGCATCGGGATTGAATACAACAGTCACCATGCGCACTTTCCTCCATGGGAGTAATGTCTCTAACAGTCTACGATTTGATCGTTCCCTGGAAGACCAGTAGTACTTCCCGATGCACATCTGGAGGCTTTCCGTAAACTGTGGACTATCAGAGTGGTGATGAAGCACAGAAATTAGATCGGGATTGAATACAACAGTCACCATGCGCACTTTCCCCCATGGGAGTAATGTCTCAAACAATCTACTCTTTGATCGTTCCCTGGAAGACCAGTAGTAGTTTCCGATGCACATCTGGTGGCATTCTGTAATCTGTGGACTATCAGAATGTTGATGAAACACAGAAATTGCATCGGGATTGAATACAACAGTCACCATGCGCACTTCCCTCCATGGGATTAATGTCTCAAACAGTCTACGCTTTGATCGTCCCCTGGAAGACCAGTAGTAGTTTTCTATGCTCATCTGGTGGCATTCTGTAATCTGTGGACTATCAGAATGTTGTTGAAACACAGAAATTGCATCGGGATTGAGTACAACAGTCACCAGGTGCACTTTCCCATATGAGAGTAATGTCTCTAACAGTCTACGCTTTGATCGTTCCCTGGAAGACCTGTAGTAGTTTCCGATGCACATCTGGAGGCTTTCCATAATTTGTGGACTATCAGATTGTTGATGAAACACAGAAATAGCATCGTGATTGAATACAACTGTCACCATGCGCACTTTCGTCGATGGGAGTAACGTCCCAAAGAGTGTACGCTTTGATCGTTCCCTGGAACACCAGTAGTGGTTACCAATGCACATGTAGAGGCATTCTGTAATCTGTGGACTATCAGTGTGTTGATGAAACACAGAAATTGCATCGGGATAGAATACAACAGTCACCATTCTCATTTTCCTTCATAGGAGTAATGTCTCAAACACTCTACGCTTTGAACGTTCCCTGGAAGACCAGTAGTAGTTTCCGGTGCACATCTGGAGGCATTCTGTAATCTGTGGACTATCAGAGTGTTGATGAAACACAGAAATTGCATCGGGATTGAATACAACAGTCTCCATGCGCAGTTTCCTCCATGAGAGTAATGTCTCAAAAAGTCTACGCTTTGATCGTTCCCTGGAAGACCAGTAGTAGTTTCCGATGCACATCTGGATGCTTTCTGTAATCCGTGGACTATCAGAGTGTTGATGAAACACAGAAAATGCATGGGGGTTGAATGCAACAGTCACCATGAACACTTTCCTCCATGGGAGTAATGTCTCAAAGGGTTTACGCTTTGATCGTTCCCTGGAAGACCAGTAGTAGTTTCCGATGCACATCTGGATGCTTTCTGTAATCCGTGGACTATCAGAGTGTTGATGAAACACAGAAATTGCATCTGGATTGAATACAACAGTCACCATGCGCAATTCCTCCATGGGAGTAATGTCTCTAACAGTCTACGCTTTGATCGTTCCCTGGAAGACCAGTAGTAGTTTCCGATGCACATATGGTAGCATTCTGTAATCTGTGGACTATCAGAGTGTTGATGAAACACAGAAATTGCATCGGGATTGAATACAACAGTCACAATGCGCAATTCCTCCAAGGGAGTAATGTCTCAAACAGTCTACGCTTTGATCGTTCCCTGGAAGACCAGTAGTAGTTTCCGATGCACATCTGGTGGCATTCTGTAATCTGTGGACTATCAGAGTGTTGATGAAACACAGGAATTGCATGGGGATTGAATACAACAGTCACCATGAACACTTTCCTCCATGGGAGTAATGTCTCAAAGAGTTTACGCTTTGATCGTTCCCTGGAAGACCAGTAGTAGTTTCCGATGCACATCTGCATGCTTTCTGTAATCCGTGGACTATCAGAGTGTTGATGAAACACAGAAATTGCATCGGGATTGAATACAACAGTCACCATGCGCAATTACTCCAAGGGAGTAATGTCTCTAACAGTCTACGCTTTGATCGTTCCCTGGAAGACCAGTAGTAGTTTCCGATGCACATCTCGTGGCATTCTGTAATCTGTAGACTATCAGAGTGTTGATGAAACACAGAAATTGCATCGGGATTGAATACAACAGTCACCATGCGCACTTTCCTCCATGGGAGTAATGTCTCTAACAGTCTACGCTTTGATCGTTCCCTGGAAGACCAGTAGTAGTTTTCGATGCACATCTGGATGCTCTCTGTAATCTGTGGACTATCAGAGTGTTGATGAAACACAGAAATTTCATCGGGATTGAATACAACAGTCTCCATGTGCAGTTTCCTCCATGAGAGTAATGTCTCAAAAAGTCTACGCTTTGATCGTTCCCTGGAAGACCAGTAGTAGTTTCCGATGCACATCTGGATGCTTTCTGTAATCCGTGGACTATCAGAGTGTTGATGAAACACAGAAAATGCATCGGAATTGAATGCAACAGTCACCATGAACACTTTCCTCCATGGGAGTAATGTCTCAAAGGGTTTACGCTTTGATCGTTCCCTGGAAGACCAGTAGTAGTTTCCGATGCACATCTGGATGCTTTCTGTAATCCGTGGACTATCAGAGTGTTGATGAAACACAGAAATTGCATCTGGATTGAATACAACAGTCACCATGCGCAATTCCTCCATGGGAGTAATGTCTCTAACAGTCTACGCTTTGATCGTTCCCTGGAAGACCAGTAGTAGTTTCCGATGCAAATCTGGTAGCATTCTGTAATCTGTGGACTATCAGAGTGTTGATGAAACACAGAAATTGCATCGGGATTGAATACAACAGTCACCATGCGCAATTCCTCCAAGGGAGTAATGTCTCTAACAGTCTACGCTTTGATCGTTCCCTGGAAGACCAGTAGTAGTTTCCGATGCACATCTGGTGGCATTCTGTAATCTGTGGACTATCACAGTGTTGATGAAACACAGGAATTGCATCGGGATTGAATACAACAGTCACCATGAACACTTTCCTCCACGGGTGTAATGTCTCAAAGAGTTTACGTTTTTATCGTTCCCTGGAAGACCAGTAGTAGTTTCCGATGCACATCTGCATGCTTTCTGTAATCCGTGGACTATCAGAGTGTTGATGAAACACAGAAATTGCATCGGAATTGAATACAACAGTCACCATGCGCAATTACTCCAAGGGAGTAATGTCTCTAACAGTCTACGCTTTGATCGTTCCCTGGAAGACCAGTAGTAGTTTCCGATGCACATCTGGTGGCATTCTGTAATCTGTAGACTATCAGAGTGTTGATGAAACAAAGATATTGCATCGGGATTGAATACAACAGTCACCATGCGCACTTTCCTCCATAGGAGTAATGTCTCAAACAGCCTACGCTTTGATCGTTCCCTGGAAGACAAGTAGTAGTTTCCGATGCACATCTGGATGCTTTCTGTAATCTGTGGACTATCAGAGTGTTGATGAAACACAGAAATTGCATCGGGATTGAATACAACCGTCTCAATGAGCAGTTTCCTCCATGGGAGTCATGTCTGAAACAGTCTACGCTTTGATCGTTCCCTGGAAGACCAGTAGTACTTTCCGATGCACATCCGGAGGCAATCTGTAATCTGTGGACTATCAGAGTGTTGGTGAAACACATAAATTGCATCGGGATTGAATACAACAGTCTCCAAGCGCACTTTCCTCCATAAAAGTAATGTCTCAAACAGTCTACGTTTTGATCGTTCCCTGGAAGACCAGTAGTAGTTTCCGATGCACATCTTGTGGCATTCTGTGATCTGTGGACTATCAGAGTGTTGATGAAACAGAAATGGCATCGGGATTGAATACAATAGTCACCATCCGGACTTTCCTCCATGGGAGTAATGTCTGAAATAGTCTATGCTTTGATCGTTCCCTGGAAGACCAGTAGTAGTTTCCGATGCACATCTGGTGGCATTCTGTAATCTTTGGACTATCAGAGTGTTGATGAAACACAGAAAATGCATCGGGATTGAATGCAACAGTCACCATGAACACTTTCCTCCATGGGAGTAATGTCTAAAAGAGTTTACGCTGTAATCGTTTCCTGGAAGACCAGTAGTAGTTTCCGATGCACATCTGGAGGCATTCTGTGCTCTGTGGAGTATCAGAGTGTTGCTGAAACTACGAAATTGGATCGGGATTGAATACAACAGTCACCATGCGCACTTTCTTCCATGGGAGTAATGTCTGAAACAGTCTACGCTTGGATCGTTCCCAGGAAGACCAGTAGTAGATTCCGATGGACATCTCGTGGCATTCTGTAATCTGTGGACTATCAGAGTTTTGATGAAACACAGAAAATGCATCGGGATTGAATGCAACAGTCACCATGAACACTTATCTCCATGGGAGTAATGTCTCAAAGAGTTTACGCTTTGATCGTTCCCTGGAAGACCAGTAGTAGTTTCCGATGCACATTTGGATGCTTTCTGTAATCCGTGGACTATCAGAGTGTTGATGAAACACAGATATTGCATCGGGATTGAATACAACAGCCACCATGCGCACTTTCCTCTATGGGAGTAATGTCTCTAACAGTCTACGCTTTGATCGTTCCCTGGAAGACCAGTAGTAGTTTCCGATGCACATCTGGAGGCATTCTGTAATCAGTGGAGTATCAGAGTGTTGATGAAACTAAGAAATTGCATCGGGATTGAATACAGGTCACCATGCGCACTTTCCTCAACGTGAGTAATGTCTCAAACAGTCTACGCTTTGATACTTCCCTGGAAAACCAGTAGTAGCTTCCGATGGACATCTGGTGGCATTCTGTAATATGTAGACTATCACAGTGTTGATGAAACACAGAAATTGCTTCGGGGTTGAATACAACAGTCACCATGCGCACTTTCCTCCAAGGGAGTAAAGTCTCTAACAGTCTACGCTTTGATCGTTCCCTGGAAGACCAGTAGTAGTTTAAGATGCACATCTGGTGGCATTCTGTAATCTGTGGACTATCAGAGTGTTGATGAAACACAGAAATTGCATCGGGATTGAATACAACAGTCACCATGCGCACTTTCCTCCATGGGAGTAATGTCTCTAACAGTCTACGCTGTGATCGTTCCCTGGAAAACCAGTAGTAGTTCCTGATGGACATCTGGTGGCATTCTGTAATCTGTAGACTATCGCAGTGTTGATGAAACACAGAAATTGCATCAGGATTGAATACAACAGTCACCATGCGCACTTTCCTCCAAGGGAGTAATGTCTCTAACAGTCTACGCTTTGATCGTTCCCTGGAAGACCAGTAGTAGTTTCCGATGCACATCTGGTGGCATTCTGTAATCTGTGGATTATCAGAGTGTTGATGAAACACAGAAATTGCATCGGGATTGAATACAACAGTCACCATGCGCACTTTCCTCCATGGGAGTAATGTCTCTAACAGTCTACGCTTTGATCGT
Source organism: Schistocerca gregaria (assembly GCF_023897955.1). Lineage (NCBI taxonomy): Eukaryota > Metazoa > Arthropoda > Insecta > Orthoptera > Acrididae > Schistocerca > Schistocerca gregaria. Next base: position 45,045,539 of record NC_064920.1, read on the forward strand.
TCCCTGGAAGACCAGTAGTAGTTTCCGATGCACATCTGGATTCTTTCTGTAATCTGTGGACTATCAGTGTGTTGATGAAACAAAGAAATTGCATCGGGATTGAATACAAGAGTCACCATGCGCACTTCCCTCCATGGGAGTAATGTCTCAAACAGTCTACGCTTTGATCGTTCCCTGGAAGACCAGTAGTAGTTTCCGATGCTCATCTGGATGCTTTCTGTAATCTGTGGACTATCAGAGTGTTGATGAAACACAGAAATTGCATCGGGATTGAATACAACAGTCTCCATGCGCAGTTTCCTCCATGAGAGTAATGTCTCAAACAGTGTACGCTTTGATCGTTCCCTGGAAGACCAGTAGTAGTTTCCGATGCACATCTGGTGGCATTCTGTAATCTGTGGACTATCAGAGTGTTGGTGAAACACAGAAATTGCATCGGGATTGAATACAACAGTCACCATGCGCACTTTCCTCCATAAAAGTAATGTCTCAAACAGTCTACGTTTTGATCGTTCCCTGGAAGACCAGTAGTAGTTTCCGATGCACATCTGGATGCTTTCTGTAATCTGTGGACTATCAGAGTGTTGATGAAACACAGAAATTGCATCGGGATTGAATACAACCGTCTCCATGAGCAGTTTCCTCCATGGGAGTAATGTCTGAAACAGTCTACCCTTTGATCGTTCCCTGGAAGACCAGTAGTAGTTTCCGATGCACATCTGGATTCATTCTGTATTCTGTGGACTATCAGAGTGTTGGTGAGACACAGAAATTGCATCGGGATTGAATACAACAGTCACCATGCACACTTTCCTCCATAAAAGTAATGTCTCAAACAGTCTACGTTTTGATCGTTCCCAAGAGGACCAGTAGTAGATTCTGATGCACATCTGGTGGAATTCTGTGATCTGTGGACTATCAGAGTGTTGATGAAACAGAAATTGCATCGCGATTGAATACAATAGTCACCATCCGCACTTTCCTCCATGGGAGTAATGTCTGAAATAGTCTATTCTTTGATCGTTCCCTGGAAGACCAGTTGTAGTTTCCGATGCACATCTGGTGGCATTCTGTAATCTGTGGACTATCAGTGTGTTGATGAAACACAGAAAATGCATCGGGATTGAATGCAACAGTCACCATGAACACTTTCCTCCATGGGAGTAATGTCTCAAAGAGTTTACGCTTTGATCGTTCCCTGGAAGACCAGTAGTAGTTTCCAATGCACATATGGATGCTTTCTGTACTCCGTGGACTATCAGAGTGTTGATGAAACACAGAAATTGCATCGGGCTTGAATACAACAGTCACCATGCCCAATACCTCCAAGCGAGTAATGTCTCAAAGAGTTTACGCTTTGATCGTTCCCTGGAAGACCAGTAGTAGTTTCCGATGCACATCTGGTGGCATTCTGTAATCTGTCGACTATCAGAGTGTTGATGAAACACAGAAATTGCATCGGGATTGAATACAACCGTCTCCATGAGCAGTTTCCTCCATGGGAGTAATGTCTGAAACAGTCTACGCTTTGATCGTTCCCTGGAAGACCAGTAGTAGTTTCCGATGCACATCTGGAGGCATTCTGTAATCTGTGGACTATCAGAGTGTTGGTGAAACACAGAAATTGCATCGGGATTGAATACAACAGTCACCATGCGCACTTTCCTCCATAAAAGTAATGTCTCAAACAGTCTACGTTTTGATCGTTCCCTGGAAGACCAGTAGTAGTTTCCGATGCACATCTGGTGGCATTCTGTGATCTGTGGACTATCAGAGTGTTGATGAAACAGAAATTGCATCGGGATTGAATACAATAGTCACCATCCGCACTTTCCTCCATGGGAGTAATGTCTGAAATAGTCTATGCTTTGATCGTTCCATGGAAGACCAGTTGTAGTTTCCCATGCACATCTGGAGGCATTCTGTAATGTGTGGACTATCAGAGTGTTGATGAAACACAGAAAATGCATCGGGATTGAATGCAACAGTCACCATGAACACTTTCCTCCATAGGAGTAATGTCTCAAAGAGTTTACGCTTTGATCGTTCCCTGGAAGACCAGTAGTAGTTTCTGATGCACATCTTTATGCTTTCTGTAATCCGTGGACTATCAGAGTGTTGATGAAACACAGAAATTGCATCGGGATTGAATACAACAGCCACCATGCGCACTTTCCTCTATGGGAGTAATCTCTCTAACAGTCTACGCTTTGATCGCTCCCTGGAAGACCAGTAGTAGTTTCCGATGCACATCTGGAGGCATTCTGTAATCTGTGGAGTATCAGAGTGTTAATGAAACTAAGAAATTGCATCGGGATTGAATACAACAGTCACCATGCGCACATTCCGCGACGTGAGTAATGTCTCAAACATTCTACGCTTTGTTCGTTCCCTGGAAAACCAGTAGTAGTTTCCGATGCACATCTGGTGGCATTCTGTAATCTGTAGACTATCACAGTGTTGATGAAACACAGAAATTGCTTCGGGATTGAATACAACAGTCACCATGCGCACTTTCCTCCAAGGGAGTAATGTCTCTAAGAGTCAACGCTTTGATCGTTCTCTGGAAGACCAGTAGTAGTTTGCGATGCACATCTGGTGGAATTCTGTAATCTGTGGACTATCAGAGTGTTGATGAAACACAGAAATTGCATCGGGATTGATTACAACAGTCACCATGCGCACTTTCCTCCATGGGAGTAATGTCTCTAACAGTCTACGCTTTGATCGTTCCCTGGAAGACCAGTAGTAGTGTCCGATGCACATCTGGATTCTTTCTGTAATCTGTGTACTATCAGTGTGTTGATGAAACACAGAAATTGCATCGGGATTGAATACAACAGTCACCATGCGCACTTTCTTCCATGGGAGTAATGTCTCAAACAGTCTACGCTTTGATCGATCCCTGGAAGAACAGTAGTAGTTTCCGATGCACATCTGGTGGCATTCTGTAATCTGTAGACTATCAGAGTGTTGATGAAACAAAGATATTGCATCGGGATTGAAAACAACAGTCCCCATGCGCACTTTCCTCCATGGGAGTAGTGTCTCAAACAGCCTACGCTTTGATCGTTTCCTGGAAGACAAGTAGTAGTTTCCGATGCACATCTGGATGCTTTCTGTAATCTGTGGACTATCAGAGTGTTGACGAAACACAGAAATTGCATCGGGATTGAATACAACAGTCACCATGCGCACTTTCCTCCATAAAAGTAATGTCTCAAACAGTCTACGTTTTGATCGTTCCCTGGAAGACCAGTAGTAGTTTCCGATGCACATCTGGATGCTTTCTGTAATCTGTGGACTATCAGAGTGTTGATGAAACACAGAAATTGCATCGGGATTGAATACAACCGTCTCCATGAGCAGTTTCCTCCATGGGAGTAATGTCTGAAACAGTCTACGCTTTGATCGTTCCCTGGAAGACCAGTAGTAGTTTCCGATGCACATCTGGAGGCATTCTGTATTCTGTGGACTATCAGAGTGTTGGTGAGACACAGAAATTGAATCGGGATTGAATACAAGAGTCACCATGCGCAATTCCTCCAAGGGAGTAATGTCTCTAACAGGCTACGCTTTGATCGTTCCCTGGAAGACCAGTAGTAGTTTCCGATGCACATCTGGTGGCATTCTGTAATCTGTGGACTATCAGAGTGTTGATGAAACACAGAAATTGCATCGGGTTTGAATACAACAGTCTCCATGCGCACTTTCCTCCATGAGAGTAATGTCTCAAACAGTGTACGCTTTGATCGATCCCTGGAAGACAAGTAGTAGTTTCCGATGCACATCTGCATGTTTTCTGTAATCTGTGGACTATCAGAGTGTTGATGAAACACAGAAATTGCATCGGGATTGAATACAACCGTCTCCATGAGCAGTTTCCTCCATGGGAGTAATGTCTGAAACAGTCTACGCTTTGATCGTTCCCTGGAAGACCAGTAGTAGTTTCCGATGCACATCTGGTGGCATTCTGTAATCTGTGGACTATCAGAGTGTTGATGAATCACAGAAATTGCATCGGGATTGAATACAACAGTCACCATGCGCACTTTCCTCCATGGGAGTAATGTCTCAAACAGCCTACGCTTTGATCGTTCCCTGGAAGACAAGTAGTAGTTTCCGATGCACATCTGGATGCTTTCTCTAATCTGTGGACTATCAGAGTGTTGATGAAACACAGAAATTGCATCGGGATTGAATACAACAGTCTCCATGAGCAGTTTCCTCCATGGGAGTAATGTCTGAAACAGTCTACGCTTTGATCGTTCCCTGGAAGACCAGTAGTAGCTTCCGATGCACATCTGGATGCATTCTGTAATCTGTGGACTATCAGAGTGTTGGTGAAACACAGAAATTGCATCGGGATTGAATACAACAGTCACCATGCGCACTTTCCTCCATAAAAGTAATGTCTCAAACAGACTACGTTTTGATCGTTCCCTGGAATACCAGTAGTAGTTTCCGATGCACATCTGGTGGCATTCTGTGATCTGTGGACTATCAGGGTGTTGATAAAACAGAAACTCCATCGGGATTGAATACAATAGTCACAATCCGCACTTTCCTCCATGGGAGTAATGTCTGAAATAGTCTATGTTATGATCGTTCCATGGAAGACCAGTAGTAGTTTCCGATGCACATCTGGTGGCATTCTGTAATCTGTGCAGTATCAGAGTGTTGATGAAACTAAGAAATTGCCACGGGATTGAATACAACAGTCACCATGCGCACTTTCCTCAACGTGAGTAATGTCTCAAACAGTCTACGCTTTGATCGGTCCCTGGAAGACCAGTAGTTGTTTCCGATGCAAATCTAGTGGCATTCTGTAATCTGTTGACAATCAGAGTGTTGATGAAACACAGAAATTGAATCGGAATTGAATACGACAGTCACCATGCGCACTTTCTTCCATGGGAGTAATGTCTAAAACAGTCTACGCTTTGATCGTTCCCTAGAAGACCAGTAGTAGTTTCCGATGCACATTTGGTGGCATTCTGTAATCTGTGGACTATCAGAGTGTTGATGAAACACAGTAGATGCATCGAGATTGAATGCAACAGTCACCATGAACACTTTCCTCCATGGGAGTAATGACTCAAAGAGTTTACGCTTTGATCGTTCCCTGGAAGACCAGTAGTAATTTCCGATGCACATTTGGATGCTTTCTGTAATCCGTGGACTATCAGAGTGTAGATGAAACACAGAAATTGCATCGGGATTGAATACAACAGTCACCATGCGCACTTTCCTCCATGCGAATAATGTCTCAAACAGTCTACGCTTTGGTCGTTCCCTGGAAGACCAGTAGTAGTTTCCGATGAACATCTGGAGGCATTCTGTAATCTGTTGAGTATCAGAGTGTTGATGAAACTAAGAAATTGCATCGGGATTGATTACAACAGTCACCATGCGCACATTCCTCCACGTGAGTAATGTCTCAAACACTCTACGCTTCGATCGTTCCCTGGAAGACCAGTAGTAGTTTCCGATGCACATCTGGTGGCATTCTGTAATCTGTGGACTTTCAGAGTGTTGATGAAACACAGAAATTGCATTGGGATTGAATACAACAGTCACCATGCGCACTTTCCTCAATGGGAGTAATGTCTCAAACAGCCTACGCTTTGATCGTTCCCTGGAAGACATGTAGTAGTTTCCGATGCACATCTGGATGCTTTCTCTAATCTGTGGACTATCAGAGTGTTGATGAAACACAGAATTTGCATCGGGATTGAATACAACAGTCTCAATGAGCAGTTTCCTCCATGGGAGTAATGTCTGAAACAGTCTACGCTTTGATCGTTCCCTGGAAGACCAGTAGTAGCTTCCGATGCACAACTGGATGCATTCTGTAATCTGTGGACTATCAGAGTGTTCGTGAAACACAGAAATTGCATCGGGATTGAATACAACAGTCACCATGCGCACTTTCCTCCATAAAAGTAATGTCTCAAACAGTCTACGTTTTGATCGTTTCCTGGAATACCAGTAGTAGTTTCCGATGCACATCTTGTGGCATTCTGTGATCTGTGGACTATCAGAGTGTTGATGAAACAGAAACTCCATCGGGATTGAATACAATAGTCACAATCCACACTTTCCTCCATGGGAGTAATGTCTGAAATAGTCTATGCTATGATCGTTCCCTGGAAGACCAGTAGTAGTTTCCGATGCACATCTGGTGGCATTCTGTAATCTGTGCAGTATCAGAGTGTTGATGAAACTAAGAAATTGCATCGTGATTGAATACAACAGTCACCATGCGCTCTTTCCTCAACGTGAGTAATGTCTCAAACAGTCTACGCTTTGATCGGTCCCTGGAAGACCAGTAGTTGTTTCCGATGCACATCTAGTGGCATTCTGTAATCTGTTGACAATCAGAGTGTTGATGAAACACAGAAATTGAATCGGAATTGAATACAACAGTCACCATGCGCACTTTCTTCCATGGGAGTAATATCTAAAACAGTCTACGCTTTGATCGTTCCCTGGAAGACCAGTAGTAGTTTCCGATGCACATTTGGTGGCATTCTGTAATCTGTGGACTATCAGAGTGTTGATGAAACACAGAAGATGCATCGAGATTGAATGCAACAGTCACCATGAACACTTTCCTCCATGGGAGTAATGACTCAAAGAGTTTACGCTTTGATCGTTCCCTGGAAGACCAGTAGTAGTTTCCGATGCACATTTGGATGCTTTCTGTAATCCGTGGACTATCAGAGTGTAGATGAAACACAGAAATTGTATCAGGATTGAATTCAACAGTCACCATGCGCACTTTCCTCCAAGGGAGTAATGCCTCTAACAGTCTACGCTTTGATCGTTCCCTGGAAGACCAGTAGTAGTATCCGATGCACATCTGGTGGCATTTTGTAGTCTGTGGAGTATCAGAGTGTTGATGAAACACTGAAATTGCATCAGGATTGAATACAACAGTCACCATGCGCACTTTCCTCCATGGGAGTAATGTCTCTAACAGTCTACGCTTTGATCGTTCCCTGGAAGACCAGTAGTAGTTTCCGATGCACATCTGGATTCTTTCTGTAATCTGTGGACTATCAGTTTGTTGATGAAACACAGAAATTGCATCGGGATTGAATACAACAGTCACCATTCGCACTTTTCTTCATGGGAGTAACGTCTCAAACAGTCTACGCTTTGATAATTCCCTGGAAGCCTGTAGTAGTTTCCGATGAACGTCTGGTTGGATTCTGTAATCTGTGGACTATCTGAGTGTTGATGAAACACAGAAATTGCCTCGGGATTGAATACAACAGTCACCATGCGCACTTTCCTTCATGGGAATAATGTCTCAAACAGTCTACGCTTTGATCGTTCCCAGGAAGACCAGTAGTAGTTTCCGATGCACATCTGAAGTCATTCTGTAATCTGTGGACTATCAGAGTGTTGATGAAACACAGAAATTGCATCGGGATTGAATACAACAATCACCATGCGCACTTTCCTCCATGGGAGTAATGTCTCTAACTGTCTACGCTTTGATCGTTCCCTGGAAGACCAGTAGTACTTTTCGATGCACATCTGGAGGCTTTCCGTAAACTGTGGACTATCAGAGTGTTGATGAAGCACAGAAATTGCATCGGGATTGAATACAACAGTCACCATGCGCACTTTCCTCCATGGGAGTAATGTCTCAAACAGTCTACTATTTGATCGTTCCTGGAAGACCAGTAGTAGTTTCCGATGCACATCTGGAGGCATTCTATAATCTGTTGACTATCAGAGTATTGATGAAACACAGAAATTGCATCGGGATTGAATACAACAGTCACCATGCGCACTTTCCTTCATGGGAGTAATGTCTCAAACACTCTACGCTTCGATCGTTCCCTGGAAGACCAGTAGTAGTTTCCGATGCACATCTGGATGCTTTCTGTAATCCGTGGACTATCAGAGTGTTGATGAAACACAGATATTGCATCGGGATTGAATACAACAGTCACCATGCGCACTTTCCTCCATGCGAGTAATGTCACAAACAGTCTACGCTTTGATCGTTCCCTGGAAGACCAGTAGTAGTTTCCGATGCACATCTGGAGGCATTCTGTAATCTCTGGAGTATCAGAGTGTTGATGAAACTAAGAAATTGCATCGGGATTGAATACAACAGTCACCATGCGCACTTTCCTCCATGGGAGTAATGTCTCAAACAGTTTACGCTTTGATCGTTCCCTGGAAGACCAGTAATAGTTTCCGATGCACGTCTGGAGGCATTCTGTAAACTGTGGAGTATCAGAGTGTTGATGAAACACAGAAATTGCATCGGGATTGAATACAACAGTCACCATGCGCACTTCCCTCCATGGGAGTAATGTCTCAAAGAGTTTACGCTTTGATCGTTCCGTGGAAGACCAGTAGTAGTTTCCGATTCACACCTGGAGGCATTCTGTAAACTGTGGAGTAGCAGAGTGTTGATGAAACACAGAAATTGCATCGGAATTGAATACAACAGTCACCATGCTCCCTTTCCTTCATGGGAGTAATGTCTCAAACACTCTACGCTTTGATCGTTCCCTGGAAGACCAGTAGTAGTTTCCGATGCACATCTGGATGCTTTCTGTAATCCGTGGACTATCAGAGTGTAGATGAAACACAGAAATTGCATCGGGATTGAATACAACAGTCACCATGCGCACTTTCCTCCATAAAAGTAATGTCTCAAACAGTCTACGTTTTGATCGTTCCCTGGAATTCCAGTAGTAGTTTCCGATGCACATCTGGTGGCATTCTGTGATCTGTGGACTATCAGAGTGTTGATAAAACAGAAACTCCATCGGAATCGAATACAATAGTCACAATCCGCACTTTCCTCCATGGGAGTAATGTCTGAAAAAGTCTATGTTATGATCGTTCCCTGGAAGACCAGTAGTAGTTTCCGATGCACATCTGGTGGCATTCTGTAATCTGTGCAGTATCAGAGTGTTGATTAAACTAAGAAATTGCCACGGGATTGAATACAACAGTCACCATGCGCACTTTCCTCAACGTGAGTAATGTCTCAAACAGTCTACGCTTTGATCGGTCCCTGGAAGACCAGTAGTTGTTTCCGATGCAAATCTAGTGGCATTCTGTAATCTGTTGGCAATCAGAGTGTTGATGAAACACAGAAATTGAATCGGAATTGAATACGACAGTCACCATGCGCACTTTCTTCCATGGGAGTAATGTCTAAAACAGTCTACGCTTTGATCGTTCCCTAGAAGACCAGTAGTAGTTTCCGATGCACATTTGGTGGCATTCTGTAATCTGTGGACTATCAGAGTGTTGATGAAACACAGTAGATGCATCGAGATTGAATGCAACAGTCACCATGAACACTTTCCTCCATGGGAGTAATGACTCAAAGAGTTTACGCTTTGATCGTTCCCTGGAAGACCAGTAGTAGTTTCCGATGCACATTTGGATGCTTTCTGTAATCCGTGGACTGTCAGAGTGTAGATGAAACACAGAAATTGCATCGGGATTGAATACAACAGTCACCATGCGCACTTTCCTCCATGCGAGTAATGTCTCAAACAGTCTACTCTTTGGTCGTTCCCTGGAAGACCAGTAGTAGTTTCCGATGAACATCTGGAGGCATTCTGTAATCTGTTGAGTATCAGAGTGTTGATGAAACTAAGATATTGCATCGGGATTGATTACAACAGTCACCATGCGCACATTCCTCCACGTGAGTAATGTCTCAAACACTCTACGCTTCGATCGTTCCCTGGAAGACCAGTAGTAGTTTCCGATGCACATCTGGTGGCATTCTGTAATCTGTGGACTTTCAGAGTGTTGATGAAACACAGAAATTGCATCGGGATTGAATACAACAGTCACCATGCGCACTTTCCTCAATGGGAGTAATGTCTCAAACAGCCTACGCTTTGATCGTTCCCTGGAAGACATGTAGTAGTTTCCGATGCACATCTGGATGCTTTCTCTAATCTGTGGACTATCAGAGTGTTGATGAAACACAGAAATTGCATCGGGATTGAATACAACAGTCTCAATGAGCAGTTTCCTCCATGGGAGTAATGTCTGAAACAGTCTACGCTTTGATCGTTCCCTGGAAGACCAGTAGTAGCTTCCGATGCACATCTGGATGCATTCTGTAATCTGTGGACTATCAGAGTGTTGGTGAAACACAGAAATTGCATCGGGATTGAATACAACAGTCACCATGCGCACTTTCCTCCATAAAAGTAATGTCTCAAACAGTCTACGTTTTGATCGTTTCCTGGAATACCAGTAGTAGTTTCCGATGCACATCTTGTGGCATTCTGTGATCTGTGGACTATCAGAGTGTTGATGAAACAGAAACTCCATCGGGATTGAATACAATAGTCACAATCCACACTTTCCTCCATGGGAGTAATGTCTGAAATAGTCTATGCTATGATCGTTCCCTGGAAGACCAGTAGTAGTTTCCGATGCACATCTGGTGGCATTCTGTAATCTGTGCAGTATCAGAGTGTTGATGAAACTAAGAAATTGCATCGTGATTGAATACAACAGTCACCATGCGCTCATTCCTCAACGTGAGTAATGTCTCAAACAGTCTACGCTTTGATTGGTCCCTGGAAGACCAGTAGTTGTTTCCGATGCACATCTAGTGGCATTCTGTAATCTGTTGACAATCAGAGTGTTGATGAAACACAGAAATTGAATCGGAATTGAATACAACAGTCACCATGCGCACTTTCTTCCATGGGAGTAATATCTAAAACAGTCTACGCTTTGATCGTTCCCTGGAAGACCAGTAGTAGTTTCCGATGCACATTTGGTGGCATTCTGTAATCTGTGGACTATCAGAGTGTTGATGAGACACAGAAGATGCATCGAAATTGAATGCAACAGTCACCATGAACACTTTCCTCCATGGGAGTAATGACTCAAAGAGTTTACGCTTTGATCGTTCCCTGGAAGACCAGTAGTAGTTTCCGATGCACATTTGGATGCTTTCTGTAATCCGTGGACTATCAGAGTGTAGATGAAACACAGAAATTGTATCAGGATTGAATTCAACAGTCACCATGCGCACTTTCCTCCAAGGGAGTAATGCCTCTAACAGTCTACGCTTTGATCGTTCCCTGGAAGACCAGTAGTAGTATCCGATGCACATCTGGTGGCATTTTGTAGTCTGTGGACTATCAGAGTGTTGATGAAACACTGAGATTGCATCAGGATTGAATACAACAGTCACCATGCGCACTTTCCTCCATGGGAGTAATGTCTCTAACAGTCTACGCTTTGATCGTTCCCTGGAAGACCAGTAGTAGTTTCCGATGCACATCTGGATTCTTTCTGTAATCTGTGGACTATCAGTGTGTTGATGAAACACAGAAATTGCATCGGGATTGAATACAACAGTCACCATTCGCACTTTTCTCCATGGGAGTAACGTCTCAAACAGTCTACGCTTTGATCATTCCCTGGAAGCCTGTAGTAGTTTCCGATGAACGTCTGGTTGGATTCTGTAATCTGTGGACTATCTGAGTGTTGATGAAACACAGAAATTGCCTCGGGATTGAATACAACAGACACCATGCGCACTTTCCTTCATGGGAATAATGTCTCAAAGAGTCTACGCTTTGATCGTTCCCAGGAAGACCAGTAGTAGTTTCCAATGCACATCTGAAGTCATTCTGTAATCTGTGGACTATCAGAGTGTTGATTAAACACAGAAATTGCATCGGGATTGAATACAACAGTCACCATGCGCACTTTCCTCCATGGGAGTCATGTCTCTAACTGTCTACGCTTTGATCGTTCCCTGGAAGACCAGTAGTACTTTTCGATGCACATCTGGAGGCTTTCCGTAAACTGTGGACTATCAGAGTGTTGATGAAGCACAGAAATTGCATCGGGATTGAATACAACAGTCACCATGCGCACTTTCCTCCATGGGAGTAATGTCTCAAACAGTCTACTATTTGATCGTTCCTGGAAGACCAGTAGTAGTTTCCGATGCACATCTGGAGGCATTCTATAATCTGTTGACTATCAGAGTATTGATGAAACACAGAAATTGCATCGGGATTGAATACAACAGTCACCATGCGCACTTTCCTTCATGGGAGTAGTGTCTCAAACACTGTACGCTTCGATCGTTCCCTGGAAGACCAGTAGTAGTTTCCGATGCACATCTGGATGCTTTCTCTAATCTGTGGACTATCAGAGTGTTGATGAAACACAGAAATTGCATCGGGATTGAATACAACGGTCTCCATGAGCAGTTTTCTCCATGAGAGTAATGTCTGAAACAGTCTACGCTTTGATCGTTCCCTGGAAGACCAGTAGTAGTTTCCGATGCACATCTGGATGCATTCTGTAATCTGTGGACTATTAGAGTGTTGGTGAAACACAGAAATTGCCTCGAGATTGAATATAACAGTCACCATGCGCACTTTGCTCCATGGGAGTAATGTCTCTAACAGTCTTCGCTTTGATCGATCCCTGGAAGACCGGTAGTAGCTTCCGATGCACATCTGGTGGCATTCTGTAATCTGTGGACTATCAGAGTGTTGATGAAACACAGAAAATGCTTCGAGATTGAATGCAACAGTCACCATGAACACTTTCCTCCATGGGAGTAATATCTCAAAGAGTTTACGCTTTGATCGTTCCCTGGAAGAATAGTAGTAGTTTCCGATGCACATCTGGATGCTTTCTGTAATCCGTGGACTATCAGAGTGTTGATGAAACACAGAAATTGCATCGGGATTGAATACAACAGTCACCATGCGCACTTTCCTCCATGCGAGTAATGTCTCAAACGGTCTACGCTTTGATCGTTCCCTGGAAGACCAGTAGTAGTTTCCGATGCACATCTGGATGCTTTCTGTAATCTGTGGACTATCAGAGTGTTGATGAAACACAGAAATTGCATCGGGATTGAATACAACAGTCTCCATGAGCAGTTTCCTCCATGGGAGTAATGTCTGAAACAGTCTACGCTTTGATCGTTCCCTGGAAGACCAGTAGTAGTTTCCGATGCACATCTGGAGGCATTCTTTAATCTGTGGATTATCCGAGTGTTGGTGAAACACAGAAATTGCATCGGGATTGAATACAACAGTCACCATGCGCACTTTCCTCCATGCGAGTAATGTCTCAAACAGTCTACGTTTTGATCGTTCCCTGGAAGACCAGCAGTAGTTTCCGATGCACATCTGGTGGCATTCTGTGATCTGTGGACTATCAGAGTGTTGATGAAACAGAAATTGCATCGGGATTGAATACAATAGTCACCATCCGCACTTTCCTCCATGGGAGTAATGTCTGAAATAGTCTATGCTTTGATCATTCACTGGAAGACCAGTAGTAGTTTCCGATGCACATCTGGTGGCATTCTGTAATCTGTGGACTATCAGAGTGTTGATGAAACACAGAAAATGCATCGGGATTGAATGCAACAGTCACCATGAACACTTTCCTCCATGGGAGTAATGTCTCAAAGAGTTTACGCTTTGATCGTTCCCTGGAAGACCAGTAGTAGTTTCCGATGCACATCTGGATGCTTTCTGTAATCCGTGGACTATCAGAGTGTTGATGAAACACAGATATTGCATCGGGATTGAATACAACAGTCACCATGCGCACTTTCCTCCATGCGAGTAATGTCACAAACAGTCTACGCTTTGATCGTTCCCTGGAAGACCAGTAGTAGTTTCCGATGCACATCTGGAGGCATTCTGCAATCTCTGGAGTATCAGAGTGTTGATGAAACTAAGAAATTGCATCGGGATTGAATACAACAGTCACCATGCGCACTTTCCTCCATGTGAGTTATGTCTGAAACAAAGTACGCTTTGATCGTTCCCTGGAAAACCAGTAGTAGTTCCCGATGGACATCTGGTGGCATTCTGTAATCTGTAGACTATCGCAGTGTTAATGAAACACAGAAATTGCATCAGGATTGAATACAACAGCCACAATGCGCACTTTCCTCCAAGGGAGTAATGTCTCTAACAGTCTACGCTTTGATCGTTCCCTGGAAGACCAGTAGTAGTTTCCGATGAACATCTAGTGGCTTTCTGTAATCTGTGGACTATCAGTATGTTGATGAAACACAGAAATTGCATCGGGATTGAATACAACAGTCACCATGCGCACTTTCCTCCATGGGAGTAATGTCTCTAACAGTCTACGCTTTGATCGTTCCCTGGAAGACCAGTAGTAGTTTCCGATGCACATCTGGATCCTTTCTGTGATCTGTGGACTATCAGTGTGTTGATGAAACACATAATTGCTTCGGGATTGAATACAACAGTCACCATGCGCACTTTCCTCCATGGGAGTAACGTCTCAAACAGTCTACGATTTGATCATTCAATGGACGACCAGTAGTAGTTTCCGATGAACGTCTGGTTGGATTCTATAATCTGTGGACTATCTGAGTGTTGATGAAACAAAGAAATTGCCTCGGGATTGAATACAACAGTCACCATGCGCACTTTCCTTCATGGGAATAATGTCTCAAACAGTCTACGCTTTGATCGTTCCCAAGAAGACCAGTAGTAGTTTTCGATGCACATCTGAAGTCATTCTGTAATCTGTGGACTATCAGAGTGTTGTTGAAACACAGAAATTGCATCGGGATTGAATATAACAGTCACCATGCGCACTTTCCTCCATGGGAGTAATGTCTCTAACTGTCTACGCTTTGATCGTTCCCTGGAAGACCAGTAGTACTTTCTGATGCACATCTGGAGGCTTTCCGTAAACTGTGGACTATCAGAGTGTTGATGAAGCACAGAAATTGCATCGGGATTGAGTACAACAGTCACCATGCGCACTTTCCTCCATGGGAGTAATGTCTCAAGCAGTCTACTCTTTGATCGTTCCCTGGAAGACCAGTAGTAGTTTCCGATGCACATCTGGAGGCATTCTATAATCTGTTGACTATCAGAGTATTGATGAAACACAGATATTGCATCGGGATTGAATACAACAGTCACCATGCGCACTTTCCTTCATGGGAGTAATGTCTCAAACACTCTACGCTTCGATCGTTCCCTGGAAGACCAGTAGTAGTTTCCGATGCACATCTGGTGGCATTCTGTAATCTGTGGACTATCAGAGTGTTGATGAACCACAGAAATTGCATCGGGATTGAATACAACAGTCACCATGTGCACTTTCCTCCATGGGAGTAATGTCTCAAACAGCCTACGCTTTGATCGTTCCCTGGAAGACAAGTAGTAGTTTCCGATGCACATCTGGATGCTTTCTCTAATCTGTGGACTATCAGAGTGTTGATGAAACACAGAAATTGCATCGGGATTGAATACAACAGTCTCCATGAGCAGTTTCCTCCATGGGAGTAATGTTTGAAACAGTCTACGCTTTGTTCGTTCCCTGGAAGACCAGTAGTAGTTTCCGATGCATATCTGGATGCATTCTGTAATCTGTGGACTATCAGAGTGTTGGTGAAACACAGACATTGCATCGGGATTGAATACAACAGTCACCATGCGCACTTTCCTCCATAAAAGTAATGTCTCAAACAGTCTACGTTTTGATCGTTCCCTGGAATACCAGTAGTAGTTTCCGATGCACATCTGGTGGCATTCTGTGATCTGTGGACTATCAGAGTGTTGATGAAACAGAAATTCCATCGGGATTGAATACAATAGACACCATCCGCACTTTCCTCCACGGGAGTAATGTCTGAAATAGTCTATGCTATGATCGTTCCCTGGAAGACCAGTAGTAGTTTCCGATGCACATCTGGTGGCATTCTGTAATCTGTGGACTTTCAGAGTGTTGATGAAACACAGAAATTGCCTCGGGATTGAATATAACAGTCACCATGCGCACTTTCCTCCATGGGAGTAATGTCTCAAACAGTCTACGCTTTGATCGTTCCCTGGAAGACCAGTAGTACCTTCCGATGCACATCTGGTGGCATTCTGTAATCTGTGGACTATCAGAGTGTTGATGAAACACAGAAAATGCATCGAGATTGAATGCAACAGTCACCATGAACACTTTCCTCCATGGGAGTAATGTCTCAAAGAGTTTACGCTTTGATCGTTCCCTGGAAGACCAGTAGTAGTTTCCGATGCACATCTGGATGCTTTCTGTAAACCGTGGACTATCAGAGTGTTGATGAAACACAGAAATTGCATTGGGATTGAATACAACAGTCACCATGCGCACTTTCCTCCATGCGAGTAATGTCTCAAACAGTCTACGCTTTGATCGTTCCCTGGAAGACCAGTAGTAGTTTCCGATGCACATCTGGATGCTTTCTGTAATCTGTGGACTATCAGAGTGTTGATGAAACACAGAAATTGCATCGGGATTGAATACAACAGTCTCCATGAGCAGTTAATTCCATGGGAGTAATGTCTGAAACAGTCTACGCATTGATCGTTCCCTGGAAGACCAGTAGTAGTTTCCGATGCACATCTGGAGGCATTCTTTAATCTGTGGACTATCAGAGTGTTGGTGAAACACAGAAATTGCATCGGGATTGAATACAACAGTCTCATTGAGCAGTTTGCTCCATGGGAGTAATGTCTGAAACAGTCTACGCTTTGATCGTTCCCTGGAAGACCAGTAGTAGTTTCCGATGCACATCTGGATGCTTTCTGTAAACCGTGGACTATCAGAGTGTTGATGAAACACAGAAATTGCATCGGGATTGAATACAACAGTCACCATGCGCACTTTCCTCCATGAGAGTAATGTCTCAAACAGTCTACGCTTTGATCGTTCCCTGGAACACCAGTAGTAGTTTCCGATGCACATCTGGATGCTTTCTGTAATCTGTGGACTATCAGAGTGTTGATGAAACACAGAAATTGCATCGGGATTGAATACAACAGTCTCCATGAGCAGTTTCCTCCATGGGAGTAATGTCTGAAACAGTCTACGCTTTGATCGTTCCCTGGAAGACCAGTAGTAGTTTCCGATGCACATCTGGAGGCATTCTTTAATCTGTGGATTTTCAGAGTGTTGGTGAAACACAGAAATTGCATCGGGATTGAATACAACAGTCACCATGCGCACTTTCCTCCATGCGAGTAATGTCTCAAACAGTCTACGTTTTGATCGTTCCCTGGAAGACCAGTAGTAGTTTCCGATGCACATCTGGTGGCATTCTGTGATCTGTGGACTATCAGAGTGTTGATGAAACAGAAATTGTATCGGGATTGAATACAATAGTCACCATCCACACTTTCCTCCATGGGAGTAATGTCTGAAATAGTCTATGCTTTGATCATTCCCTGGAAGACCATTAGTAGTTTCCGATGCACATCTGGTGGCATTCTGTAATCTGTGGGCTATCAAAGTGTTGATGAAACACAGAAAATGCATCGGGATTGAATGCAACAGTCACCATGAACACTTTCCTCCATGGGAGTAATGTCTCATGGAGTTTACGCTTTGATCGTTCCCTGGAAGACCAGTAGTAGTTTCCGATGCACATCTGGATGCTTTCTGTAATCCGTGGACTATCAGAGTGTTGATGAAACACAGATATTGCATCGGGATTGTATACAACAGTCACCATGCGCACTTTCCTCCATGCGAGTAATGTCTCAAACAGTCTACGCTTTGATCGTTCCCTGGAAGACCAGTAGTAGTTTCCGATGCACATCTGGAGGCATTCTGTAATCTCTGGAGTATCAGAGTGTTGATGAAACTAAGAAATTGCATCGGGATTGAATACAACAGTCACCATGCGCACTTTCCTCCACGTGAGTTATGTCTCAAACAAAGTACGCTTTGATCGTTCCCTGGAAAACCAGTAGTAGTTCCCGATGGACATCTGATGGCATTCTGTAATCTGTAGACTATCGCAGTGTTAATGAAACACAGAAATTGCATCAGGATTGAATACAACAGCCACAATGCGCACTTTCCTCCAAGGGAGTAATGTCTCTAACAGTCTACGCTTTGATCGTTTCCTGGAAGACCAGTAATAGTTTCCGATGAACATCTAGTGGCTTTCTGTAATCTGTGGACTATCAGTATGTTGATGAAACACAGAAATTGCATCGGGATTGAATACAACAGTCACCATGCGCACTTTCCTCCATGGGAGTAATGTCTCTAACAGTCTACGTTTTGATCGTTCCCTGGAAGACCAGTAGTAGTTACCGATGCAAATCTGGATTCTCTCTGTGACCTGTGGACTATCAGTGTGTTGATGAAACACAGAAATTCCATCGGGATTGAATACAACAGTCACCATGCGCACTTTCCTCCATGGGAGTAATGTCTCAAACAGTCTACGCTTTGATCGTTCCCTGGAAGACCAGTAATAGTTTCCGATGCACGACTGGAGGCATTCTGTAAACTGTGGAGTATCCAAGTGTTGATGAAACACAGAAATTGCATCGGGATTGAATACAACAGTCACCATGCGCACTTTCCTCCATGGGAGTAATGTCTCTAACAGTCTACGCTTTGATCGTTCCCTGGAAGACCAGTAGTAGTTACCGATGCAAATCTGGATTCTCTCTGTGACCTGTGGACTATCAGTGTGTTGATGAAACACAGAAATTCCATCGGGATTGAATACAACAGTCACCATGCGCACTTTCCTCCATGGGAGTAATGTCTCAAACAGTCTACGCTTTGATCGTTCCCTGGAAGACCAGTAATAGTTTCCGATGCACGACTGGAGGCATTCTGTAAACTGTGGAGTATCCAAGTGTTGATGAAACACAGAAATTGCATCGGGATTGAATACAACAGTCACCATGCGCACTTCCCTCCATGGGAGTAATGTCTCAAAGAGTTTACTCTTTGATCGTTCCGTGGAAGACCAGTAGTAGTTTCCGATTCACACCTGGAGGCATTCTGTAAACTGTGGAGTAGCAGAGTGTTGATGAAACACAGAAATTGCATCGGGATTGAATACAACAGTCACCATGCGCACTTTCCTCCATGGGAGTAATGTCTCTAACTGTCTACGCTTTGATCGTTCCCTGGAAGACCAGTAATAGTTTCCGATGCACGACTGGAGGCATTCTGTAAACTGTGGAGTATCCAAGTGTTGATGAAACACAGAAATTGCATCGGGATTGAATACAACAGTCACCATGCGCACTTTCCTCCATGGGAGTAATGTCTCTAACAGTCTACGCTTTGATCGTTCCCTGGAAGACCAGTAGTAGTTACCGATGCAAATCTGGATTCTCTCTGTGACCTGTGGACTATCAGTGTGTTGATGAAACACAGAAATTCCATCGGGATTGAATACAACAGTCACCATGCGCACTTTCCTCCATGGGAGTAATGTCTCAAACAGTCTACGCTTTGATCGTTCCCTGGAAGACCAGTAATAGTTTCCGATGCACGACTGGAGGCATTCTGTAAACTGTGGAGTATCCAAGTGTTGATGAAACACAGAAATTGCATCGGGATTGAATACAACAGTCACCATGCGCACTTCCCTCCATGGGAGTAATGTCTCAAAGAGTTTACTCTTTGATCGTTCCGTGGAAGACCAGTAGTAGTTTCCGATTCACACCTGGAGGCATTCTGTAAACTGTGGAGTAGCAGAGTGTTGATGAAACACAGAAATTGCATCGGGATTGAATACAACAGTCACCATGCGCACTTTCCTCCATGGGAGTAATGTCTCTAACTGTCTACGCTTTCATCGTTCCCTGGATGACCAGTAGTACTTTCCGATGCACATCTGGAGGCTTTCCGTAAACTGTGGACTATCAGAGTGTTGATGAAGCACAGAAATTGCATCGGGATTGAATACAACTGTCACCATGCCCTCTTTCGTCCATATGATAATGTCTCAAACAGTCTACGCTTTGATCGTTCCCTGGAAGACCAGTACTGGTTTCCGATGCACATCTGGAAGCATTCTGTAATCTGTGGACTATCAGAGTGTTGATCAAACATAGTTATTGCATCGGGATTGAATACAACAGTCACCATGCTCCCTTTCCTTCATGGGAGTAATGTCTCAAACACTCTACGCTTTGATCGTTCCCTGGAAGACCAGTAGTAGTTTCCGATGCACATCTGGATGCTTTCTGTAATCCGTGGACTATCAGAGTGTAGATGAAACACAGAAATTGCATCGGGATTGAATACAACAGTCATCATGCGCACTTTCCTCCATGCGAGTAATGTCTCAAACAGTCTACGCTTTGATCGTTCCCTGGAAGACCAGTAGTAGTTTCCGATGCACATCTGGATTCTTTCTGTAATCTGTGGACTATGAGTGTGTTGATGAAACACAGAAATTGCATCGGGATTGAATACAACAGTCACCATGCGCACTTTCCTCCATGGGAGTAACGTCTCAAACAGTCTACGCTTTGATCATTCAATGGACGACCAGTAGTAGTTTCCGATGAACGTCTGGTTGGATTCTATAATCTGTGGATTATCTGAGTGTTGATGAAACAAAGAAATTGCCTAGGGATTGAATACAACAGTCACCATGCGCACTTTCCTTCATGGGAATAATGTCTCAAACAGTCTACGCTTTGATCGTTCCCAAGAAGACCAGTAGTAGTTTTCGATGCACATCTGAAGTCATTCTGTAATCTGTGGACTATCAGAGTGTTGTTGAAACACAGAAATTGCATCGGGATTGAATATAACAGTAACCATGCGCACTTTCCTCCATGGGAGTAATGTCTCTAACTGTCTACGCTTTGATCGTTCCCTGGAAGACCAGTAGTACTTTCTGATGCACATCTGGAGGCTTTCCGTAAACTGTGGACTATCAGAGTGTTGATGAAGCACAGAAATTGCATCGGGATTGAGTACAACAGTCACCATGCGCACTTTCCTCCATGGGAGTAATGTCTCAAGCAGTCTACTCTTTTATCGTTCCCTGGAAGACCAGTAGTAGTTTCCGATGCACATCAGGAGGCATTCTATAATCTGTTGACTATCAGAGTATTGATGAAACACAGAAATTGCATCGGGATTGAATACAACAGTCACCATGCGCACTTTCCTTCATGGGAGTAATGTCTCAAACACTCTACGCTTCGATCGTTCCCTGGAAGACCAGTAGTAGTTTCCGATGCACATCTGGTGGCATTCTGTAATCTGTGGACTATCAGAGTGTTGATGAACCACAGAAATTGCATCGGGATTGAATACAACAGTCACCATGCGCACTTTCCTCCATGGGAGTAATGTCTCAAACAGCCTACGCTTTGATCGTTCCCTGGAAGACAAGTAGTAGTTTCCGATGCACATCTGGATGCTTTCTCTAATCTGTGGACTATCAGAGTGTTGATGAAACATAGAAATTGCATCGGGATTGAATACAACAGTCTCCATGAGCAGTTTCCTCCATGGGAGTAATGTCTGAAACAGTCTACGCTTTGTTCGTTCAATGGAAGACCAGTAGTAGTTTCCGATGCATATCTGGATGCATTCTGTAATCTGTGGACTATCAGAGTGTTGGTGAAACACAGACATTGCATCGGGATTGAATACAACAGTCACCATGCGCACTTTCCTCCATAAAAGTAATGTCTCAAACAGTCTACGTTTTGATCGTTCCCTGGAATACCAGTAGTAGTTTCCGATGCACATCTGGTGGCATTCTGTGATCTGTGGACTATCAGAGTGTTGATGAAACAGAAATTCCATCGGGATTGAATACAATAGACACCATCCGCACTTTCCTCCACGGGAGTAATGTCTGAAATAGTCTATGCTATGATCGTTCCCTGGAAGACCAGTAGTAGTTTCCGATGCACATCTGGTGGCATTCTGTAATCTGTGGACTTTCAGAGTGTTGATGAAACACAGAAATTGCCTCGGGATTGAATATATCAGTAACCATGCGCACTTTCCTCCATGGGAGTAATGTCTCAAACAGTCTACGCTTTGATCGTTCCCTGGAAGACCAGTAGTAGTTTCCGATGCACATCTGGAGGCATTCTTTAATCTGTGGACTATCAGAGTGTTGGTGAAACACAGAAATTGCATCGGGATTGAATACAACAGTCTCAATGAGCAGTTTGCTCCATGGGAGTAATGTCTGAAACAGTCTACCCTTTGATCGTTCCCTGGAAGACCAGTAGTAGTTTCCGATGCACATCTGGATGCTTTCTGTAAACCGTGGACTATCAGAGTGTTGATGAAACACAGAAATTGCATCGGGATTGAATACAACAGTCACCATGCGCACTTTCCTCCATGCGAGTAATGTCTCAAACAGTCTACGCTTTGATCGTTCCCTGGAACACCAGTAGTAGTTTCCGATACACATCTGGATGCTTTCTGTAATCTGTGGACTATCAGAGTGTTGATGAAACACAGAAATTGCATCGGGATTGAATACAACAGTCTCCATGAGCAGTTTCCTCCATGGGAGTAATGTCTGAAACAGTCTACGCTTTGATCGTTCCCTGGAAGACCAGTAGTAGTTTCCGATGCACATCTGGAGGCATTCTGTAAACTGTGGATTATCAGAGTGTTGGTGAAACACAGAAATTGCATCGGGATTGAATACAACAGTCACCATGCGCACTTTCCTCCATGCGAGTAATGTCTCAAACAGTCTACGTTTTGATCGTTCCCTGGAAGACCAGTAGTAGTTTCCGATGCACATCTGGTGGCATTCTGTGATCTGTGGACTATCAGAGTGTTGATGAAACAGAAATTGCATCGGGATTGAATTCAACAGTCACCATGCG
This sequence comes from Schistocerca gregaria, assembly GCF_023897955.1. Lineage (NCBI taxonomy): Eukaryota > Metazoa > Arthropoda > Insecta > Orthoptera > Acrididae > Schistocerca > Schistocerca gregaria. Next base: position 45,068,203 of record NC_064920.1, read on the forward strand.
CACTTTCCTCCACGTGAGTTATGTCTCAAACAAAGTACGCTTTGATCGTTCCCTGGAAAACCAGTAGTAGTTCCCGATGGACATCTGATGGCATTCTGTAATCTGTAGACTATCGCAGTGTTAATGAAACACAGAAATTGCATCAGGATTGAATACAACAGCCACAATGCGCACTTTCCTCCAAGGGAGTAATGTCTCTAACAGTCTACGTTTTGATCGTTCCCTGGAAGACCAGTAATAGTTTCCGATGAACATCTAGTGGCTTTCTGTAATCTGTGGACTATCAGTATGTTGATGAAACACAGAAATTGCATCGGGATTGAATACAACAGTCACCATGCGCACTTTCCTCCATGGGAGTAATGTCTCTAACAGTCTACGCTTTGATCGTTCCCTGGAAGACCAGTAGTAGTTTCCGATGCACATCTGGATTCTCTCTGTGACCTGTGGACTATCAGTGTGTTGATGAAACACAGAAATTGCATCGGGATTGAATACAACAGTCACCATGCGCACTTTCCTCAATGGGAGTAATGTCTCAAACAGTCTACGCTTTGGTCGTTCCCTGGAAGACCAGTAATAGTTTCCGATGCACGTCTGGAGGCATTCTGTAAACTGTGGAGTATCAGAGTGTTGATGAAACACAGAAATTGCATCGGGATTGAATACAACAGTCACCATGCGCACTTCCCTCAATGGGAGTAATGTCTCAAAGAGTTTACGCTTTGATCGTTCCCTGGAAGACCAGTAGTAGTTTCCGATGCACATCTGGAGGCATTCTTTAATCTGTGGACTATCAGAGTGTTGGTGAAACACAGAAATTGCATCGGGATTGAATACAACAGTCTCAATGAGCAGTTTGCTCCATGGGAGTAATGTCTGAAACAGTCTACGCTTTGATCGTTCCCTGGAAGACCAGTAGTAGTTTCCGATGCACATCTGGATGCTTTCTGTAAACCGTGGACTATCAGAGTGTTGATGAAACACAGAAATTGCATCGGGATTGAATACAACAGTCACCATGCGCACTTTCCTCCATGCGAGTAATGTCTCAAACAGTCTACGCTTTGATCGTTCCCTGGAACACCAGTAGTAGTTTCCGATGCACATCTGGATGCTTTCTGTAATCTGTGGACTATCAGAGTGTTGATGAAACACAGAAATTGCATCGGGATTGAATACAACAGTCTCCATGAGCAGTTTCCTCCATGGGAGTAATGTCTGAAACAGTCTACGCTTTGATCGTTCCCTGGAAGACCAGTAGTAGTTTCCGATGCACATCTGGAGGCATTCTGTAAACTGTGGATTATCAGAGTGTTGGTGAAACACAGAAATTGCATCGGGATTGAATACAACAGTCACCATGCGCACTTTCCTCCATGCGAGTAATGTCTCAAACAGTCTACGTTTTGATCGTTCCCTGGAAGACCAGTAGTAGTTTCCGATGCACATCTGGTGGCATTCTGTGATCTGTGGACTATCAGAGTGTTGATGAAACAGAAATTGCATCGGGATTGAATACAATAGTCACCATCCACACTTTCCTCCATGGGAGTAATGTCTGAAATAGTCTATGCTTTGATCATTCCCTGGAAGACCAGTAGTAGTTTCCGATGCACATCTGGTGGCATTCTGTAATCTGTGGACTATCAAAGTGTTGATGAAACACAGAAAATGCATCGTGATTGAATGCAACAGTCACCATGAACACTTTCCTCCATGGGAGTAATGTCTCAAGGAGTTTACGCTTTGATCGTTCCCTGGAAGACCAGTAGTAGTTTCCGATGCACATCTGGATGCTTTCTGTAATCCGTGGACTATCAGAGTGTTGATGAAACACAGATATTGCATCGGGATTGAATACAACAGTCACCATGCTCCCTTTCCTTCATGGGAGTAATGTCTCAAACACTCTACGCTTTGATCGTTCCCTGGAAGACCAGTAGTAGTTTCCGATGCACATCTGGATGCTTTCTGTAATCCGTGGTCTATGAGAGTGTAGATGAAACACAGAAATTGCATCGGGATTGAATACAACAGTCATCATGCGCACTTTCCTCCATGCGAGTAATGTCTCAAACAGTCTACGCTTTGATCGTTCCCTGGAAGACCAGTAGTAGTTTCCGATGCACATCTGGATGCTTTCTGTAATCCGTGGACTATCAGAGTGTTGATGAAACACAGATATTGCATCGGGATTGAATACAACAGTCACCATGCGCACTTTCCTCCATGCGAGTAATGTCTCAAACAGTCTACGCTTTGATCGTTCCCTGGAAGACCAGTAGTAGTTTCCGATGCACATCTGGAGGCATTCTGTAATCTCTGGAGTATCAGAGTGTTGATGAAACTAAGAAATTGCATCGGGATTGAATACAACAGTCACCATGCGCACTTTCCTCCACGTGAGTTATGTCTCAAACAAAGTACGCTTTGATCGTTCCCTGGAAAACCAGTAGTAGTTCCCGATGGTCATCTGGTGGCATTCTGTAATCTGTAGACTATCGCAGTGTTGATGAAACACAGAAATTGCATCAGGATTGAATACAACAGCCACAATGCGCACTTTCCTCCAACGGAGTAATGTCTCTAACAGTCTACGCTTTGATCGTTCCCTGGAAGACCAGTAATAGTTTCCGATGAACATCTAGTGGCTTTCTGTAATCTGTGGACTATCAGTATGTTGATGAAACACAGAAATTGCATCGGGATTGAATACAACAGTCACCATGCAAACTTTCCTCCATGGGAGTAATGTCTCTAACAGTCTACGCTTTAATCGTTCCCTGGAAGACCAGTAGTAGTTTCCGATGCACATCTGGATTCTTTCTGTGATCTGTGGACTATCAGTGTGTTGATGAAACACAGAAATTGCATCGGGATTGGATACAACAGTCACCATGCGCACTTTCCTCCATGGGAGTAATGTCTCAAACAGTCTACGCTTTGATCGTTCCCTGGAAGACCAGTAATAGTTTCCGATGCACGTCTGGAGGCATTCTGTAAACTGTGGAGTATCAGAGTGTTGATGAAACACAGAAATTGCATCGGGATTGAATACAACAGTCACCATGCGCACTTCCCTCCATGGGAGCAATGTCTCAAAGAGTTTACGCTTTGATCGTTCCCTGGAAGACCAGTAGTAGTTTCCGATTCACACCTGGAGGCATTCTGTAAACTGTGGAGTAGCAGAGTGTTGATGAAACACAGAAATTGCATCGGGATTGAATACAACAGTCACCATGCGCACTTTCCACCATGGGAGTAATGTCTCTAACTGTCTACGCTTTCATCGTTCCCTGGAAGGCCAGTAGTACTTTCCGATGCACATCTGGAGGCTTTCCGTAAACTGTGGACTATCAGAGTGTTGATGAAGCACAGAAATTGCATCGGGATTGAATACAACTGTCACCATGCACTCTTTCGTCCATATGATAATGTCTCAAACAGTCTACGCTTTGATCGTTCCCTGGAAGACCAGTACTGGTTTCCGATGCACATCTGGAAGCATTCTGTAATCTGTGGACTATCAGAGTGTTGATGAAACATAGTTATTGCATCGGGATTGAATACAACAGTCACCATGCTCCCTTTCCTTCATGGGAGTAATGTCTCAAACACTCTACGCTTTGATCGTTTCCTGGAAGACCAGTAGTAGTTTCCGATGCACATCTGGATGCTTTCTGTAATCCGTGGACTATCAGAGTGTAGATGAAACACAGAAATTGCATCGGGATTGAATACAACAGTCATCATGCGCACTTTCCTCCATGCGAGTAATGTCTCAAACAGTCTACGCTTTGATCGTTCCCTGGAAGACCAGTAGTAGTTTCCGATGCACATCTGGATGCTTTCTGTAATCCGTGGACTATCAGAGTGTTGATGAAACACAGATATTGCATCGGGATTGATTACAACAGTCACCATGCGCACTTTCCTCCATGCGAGTAATGTCTCAAACAGTCTACGATTTGATCGTTCCCTGGAAGACCAGTAGTAGTTTTCGATGCACATCTGGAGGCATTGTGTAATCTCTGGAGTGTCAGAGTGTTGATGAAACTAAGAAATTGCATCGGGATTGAATACAACAGTCACCATGCGCACTTTCCTCCACGTGAGTTATGTCTCAAACAAAGTACGCTTTGATCGTTCCCTGGAAAACCAGTAGTAGTTCCCGATGGACATCTGGTGGCATTCTGTAATCTGTAGACTATCGCAGTGTTGATGAAACACAGAAATTGCATCAGGATTGAATACAACAGCCACAATGCGCACTTTCCTCCAAGGGAGTAATGTCTCTAACAGTCTACGCTTTGATCGTTCCCTGGAAGACCAGTAATAGTTTCCGATGAACATCTAGTGGCTTTCTGTAATCTGTGGACTATCAGTATGTTGATGAAACACAGAAATTGCATCGGGATTGAATACAACAGTCACCATGCGCACTTTCCTCCATGGGAGTAATGTCTCTAACAGTCTACGCTTTGATCGTTCCCTGGAAGACCAGTAGTAGTTTCCGATGCACATCTGGATTCTTTCTGTGATCTGTGGACTATCAGTGTTTTGATGAAACACAGATATTGCATCGGGATTGAATACAACAGTCACCATGCGCACTTTCCTCCATGGGAGTAATGTCTCAAACAGTCTACGCTTTGATCGTTCCCTGGAAGACCAGTAATAGTTTCCGATGCACGTCTGGAGGCATTCTGTAAACTGTGGAGTATCAGAGTGTTGATGAAACACAGAAATTGCATCGGGATTGAATACAACAGTCACCATGCGCACTTCCCTCCATGGGAGTAATGTCTCAAAGAGTTTACGCTTTGATCGTTCCCTGGAAGACCAGTAGTAGTTTCCGATTCACACCTGGAGGCATTCTGTAAACTGTGGAGTAGCAGAGTGTTGATGAAACACAGAAATTGCATCGGGATTGAATACAACAGTCACCATGCGCACTTTCCTCCATGGGAGTAATGTCTCTAACTGTCTACGCTTTCATCGTTCCCTGGAAGACCAGTAGTACTTTCCGATGCACATCTGGAGGCTTTCCGTAAACTGTGGACTATCAGAGTGTTGATGAAGCACAGAAATTGCATCGGGATTGAATACAACTGTCACCATGCCCTCTTTCGTCCATATGATAATGTCTCAAACAGTCTACGCTTTGATCGTTCCCTGGAAGACCATTACTGGTTTCCGATGCACATCTGGAAGCATTCTGTAATCTGTGGACTATCAGAGTGTTGATGAAACATAGTTATTGAATCGGGATTGAATACAACAGTCACCATGCTCCCTTTCCTTCATGGGAGTAATGTCTCAAACACACTACGCTTTGATCGTTCCCTGGAAGACCAGTAGTAGTTTCCGATGCACATCTGGATGTTTTCTGTAATCCGTGGACTATCAGAGTGTAGACGAAACACAGAAATTGCATCGGGATTGAATACAACAGTCATCATGCGCACTTTCCTCCATGCGAGTAATGTCTCAAACAGTCTACGCTTTGATCGTTCCCTGGAAGACCAGTAGTAGTTTCCGATGCACATCTGGATTCTTTCTGTAATCTGTGGACTATCAGTGTGTTGATGGAACACAGAAATCGCATCGGGATTGAATACAACAGTCACCATGCGCTCTTTCCTCAATTGGAGTAACGTCTCAAACAGTCTACGCTTTGATCATTCCCTGGAAGACCAGTAGTAGTTTCCGATGAACGTCTGGTTGGATTCTGTAATCTGTGGACTATCAGAGTGTTGATGAAGCACAGAAATTGCATCGGGATTGAATACAACAGTCACCATGCGCACTTTCCTCCATGCGAGTAATGTCTCAAACAGTCTACGTTTTGATCGTTCCCTGGAAGACCAGTAGTAGTTTCCGATGCACATCTGGTGGCATTCTGTGATCTGTGGACTATCAGAGTGTTGATGAAACAGAAATTGCATCGGGATTGAATACAATAGTCACCATCCACACTTTCCTCCATGGGAGTAATGTCTGAAATAGTCTATGCTTTGATCATTCCCTGGAAGACCAGTATTAGTTTCCGATGCACATCTGGTGGCATTCTGTAATCTGTGGACTATCAGAGTGTTGATGAAACACAGAAAATGCATCGGGATTGAATGCAACAGTCACCATGAACACTTCCCTCCATGGGAGTAATGTCTCAAGGAGTTTACGCTTTGATCGTTCCCTGGAAGACCAGTAGTAGTTTCCGATGCACATCTGGATGCTTTCTGTAATCCGTGGACTATCAGAGTGTTGATGAAACACAGATATTGCATCGGGATTGAATACAACAGTCACCATGCGCACTTTCCTCCATGCGAGTAATGTCTCAAACAGTCTACGCTTTGATCGTTCCCTGGAAGACCAGTAGTAGTTTCCGATGCACATCTGGAGGCATTCTGTAATCTCTGGAGTATCAGAGTGTTGATGAAACTAAGAAATTGCATCGGGATTGAATACAATAGTCACCATGCGCACTTTCCTCCACGTGAGTTATGTCTCAAACAAAGTACGCTTTGATCGTTCCCTGGTAAACCAGTAGTAGTTCCCGATGGACATCTGGTGGCATTCTGTAATCTGTAGACTATCGCAGTGTTGATGAAACACAGAAATTGCATCAGGATTGAATACAACAGCCACAATGCGCACTTTCCTCCAAGGGAGTAATGTCTCTAACAGTCTACGCTTTGATCGTTCCCTGGAAGACCAGTAATAGTTTCCGATGAACATCTAGTGGCTTTCTGTAATCTGTGGACTATCAGTATGTTGATGAAACACAGAAATTGCATCGGGATTGAATACAACAGTCATCATGCGCACTTTCCTCCATGGGAGTAATGTCTCTAACAGTCTACGCTTTGATCGTTCCCTGGAAGACCAGTAGTAGTTTCCGATGCACATCTGGATTCTTTCTGTGATCTGTGGACTATCAGTGTGTTGATGAAACACAGAAATTGCATCGGGATTGAATACAACAGTCACCATGCGCACTTTCCTCCTTGGGAGTAATGTCTCAAACAGTCTACGCTTTGATCGTTCCCTGGAAGACCAGTAATAGTTTCCGATGCACGTCTGGAGGCATTCTGTAAACTGTGGAGTATCAGAGTGTTGATGAAACACAGAAATTGCATCGGGATTGAATACAACAGTCACCATGCGCACTTCCCTCCATGGGAGTAATGTCTCAAAGAGTTTACGCTTTGATCGTTCCCTGGAAGACCAGTAGTAGTTTCCGATTCACACCTGGAGGCATTCTGTAAACTGTGGAGTAGCAGAGTGTTGATGAAACACAGAAATTGCATCGGGATTGAATACAACAGTCACCATGCGCACTCTCCTCCATGTGAGTAATGTCTCTAACTGTCTACGCTTTCATCGTTCCCTGGAAGACCAGTAGTACTTTCCGATGCACATCTGGAGGCTTTCCGTAAACTGTGGACTATCAGAGTGTTGATGAAGCACAGAAATTGCATCGGGATTGAATACAACTGTCACCATGCACTCTTTCGTCCATATGATAATGTCTCAAACAGTCTACGCTTTGATCGTTCCCTGAAAGACCAGTACTGGTTTCCGATGCACATCTGGAAGCATTCTGTAATCTGTGGACTATCAGAGTGTTGATGAAACATAGTTATTGCATCGGGATTGAATACAACAGTCACCATGCTCCCTTTCCTTCATGGGAGTAATGTCTCAAACACTCTACGCTTTGATCGTTCCCTGTTAGACCAGTAGTAGTTTTTGATGCACATCTGGATGCTTTCTGTAATCCGTGGACTATCAGAGTGTAGATGAAACACAGAAATTGCATCGGGATTGAATACAACAGTCATCATGCGCACTTTCCTCCATGCGAGTAATGTCTCAAACAGTCTACGCTTTGATCGTTCCCTGGAAGACCAGTAGTAGTTTCCGATGCACATCTGGATGCTTTCTGTAATCCGTGGACTATCAGAGTGTTGATGAAACACAGATATTGCATCGGGATTGAATACAACAGTCACCATGCGCACTTTCCTCCAATGCGAGTAATGTCTCAAACAGTCTACGCTTTGATCGTTCCCTGGAAGACCAGTAGTAGTTTCTGATGCACATCTGGAGGCATTCTGTAATCTCTGGAGTATCAGAGTATTGATGAAACTAAGAAATTGCATCGGGATTGAATACAACAGTTACCATGCGCACTTTCCTCCACGTGAGTTATGTCTCAAACAAAGTACGCTTTGATCGTTCCCTGGAAAACCAGTAGTTGTTCCCGATGGACATCTGGTGGCATTCTGTAATCTGTAGACTATCGCAGTGTTGACGAAACACAGAAATTGCATCAGGATTGAATACAACAACCACAATTCGCACATTCCTCCAAGGGAGTAATGTCTCTAACAGTCTACGCTTTGATCGTTCCCTGGAAGACCAGTAATTGTTTCCGATGAACATCTAGTGGCTTTCTGTAATCTGTGGACTATCAGTATGTTGATGAAACACAGAAATTGCATCGGGATTGAATACAACAGTCACCATGCGCACTTTCCTCCATGGGAGTAATGTCTCTAACAGTCTACGCTTTGATCGTTCCCTGGAAGACCAGTAGTAGTTTCCGATGCACATCTGGTTTCTTTCTGTGATCTGTGGACTATCAGTGTGTTGATGAAACACAGAAATTGCATCGGGATTGAATACAACAGTCACCATGCGCACTTTCCTCCATGGGAGTAATGTCTCAAACAGTCTACGCTTTGATCGTTCCCTGGAAGACCAGTAATAGTTTCCGATGCACGTCTGGAGGCATTCTGTAAACTGTGGAGTATCAGAGTGTTGATGAAACACAGAAATTGCATCGGGATTGAATACAACAGTCACAATGCGCACTTCCCTCCATGGGAGTAATGTCTCAAAGAGTTTACGCTTTGATCGTTCCCTGGAAGACCAGTAGTAGTTTCCGATTCACACCTGGAGGCATTCTGTAAACTGTGGAGTAGCAGCGTGTTGATGAAACACAGAAATTGCATCGGGATTGAATACAACAGTCACCATGCGCACTTTCCTCCATGGGAGTAATGTCTCTAACTGTCTACGCTTTCATCGTTCCCTGGAAGACCAGTAGTACTTTCCGATGCACATCTGGAGGCTTTCCGTAAACTGTGGACTATCAGAGTGTTGATGAAGCACAGAATTTGCATCGGGATTGAATACAACTGTCACCATGCCCTCTTTCGTCCATATGATAATGTCTCAAACAGTCTACGCTTTGATCGTTCCCTGGAAGACCAGTACTGGTTTCCGATGCACATCTGGAAGCATTCTGTAATCTGTGGACTATCTGAGTGTTGATGAAACATAGTTATTGCATCGGGATTGAATACAACAGTCACCATGCTCCCTTTCCTTCATGGGAGTAATGTGTCAAACACTCTACGCTTTGATCGTTCCCTGGAAGACCAGTAGTAGTTTCCGATGCACATCTGGATGCTTTCTGTAATCCATGGACTATCAGAGTGTAGATGAAACACAGAAATTGCATCGGGATTGAATACAACAGTCATCATGCGCACTTTCCTCCATGCGAGTAATGTCTCAAACAGTCTACGCTTTGATCGTTCCCTGGAAGACCAGTAGTAGTTTCCGATGCACATCTGGATTCTTTCTGTAATCTGTGGACTATCAGTGTGTTGATGAAACACAGAAATTGCATCGGGATTGAATACAACAGCCACCATGCGCTCTTTCCTCCATGGGAGTAACGTCTCAAACAGTCTACGCTTTGATCATTCCCTGGAAGACCAGTAGTAGTTTCCGATGAACGTCTGGTTGGATTCTGTAATCTGTGGACTATCTGAGTGTTGATGAAACAAAGAAATTGCCTCGTGATTGAATACAACAGTCACCATGCGCACTTTCCTTCATGGGAATAATGTCTCAAACAGTCTACGCTTTGATCGTTCCCAAGAAGACCAGTAGTAGTTTTCGATGCACATCTGAAGTCATTCTGTAATCTGTGGACTATCAGAGTGTTGATGAAACACAGAAATTGCATCGGGATTGAATATAACAGTCACCATGCGCACTTTCCTCCATGGGAGTAATGTCTCTAACTGTCTACGCTTTGATCGTTCCCTGGAAGACCAGTAGTACTTTCCGATGCACATCTGGAGGCTATCCGTAAACTGTGGACTATCAGAGTGTTGATGAAGCACAGAAATTGCATCGGGATTGAATACAACAGTCACCATGCGCTCTTTCCTCCATGGGAGTAATGTCTCAAACAGTCTACTTTTTGATCGTTCCCTGGCAGACCAGTAGTAGTTTCCGATGCACATCTGGAAACATTCTATAATCTGTTGACTATCAGAGTATTGATGAAACACAGAAATTGCATCGGGATTGAATACAACAGTTACCATGCGCACTTTCCTTCATGGGAGTAATGTCTCAAACACTCTACGCTTCGATCGTTCCCTGGAAGACCAGTAGTAGTTTCCGATGCACATCTGAAAGCATTCTGTAATCTGTGGACTATCAGAGTGTTGATGAACCACAGAAATTGCATCGGGATTGAATACAACAGTCACCATGCGCACTTTCCTCCATGCGAGTAATGTCTCAAACAGCCTACGCTTTGATCGTTCCCTGGAAGACAAGTAGTAATTTCCGATGCACATCTGGATGCTTTCTCTAATCTGTGGACTATCAGAGTGTTGATGAAACACAGAAATTGCATCGGGATTGAATACAACAGTCTCCATGAGCAGTTTCCTCCATGGGAGTAATGTCTGAAACAGTCTACGCTTTGTTCGTTCCCTGGAAGACCAGTAGTAGTTTCTGATGCATATCTGGATGCATTCTGCAATCTGTGGACTATCAGAGTGTTAATGAAACACAGACATTGCATCGGGATTGAATACAACAGTCACCATGCGCACTTTCCTCCATAAAAGTAATGTCTCAAACAGTCTACGTTTTGATCGTTCCCTGGAAGACCAGTAGTAGTTTCCGATGCACATCTGGTGGCATTCTGTGATCTGTGGACTATCAGAGTGTTGATGAAACAGAAATTCCATCGGGATTGAATACAATAGACACCATCCGCACTTTCCTCCACGGGAGTAATGTCTGAAATAGTCAATGCTATGATCGTTCCCTGGAAGACCAGTAGTAGTTTCCGATGCACATCTGGTGGCATTCTGTAATCTGTGGACTTTCAGAGTGTTGATGAAACACAGAAATTGCCTCGGGATTGAATATAACAGTCACCATGCGCACTTTCCTCCATGGGAGTAATGTCTCAAACAGTCTACGCTTTGATCGTTCCCTGGAAGACCAGTAGTACCTTCCGATGCACATCTGGTGGCATTCTGTAATCTGTGGACTATCAGAGTGTTGATGAAACACAAAAAACGCATCGAGGTTGAATGCAACAGTCACCATGAACACTTTCCTCCATGGGAGTAATGTCTCAAAGAGTTTACGCTTTGATCGTTCCCTGGAAGACCAGTAGTAGTTTCCGATGCACATCTGGATGCTTTTTTGTAAACCGTGGACTATCAGAGTGTTGATGAAACACAGAAATTGCATCGGGATTGAATACAACAGTCACCATGCGCACTTTCCTCCATGCGAGTAATGTCTCAAACAATCTACGCTTTGATCGTTCCCTGGAAGACCAGTAGTAGTTTCCGATGCACATCTGGTGGCATTCTGTAATCTGTGGACTATCAGAGTGTTCATGAAACACAGAAATTAAATCGGGAATGAATACAACAGTCACCATGCGCACTTTCCTCCATAAAAGTAATGTCTCAAACAGTCTACGTTTTGATCGTTCCCTGGAAGACCAGTAGTAGTTTCCGATGCACATCTGGTGGCATTCTGTAATCCGTGGACTATCAGATTGTTGATGAAACACAGATATTGCATCGGGATTGAATACAACAGTCACCATGCGCACTTTCCTCCATGCGAGTAATGTCTCAAACAGTCTACGCTTTGATCGTTCCCTGGAAGACCAGTAGTAGTTTCTGATGCACATCTGGAGGCATTCTGTAATCTCTGGAGTATCAGAGTGTTGATGAAACTAAGAAATTGCATCGGGATTGAATACAACAGTCACCATGCGCACTTTCCTCCACGTGAGTTATGTCTCAAACAAAGTACGCTTTGATCGTTCCCTGGAAAACCAGTAGTAGTTCCCGATGGACATCTGGTGGCATTCTGTAATCTGTAGACTATCGCAGTGTTGATGAAACACAGAAATTGCATCAGGATTGAATACAACAACCACAATTCGCACTTTCCTCCAAGGGAGTAATGTCTCTAACAGTCTACGCTTTGATCGTTCCCTGGAAGACCAGTAATAGTTTCCGATGAACATCTAGTGGCTTTCTGTAATCTGTGGACTATCAGTATGTTGATGAAACACAGAAATTGCATCGGGATTGAATACAACAGTCACCATGCGCACTTTCCTCCATGGGAGTAATGTCTCTAACAGTCTACGCTTTGATCGTTCCCTGGAAGACCAGTAGTAGTTTCCGATGCACATCTGGATTCTTTCTGTGATCTGTGGACTATCAGTGTGTTGATGAAACACAGAAATTGCATCGGGATTGAATACAACAGTCACCATGCGCACTTTCCTCAATGGGAGTAATGTCTCAAACAGTCTACGCTTTGATCGTTCCCTGGAAGACCAGTAATAGTTTCCGATGCACGTCTGGAGGCATTCTGTAAACTGTGGAGTATCAGAGTGTTGATGAAACACAGAAATTGCATCGGGATTGAATACAACTGTCACCATGCGCACTTCCCTCCATGGGAGTAATGTCTCAAAGAGTTTACGCTTTGATCGTTCCCTGGTAGACCAGTAGTAGTTTCCGATTCACACCTGGAGGCATTCTGTAAACTGTGGAGTAGCAGAGTGTTGATGAAACACAGAAATTGCATCGGGATTGAATACAACAGTCACCATGCGCACTTTCCTCCATGGGAGTAATGTCTCTAACTGTCTACGCTTTCATCGTTGCCTGGAAGACCAGTAGTACATTCCGATGCACATCTGGAGGCTTTCCGTAAACTGTGCACTATCAGAGTGTTGATGAAGCACAGAAATTGCATCGGGATTGAATACAACTGTCACCATGCCCTCTTTCGTCCATATGATAATGTCTCAAACAGTCTACGCTTTGATCGTTCCCTGGAAAACCAGTACTGGTTTCCGATGCACATCTGGAAGCATTCTGTAATCTGTGGACTATCTGAGTGTTGATGAAACATAGTTATTGCATCGGGATTGAATACAACAGTCACCATGCTCCCTTTCCTTCATGGGAGTAATGTGTCAAACACTCTACGCTTTGATCGTTCCCTGGAAGACCAGTAGTAGTTTCCGATGCACATCTGGATGCTTTCTGTAATCCGTGGACTATCAGAGTGTAGATGAAACACAGAAATTGCATCGGGATTGAATACAACAGTCATCATGCGCACTTTCCTCCATGCGAGTAATGTCTCAAACAGTCTACGCTTTGATCGTTCCCTGGAAGACCAGTAGTAGTTTCCGATGCACATCTGGATTCTTTCTGTAATCTGTGGACTATCAGTGTGTTGATGAAACACAGAAATTGCATCGGGATTGAATACAACAGCCACCATGCGCTCTTTCCTCCATGGGAGTAACGTCTCAAACAGTCTACGCTTTGATCATTCCCTGGAAGACCAGTAGTAGTTTCCGATGAACGTCTGGTTGGATTCTGTAATCTGTGGACTATCTGAGTGTTGATGAAACAAAGAAATTGCCTCGTGATTGAATACAACAGTCACCATGCGCACTTTCCTTCATGGGAATAATGTCTCAAACAGTCTACGCTTTGATCGTTCCCAAGAAGACCAGTAGTAGTTTTCGATGCACATCTGAAGTCATTCTGTAATCTGTGGACTATCAGAGTGTTGATGAAACACAGAAATTGCATCGGGATTGAATATAACAGTCACCATGCGCACTTTCCTCCATGGGAGTAATGTCTCTAACTGTCTACGCTTTGATCGTTCCCTGGAAGACCAGTAGTACTTTCCGATGCACATCTGGAGGCTATCCGTAAACTGTGGACTATCAGAGTGTTGATGAAGCACAGAAATTGCATCGGGATTGAATACAACAGTCACCATGCGCTCTTTCCTCCATGGGAGTAATGTCTCAAACAGTCTACTTTTTGATCGTTCCCTGGCAGACCAGTAGTAGTTTCCGATGCACATCTGGAAACATTCTATAATCTGTTGACTATCAGAGTATTGATGAAACACAGAAATTGCATCGGGATTGAATACAACAGTTACCATGCGCACTTTCCTTCATGGGAGTAATGTCTCAAACACTCTACGCTTCGATCGTTCCCTGGAAGACCAGTAGTAGTTTCCGATGCACATCTGAAAGCATTCTGTAATCTGTGGACTATCAGAGTGTTGATGAACCACAGAAATTGCATCGGGATTGAATACAACAGTCACCATGCGCACTTTCCTCCATGCGAGTAATGTCTCAAACAGCCTACGCTTTGATCGTTCCCTGGAAGACAAGTAGTAATTTCCGATGCACATCTGGATGCTTTCTCTAATCTGTGGACTATCAGAGTGTTGATGAAACACAGAAATTGCATCGGGATTGAATACAACAGTCTCCATGAGCAGTTTCCTCCATGGGAGTAATGTCTGAAACAGTCTACGCTTTGTTCGTTCCCTGGAAGACCAGTAGTAGTTTCCGATGCATATCTGGATGCATTCTGCAATCTGTGGACTATCAGAGTGTTAATGAAACACAGACATTGCATCGGGATTGAATACAACAGTCACCATGCGCACTTTCCTCCATAAAAGTAATGTCTCAAACAGTCTACGTTTTGATCGTTCCCTGGAAGACCAGTAGTAGTTTCCGATGCACATCTGGTGGCATTCTGTGATCTGTGGACTATCAGAGTGTTGATGAAACAGAAATTCCATCGGGATTGAATACAATAGACACCATCCGCACTTTCCTCCACGGGAGTAATGTCTGAAATAGTCAATGCTATGATCGTTCCCTGGAAGACCAGTAGAGTTTCCGATGCACATCTGGTGGCATTCTGTAATCTGTGGACTTTCAGAGTGTTGATGAAACACAGAAATTGCCTCGGGATTGAATATAACAGTCACCATGCGCACTTTCCTCCATGGGAGTAATGTCTCAAACAGTCTACGCTTTGATCGTTCCCTGGAAGACCAGTAGTACCTTCCGATGCACATCTGGTGGCATTCTGTAATCTGTGGACTATCAGAGTGTTGATGAAACACAAAAAACGCATCGAGGTTGAATGCAACAGTCACCATGAACACTTTCCTCCATGGGAGTAATGTTTCAAAGAGTTTACGCTTTGATCGTTCCCTGGAAGACCAGTAGTAGTTTCCGATGCACATCTGGATGCTTTTTTGTAAACCGTGGACTATCAGAGTGTTGATGAAACACAGAAATTGCATCGGGATTGAATACAACAGTCACCATGCGCACTTTCCTCCATGCGAGTAATGTCTCAAACAATCTACGCTTTGATCGTTCCCTGGAAGACCAGTAGTAGTTTCCGATGCACATCTGGTGGCATTCTGTAATCTGTGGACTATCAGAGTGTTCATGAAACACAGAAATTAAATCGGGAATGAATACAACAGTCACCATGCGCACTTTCCTCCATAAAAGTAATGTCTCAAACAGTCTACGTTTTGATCGTTCCCTGGAAGACCAGTAGTAGTTTCCGATGCACATCTGGTGGCATTCTGTAATCCGTGGACTATCAGATTGTTGATGAAACACAGATATTGCATCGGGATTGAATACAACAGTCACCATGCGCACTTTCCTCCATGCGAGTAATGTCTCAAACAGTCTACGCTTTGATCGTTCCCTGGAAGACCAGTAGTAGTTTCTGATGCACATCTGGAGGCATTCTGTAATCTCTGGAGTATCAGAGTGTTGATGAAACTAAGAAATTGCATCGGGATTGAATACAACAGTCACCATGCGCACTTTCCTCCACGTGAGTTATGTCTCAAACAAAGTACGATTTGATCGTTCCCTGGAAAACCAGTAGTAGTTCCCGATGGACATCTGGTGGCATTCTGTAATCTGTAGACTATCGCAGTGTTGATGAAACACAGAAATTGCATCAGGATTGAATACAACAACAACAATTCGCACTTTCCTCCAAGGGAGTAATGTCTCTAACAGTCTACGCTTTGATCGTTCCCTGGAAGACCAGTAATAGTTTCCGATGAACATCTAGTGGCTTTCTGTAATCTGTGGACTATCAGTATGTTGATGAAACACAGAAATTGCATCGGGATTGAATACAACAGTCACCATGCGCACTTTCCTCCATGGGAGTAATGTCTCTAACAGTCTACGCTTTGATCGTTCCCTGGAAGACCAGTAGTAGTTTCCGATGCACATCTGGATTCTTTCTGTGATCTGTGGACTATCAGTGTGTTGATGAAACACAGAAATTGCATCGGGATTGAATACAACAGTCACCATGCGCACTTTCCTCAATGGGAGTAATGTCTCAAACAGTCTACGCTTTGATCGTTCCCTGGAAGACCAGTAATAGTTTCCGATGCACGTCTGGAGGCATTCTGTAAACTGTGGAGTATCAGAGTGTTGATGAAACACAGAAATTGCATCGGGATTGAATACAACTGTCACCATGCGCACTTCCCTCCATGGGAGTAATGTCTCAAAGAGTTTACGCTTTGATCGTTCCCTGGTAGACCAGTAGTAGTTTCCGATTCACACCTGGAGGCATTCTGTAAACTGTGGAGTAGCAGAGTGTTGATGAAACACAGAAATTGCATCGGGATTGAATACAACAGTCACCATGCGCACTTTCCTCCATGGGAGTAATGTCTCTAACTGTCTACGCTTTCATCGTTGCCTGGAAGACCAGTAGTACATTCCGATGCACATCTGGAGGCTTTCCGTAAACTGTGCACTATCAGAGTGTTGATGAAGCACAGAAATTGCATCGGGATTGAATACAACTGTCACCATGCCCTCTTTCGTCCATATGATAATGTCTCAAACAGTCTACGCTTTGATCGTTCCCTGGAAAACCAGTACTGGTTTCCGATGCACATCTGGAAGCATTCTGTAATCTGTGGACTATCTGAGTGTTGATGAAACATAGTTATTGCATCGGGATTGAATACAACAGTCACCATGCTCCCTTTCCTTCATGGGAGTAATGTGTCAAACACTCTACGCTTTGATCGTTCCCTGGAAGACCAGTAGTAGTTTCCGATGCACATCTGGATGCTTTCTGTAATCCGTGGACTATCAGAGTGTAGATGAAACACAGAAATTGCATCGGGATTGAATACAACAGTCATCATGCGCACTTTCCTCCATGCGAGTAATGTCTCAAACAGTCTACGCTTTGATCGTTCCCTGGAAGACCAGTAGTAGTTTCCGATGCACATCTGGATTCTTTCTGTAATCTGTGGACTATCAGTGTGTTGATGAAACACAGAAATTGCATCGGGATTGAATACAACAGCCACCATGCGCTCTTTCCTCCATGGGAGTAACGTCTCAAACAGTCTACGCTTTGATCATTCCCTGGAAGACCAGTAGTAGTTTCCGATGAACGTCTGGTTGGATTCTGTAATCTGTGGACTATCTGAGTGTTGATGAAACAAAGAAATTGCCTCGTGATTGAATACAACAGTCACCATGCGCACTTTCCTTCATGG
The DNA here is from genome assembly GCF_023897955.1 of Schistocerca gregaria. Lineage (NCBI taxonomy): Eukaryota > Metazoa > Arthropoda > Insecta > Orthoptera > Acrididae > Schistocerca > Schistocerca gregaria. Next base: position 45,085,990 of record NC_064920.1, read on the forward strand.
GAATAATGTCTCAAACAGTCTACGCTTTGATCGTTCCCAAGAAGACCAGTAGTAGTTTTCGATGCACATCTGAAGTCATTCTGTAATCTGTGGACTATCAGAGTGTTGATGAAACACAGAAATTGCATCGGGATTGAATATAACAGTCACCATGCGCACTTTCCTCCATGGGAGTAATGTCTCTAACTGTCTACGCTTTGATCGTTCCCTGGAAGACCAGTAGTACTTTCCGATGCACATCTGGAGGCTATCCGTAAACTGTGGACTATCAGAGTGTTGATGAAGCACAGAAATTGCATCGGGATTGAATACAACAGTCACCATGCGCTCTTTCCTCCATGGGAGTAATGTCTCAAACAGTCTACTTTTTGATCGTTCCCTGGCAGACCAGTAGTAGTTTCCGATGCACATCTGGAAACATTCTATAATCTGTTGACTATCAGAGTATTGATGAAACACAGAAATTGCATCGGGATTGAATACAACAGTTACCATGCGCACTTTCCTTCATGGGAGTAATGTCTCAAACACTCTACGCTTCGATCGTTCCCTGGAAGACCAGTAGTAGTTTCCGATGCACATCTGAAAGCATTCTGTAATCTGTGGACTATCAGAGTGTTGATGAACCACAGAAATTGCATCGGGATTGAATACAACAGTCACCATGCGCACTTTCCTCCATGCGAGTAATGTCTCAAACAGCCTACGCTTTGATCGTTCCCTGGAAGACAAGTAGTAATTTCCGATGCACATCTGGATGCTTTCTCTAATCTGTGGACTATCAGAGTGTTGATGAAACACAGAAATTGCATCGGGATTGAATACAACAGTCTCCATGAGCAGTTTCCTCCATGGGAGTAATGTCTGAAACAGTCTACGCTTTGTTCGTTCCCTGGAAGACCAGTAGTAGTTTCCGATGCATATCTGGATGCATTCTGCAATCTGTGGACTATCAGAGTGTTAATGAAACACAGACATTGCATCGGGATTGAATACAACAGTCACCATGCGCACTTTCCTCCATAAAAGTAATGTCTCAAACAGTCTACGTTTTGATCGTTCCCTGGAAGACCAGTAGTAGTTTCCGATGCACATCTGGTGGCATTCTGTGATCTGTGGACTATCAGAGTGTTGATGAAACAGAAATTCCATCGGGATTGAATACAATAGACACCATCCGCACTTTCCTCCACGGGAGTAATGTCTGAAATAGTCAATGCTATGATCGTTCCCTGGAAGACCAGTAGAGTTTCCGATGCACATCTGGTGGCATTCTGTAATCTGTGGACTTTCAGAGTGTTGATGAAACACAGAAATTGCCTCGGGATTGAATATAACAGTCACCATGCGCACTTTCCTCCATGGGAGTAATGTCTCAAACAGTCTACGCTTTGATCGTTCCCTGGAAGACCAGTAGTACCTTCCGATGCACATCTGGTGGCATTCTGTAATCTGTGGACTATCAGAGTGTTGATGAAACACAAAAAACGCATCGAGGTTGAATGCAACAGTCACCATGAACACTTTCCTCCATGGGAGTAATGTTTCAAAGAGTTTACGCTTTGATCGTTCCCTGGAAGACCAGTAGTAGTTTCCGATGCACATCTGGATGCTTTTTTGTAAACCGTGGACTATCAGAGTGTTGATGAAACACAGAAATTGCATCGGGATTGAATACAACAGTCACCATGCGCACTTTCCTCCATGCGAGTAATGTCTCAAACAATCTACGCTTTGATCGTTCCCTGGAAGACCAGTAGTAGTTTCCGATGCACATCTGGTGGCATTCTGTAATCTGTGGACTATCAGAGTGTTCATGAAACACAGAAATTAAATCGGGAATGAATACAACAGTCACCATGCGCACTTTCCTCCATAAAAGTAATGTCTCAAACAGTCTACGTTTTGATCGTTCCCTGGAAGACCAGTAGTAGTTTCCGATGCACATCTGGTGGCATTCTGTAATCCGTGGACTATCAGATTGTTGATGAAACACAGATATTGCATCGGGATTGAATACAACAGTCACCATGCGCACTTTCCTCCATGCGAGTAATGTCTCAAACAGTCTACGCTTTGATCGTTCCCTGGAAGACCAGTAGTAGTTTCTGATGCACATCTGGAGGCATTCTGTAATCTCTGGAGTATCAGAGTGTTGATGAAACTAAGAAATTGCATCGGGATTGAATACAACAGTCACCATGCGCACTTTCCTCCACGTGAGTTATGTCTCAAACAAAGTACGATTTGATCGTTCCCTGGAAAACCAGTAGTAGTTCCCGATGGACATCTGGTGGCATTCTGTAATCTGTAGACTATCGCAGTGTTGATGAAACACAGAAATTGCATCAGGATTGAATACAACAACAACAATTCGCACTTTCCTCCAAGGGAGTAATGTCTCTAACAGTCTACGCTTTGATCGTTCCCTGGAAGACCAGTAATAGTTTCCGATGAACATCTAGTGGCTTTCTGTAATCTGTGGACTATCAGTATGTTGATGAAACACAGAAATTGCATCGGGATTGAATACAACAGTCACCATGCGCACTTTCCTCCATGGGAGTAATGTCTCTAACAGTCTACGCTTTGATCGTTCCCTGGAAGACCAGTAGTAGTTTCCGATGCACATCTGGATTCTTTCTGTGATCTGTGGACTATCAGTGTGTTGATGAAACACAGAAATTGCATCGGGATTGAATACAACAGTCACCATGCGCACTTTCCTCAATGGGAGTAATGTCTCAAACAGTCTACGCTTTGATCGTTCCCTGGAAGACCAGTAATAGTTTCCGATGCACGTCTGGAGGCATTCTGTAAACTGTGGAGTATCAGAGTGTTGATGAAACACAGAAATTGCATCGGGATTGAATACAACTGTCACCATGCGCACTTCCCTCCATGGGAGTAATGTCTCAAAGAGTTTACGCTTTGATCGTTCCCTGGTAGACCAGTAGTAGTTTCCGATTCACACCTGGAGGCATTCTGTAAACTGTGGAGTAGCAGAGTGTTGATGAAACACAGAAATTGCATCGGGATTGAATACAACAGTCACCATGCGCACTTTCCTCCATGGGAGTAATGTCTCTAACTGTCTACGCTTTCATCGTTGCCTGGAAGACCAGTAGTACATTCCGATGCACATCTGGAGGCTTTCCGTAAACTGTGCACTATCAGAGTGTTGATGAAGCACAGAAATTGCATCGGGATTGAATACAACTGTCACCATGCCCTCTTTCGTCCATATGATAATGTCTCAAACAGTCTACGCTTTGATCGTTCCCTGGAAAACCAGTACTGGTTTCCGATGCACATCTGGAAGCATTCTGTAATCTGTGGACTATCTGAGTGTTGATGAAACATAGTTATTGCATCGGGATTGAATACAACAGTCACCATGCTCCCTTTCCTTCATGGGAGTAATGTCTCAAACACTCTACGCTTTGATCGTTCCCTGGAAGACCAGTAGTAGTTTCCGATGCACATCTGGATGCTTTCTGTAATCCGTGGACTATCAGAGTGTAGATGAAACACAGAAATTGCATCGGGATTGAATACAACAGTCATCATGCGCACTTTCCTCCATGCGAGTAATCTCTCAAACAGTCTACGCTTTGATCGTTCCCTGTAAGACCAGTAGTAGTTTCCGATGCACATCTGGATTCTTTCTGTAATCTGTGGACTATCAGTGTGTTGATGAAACACAGAAATTGCATCGGGATTGAATACAACTGTCACCATGCGCTCTTTCCTCCATGGGAGTAACGTCTCAAACAGTCTACGCTTTGATCATTCCCTGGAAGACCAGTAGTAGTTTCCGATGAACGTCTGGTTGTATTCTGTAATCTGTGGACTATCTGAGTGTTGATGAAACAAAGAAATTGCCTCGGGATTGAATACAACAGTCACCATGCGCACTTTCCTTCATGGGAATAATGTCTCAAACAGTCTACGCTTTGATCGTTCCCAAGAAGACCAGTAGTAGTTTTCGATGCACATCTGAAGTCATTCTGTAATCTGTGGACTATCAGAGTGTCGATGAAACACAGAAATTGCATCGGGATTGAATATAACAGTCACCATGCGCACTTTCCTCCATGGGAGTAATGTCTCTATCTGTCTACGCTTTGATCGTTCCCTGGAAGACCAGTAGTACTTTCCGATGCACATCTGGAGGCTTTCCGTAAACTGTGGACTATCAGAGTGTTGATGAAGTACAGAAATTGCATCGGGATTGAATACAACAGTCACCATGCGCACTTTCCTCCATGGGAGTAATGTCTCAAACAGTCTACCCTTTGATCGTTCCCTGGCAGGCCAGTAGTAGTTTCCGATGCACATCTGGAAACATTCTATAATCTGTTGACTATCAGAGTATTGATGAAACACAGAAATTGCATCGGGATTGAATACAACAGTTACCATGCGCACTTTCCTTCATGGGAGTAATGTCTCAAACACTCTACGCTTCGATCGTTCCCTGGAAGACCAGTAGTATTTTCCGATGCACATCTGAAAGCATTCTGTAATCTGTGGACTATCAGAGTGTTGATGAACCACAGAAATTGCATCGGGATTGAATACAACAGTCACCATGCGCACTTTCCTCCATGGGAGTAATGTCTGAAACAGCCTATGCTTTGATCGTTCCCTGGAAGACAAGTAGTAGTTTCCGATGCACATCTGGATGCTTTCTCTAATCTGTGGACTATCAGAGTGTTGATGAAACACAGATATTGCATCGGGATTGAATACAACAGTCTCCATGAGCAGTTTCCTCCATGGGAGTAATGTCTGAAACAGTCTACGCTTTGTTCGTTCCCTGGAAGACCAGTAGTAGTTTCCGATGCATATCTGGATGCATTCTGCTATCTGTGGACTATCAGAGTGTTAATGAAACACAGACATTGCATCGGGATTGAATACAACAGTCACCATGCGCACTTTCCTCCATAAAAGTAATGTCTCAAACAGTCTACGTTTTGATCGTTCCCTGGAATACCAGTAGTAGTTTCCGATGCACATCTGGTGGCATTCTGTGATCTGTGGACTATCAGAGTGTTGATGAAACAGAAATTCCATCGGGATTGAATACAATAGACACCATCCGCACTTTCCTCCACGGGAGTAATGTCTGAAATAGTCAATGCTATGATCGTTCCCTGGAAGACCAGTAGTAGTTTCCTATGCACATCTGGTGGCATTCTGTAATCTGTGGACTTTCAGAGTGTTGATGAAACACAGAAATTGCCTCGGGATTGAATATAACAGTCACCATGCGCACTTTCCTCCATGGGAGTAATGTCTCAATCAGTCTACGCTTTGATCGTTCCCTGGAAGACCAGTAGTACCTTCCGATGCACATCTGGTGGCATTCTGTAATCTGTGGACTATCAGAGTGTTGATGAAACACAGAAAATGCATCGAGATTGAATGCAACAGTCACCATGAACACTTTCCTCCATGGGAGTAATGTCTCAAAGAGTTTACGCTTTGATCGTTCCCTGGAAGACCAGTAGTAGTTTCCGATGCACATCTGGATGCTTTCTGTAAACCGTGGACTATCAGAGTGTTGATGAAACACAGAAATTGCATCGGGATTGAATACAACAGTCACCATGCGCACTTTCCTCCATGCGAGTAATGTCTCAAACAATCTACGCTTTGATCGTTCCCTGGAAGACCAGTAGTAGTTTCCGATGCACATCTGGATGCTTTCTGTAATCTGTGGACTATCAGAGTGTTGATGAAACACAGAAATTGCATCGGGATTGAATACAACAGTCTCCATGAGCAGTTTCCTCCATGGGAGTAATGTCTGAAACAGTCTACGCACTGATCGTTCCCTGGAAGACCAGTAGTAGTTTCCGATGCACATCTGGAGGCATTCTTTAATCTGTGGACTATCAGAGTGTTGGTGAAACACAGAAATTGCATCGGGATTGAATACAACAGTCACCATGCGCACTTTCCTCCATAAAAGTAATGTCTCAAACAGTCTACGTTTTGATCGTTCCCTGGAAGACCAGTAGTAGTTTCCGATGGACATCTGGTGGCATTCTGTGATCTGTGGACTATCAGAGTGTTGATGAAACAGAAATTGCATCGGGATTGAATACAATAGTCACCATCCGCAAATTTCCTCCATGGGAGTTATGTCTGAAATAGTCTATGCTTTGATCATTCCCTGGAAGACCAGTAGTAGTTTCCGATGCACATCTGGTGGCATTCTGTAATCTGTGGACTATCAGAGTGTTGATGAAACACAGAAAATACATCGGGATTGAATGCAACAGTCACCATGAACACTTTCCTCCATGGGAGTAATATCTCAAAGAGTTTACGCTTTGATCGTTCCCTGGAAGACCAGAAGTAGTTTCCGATGCACATCTGGATGCTTTCTGTAATCCGTGGACTATCAGATTGTTGATGAAACACAGATATCGCATCGGGATTGAATACAACAGTCACCATGCGCACTTTCCTCCATGCGAGTAATGTCTCAAACAGTCTACGCTTGGATCGTTCCCTGGAAGACAAGTAGTAGTTTCCGATGCACATCTGGAGGCATTCTGTAATCTGTGGAGTATCAGAGTATTGATGACACTAAGAAATTGCATCGGGATTGAATACAACAGTCACCATGCGCACTTTCCTCCATGGGAGTAATGTCTCTAACAGTCTACGCTTTGATCGTTCCCTGGAAGACCAGTAGTAGTTTCCGATGCACATCTGGATTCTTTCTGTGATCTGTGGACTATCAGTGTGTTGATGAAACACAGAAATTGCATCGGGATTGAATACAACAGTCACCATGCGCACTTTCCTCAATGGGAGTAATGTCTCAAACAGTCTACGCTTTGATCGTTCCCTGGAAGACCAGTAATAGTTTCCGATGCACGTCTGGAGGCATTCTGTAAACTGTGGAGTATCAGAGTGTTGATGAAACACAGAAATTGCATCGGGATTGAATACAACTGTCACCATGCGCACTTCCCTCCATGGGAGTAATGTCTCAAAGAGTTTACGCTTTGATCGTTCCCTGGTAGACCAGTAGTAGTTTCCGATTCACACCTGGAGGCATTCTGTAAACTGTGGAGTAGCAGAGTGTTGATGAAACACAGAAATTGCATCGGGATTGAATACAACAGTCACCATGCGCACTTTCCTCCATGGGAGTAATGTCTCTAACTGTCTACGCTTTCATCGTTGCCTGGAAGACCAGTAGTACATTCCGATGCACATCTGGAGGCTTTCCGTAAACTGTGCACTATCAGAGTGTTGATGAAGCACAGAAATTGCATCGGGATTGAATACAACTGTCACCATGCCCTCTTTCGTCCATATGATAATGTCTCAAACAGTCTACGCTTTGATCGTTCCCTGGAAAACCAGTACTGGTTTCCGATGCACATCTGGAAGCATTCTGTAATCTGTGGACTATCTGAGTGTTGATGAAACATAGTTATTGCATCGGGATTGAATACAACAGTCACCATGCTCCCTTTCCTTCATGGGAGTAATGTCTCAAACACTCTACGCTTTGATCGTTCCCTGGAAGACCAGTAGTAGTTTCCGATGCACATCAGGATGCTTTCTGTAATCCGTGGACTATCAGAGTGTAGATGAAACACAGAAATTGCATCGGGATTGAATACAACAGTCATCATGCGCACTTTCCTCCATGCGAGTAATCTCTCAAACAGTCTACGCTTTGATCGTTCCCTGTAAGACCAGTAGTAGTTTCCGATGCACATCTGGATTCTTTCTGTAATCTGTGGACTATCAGTGTGTTGATGAAACACAGAAATTGCATCGGGATTGAATACAACTGTCACCATGCGCTCTTTCCTCCATGGGAGTAACGTCTCAAACAGTCTACGCTTTGATCATTCCCTGGAAGACCAGTAGTAGTTTCCGATGAACGTCTGGTTGTATTCTGTAATCTGTGGACTATCTGAGTGTTGATGAAACAAAGAAATTGCCTCGGGATTGAATACAACAGTCACCATGCGCACTTTCCTTCATGGGAATAATGTCTCAAACAGTCTACGCTTTGATCGTTCCCAAGAAGACCAGTAGTAGTTTTCGATGCACATCTGAAGTCATTCTGTAATCTGTGGACTATCAGAGTGTCGATGAAACACAGAAATTGCATCGGGATTGAATATAACAGTCACCATGCGCACTTTCCTCCATGGGAGTAATGTCTCTATCTGTCTACGCTTTGATCGTTCCCTGGAAGACCAGTAGTACTTTCCGATGCACATCTGGAGGCTTTCCGTAAACTGTGGACTATCAGAGTGTTGATGAAGTACAGAAATTGCATCGGGATTGAATACAACAGTCACCATGCGCACTTTCCTCCATGGGAGTAATGTCTCAAACAGTCTACCCTTTGATCGTTCCCTGGCAGGCCAGTAGTAGTTTCCGATGCACATCTGGAAACATTCTATAATCTGTTGACTATCAGAGTATTGATGAAACACAGAAATTGCATCGGGATTGAATACAACAGTTACCATGCGCACTTTCCTTCATGGGAGTAATGTCTCAAACACTCTACGCTTCGATCGTTCCCTGGAAGACCAGTAGTATTTTCCGATGCACATCTGAAAGCATTCTGTAATCTGTGGACTATCAGAGTGTTGATGAACCACAGAAATTGCATCGGGATTGAATACAACAGTCACCATGCGCACTTTCCTCCATGGGAGTAATGTCTGAAACAGCCTATGCTTTGATCGTTCCCTGGAAGACAAGTAGTAGTTTCCGATGCACATCTGGATGCTTTCTCTAATCTGTGGACTATCAGAGTGTTGATGAAACACAGATATTGCATCGGGATTGAATACAACAGTCTCCATGAGCAGTTTCCTCCATGGGAGTAATGTCTGAAACAGTCTACGCTTTGTTCGTTCCCTGGAAGACCAGTAGTAGTTTCCGATGCATATCTGGATGCATTCTGCTATCTGTGGACTATCAGAGTGTTAATGAAACACAGACATTGCATCGGGATTGAATACAACAGTCACCATGCGCACTTTCCTCCATAAAAGTAATGTCTCAAACAGTCTACGTTTTGATCGTTCCCTGGAATACCAGTAGTAGTTTCCGATGCACATCTGGTGGCATTCTGTGATCTGTGGACTATCAGAGTGTTGATGAAACAGAAATTCCATCGGGATTGAATACAATAGACACCATCCGCACTTTCCTCCACGGGAGTAATGTCTGAAATAGTCAATGCTATGATCGTTCCCTGGAAGACCAGTAGTAGTTTCCTATGCACATCTGGTGGCATTCTGTAATCTGTGGACTTTCAGAGTGTTGATGAAACACAGAAATTGCCTCGGGATTGAATATAACAGTCACCATGCGCACTTTCCTCCATGGGAGTAATGTCTCAATCAGTCTACGCTTTGATCGTTCCCTGGAAGACCAGTAGTACCTTCCGATGCACATCTGGTGGCATTCTGTAATCTGTGGACTATCAGAGTGTTGATGAAACACAGAAAATGCATCGAGATTGAATGCAACAGTCACCATGAACACTTTCCTCCATGGGAGTAATGTCTCAAAGAGTTTACGCTTTGATCGTTCCCTGGAAGACCAGTAGTAGTTTCCGATGCACATCTGGATGCTTTCTGTAAACCGTGGACTATCAGAGTGTTGATGAAACACAGAAATTGCATCGGGATTGAATACAACAGTCACCATGCGCACTTTCCTCCATGCGAGTAATGTCTCAAACAATCTACGCTTTGATCGTTCCCTGGAAGACCAGTAGTAGTTTCCGATGCACATCTGGATGCTTTCTGTAATCTGTGGACTATCAGAGTGTTGATGAAACACAGAAATTGCATCGGGATTGAATACAACAGTCTCCATGAGCAGTTTCCTCCATGGGAGTAATGTCTGAAACAGTCTACGCACTGATCGTTCCCTGGAAGACCAGTAGTAGTTTCCGATGCACATCTGGAGGCATTCTTTAATCTGTGGACTATCAGAGTGTTGGTGAAACACAGAAATTGCATCGGGATTGAATACAACAGTCACCATGCGCACTTTCCTCCATAAAAGTAATGTCTCAAACAGTCTACGTTTTGATCGTTCCCTGGAAGACCAGTAGTAGTTTCCGATGGACATCTGGTGGCATTCTGTGATCTGTGGACTATCAGAGTGTTGATGAAACAGAAATTGCATCGGGATTGAATACAATAGTCACCATCCGCAAATTTCCTCCATGGGAGTTATGTCTGAAATAGTCTATGCTTTGATCATTCCCTGGAAGACCAGTAGTAGTTTCCGATGCACATCTGGTGGCATTCTGTAATCTGTGGACTATCAGAGTGTTGATGAAACACAGAAAATGCATCGGGATTGAATGCAACAGTCACCATGAACACTTTCCTCCATGGGAGTAATATCTCAAAGAGTTTACGCTTTGATCGTTCCCTGGAAGACCAGAAGTAGTTTCCGATGCACATCTGGATGCTTTCTGTAATCCGTGGACTATCAGATTGTTGATGAAACACAGATATCGCATCGGGATTGAATACAACAGTCACCATGCGCACTTTCCTCCATGCGAGTAATGTCTCAAACAGTCTACGCTTGGATCGTTCCCTGGAAGACAAGTAGTAGTTTCCGATGCACATCTGGAGGCATTCTGTAATCTGTGGAGTATCAGAGTATTGATGACACTAAGAAATTGCATCGGGATTGAATACAACAGTCACCATGCGCACTTTCCTCCATGGGAGTAATGTCTCTAACAGTCTACGCTTTGATCGTTCCCTGGAAGACCAGTAGTAGTTTCCGATGCACATCTGGATTCTTTCTGTGGTCTGTGGACTATCAGTGTGTTGATGAAACACAGAAATTGCATCGGGATTGAATACAACAGTTACCATGCGCACTTTCCTCCATGGGAGTAATGTCTCAAACAGTCTACGCTTTGATAGTTCCCTGGAAGACCAGTAATAGTTTCCGATGCACGTCTGGAGGCATTCTGTAAACTGTGGAGTATCAGAGTGTTGATGAAACACAGAAATTGCTTCGGGATTGAATACAACAGTCACCATGCGCCCTATCCTCCATGGGGGTAATGTCTCAAACAGTCTACGCTTTGATCGTTCCCTGGAAGACCTGTAGTAGTTTCCGATGCACATCTGGAGGATTTCCGTAATCTGTGGCCTATCAGAGTGTTGATGAAACACAGAAATTGCATCGGGATTGAATACAACAGTCACCATGCGCACATTCCTCCGTAAAAGTAATGTCCCAAACAGTCTTCGCTTTGATCGTTCCCTGGAAGACCAGTAGAAGTTTCCGATGCACATCTGGAGGCATTCTGTAATCTGTGGACTGTCAGAGTGTTGATGAAACACAGAAATTGCTTCGGGATTGAATACAACAGTCACCATGCGCCCTATCCTCCATGGGGGTAATGTCTCAAACAGTCTACGCTTTGATCGCTCCCTGGAAGACCTGTAGTAGTTTCCGATGCACATCTGGTGGCATTCTGTAATCTGTGGACTATCAGAGTGTTGATGAAACACAGAAATTGCATCGGGATTGAATACAACAGTCACCATGCGCACTTTCCTCCACGGGAGGTATGACTCAAAGAGTCTACGCTTTGATCGTTCCCTCTAAGACCAGTAGTAGTTTCCGATGCACATCTGGTTGCATTCTGTAATCTGTGGACTATCAGAGTGTTGATGAAACACAGAAATTGCATCGGGATTGAATACAACAGTCACCATCCGCACTTTTCTCCATGGGAGTAATGTCCCAAACAGTCTACGCTTTGATCGTTCCCTGGAAGACCAGTAGTAGTTTCCGATTAACATCTGGAGGCTTTCTGTAATCCGTGGACTATCAGAGTGTTGATGAAACACAGAAATTACATCTGGATTGAATACAACAGTCACCATGCGCTCTTTCCTCCATGGGAGTAATGTTTCAAAGAATTTACGCTTTGATCGTTCCCTGGAAGACCAGTAGCAGTTTCCGATGCACATCTGGATGCATTCTGTAATCTGTTAACTATCAGAGTGTAAATGAAACACAGAAATTACATCGGGATGAATACAACAGTCTCCATGCACACTTTCCTCCATAGGAGTAATGTCTCAAAGAGTCTACGCTTCGATCGTTCCCAGGAAGACCAGTAGTAGTTTCCGATGCACATCTGGATTCATTCTGTAATCTGTGGAGTATCAGAGTGTTGATGAAACACAGAAATTGCATCGGGATTGAATACAACAGTCACCATGCGCACTTTCCTCCATGGGAGTAATTCTCCAACAGTCTACGCTTTGATCGTTCCCGGGAAGACCAGTAGTAGTTTCCGATGAACATCTGAAGGCATTCTGTAATGTGTGGACTATCAGAGTGTTGATGAAACACAGAAATTGCATCGGGATTGAATACAACAGTCACCATGCGCACTTTCCTCCATAGGAGTAATGTTTCTAACAGTCTACGCTTTGATCGTTCCCTGGAAGACCAGTAGTAGTTTCCGATGCACATCTGGAGGCTTTCTGTACTCTGTGGACTATCAGAGTGTTGATGAAACACAGAAATTGCATCGGGAATGAATACAACAGTCACCATGCGCACTTTACTCCATGGGAGTCTACGCTTTGATCGTTCCCTGGAAGTCCAGTATTAGTTTCCGATGCACATCTGGAGGATTTCCGTAATCTGTGGCCTATCAGAGTGTTGATGAAACACAGAAATTGCATCGGGATTGAATACAACAGTCACCATGCGCACTTCCCTCCATGGGAGTAATTCCCAAACAGTATATGCTTTGATCGTTCCCTGTAAGACCAGTAGTAGTTTCCGATGCACATCTGGAGGCATTCTGTAATCTGTGGGCTATTAGAGTGTTGATGAAACACAGAAATTGCATCGGGATTGAATACAACAGTCACCATGCGCACATTCCTCCGTAAAAGTAATGTCTCAAAGAGTCTTCGCTTTGATCGTTCACTGGAAGAACAGTAGTAGTTTCCGATAAACATCTGGAGGCATTCTGTAATCTGTGGACTATGAGAGTGTTGATGAAACACAGAAATTGCATCGGGATTGAATACAACAGTCACCATGCGCACTTTCCTCCATGGGAGTAATGTCTCAAACAGTCTACGCTTTGATCGTTCCCTGGAAGACCAGTAGTAGTTTCCGACGCACATCTGGGGGCTTTCTGTAATCTGTGGACTATCAGAGTGTTGATGAAACACAGAAATTGCCTCGGGATTGAATACAACAGTCACCATGCGCACTTTCCTCCATGGGAGTAATTCTCAAACAGTCTATGCTTTGATCGTTCCCTGTAAGACCAGTAGTAGTTTACGATATTCATCTGGTGGCATTCTGTAATCTGTGGACAATCAGAGTGTTGATGAAACACAGAAAATGCATCGGGATTAAACACAACAGTCACCATGCGCACTTTCCTCCATGGTAGTTATGTTTCAAAGAGTTTACGCTTTGATCGTTCCCTGGAAGACCAGTAGCAGTTTCCGATGCACATCTGGAGGCATTTTGTAATCTGTGGACTATCTGAGTGTTGATGAATCACAGATATTGCATCGGGATTGAATACAACAGTCACCATGCGCACTTAACTCCATGGGAGTAATGTCTCTAACAATCTCTGCTTTGATCGTGCCCTGGAAGACCAGTAGTAGTTTCCGATGCACATCTGGAGGCTTTCCGTAATCTGTGGACTATCAGAGTGTTGATGAAACACAGAAATTTCATCGGGATTGAACACAACAGTCACCATGCGCACTTTCCTCCATGGGAGTAATGTTTCAAAGAGTTTACGCTTTGATCGTTCCCTGGAAGACCAGTAGCAGTTTCCGATGCACATCTGGAGGCATTCTGTAATCTGTGGACTATCAGAGTGTTGATGAAACACAAAATTGCATCGGGATTGAATACAACAGTCACCATGCGCACTTTCCTCCATGGGAGTAATGTCTCAAACAGTCTACGCTTTGATCGTTCCCTGGAAGACCAGTAGTAGTTTCCGATGACATCTGGGGGCTTTCTGTAATCTGTGGACTATCGGAGTGTTGATTGAACACAGATATTGCCTCGGGATTGAACACAACAGTCACTATGCGCACTTTCCTCCATGGGAGTAATTCTCAAACAGTCTATGCTTTCATCGTTTCCTGTAAGACCAGTAGTAGTTTCCGATATACATCTGGTGGCATTCTGCAATCTCTGGACAATCACTGTGTTGATGAAACACAGAAAATGCATCAGGATTGAACACAACAGTAACCATGCGCACTTTCCTCCATGCGAGTTATGTTTCAAAGAGTTTACGCTTTGATCGTTCCCTGGAAGACCAGTAGCAGTTTCCGATGCACATCTGGATGCATTCTGTAATCTGTGGACTATCAGAGTGTTGATGAAACACATATATTGCATCGGGATTGAATACAACAGTCACCATGCGCACTTAACTCCATGGGAGTAATGTCTCTAACAGTCTCTGCTTTGATCGTGCCCTGGAAGACCAGTAGTAGTTTCCGATGCACATCTGGAGGCTTTCCGTAATCTGTGGACTATCAGAGTGTTGAAGAAACACAGAAATTGCATCTGGATTGAATACAACAGTCACCATGCGCACATTCCTCCATAAAAGTAATGTCTCACACAGTCTACGCTTTGATCGTTCCCTGGAGGACCAGTAGTAGTTTGCGATGCACATCTGGTGGCATTCTGTAATGTGTAGACTATCAGAGTGTTGAAGAAACATAGTAATTGCATCGGGATTGAATACAACAGTCGCCAAGCGCACTTTCCTCCATGGGAGTAATGTCTCTAACAGTCTACGCTTTGATCGTTCCCTGGAAGACCAGTAGTAGTTTCAATTGCACATCTGGAGGCATTCTGTAATCTGTGGACTATCAGAGTGGTGATGATACACAGAAATTGCATCGGGATTGAACACTACAGTCACCATGCGCACTTTCCTCCATGGGAGTAATGTTTCAAAGAGTTTACGGTTTGATCGTTCCCTGGAAGACCAGTAGCAGTTTCCGATGCACATCTGGAGGCATTCTGTAACCTGTGGACTATCAGAGTGTTGATGAAACACAGGAATTGCATCGGGATTGAATACAACAGTCACCATGCGCACTTTCCTCCATGGGAGTAATTCTCAAACAGTCTATGCTTTCATCGTTTCATGTAAGACCAGTAGTAGTTTCCGATATACATCTGGTGGCATTCTGTAATCTGTGGGCTATCAGAGTGTTGATGAAACACAGAAATTGCATCGGGATTGAACACAACAGTCACCATGCGCACTTTCCTCCATGGGAGTAATGTCTCAAACAGTCTACGTTTTGATCGTTCCCTGGAAGACCAGTAGTAGTTTCCGATGCACATCTGGAGGCATACTGTAATCTGTGGGCTATTAGAGCGTTGATGAAACACAGAAATTGCATCTGGATTGAATACAACAGTCACCATGCGCACATTCCTCCGTAAAAGTAATGTCTCACACAGTCTACGCTTTGATCGTTCCCTGGAAGACCAGTAGTAGTTTATGATAAACATCTGGAGGCATTCTCTAATCTGTGGACTATCAGGGTGTTGATGAAACACAGAAATTGCATCGGGATTGAATACAACAGTCACCATGCGCACTTTCCTCCACGGGAGTAATGTCTCAAACAATCTACGCTTTGATCGTTCCCTGGAGGAACAGTAGTAGTTTGCGATGCACATCTGGTGGCATTCTGTAATGTGTAGACTATCAGAGTGTTGAAGAAACACAGTAATTGCATCGGAATTGAATACAACAGTCGCCAAGCGCACTTTCCTCCATGGGAGTAATGTCTCTAACAGTCTACGCTTTGATCGTTCCCTGGAAGACCAGTAGTAGTTTCAATTGCACATCTGGAGGCATTCTGTAATCTGTGGACTATCAGAGTGGTGATGAAACACAGAAATTGCATCGGGATTGAATACAACAGTCGCCAAACGCACTTTCCTCCATGGGAGTAATGTCTCTAACAGTCTACGCTTTGATCGTTCCCTGGAAGACCAGTAGTAGTTTCAATTGCACATCTGGAGGCATTCTGTAATCTGTGGACTATCAGAGTGGTGATGAAACACAGAAATTGCATCGGGATTGAACACTACAGTCACCATGCGCACTTTCCTCCATGGGAGTAATGTTTCAAAGAGTTTACGGTTTGATCGTTCCCTGGAAGACCAGTAGCAGTTTCCGATGCACATCTGGAGGCATTCTGTAACCTGTGGACTATCAGAGTGTTGATGAAACACAGGAATTGCATCGGGATTGAATACAACAGTCACCATGCGCACTTTCCTCCATGGGAGTAATTCTCAAACAGTCTATGCTTTCATCGTTTCCTGTAAGACCAGTAGCAGTTTCCGATATACATCTGGTGGCATTCTGTAATCTGTGGGCTATCAGAGTGTTGATGAAACACAGAAATTGCATCGGGATTGAACACAACAGTCACCATGCGCACTTTCCTCCATGGGAGTAATGTCTCAAACAGTCTACGTTTTGATCGTTCCCTGGAGGACCAGTAGTAGTTTCCGATGCACATCTGGAGGCATACTGTAATCTGTGGGCTATTAGAGCGTTGATGAAACACAGAAATTGCATCTGGATTGAATACAACAGTCACCATGCGCACATTCCTCCGTAAAAGTAATGTCTCACACAGTCTACGCTTTGAACGTTCTCTGGAAGACCAGTAGTAGTTTATGATAAACATCTGGAGGCATTCTCTAATCTGTGGACTATCAGGGTGTTGATGAAACACAGAAATTGCATCGGGATTGAATACAACAGTCACCATGCGCACTTTCCTCCACGGGAGTAATGTCTCAAACAATCTACGCTTTGATCGTTCCCTGGAGGACCAGTAGTAGTTTGCGATGCACATCTGGTGGCATTCTGTAATGTGTAGACTATCAGAGTGTTGAAGAAACACAGTAATTGCATCGGAATTGAATACAACAGTCGCCAAGCGCACTTTCCTCCATGGGAGTAATGTCTCTAACAGTCTACGCTTTGATCGTTCCCTGGAAGACCAGTAGTAGTTTCAATTGCACATCTGGAGGCATTCTGTAATCTGTGGACTATCAGAGTGGTGATGAAACACAGAAATTGCATCGGGATTGAATACAACAGTCACCATGCGCACATTCCTACGTAAAAGTTATGTCTCAAACAGTCTACGCTTTGATCGATCCCTGGAAGACCAGTAGTAGTTTATGATAAACATCTTGAGGCATTCTGTAATCTGTGGACTATCAGAGTGTTGATGAAACACAGAAATTGCATCGGGATTGAATACAACAGTCACCATGCGCAGTTTCCTCCATGGGAGTAATGTCTCAAACAGTCTACGCATTGATCGTTCCCTGGAAGACCAGTAGCAGTTACCGATGCACATCTGGAGGCATTCTGAAATCTGTTGACTATCAGGGTGTTGATGAAACACAGAAATTGCATCGGAATTGAATACAACAGTCACCATGCGCACTCTCCTCCACGGGAGTAATGTCTCAAACAGTCTACGCTTTGATCGTTCCCTGGAGGACCAGTAGTAGTTTCCGATGCACATCTGGTGGCATTCTGTATTGTGTAGATAATCAGAGTGTTGAAGAAACACAGTAATTGCATCGGGATTTAATACAACAGTCGCCAAGCGCACTTTCCTCCATGGGAGTAATGTCTCTAACAGTCTACGCATTGATCGTTCCCTGGAAGACCAGTAGTAGTTTCAATTGCACATCTGGAGGCATTCTGTAATCTGTGGACTATCAGAGTGGTGATGAAACACAGAAATTGCATCGGGATTGAATACAAAAGTCACCATGCGCACATTTCTGCGTAAAAGTAATGTCCAAACAGTCTACGCTTTGATCGTTCCCTGGAAGACCAGTAGTAGTTTATGATAAACATCTGGAGGCATTCTGTAATCTGTGGACTATCAGAGTGTTGATGAAACACAGAAATTGAATCGGGATTGAATACAACAGTCACCATGCGCACTTTCTTCCATGGAAGTAATGTCCCAAACAGTCTACGCTTTGATCGTTCCCTGGAAGACCAGTAGTAGTTTCCGATGCACATCTGGAGGCATTCTGTAATCTGTGGACTATCAGAGTGTTGATGAAACACAGAAGTTTCATCGGGGTTGAATACAACAGTCTCCATGAGCAGTTTCCTCCATGGGAGTAATGTATCAAACAGTCTACGCTTTGATCGTTCCCTGGAAGACCAGTAGTAGTTTCCGATGAACATCTGGCGGCATTCTGTAATCTGTGGACTATCGGAGTGTTGATGAAACACAGAAATTGCATCGGGTTTGAATACAACAGTCACCATGCGCACATTTCTCCATAAAAGTAATGTCTCAAACAGTCTACGCTTTGATCGTTCCCTGGAAGACCAGTAGTAGTTTATGATAAACATCTGGAGGCATTCTGTAATCTGTGGACTATCAGAGTGGTGATGAAATACAGAAATTGCATCGGGATTGAACACTACAGTCACCATGCGCACTTTCCTCCATGGGAGTAATGTTTCAAAGAGTTTACGGTTTGATCGTTCCCTGGAAGACCAGTAGCAGTTTCCGATGCACATCTGGAGGCATTCTGTAACCTGTGGACTATCAGAGTGTTGATGAAACACAGAAATTGCATCGGGATTGAATACAACAGTCACCATGCGCACTTTCCTCCATGGGAGTAATTCTCAAACAGTCTATGCTTTCATCGTTTCCTGTAAGACCAATTGTAGTTTCCGATATACATCTGGTGGCATTCTGTGATCTGTGGGCTATCAGAGTGTTGATGAAACACAGAAATTGCATCGGG
Source organism: Schistocerca gregaria (assembly GCF_023897955.1). Classification (NCBI taxonomy): domain Eukaryota; kingdom Metazoa; phylum Arthropoda; class Insecta; order Orthoptera; family Acrididae; genus Schistocerca; species Schistocerca gregaria. The sequence continues at coordinate 45,104,896 of NC_064920.1, forward strand.
ATTGAACACAACAGTTACCATGCGCACTTTCCTCCATGGGAGTAATGTTTCAAAGAGTTTACGCTTTGATCGTTCCCTGGAAGACCAGTAGCAGTTTCCGATGCACATCTGGAGGCATTCTGTAATCTGTGGACTATCAGAGTGTTGAAGAAACACAGAAATTGCATCTGGATTGAATACAACAGTCACCATGCGCACATTCCTCCATAAAAGTAATGTCTCACACAGTCTACGCTTTGATCGTTCCCTGGAAGACCAGTAGTAGTTTCCGATGCACATCTGAAATCATTCTGTAATCTGTGGACTATCAGAGTGTTGATGAAACACAGAAATTGCATCGGGATTGAATACAACAGTCACCATGCGCACTTCCTTCCATGGGAGTAATGTCCCAAACAGTCTACGCTTTGATCGTTCCCTGGAAGACCAGTAGTAGTTTCCGATGCACATCTGGAGGCATTTGTAATCTGTGGACTATCAGAGTGTTGATGAAACACAGCAGTTTCATCGGGATTGAATACAACAGTCACCATGCGCAATTTCCTCCATGGGAGTAATGTCTCAAACAGTCTACGCTTTGATCGTTCCCTGGAAGACCAGTAGTAGTTTCCGATTAACATCTGGAGGCATTCTGTATTCTGTGGAGTATCAGAGTGTTGATGAAACACAGAAATTGCATCGGGATTGAATACAACAGTCACCATGCGCACTTTCTTCCATGGGAGTAATGTCCCAAACAGTCTACGCTTTGATCGTTCCCTGGAAGACCAGTAGTAGTTTCCGATGCACATCTGGAGGCATTTGTAATCTGTGGACTATCAGAGTGTTGATGAAACACAGAAGTTTCATCGGAATTGAATACAACAGTCACCATGCGCACTCTCCTCCACGGGAGTAATGTCTCAAACAGTCTACGCTTTGATCGTTCCCTGGAGGACCAGTAGTAGTTTCCGATGCACATCTGGTGGCATTCTGTATTGTGTAGATAATCAGAGTGTTGAAGAAACACAGTAATTGCATCGGGATTTAATACAACAGTCGCCAAGCGCACTTTCCTCCATGGGAGTAATGTCTCTAACAGTCTACGCATTGATCGTTCCCTGGAAGACCAGTAGTAGTTTCAATTGCACATCTGGAGGCATTCTATAATCTGTGGACTATCAGAGTGGTGATGAAACACAGAAATTGCATCGGGATTGAACACTACAGTCACCATGCGCACTTTCCTCCATGGGAGTAATGTCTCAAACAGTCTACGCATTGATCGTTCCCTGGAAGACCAGTAGCAGTTTCCGATGCACATCTGGAGGCATTCTGTAATCTGTGGACTATCAGAGTGTTGATGAAACACAGAAGTTTCATCGGGGTTGAATACAACAGTCTCCATGAGCAGTTTCCTCCATGGGAGTAATGTATCAAACAGTCTACGCTTTGATCGTTCCCTGGAAGACCAGTAGTAGTTTCCGATGAACATCTGGCGGCATTCTGTAATCTGTGGACTATCGGAGTGTTGATGAAACACAGAAATTGCATCGGGATTGAATACAGCAGTCACCATGCGCACTTTCCACCATGGGAGTAATGTCTCTAACAGTCTACGCTTTGATCGTTCCCCAGAAGACCAGTAGTAGTTTCCTATGCACATTTGGAGGCCTTCTGTAATCTGTGGCCTATCAGAGTGTTGATGAAACACAGAAATTGCATCGGGATTGAATACAACAGTCACCATGCGCACTTTCCTCCATGGGAGTAATTCTCAAACAGTATATGCTTTGATCGTTCCCTGTAAGACCAGTAGTAGTTTCCGATGCACATCTGGAGGCATACTGTAATCTGTGGGCTATTAGAGTGTTGATGAAACACAGAAATTGCATCGGGTTTGAATACAACAGTCACCATGCGCACATTTCTCCATAAAAGTAATGTCTCAAACAGTCTACGCTTTGATCGTTCCCTGGAAGACCAGTAGTAGTTTATGATAAACATCTGGTGGCATTCTGTAATCTGTGGACTATCAGAGTGGTGATGAAATACAGAAATTGCATCGGGATTGAACACTACAGTCACCATGCGCACTTTCCTCCATGGGAGTAATGTTTCAAAGAGTTTACGGTTTGATCGTTCCCTGGAAGACCAGTAGCAGTTTCCGATGCACATCTGGAGGCATTCTGTAACCTGTGGACTATCAGAGTGTTGATGAAACACAGAAATTGCATCGGGATTGAATACAACAGTCACCATGCGCACTTTCCTCCATGGGAGTAATTCTCAAACAGTCTATGCTTTCATCGTTTCCTGTAAGACCAGTAGTAGTTTCCGATATACATCTGGTGGCATTCTGCAATCTCTGGACAATCACTGTGTTGATGAAACACAGAAAATGCATCGGGATTGAACACAACAGTAACCATGCGCACTTTCCTCCATGCGAGTTATGTTTCAAAGAGTTTACGCTTTGATCGTTCCCTGGAAGACCAGTAGCAGTTTCCGATGCACATCTGGATGCATTCTGTAATCTGTGGACTATCAGAGTGTTGATGAAACACATATATTGCATCGGGATTGAATACAACAGTCACCATGCGCACTTAACTCCATGGGAGTAATGTCTCTAACAGTCTCTGCTTTGATCGTGCCCTGGAAGACCAGTAGTAGTTTCCGATGCACATCTGGAGGCTTTCCGTAATCTGTGGACTATCAGAGTGTTGAAGAAACACAGAAATTGCATCTGGATTGAATACAACAGTCACCATGCGCACATTCCTCCATAAAAGTAATGTATCACACAGTCTACGCTTTGATCGTTCCCTGGAGGACCAGTAGTAGTTTGCGATGCACATCTGGTGGCATTCTGTAATGTGTAGACTATCAGAGTGTTGAAGAAACATAGTAATTGCATCGGGATTGAATACAACAGTCGCCAAGCGCACTTTCCTCCATGGGAGTAATGTCTCTAACAGTCTACGCTTTGATCGTTCCCTGGAAGACCAGTAGTAGTTTCAATTGCACATCTGGAGGCATTCTGTAATCTGTGGACTATCAGAGTGGTGATGATACACAGAAATTGCATCGGGATTGAACACTACAGTCACCATGCGCACTTTCCTCCATGGGAGTAATGTTTCAAAGAGTTTACGGTTTGATCGTTCCCTGGAAGACCAGTAGCAGTTTCCGATGCACATCTGGAGGCATTCTGTAACCTGTGGACTATCAGAGTGTTGATGAAACACAGGAATTGCATCGGGATTGAATACAACAGTCACCATGCGCACTTTCCTCCATGGGAGTAATTCTCAAACAGTCTATGCTTTCATCGTTTCATGTAAGACCAGTAGTAGTTTCCGATATACATCTGGTGGCATTCTGTAATCTGTGGGCTATCAGAGTGTTGATGAAACACAGAAATTGCATCGGGATTGAACACAACAGTCACCATGCGCACTTTCCTCCATGGGAGTAATGTCTCAAACAGTCTACGTTTTGATCGTTCCCTGGAAGACCAGTAGTAGTTTCCGATGCACATCTGGAGGCATACTGTAATCTGTGGGCTATTAGAGCGTTGATGAAACACAGAAATTGCATCTGGATTGAATACAACAGTCACCATGCGCACATTCCTCCGTAAAAGTAATGTCTCACACAGTCTACGCTTTGATCGTTCCCTGGAAGACCAGTAGTAGTTTATGATAAACATCTGGAGGCATTCTCTAATCTGTGGACTATCAGGGTGTTGATGAAACACAGAAATTGCATCGGGATTGAATACAACAGTCACCATGCGCACTTTCCTCCACGGGAGTAATGTCTCAAACAATCTACGCTTTGATCGTTCCCTGGAGGACCAGTAGTAGTTTGCGATGCACATCTGGTGGCATTCTGTAATGTGTAGACTATCAGAGTGTTGAAGAAACACAGTAATTGCATCGGAATTGAATACAACAGTCGCCAAGCGCACTTTCCTCCATGGGAGTAATGTCTCTAACAGTCTACGCTTTGATCGTTCCCTGGAAGACCAGTAGTAGTTTCAATTGCACATCTGGAGGCATTCTGTAATCTGTGGACTATCAGAGTGGTGATGAAACACAGAAATTGCATCGGGATTGAATACAACAGTCGCCAAGCGCACTTTCCTCCATGGGAGTAATGTCTCTAACAGTCTACGCTTTGATCGTTCCCTGGAAGACCAGTAGTAGTTTCAATTGCACATCTGGAGGCATTCTGTAATCTGTGGACTATCAGAGTGGTGATGAAACACAGAAATTGCATCGGGATTGAACACTACAGTCACCATGCGCACTTTCCTCCATGGGAGTAATGTTTCAAAGAGTTTACGGTTTGATCGTTCCCTGGAAGACCAGTAGCAGTTTCCGATGCACATCTGGAGGCATTCTGTAAACTGTGGACTATCAGAGTGTTGATGAAACACAGGAATTGCATCGGGATTGAATACAACAGTCACCATGCGCACTTTCCTCCATGGGAGTAATTCTCAAACAGTCTATGCTTTCATCGTTTCCTGTAAGACCAGTAGCAGTTTCCGATATACATCTGGTGGCATTCTGTAATCTGTGGGCTATCAGAGTGTTGATGAAACACAGAAATTGCATCGGGATTGAACACAACAGTCACCATGCGCACTTTCCTCCATGGGAGTAATGTCTCAAACAGTCTACGTTTTGATCGTTCCCTGGAGGACCAGTAGTAGTTTACGATGCACATCTGGAGGCATACTGTAATCTGTGGGCTATTAGAGCGTTGATGAAACACAGAAATTGCATCTGGATTGAATACAACAGTCACCATGCGCACATTCCTCCGTAAAAGTAATGTCTCACACAGTCTACGCTTTGATCGTTCTCTGGAAGACCAGTAGTAGTTTATGATAAACATCTGGAGGCATTCTCTAATCTGTGGACTATCAGGGTGTTGATGAAACACAGAAATTGCATCGGGATTGAATACAACAGTCACCATGCGCACTTTCCTCCACGGGAGTAATGTCTCAAACAATCTACGCTTTGATCGTTCCCTGGAGGACCAGTAGTAGTTTGCGATGCACATCTGGTGGCATTCTGTAATGTGTAGACTATCAGAGTGTTGAAGAAACACAGTAATTGCATCGGAATTGAATACAACAGTCGCCAAGCGCACTTTCCTCCATGGGAGTAATGTCTCTAACAGTCTACGCTTTGATCGTTCCCTGGAAGACCAGTAGTAGTTTCAATTGCACATCTGGAGGCATTCTGTAATCTGTGGACTATCAGAGTGGTGATGAAACACAGAAATTGCATCGGGATTGAATACAACAGTCACCATGCGCACATTCCTACGTAAAAGTTATGTCTCAAACAGTCTACGCTTTGATCGTTCCCTGGAAGACCAGTAGTAGTTTATGATAAACATCTGGAGGCATTCTGTAATCTGTGGACTATCAGAGTGTTGATGAAACACAGAAATTGCATCGGGATTGAATACAACAGTCACCATGCGCACTTTCCTCCATGGGAGTAATGTCTCAAACAGTCTACGCATTGATCGTTCCCTGGAGGACCAGTAGTAGTTTCCGATGCACATCTGGTGGCATTCTGTATTGTGTAGATAATCAGAGTGTTGAAGAAACACAGTAATTGCATCGGGATTTAATACAACAGTCGCCAAGCGCACTTTCCTCCATGGGAGTAATGTCTCTAACAGTCTACGCATTGATCGTTCCCTGGAAGACCAGTAGTAGTTTCAATTGCACATCTGGAGGCATTCTGTAATCTGTGGACTATCAGAGTGGTGATGAAACACAGAAATTGCATCGGGATTGAACACTACAGTCACCATGCGCTCTTTCCTCCATGGGAGTAATGTCTCAAACAGTCTACGCATTGATCGTTCCCTGGAAGACCAGTAGCAGTTTCCGATGCACATCTGGAGGCATTCTGTAATCTGTGGACTATCAGAGTGTTGATGAAACACAGAAATTGCATCGGGATTGAATACAAAAGTCACCATGCGCACATTTCTGCGTAAAAGTAATGTCCAAACAGTCTACGCTTTGATCGTTCCCTGGAAGACCAGTAGTAGTTTATGATAAACATCTGGAGGCATTCTGTAATCTGTGGACTATCAGAGTGTTGATGAAACACAGAAATTGAATCGGGATTGAATACAACAGTCACCATGCGCACTTTCTTCCATGGGAGTAATGTCCCAAACAGTCTACGCTTTGATCGTTCCCTGGAAGACCAGTAGTAGTTTCCGATGCACATCTGGAGGCATTCTGTAATCTGTGGACTATCAGAGTGTTGATGAAACACAGAAGTTTCATCGGGGTTGAATACAACAGTCTCCATGAGCAGTTTCCTCCATGGGAGTAATGTATCAAACAGTCTACGCTTTGATCGTTCCCTGGAAGACCAGTAGTAGTTTCCGATGAACATCTGGCGGCATTCTGTAATCTGTGGACTATCGGAGTGTTGATGAAACACAGAAATTGCATCGGGATTGAATACAGCAGTCACTATGCGCACTTTCCTCCATGGGAGTAATGTATCAAACAGTCTACGCTTTGATCGTTCCCTGGAAGACCAGTAGTAGTTTCCGATGCACATCTGGAGGCATACTGTAATCTGTGGGCTATTAGAGCGTTGATGAAACACAGAAATTGCATCTGGATTGAATACAACAGTCACCATGCGCACATTCCTCCGTAAAAGTAATGTCTCACACAGTCTACGCTTTGATCGTTCCCTGGAGGACCAGTAGTAGTTTGCGATGCACATCTGGTGGCATTCTGTAATGTGTAGACTATCAGAGTGTTGAAGAAACACAGTAATTGCATCGGAATTGAATACAACAGTCGCCAAGCGCACTTTCCTCCATGGGAGTAATGTCTCTAACAGTCTACGCTTTGATCGTTCCCTGGAAGACCAGTAGTAGTTTCAATTGCACATCTGGAGGCATTCTGTAATCTGTGGACTATCAGAGTGGTGATGAAACACAGAAATTGCATCGGGATTGAATACAACAGTCGCCAAGCGCACTTTCCTCCATGGGAGTAATGTCTCTAACAGTCTACGCTTTGATCGTTCCCTGGAAGACCAGTAGTAGTTTCAATTGCACATCTGGAGGCATTCTGTAATCTGTGGACTATCAGAGTGGTGATGAAACACAGAAATTGCATCGGGATTGAACACTACAGTCACCATGCGCACTTTCCTCCATGGGAGTAATGTTTCAAAGAGTTTACGGTTTGATCGTTCCCTGGAAGACCAGTAGCAGTTTCCGATGCACATCTGGAGGCATTCTGTAAACTGTGGACTATCAGAGTGTTGATGAAACACAGGAATTGCATCGGGATTGAATACAACAGTCACCATGCGCACTTTCCTCCATGGGAGTAATTCTCAAACAGTCTATGCTTTCATCGTTTCCTGTAAGACCAGTAGCAGTTTCCGATATACATCTGGTGGCATTCTGTAATCTGTGGGCTATCAGAGTGTTGATGAAACACAGAAATTGCATCGGGATTGAACACAACAGTCACCATGCGCACTTTCCTCCATGGGAGTAATGTCTCAAACAGTCTACGTTTTGATCGTTCCCTGGAGGACCAGTAGTAGTTTCCGATGCACATCTGGAGGCATACTGTAATCTGTGGGCTATTAGAGCGTTGATGAAACACAGAAATTGCATCTGGATTGAATACAACAGTCACCATGCGCACATTCCTCCGTAAAAGTAATGTCTCACACAGTCTACGCTTTGATCGTTCTCTGGAAGACCAGTAGTAGTTTATGATAAAAATCTGGAGGCATTCTCTAATCTGTGGACTATCAGGGTGTTGATGAAACACAGAAATTGCATCGGGATTGAATACAACAGTCACCATGCGCACTTTCCTCCACGGGAGTAATGTCTCAAACAATCTACGCTTTGATCGTTCCCTGGAGGACCAGTAGTAGTTTGCGATGCACATCTGGTGGCATTCTGTAATGTGTAGACTATCAGAGTGTTGAAGAAACACAGTAATTGCATCGGAATTGAATACAACAGTCGCCAAGCGCACTTTCCTCCATGGGAGTAATGTCTCTAACAGTCTACGCTTTGATCGTTCCCTGGAAGACCAGTAGTAGTTTCAATTGCACATCTGGAGGCATTCTGTAATCTGTGGACTATCAGAGTGGTGATGAAACACAGAAATTGCATCGGGATTGAATACAACAGTCACCATGCGCACATTCCTACGTAAAAGTTATGTCTCAAACAGTCTACGCTTTGATCGTTCCCTGGAAGACCAGTAGTAGTTTATGATAAACATCTGGAGGCATTCTGTAATCTGTGGACTATCAGAGTGTTGATGAAACACAGAAATTGCATCGGGATTGAATACAACAGTCACCATGCGCACTTTCCTCCATGGGAGTAATGTCTCAAACAGTCTACGCATTGATCGTTCCCTGGAGGACCAGTAGTAGTTTCCGATGCACATCTGGTGGCATTCTGTATTGTGTAGATAATCAGAGTGTTGAAGAAACACTGTAATTGCATCGGGATTTAATACAACAGTCGCCAAGCGCACTTTCCTCCATGGGAGTAATGTCTCTAACAGTCTACGCATTGATCGTTCCCTGGAAGACCAGTAGTAGTTTCAATTGCACATCTGGAGGCATTCTGTAATCTGTGGACTATCAGAGTGGTGATGAAACACAGAAATTGCATCGGGATTGAACACTACAGTCACCATGCGCACTTTCCTCCATGGGAGTAATGTCTCAAACAGTCTACGCATTGATCGTTCCCTGGAAGACCAGTAGCAGTTTCCGATGCACATCTGGAGGCATTCTGTAATCTGTGGACTATCAGAGTGTTGATGAAACACAGAAATTGCATCGGGATTGAATACAAAAGTCACCATGCGCACATTTCTGCGTAAAAGTAATGTCCAAACAGTCTACGCTTTGATCGTTCCCTGGAAGACCAGTAGTAGTTTATGATAAACATCTGGAGGCATTCTGTAATCTGTGGACTATCAGAGTGTTGATGAAACACAGAAATTGAATCGGGATTGAATACAACAGTCACCATGCGCACTTTCTTCCATGGGAGTAATGTCACAAACAGTCTACGCTTTGATCGTTCCCTGGAAGACCAGTAGTAGTTTCCGATGCACATCTGGAGGCATTCTGTAATCTGTGGACTATCAGAGTGTTGATGAAACACAGAAGTTTCATCGGGGTTGAATACAACAGTCTCCATGAGCAGTTTCCTCCATGGGAGTAATGTATCAAACAGTCTACGCTTTGATCGTTCCCTGGAAGACCAGTAGTAGTTTCCGATGAACATCTGGCGGCATTCTGTAATCTGTGGACTATCGGAGTGTTGATGAAACACAGAAATTGCATCGGGATTGAATACAGCAGTCACTATGCGCACTTTCCACCATGGGAGTAATGTCTCTAACAGTCTACGCTTTGATCGTTCCCCAGAAGACCAGTAGTAGTTTCCTATGCACATTTGGAGGCCTTCTGTAATCTGTGGCCTATCAGAGTGTTGATGAAACACAGAAATTGCATCGGGATTGAATACAACAGTCACCATGCGCACTTTCCTCCATGGGAGTAATTCTCAAACAGTATATGCTTTGATCGTTCCCTGTAAGACCAGTAGTAGTTTCCGATGCACATCTGGAGGCATACTGTAATCTGTGGGCTATTAGAGTGTTGATGAAACACAGAAATTGCGTCGGGTTTGAATACAACAGTCACCATGCGCACATTTCTCCATAAAAGTAATGTCTCAAACAGTCTACGCTTTGATCGTTCCCTGGAAGACCAGTAGTAGTTTATGATAAACATCTGGAGGCATTCTGTAATCTGTGGACTATCAGAGTGGTGATGAAATACAGAAATTGCATCGGGATTGAACACTACAGTCACCATGCGCACTTTCCTCCATGGGAGTAATGTTTCAAACAGTCTACGCTTTGATCGTTCCCTGGAAGACCAGTAGTAGTTTCCGATGCACATCTGCAGGCATTCTGTAATCTGTGGACTATCAGAGTGTTGATGAAACACAGAAATTGCATCGGGATTGAATACAAAAGTCACCATGCGCACATTTCTGCGTAAAAGTAATGTCCAAACAGTCTACGCTTTGATCGTTCCCTGGAAGACCAGTAGTAGTTTATGATAAACATCTGGAGGCATTCTGTAATCTGTGGACTATCAGAGTGTTGATGAAACACAGAAATTGAATCGGGATTGAATACAACAGTCACCATGCGCACTTTCTTCCATGGGAGTAATGTCCCAAACAGTCTACGCTTTGATCGTTCCCTGGAAGACCAGTAGTAGTTTCCGATGCACATCTGGAGGCATTCTGTAATCTGTGGACTATCAGAGTGTTGATGAAACACAGAAGTTTCATCGGGGTTGAATACAACAGTCACCATGCGCACTTTCCTCCATGGGAGTAATGTCTCAAACAGTCTACGCTTTGATCGTTCCCTGGAGGACCAGTAGTAGTTTCCGATGCACATCTGGAGGCATACTGTAATCTGTGGGCTATTAGAGCGTTGATGAAACACAGAAATTGCATCTGGATTGAATACAACAGTCACCATGCGCACATTCCTCCGTAAAAGTAATGTCTCACACAGTCTACGCTTTGATCGTTCTCTGGAAGACCAGTAGTAGTTTATGATAAACATCTGGAGGCATTCTCTAATCTGTGGACTATCAGGGTGTTGATGAAACACAGAAATTGCATCGGGATTGAATACAACAGTCACCATGCGCACTTTCCTCCACGGGAGTAATGTCTCAAACAATCTACGCTTTGATCGTTCCCTGGAGGACCAGTAGTAGTTTGCGATGCACATCTGGTGGCATTCTGTAATGTGTAGACTATCAGAGTGTTGAAGAAACACAGTAATTGCATCGGAATTGAATACAACAGTCGCCAAGCGCACTTTCCTCCATGGGAGTAATGTCTCTAACAGTCTACGCTTTGATCGTTCCCTGGAAGACCAGTAGTAGTTTCAATTGCACATCTGGAGGCATTCTGTAATCTGTGGACTATCAGAGTGGTGATGAAACACAGAAATTGCATCGGGATTGAATACAACAGTCACCATGCGCACATTCCTACGTAAAAGTTATGTCTCAAACAGTCTACGCTTTGATCGTTCCCTGGAAGACCAGTAGTAGTTTATGATAAACATCTGGAGGCATTCTGTAATCTGTGGACTATCAGAGTGTTGATGAAACACAGAAATTGCATCGGGATTGAATACAACAGTCACCATGCGCACTTTCCTCCATGGGAGTAATGTCTCAAACAGTCTACGCATTGATCGTTCCCTGGAGGACCAGTAGTAGTTTCCGATGCACATCTGGTGGCATTCTGTATTGTGTAGATAATCAGAGTGTTGAAGAAACACAGTAATTGCATCGGGATTTAATACAACAGTCGCCAAGCGCACTTTCCTCCATGGGAGTAATGTCTCTAACAGTCTACGCATTGATCGTTCCCTGGAAGACCAGTAGTAGTTTCAATTGCACATCTGGAGGCATTCTGTAATCTGTGGACTATCAGAGTGGTGATGAAACACAGAAATTGCATCGGGATTGAACACTACAGTCACCATGCGCACTTTCCTCCATGGGAGTAATGTCTCAAACAGTCTACGCATTGATCGTTCCCTGGAAGACCAGTAGCAGTTTCCGATGCACATCTGGAGGCATTCTGTAATCTGTGGACTATCAGAGTGTTGATGAAACACAGAAATTGCATCGGGATTGAATACAAAAGTCACCATGCGCACATTTCTGCGTAAAAGTAATGTCCAAACAGTCTACGCTTTGATCGTTCCCTGGAAGACCAGTAGTAGTTTATGATAAACATCTGGAGGCATTCTGTAATCTGTGGACTATCAGAGTGTTGATGAAACACAGAAATTGAATCGGGATTGAATACAACAGTCACCATGCGTACTTTCTTCCATGGGAGTAATGTCCCAAACAGTCTACGCTTTGATCGTTCCCTGGAAGACCAGTAGTAGTTTCCGATGCACATCTGGAGGCATTCTGTAATCTGTGGACTATCAGAGTGTTGATGAAACACAGAAGTTTCATCGGGGTTGAATACAACAGTCTCCATGAGCAGTTTCCTCCATGGGAGTAATGTATCAAACAGTCTACGCTTTGATCGTTCCCTGGAAGACCAGTAGTAGTTTCCGATGAACATCTGGCGGCATTCTGTAATCTGTGGACTATCGGAGTGTTGATGAAACACAGAAATTGCATCGGGATTGAATACAGCAGTCACTATGCGCACTTTCCACCATGGGAGTAATGTCTCTAACAGTCTACGCTTTGATCGTTCCCCAGAAGACCAGTAGTAGTTTCCTATGCACATTTGGAGGCCTTCTGTAATCTGTGGCCTATCAGAGTGTTGATGAAACACAGAAATTGCATCGGGATTGAATACAACAGTCACCATGCGCACTTTCCTCCATGGGAGTAATTCTCAAACAGTATATGCTTTGATCGTTCCCTGTAAGACCAGTAGTAGTTTCCGATGCACATCTGGAGGCATACTGTAATCTGTGGGCTATTAGAGTGTTGATGAAACACAGAAATTGCATCGGGTTTGAATACAACAGTCACCATGCGCACATTTCTCCATAAAAGTAATGTCTCAAACAGTCTACGCTTTGATCGTTCCCTGGAAGACCAGTAGTAGTTTATGATAAACATCTGGAGGCATTCTGTAATCTGTGGACTATCAGAGTGGTGATGAAATACAGAAATTGCATCGGGATTGAACACTACAGTCACCATGCGCACTTTCCTCCATGGGAGTAATGTTTCAAAGAGTTTACGGTTTGATCGTTCCCTGGAAGACCAGTAGCAGTTTCCGATGCACATCTGGAGGCATTCTGTAACCTGTGGACTATCAGAGTGTTGATGAAACACAGAAATTGCATCGGGATTGAATACAACAGTCACCATGCGCACTTTCCTCCATGGGAGTAATTCTCAAACAGTCTATGCTTTCATCGTTTCCTGTAAGACCAGTTGTAGTTTCCGATATACATCTGGTGGCATTCTGTGATCTGTGGGCTATCAGAGTGTTGATGAAACACAGAAATTGCATCGGGATTGAACACAACAGTTACCATGCGCACTTTCCTCCATGGGAGTAATGTTTCAAAGAGTTTACGCTTTGATCGTTCCCTGGAAGACCAGTAGCAGTTTCCGATGCACATCTGGAGGCATTCTGTAATCTGTGGACTATCAGAGTGTTGAAGAAACACAGAAATTGCATCTGGATTGAATACAACAGTCACCATGCGCACATTCCTCCATAAAAGTAATGTCTCACACAGTCTACGCTTTGATCGTTCCCTGGAAGACCAGTAGTAGTTTCCGATGCACATCTGAAATCATTCTGTAATCTGTGGACTATCAGAGTGTTGATGAAACACAGAAATTGCATCGGGATTGAATACAACAGTCACCATGCGCACTTTCTTCCATGGGAGTAATGTCCCAAACAGTCTACGCTTTGATCGTTCCCTGGAAGACCAGTAGTAGTTTCCGATGCACATCTGGAGGCATTTGTAATCTGTGGACTATCAGAGTGTTGATGAAACACAGCAGTTTCATCGGGATTGAATACAACAGTCACCATGCGCAATTTCCTCCATGGGAGTAATGTCTCAAACAGTCTACGCTTTGATCGTTCCCTGGAAGACCAGTAGTAGTTTCCGATTAACATCTGGAGGCATTCTGTATTCTGTGGAGTATCAGAGTGTTGATGAAACACAGAAATTGCATCGGGATTGAATACAACAGTCACCATGCGCACTTTCTTCCATGGGAGTAATGTCCCAAACAGTCTACGCTTTGATCGTTCCCTGGAAGACCAGTAGTAGTTTCCGATGCACATCTGGAGGCATTTGTAATCTGTGGACTATCAGAGTGTTGATGAAACACAGAAGTTTCATCGGAATTGAATACAACAGTCACCATGCGCACTCTCCTCCACGGGAGTAATGTCTCAAACAGTCTACGCTTTGATCGTTCCCTGGAGGACCAGTAGTAGTTTCCGATGCACATCTGGTGGCATTCTGTATTGTGTAGATAATCAGAGTGTTGAAGAAACACAGTAATTGCATCGGGATTTAATACAACAGTCGCCAAGCGCACTTTCCTCCATGGGAGTAATGTCTCTAACAGTCTACGCATTGATCGTTCCCTGGAAGACCAGTAGTAGTTTCAATTGCACATCTGGAGGCATTCTATAATCTGTGGACTATCAGAGTGGTGATGAAACACAGAAATTGCATCGGGATTGAACACTACAGTCACCATGCGCACTTTCGTCCATGGGAGTAATGTCTCAAACAGTCTACGCATTGATCGTTCCCTGGAAGACCAGTAGCAGTTTCCGATGCACATCTGGAGGCATTCTGTAATCTGTGGACTATCAGAGTGTTGATGAAACACAGAAATTGCATCGGGATTGAATACAAAAGTCACCATGCGCACATTTCTGCGTAAAAGTAATGTCCAAACAGTCTACGCTTTGATCGTTCCCTGGAAGACCAGTAGTAGTTTATGATAAACATCTGGAGGCATTCTGTAATCTGTGGACTATCAGAGTGTTGATGAAACACAGAAATTGAATCGGGATTGAATACAACAGTCACCATGCGCACTTTCTTCCATGGCAGTAATGTCCCAAACAGTCTACGCTTTGATCGTTCCCTGGAAGACCAGTAGTAGTTTCCGATGCACATCTGGAGGCATTCTGTAATCTGTGGACTATCAGAGTGTTGATGAAACACAGAAGTTTCATCGGGGTTGAATACAACAGTCTCCATGAGCAGTTTCCTCCATGGGAGTAATGTATCAAACAGTCTACGCTTTGATCGTTCCCTGGAAGACCAGTAGTAGTTTCCGATGAACATCTGGCGGCATTCTGTAATCTGTGGACTATCGGAGTGTTGATGAAACACAGAAATTGCATCGGGATTGAATACAGCAGTCACCATGCGCACTTTCCACCATGGGAGTAATGTCTCTAACAGTCTACGCTTTGATCGTTCCCCAGAAGACCAGTAGTAGTTTCCTATGCACATTTGGAGGCCTTCTGTAATCTGTGGCCTATCAAAGTGTTGATGAAACACAGAAATTGCATCGGGATTGAATACAACAGTCACCATGCGCACTTTCCTCCATGGGAGTAATTCTCAAACAGTATATGCTTTGATCGTTCCCTGTAAGACCAGTAGTAGTTTCCGATGCACATCTGGAGGCATACTGTAATCTGTGGGCTATTAGAGTGTTGATGAAACACAGAAATTGCATCGGGTTTGAATACAACAGTCACCATGCGCACATTTCTCCATAAAAGTAATGTCTCAAACAGTCTACGCTTTGATCGTTCCCTGGAAGACCAGTAGTAGTTTATGATAAACATCTGGAGGCATTCTGTAATCTGTGGACTATCAGAGTGGTGATGAAATACAGAAATTGCATCGGGATTGAACACTACAGTCACCATGCGCACTTTCCTCCATGGGAGTAATGTTTCAAAGAGTTTACGGTTTGATCGTTCCCTGGAAGACCAGTAGCAGTTTCCGATGCACATCTGGAGGCATTCTGTAACCTGTGGACTATCAGAGTGTTGATGAAACACAGAAATTGCATCGGGATTGAATACAACAGTCACCATGCGCACTTTCCTCCATGGGAGTAATTCTCAAACAGTCTATGCTTTCATCGTTTCCTGTAAGACCAGTTGTAGTTTCCGATATACATCTGGTGGCATTCTGTGATCTGTGGGCTATCAGAGTGTTGATGAAACACAGAAATTGCATCGGGATTGAACACAACAGTTACCATGCGCACTTTCCTCCATGGGAGTAATGTTTCAAAGAGTTTACGCTTTGATCGTTCCCTGAAAGACCAGTAGCAGTTTCCGATGCACATCTGGAGGCATTCTGTAATCTGTGGACTATCAGAGTGTTGAAGAAACACAGAAATTGCATCTGGATTGAATACAACAGTCACCATGCGCACATTCCTCCATAAAAGTAATGTCTCACACAGTCTACGCTTTGATCGTTCCCTGGAAGACCAGTAGTAGTTTCCGATGCACATCTGAAATCATTCTGTAATCTGTGGACTATCAGAGTGTTGATGAAACACAGAAATTGCATCGGGATTGAATACAACAGTCACCATGCGCACTTTCTTCCATGGGAGTAATGTCCCAAACAGTCTACGCTTTGATCGTTCCCTGGAAGACCAGTAGTAGTTTCCGATGCACATCTGGAGGCATTTGTAATCTGTGGACTATGAGAGTGTTGATGAAACACAGAAGTTTCATCGGGATTGAATACAACAGTCACCATGCGCAATTTCCTCCATGGGAGTAATGTCCCAAACAGTCTACGCTTTGATCGTTCCCTGGAAGACCAGTAGTAGTTTCCGATGCACATCTGGAGGCATTTGTAATCTGTGGACTATCAGAGTGTTGATGAAACACAGAAGTTTCATCGGGATTGAATACAACAGTCACCATGCGCAATTTCCTCCATGGGAGTAATGTCTCAAACAGTCTACGCTTTGATCGTTCCCTGGAGGACCAGTAGTAGTTTGCGATGCACATCTGGTGGCATTCTGTAATGTGTAGACTATCGGAGTGTTGAAGAAACACAGTAATTGCATCGGAATTGAATACAACAGTCGCCAAGCGCACTTTCCTCCATGGGAGTAATGTCTCTAACAGTCTACGCTTTGATCGTTCCCTGGAAGACCAGTAGTAGTTTCAATTGCACATCTGGAGGCATTCTGTAATCTGTGGACTATCAGAGTGGTGATGAAACACAGAAATTGCATCGGGATTGAATACAACAGTCACCATGCGCACATTCCTACGTAAAAGTTATGTCTCAAACAGTGTACGCTTTGATCGTTCCCTGGAAGACCAGTAGTAGTTTATGATAAACATCTGGAGGCATTCTGTAATCTGTGGACTATCAGAGTGTTGATGAAACACAGAAATAGCATTGGGATTGAATACAACAGTCACCATGCGCACTTTCCTCCATGGGAGTAATGTCTCAAACAGTCTACGCATTGATCGTTCCCTGGAAGACCAGTAGCAGTTTCCGATGCACATCTGGAGGCATTCTGAAATCTGTTGACTATCAGGGTGTTGAAGGAACACAGAAATTGCATCGGGATTGAATACAACAGTCACCATGCGCACTTTCCTCCACGGGAGTAATGTCTCAAACAGTCTACGCTTTGATCGTTCCCTGGAGGACCAGTAGTAGTTTCCGATGCACATCTGGTGGCATTCTGTAATGTGTAGATTATCAGAGTGTTGAAGAAACACAGTAATGGCATCGGGATTGAATACAACAGTCGCCAAGCGCATTTTCCTCCATGGGAGTAATGTCTCTAACAGTCTACGCATTGATCGTTCCCTGGAAGACCAGTAGTAGTTTCAATTGCACATCTGGAGGCATTCTGTAATCTGTGGACTATCAGAGTGGTGATGAAAGACAGAAATTGCTTCGGGATTGAACACTACAGTCACCATGCGCACTTTCCTCCATGGGAGTAATGTCTCAAACAGTCTACGCATTGATCGTTCCCTGGAAGACCAGTAGCAGTTTCCGATGCACATCTGGAGGCTTTCTGTACTCTGTGGATTATCAGAGTGTTGATGAAACACAGAAATTGCATCGGGATTGAATACAACAGTCTCCATGCGCAGTTTCCTCCATGGGAGTAATGTCTCAAACAATCTACGCTTTGATCGTTCCCTGGAAGACAAGTATTAGTTTCCGATGCACATCTGGAGGCTTTCCGTAATCTGTGGACTATCAGAGTGTTGATGAAACACAGAAATTGCATCGGGATTGAATACAACAGTCACCATACGCACTTTCCTCCATGGGAGTAATGTCCCAAAAAGTCTACGCTTTGATCGTTCCCTGGAAATCCAGTAGTAGTTTCCGATTAACATCTGGAGGCATTCTGTAATCTGTGGTCTATCAGAGTATTGATGAAACACTGAAATTGCATCGGAATTGAATACAGCAGTCAGCATCCGCACTTTCCTGCATGGGAGTAATGTCCCAAACAGTCTACGCTTTGATCGTTCCCTGGAAAAACAGTAGTAGTATCCGATTAACATCTGGAGGCATTCTGTAATCTGTGGAGTATCAGAGTGTTGATGAAACACAGAAATTGCATCGCGATTGAATACAACAGTTACCATGCGCACTTTCCTCCATGGGAGTAATGTTTCTAACAGTCTACGCTTTGATCGTTTCCCAGAAGACCAGTAGTAGTTTCCTATGCACATCTGGAGGCTTTCTGTACACTGTGGACTATCAGAGTGTTGATGAAACACAGAAATTGCATCGGGGTTGAATACAACAGTCTCCATGCGCAGTTTTCTCCATGGGAGTAATTCTCAAACAGTCTATGCTTTGATCGCTCCCTGTAAGACCAGTAGTAGTTTCCGATATACATCTGGTGGAATTCTGAAATCTGTGGACTATCAGAGTGTTCATGAAACACAGGAATTAAATCGGGAATGAATACAACAGTCACCATGCGCACTATCCTCCACGGGAGGTATGTCTCAAACAGTCTACGCTTTCGTCGTTCCCTGGAAGACCAGTAGTAGTTTCCGATGCACATCTGGTGGCATTCTGTAATCTGTGGCCTATCATAGTGTTGATGAAACACAGAAATTGCATCGGAATTGAATACAACAGTCACCATTCGCACTTTCCGCCATGGGAGTTATTCTCAAACAGTATATGCTTTGATCGTTGCCTGTAAGACCAGTAGTAGTTTCCGATGCACATCTGGAGGCATTCTGTAATCTGTGGGCTACTAAAGTGTTGATGAAACACAGAAATTGCTTCGGGATTGAATACAACAGTCGCCATGCGCACATTCCTCCGTAAAAGTAATGTCTCAAACAGTGAACGTTTTGGTCGTTCCCTGGAAGACCAGTAGCAGTTTCCGATGCTCATCTGGAGGCATCCTGAATTCTGTGGACTATCAGAGTGTTGATGAAACACAAAAATTGCATCGGGATTGAATACAACAGTCACCATGCGCACATTACTCCATGGGAGTAATGTCTCTAACACTCTACGCTTTGATCTTCACTGGAAGACCAATAGTAGTTTCCGATGCACATCTGGAGGCTTTCCGTAATCTGTGGATTATCAGAGTGTTGATGAAACACAGAAATTGCATCGGGATTGAATACAACAGTCTCCATGCGCAGTTTCCTCCATGGGAGTAATGTCTCAAACAGTCTACGCTTTGATCGTTCCCTGGAAGACCAGTATTAGTTTCCGATGCACATCTGGAGGCTTTCCGTAATCTGTGGACTATCAGAGTGTTGATGAAACACAGAAATTGCATCGGGATTGAATACAACAGTCACCATACGCACTTTCCTCCATGGGAGTAATGTCCCAAACAGTCTACGCTTTGATCGTTCCCTGGAAAACCAGTAGTAGTTTCCGATTAACATCTGGAGGCATTCTGTAATCTGTGGTCTATCAGAGTATTGATGAAACACAGAAATTGCATCGGGATTGAATACAACAGTCAGCATCCGCACTTTCCTGCATGGGAGTAATGTCTGAAACAATCTACGCTTTGATCGTTCCCGGGAAGACCAGTAGTAGTTTCCGATGCACATCTCGTGGCATTCTGTAATCTGTGGACTATCAGAGTGTTGATGAAACACAGAAAATGAATCGGGATTGAATACAACAGTCATCATGCGCACATTACTCCATGGGAGTAATGTCTCTAACAGTCTACGCTTTGATCTTCACTGGAAGACCAATAGTAGTTTCCGATGCACATCTGGAGGCTTTCCGTAATCTGTGGACTATCAGAGTGATGATGAAACTCAGAAATTGCATCAGGATTGAATACAACAGTCACCATTCGCACTTTCCTCCATGGGAGTAATGTCCCAAACAGTCTACGCTTTGATCGTTCCCTGGAAAACCAGTAGTAGTTTCCGATTAACATCTGGAGGCATTCTGTAATCTGTTGACTATCAGAGTGTTGATGAAACACAGAAATTGCATCGGGATTGAATACAACAGTCACCATGCGCACTTTCCTCATTGGGAGTAATGTCCCAAACAGTCTACGCTTTGATCGTTCCCTGGAAAAACAGTAGTAGTTTCCGATTAACATCTGGAGGCATTCTGTAATCTGTGGAGTATCAGAGTGTTGATGAAACACAGAAATTGCATCGCGATTGAATACAACAGTTACCATGCGCACTTTCCTCCATGGGAGTAATGTTTCTAACAGTCTACGCTTTGATCGTTTCCCAGAAGACCAGTAGTAGTTTCCTATGCACATCTGGAGGCTTTCTGTACACTGTGGACTATCAGAGTGTTGATGAAACACAGAAATTGCATCGGGGTTGAATACAACAGTCTCCATGCGCAGTTTTCTCCATGGGAGTAATTCTCAAACAGTCTATGCTTTGATCGCTCCCTGTAAGACCAGTAGTAGTTTCCGATATACATCTGGTGGAATTCTGAAATCTGTGGACTATCAGAGTGTTCATGAAACACAGGAATTAAATCGGGAATGAATACAACAGTCACCATGCGCACTATCCTCCACGGGAGGTATGTCTCAAACAGTCTACGCTTTCGTCGTTCCCTGGAAGACCAGTAGTAGTTTCCGATGCACATCTGGTGGCATTCTGTAATCTGTGGCCTATCATAGTGTTGATGAAACACAGAAATTGCATCGGAATTGAATACAACAGTCACCATTCGCACTTTCCGCCATGGGAGTTATTCTCAAACAGTATATGCTTTGATCGTTGCCTGTAAGACCAGTAGTAGTTTCCGATGCACATCTGGAGGCATTCTGTAATCTGTGGGCTACTAAAGTGTTGATGAAACACAGAAATTGCTTCGGGATTGAATACAACAGTCGCCATGCGCACATTCCTCCGTAAAAGTAATGTCTCAAACAGTGAACGTTTTGGTCGTTCCCTGGAAGACCAGTAGCAGTTTCCGATGCTCATCTGGAGGCATCCTGAATTCTGTGGACTATCAGAGTGTTGATGAAACACAAAAATTGCATCGGGATTGAATACAACAGTCACCATGCGCACATTACTCCATGGGAGTAATGTCTCTAACACTCTACGCTTTGATCTTCACTGGAAGACCAATAGTAGTTTCCGATGCACATCTGGAGGCTTTCCGTAATCTGTGGATTATCAGAGTGTTGATGAAACACAGAAATTGCATCGGGATTGAATACAACAGTCTCCATGCGCAGTTTCCTCCATGGGAGTAATGTCTCAAACAGTCTACGCTTTGATCGTTCCCTGGAAGACCAGTATTAGTTTCCGATGCACATCTGGAGGCTTTCCGTAATCTGTGGACTATCAGAGTGTTGATGAAACACAGAAATTGCATCGGGATTGAATACAACAGTCACCATACGCACTTTCCTCCATGGGAGTAATGTCCCAAACAGTCTACGCTTTGATCGTTCCCTGGAAAACCAGTAGTAGTTTCCGATTAACATCTGGAGGCATTCTGTAATCTGTGGTCTATCAGAGTATTGATGAAACACAGAAATTGCATCGGGATTGAATACAACAGTCAGCATCCGCACTTTCCTGCATGGGAGTAATGTCTGAAACAATCTACGCTTTGATCGTTCCCGGGAAGACCAGTAGTAGTTTCCGATGCACATCTCGTGGCATTCTGTAATCTGTGGACTATCAGAGTGTTGATGAAACACAGAAAATGAATCGGGATTGAATACAACAGTCATCATGCGCACATTACTCCATGGGAGTAATGTCTCTAACAGTCTACGCTTTGATCTTCACTGGAAGACCAATAGTAGTTTCCGATGCACATCTGGAGGCTTTCCGTAATCTGTGGACTATCAGAGTGATGATGAAACTCAGAAATTGCATCAGGATTGAATACAACAGTCACCATTCGCACTTTCCTCCATGGGAGTAATGTCCCAAACAGTCTACGCTTTGATCGTTCCCTGGAAAACCAGTAGTAGTTTCCGATTAACATCTGGAGGCATTCTGTAATCTGTTGACTATCAGAGTGTTGATGAAACACAGAAATTGCATCGGGATTGAATACAACAGTCACCATGCGCACTTTCCTCATTGGGAGTAATGTCCCAAACAGTCTACGCTTTGATCGTTCCCTGGAAAAACAGTAGTAGTTTCCGATTAACATCTGGAGGCATTCTGTAATCTGTGGAGTATCAGAGTGTTGATGAAACACAGTAATTGCATCGCGATTGAATACAACAGTTACCATGCGCACTTTCCTCCATGGGAGTAATGTTTCTAACAGTCTACGCTTTGATCGTTTCCCAGAAGACCAGTAGTAGTTTCCTATGCACATCTGGAGGCTTTCTGTACACTGTGGACTATCAGAGTGTTGATGAAACACAGAAATTGCATCGGGGTTGAATACAACAGTCTCCATGCGCAGTTTTCTCCATGGGAGTAATTCTCAAACAGTCTATGCTTTGATCGCTCCCTGTAAGACCAGTAGTAGTTTCCGATATACATCTGGTGGAATTCTGTAATCTGTTGACTATCAGAGTGTTGATGAAACACAGAAATTGCATCGGGATTGAATACAACAGTCACCATGCGCACTTTCCTCCCTGGGAGTAATGTCCCAAACAGTCTACGCTTTGATCGTTCCCTGGAAAAACAGTAGTAGTTTCCGATTAACATCTGGAGGCATTCTGTAAACTGTGGAGTATCAGAGAGTTGATGAAACACAGAAATTGCATCGCGATTGAATACAACAGTTACCATGCGCACTTTCCTCCATGGGAGTAATGTTTCTAACAGTCTACGCTTTGATCGTTTCCCAGAAGACCAGTAGCAGTTTCCTATGCACATCTGGAGGCTTTCTGTACACTGTGGACTATCAGAGTGTTGTTGAAACACAGAAATTGCATCGGGGTTGAATACAACGGTCTCCATGCGCAGTTATCTCCATGGGAGTAATTCTCAAACACTCTATGCTTTGATCGCTCCCTGTAAGACCAGTAGTAGTTTCCGATATACATCTGGTGGCATTCTGTAATCTGTGGACTATCAGAGTGTTCAAGAAACACAGAAATTAAATCGGGTATGAATACAACAGTCACCATGCGCACTTTCCTCCACGGGAGGTATGTCTCAAACAGTCTACGCTTTCATCGTTCCCTGGAAAACCAGTAGTAGTTTCCGATGCACATCTGGTGGCATTCTGTAATCTGTGGCCTATCAGAGTGTTGATGAAACACAGAAATTGCATCGGAATTGAATACAACAGTCACCATTCGCACTTTCTTCCATGGGAGTAATTCTCAAACAGTATATGCTTTGATCGTTCCCTGTAAGACCAGTAGTAGTTTCCGATGCACATCTCGAGGCATTCTGTAATCTGTGGGCTACTAAAGTGTTGATGAAACACAGAAATTGCTTCGGGATTGAATACAACAGTCGCCATGCGCACATTCCTCCGTAAAAGTAATGTCTCAAACAGTGTACGTTTTGGTCGTTCCCTGGAAGACCAGTAGCAGTTTCCGATGCATATCTGGAGGAATTCTGAATTCTGTGGACTATCAGAGTGTTGATGAAACACAAAAATTGCATCGGGATTGAATACAATAGTCACCATGCGCTCATTCCTCCACTGGAGTAATGTCTCATACAATCTACGCTTTGATCGTTCCCTGGAGGACCAGTAGTAGTTTCCGATGCACATCGGGAGGCATTCTGTAATGTGTAGACCATCAGAGTGTTGATGAAACACAGTAATTGCATCGGGATTGAATACAACAGTCGCCATGCGCACTTAACTCCATGGGAGTAATGTCTCAAAGAGTCTAGGCTTTGATCGTTCCCTGGAAGACCAGTAGTAGTTTCCGATGCACATCTGGAGGCATTCTGTAATCTGTGGTCTATCAGAGTATTGTTGAAACACAGAAATTGCATCGGGATTGAATACAACAGTCACCATGCGCACTTTCCTCCATGGGAGTAATATCTCAAACAGTATACGCTTTGATCGTTCCCGGGAAGACCAGTAGTAGTTTCCGATGCACATCTCGTGGCATTCTGTAATCTGTGGACTATCAGAGTGTTGATGGAACACAGAAAATGAATCGGAATTGAATACAACAGTCACCATGCGCACTTTACTCCATGGGAGTAATGTCTCTAACATTCTACGCTTTGATCTTCACTGGAAGACCAATAGTAGTTTCCGATGCACTTCTGGAGGCTTTCCGTAATCTGTGGACTATCAGAGTGTTGATGAAACACAGAAATTGCATCGGGATTGAATACAACAGTCACCATGCGCACTTTCCTCCATGGGAGTAATGTCCCAAACAGTCTACGCTTTGATCGTTCCCTGGAAAACCAGTAGTAGTTTCCGATTAACATCTGGAGGCATTCTGTAATCTGTTGACTATCAGAGTGTTGGTGAAACACAGAAATTGCATCAGGATTGAATACAACAGTCACCATCCGCACTTTCCTCCATGGGAGTAATGTCTCAAGCAGTCTACGCTTTGATCGTTCCCTGGAAGACCAGTAGTAGTTTCCTATGCACATCTCGTGGCATTCTGTAATCTGTGGACTATCAGAGTGTTGATGAAACACAGAAATTGCATCGGGATTGAATACAACAGTCGCCATGCGCACTTTCCTCCATGGGAGCAATGTCTCTAACAGTCTACACTTTGATCGTTCCCTGGAAGACCAGTAATAGTTTCAATTGCACATCTGGAGGCATTCTGTAATCTGTGTACTATCAGAGTGTTGATGAAACACAGAAAGTGCATCGGGATTGAATACAACAGTCACAATCCGCACTTTCCTCCATGGGAGAAATGGCCCAAACAGTCTACGCTTTGATCGTTCCCTGGAAGTCCAGTAGTAGTTTCCGATGCACATCTGGAGGCATTCTGTAATCTGTGGACTATCAGAGTGTTGATGAAACACAGAAATTGCATCGGGATTGAATACAACAGTCACCATGCGCACTTTTCTCCATGGGAGTAATGTCTCAGTCTACGCTTCGATCATTCCCTGGAAGACCAGTAGTAGTTTCCGATGCACATCTGGAGCCATTCTGTAATCTGTGGAGTATCAGAGTGTTGATGAATCACAGAAATTGCATCGGGATTGAATACAACAGTCACCGTGCGGACTTTCCCCCATTGGAGTAATTCTCAAACAGTCAACGTTTTGATCGTTCCCTGGAAGACCAGTAGTAGTTTCCGATGCACATCTGGTGGCATTCTGTAATCTGAGGACTATCAGAGTGTTGATGAAACACAGAAATTTCATAGGGGTTGAATACAACAGTCACCATGCGCACTTTCCTCCACTGGAGATATGTCTCAAACAGTCTACGCTTTGATCGTTCCCTGGAAGACCAGTAGTAGTTTCCGATGCACATCTGGAGGCATTCTGTAATCTGTGGATTATCAGAGTGTTGATGAAACACAGAAATTGCATCGGGATTGAATACAACAGTCACCATGCGCACTTTCCTCCATAAAAGTAATGTCTCAAACAGTCTACGCTTTGATCGTTCCCTGGAAGACCAGTAGTACTTTCCGATGCACATCTGGAGGCATTCTGTAATCTATGGACTATCAGAGTGTTGATGAAACACAGAAATTTCGTCAGGATTGAATGCAACAGTCACCATTCGCACTTTCCTCCATGGGAGCAATGTCTTAAGCAGATTACGCTTTGATCGTTCCCAGGAAGACCAGTAGTAGTTTCCGATGCACATCTCGTGGCATTCTGTAATCTGTGTACTATCAGAGTGTTGATGAAACACAGAAAGTGCATCAGGATTGAATACAACAGTCACAATCCGCACTTTCCTCCATGGGAGAAATGGCCCAAACAGTCTACGCTTTGATCGTTCCCTGGAAAAGCAGTAGTAGTTTCCGATGCACATCTGGATGCATGCTGTAATCTGTGGACTATCAGTGTGTTAATGAAACACAGAAATTGCATCGGGATTGAGTACAACAGTCACCATGCGCACTTTCCTCCATGGGAGTAATGTCTCAAACAGTCTACGCTTTGATCGTTCCATGGAAGACCAGTAGTAGTTTCCAATTAACATCTGGAGGCATTCTGTAATCTGTGGACTATCAGAGTGTTGATGAGACATAGAAATTTCATCGGAATTGAATACAACAGTCACCATGCGCACTTTCCTCCACGGGAGTAATGTCAATAAGAGTCTTCGCTTTGATCGTTCCCTGGAAGACCAGTAGTAGTTTCCGATGCACATCTGGTGGCATTCTGTAATCTTTGGACTATCAGAGTGTTGATGAAACACAGAAATTGCATCGGGATTGAATACAACAGTCACCATGCGCACTTTCCTCCATGGGAGGATGTCTCAAACAGTCTACGCTTTGATCGTTTCCTGGAAGACCAGTAGTAGTTTCCGATGCACATCTGGTGGCATTCTGTAATCTGTGGTCTATCAGAGTGTTGATGAAACACAGAAATTGCATCGGGATTGAATACAAACGGTCACCATCAGCACTTTCCTCCATGGGAGTAATGTCCCAAACAGTCTACGCTTTGATCGTTCCCTGGAAGACCAGGAGTAGTTTCCGATTAACATCTGGAGGCATTCTGAAATCTGTGGACTATCAGGGTGTTGATAAAACACAGAAATTGCATCGGGATTGAATACAACAGCCACCATGCGCACTTTCCTCCACGGGAGTAATGTCTCAAACAATCTACGCTTTGATCGTTCCCTGGAGGACCAGTAGTAGTTTGCTATGCACATCTGGTGGCATTCTGTAATGTGTAGACTATCAGAGTGTTGAAGAAACACAGTAACTGCGTCGGAATTGAATACAACAGTCGCCAAGCGCACTTTCCTCCATGGGAGTAATGTCTCTAACAGTCTACGCTTTGATCGTTCCCTGGAAGACCAGTAGTAGTTTCAATTGCACATCTGGAGGCATTCTGTAATCTGTGGACTATCAGAGTGGTGATGAAACACAGAAATTGCATCGGGATTGAATACAACAGACACCATGCGCAAATTCCTACGTAAAAGTTATGTCTCATACAGTCTACGCTTTAATCGTTCCCTGGAAGACCAGTAGTAGTTTATGATAAACATTTGGAGGCATTCTGTAATCTGTGGACTATCAGAGCGCTGATGAAACACAGAAATTGCATCGGGATTGAATACAACAGTCACCATGCGCACTTATCTCCATGCGAGTAGTGTCTCAAACAGTCTACGCATTGATCGTTCCCTGGAAGACCAGTAGCAGTTTCCGATGCACATCTGGAGGCATTCTGAAATCTGTGGACTATCAGGGTGTTGATGAAACACAGAAATTGCATCGGGATTGAATACAAAAGTCACCATGCGCACATTCCTCCGTAAAAGTAATGTCTCAAACAGTCTACGCTTTGATCGTTCCCTGGAAGACCAGTAGTAGTTTCCGATTAACATCTGAAGGCTTTCTGTAATCTGTGGACTATCAGAGTGTTGATGAAACACAGAAATTGCATCGGGATTGAATACAACAGTCACGATGCGCACTTTCCTCCATGGGAGTAATGTCTCAAAGAGTCTACGCTTCGATCGTTCCCTGGAATACCAGTAGTAGTTTCCGATGCACATCTGGAGGCATTCTGTAATCTGTGGAGTATCAGAGTGTTGATGAAACACAGAAATTGCATCGGGATTGAATACAACAGTCACCATGCGCACTTTCCTCCACGGGAGATATGTCTCAAAGAGTCTACGCTTTGATCGTTCCCTGGAAGACTAGTAGTAGTTTCCGATGCACATCTGGAGGCATTCTGCAATCTGTGGACTATCAGAGTGTTGATGAAACACAGAAATTGCATCGGGATTGAATACAACAGTCACCATGCGCACTTTCCTCCACGGGAGGTATGTCTCAAACAGTCTACGCTTTGATCGTTCCCTGGAAGACCAGTAGCAGTTTCCGATGCACATCTGGAGGCATTCTGAAATCTGTGGACTATCAGGGTGTTGATGAAACACAGAAATTGCATCGGGATTGAATACAAAAGTCACCATGCGCAACATACTTCCGTAAAAGTAATGTCTTAAACAGTCTACGCTTTGATCGTTCCCTGGAAGACCAGTAGTAGTTTCCGATAAACATCTGGAGGCATTCTGCAATCTGTGGACTATCAGAGTGTTGATGAAACACAGAAATGGCATCGGGATTGAATACAACAGTCACCATGCGCACTTTCCTCAATGGGAGTAATGTCTCAAACAGTCTACGCTTTGATCGTTCCATGGAAGACCAGTAGCAGTTTCCGATGCACATCTGGTGGCATTCTGTAATCTGAGGACTATCAGAGTGTTGATGAAACACAGAAATTTCATCGGGATTGAATACAACAGTCACCATGCGCACTTTCCTCCACGGGAGATATGTCTCAAAGAGTCTACGCTTTGATCGTTCCCTGGAAGACCAGTAGTAGTTTCCGATGCACATCTGGAGGCATTCTGCAATCTGTGGACTATCAGAGTGTTGATGAAACACAGAAATTGCATCGGGATTGAATACAACAGTCACCATGCGCACTTTCCTCCATGGGAGGTATGTCTCAAAGAGTCTACGCTTTGATCGTTCCCTGGAAGACCAGTAGTAGTTTCCGATTAACATCTGAAGGCTTTCTGTAATCTGTGGACTATCAGAGTGTTGATGAAACACAGAAATTGCATCGGGATTGAATACAACAGTCACGATGCTCACTTTCCTCCATGGGAGTAATGTCTCAAAGAGTCTACGTTTCGATCGTTCCCTGGAATACCAGTAGTAGTTTCCGATGCACATCTGGAGGCATTCTGTAATCTGTGGAATATCAGAGTGTTGATGAAACACAGAAATTGCATCGGGATTGAATACAACAATCACCATGCGCACTTTCCTCCATGGGAGAAATTCTCAAACAGTCTACGCTTTTGATCGTTCCCTGGAAGACCAGTAGTAGTTTCCGATGAAAATCTGGAGGCATTCTGTAAACTGTG
This sequence comes from Schistocerca gregaria, assembly GCF_023897955.1. Lineage (NCBI taxonomy): Eukaryota > Metazoa > Arthropoda > Insecta > Orthoptera > Acrididae > Schistocerca > Schistocerca gregaria. The sequence continues at coordinate 45,134,060 of NC_064920.1, forward strand.
GACTATTAGAGTGTTGATGAAACACAGAAATTGCATCGGGATTGAACACAACAGTCACCATGCACACTTTCCTCCATGGGAGTAATGTTTCTAACAGTCTACGCTTTGATCGTTCCCTGGAAGACTAGTAGTAGTTTCCGATGCACATCTGGAGGCTTTCTGTACTCTGTGGATTATCAGAGTGTTGATGAAACACAGAAATTGCATCGGGATTGAATACAACAGTCTCCATGCGCAGTTTCCTCCATGGGAGTAATGTCTCAAACAGTCTACGCTTTGATCGTTCCCTGGAAGACCAGTATTAGTTTCCGATGCACATCTGGAGGCTTTCCGTAATCTGTGGACTATCAGAGTGTTGATGAAGCACAGAAATTGCATCGGGATTGAATACAACAGTCACCATACGCACTTTCCTCCATGGGAGTAATGTCCCAAACAGTCTACGCTTTGATCGTTCCCTGGAAAACCAGTAGTAGTTTCCGATTAACATCTGGAGGCATTCTGTAATCTGTGGTCTATCAGAGTATTGATGAAACACAGAAATTGCATCGGGATTGAATACAACAGTCACCATCCGCACTTTCCTGCATGGGAGTAATGTCTGAAACAGTCTACGCTTTGATCGTTCCCGGGAAGACCAGTAGTAGTTTCCGATGCACATCTCGTGGCATTCTGTAATCTGTGGACTATCAGAGTGTTGATGAAACACAGAAAATGAATCGGGATTGAATACAACAGTCACCATGCGCACATTACTCCATGGGAGTAATGTCTCTAACAGTCTACGCTTTGATCTTCACTGGAAGACGAATAGTAGTTTCCGATGCACATCTGGAGGCTTTCCGTAATCTGTGGACTATCAGAGTGATGATGAAACTCAGAAATTGCATCGGGATTGAATACAACAGTCACCATTCGCACTTTCCTCCATGGGAGTAATGTCCCAAACAGTCTACGCTTTGATCGTTCCCTGGAAAACCAGTATTAGTTTCCGATTAACATCTGGAAGCATTCTGTAATCTGTTGACTATCAGAGTGTTGATGAAACACAGAAATTGCATCGGGATTGAATACAACAGTCACCATGCGCACTTTCCTTCCTGGGAGTAATGTCCCAAACAGGCTACGCTTTGATCGTTCCCTGGAAGACCAGTAGCAGTTTCCGATGCACATCTGGAGGCATTCTGAAATCTGTGGACTATCAGGGTGTTGATGAAACACAGAAATTGCATCGGGATTGAATACAAAAGTCACCATGCGCAACATTCCTCCGTAAAAGTAATGTCTCAAACAGTCTACGCTTTGATCGTTCCCTGGAAGACCAGTAGTAGTTTCCGATAAACATCTGGAGGCATTCTGCAATCTGTGGACTATCAGAGTGTTGATGAAACACAGAAATGGCATCGGGATTGAATACAACAGTCACCATGCGCACTTTCCTCAATGGGAGTAATGTCTCAAACAGTCTACGCTTTGATCGTTCCGTGGAAGACCAGTAGCAGTTTCCGATGCACATCTGGTGTCATTCTGTAATCTGAGGACTATCAGAGTGTTGATGAAACACAGAAATTTCATAGGGATTGAATACAACAGTCACCATGCGCACTTTCCTCCACGGGAGATATGTCTCAAAGAGTCTACGCTTTGATCATTCCCTGGAAGACCAGTAGTAGTTTCCGATGCACATCTGGAGGCATTCTGCAATCTGTGGTCTATCAGAGTGTTGATGAAACACAGAAATTGCATCGGGATTGAATACAGCAGTCACCATGCGCACTTTCCTCCACGGGAGGTATGTCTCAAAGAGTCTACGCTTTGATCGTTCCCTGGAAGACCAGTAGTAGTTTCCGATTAACATCTGAAGGCTTTCTGTAATCTGTGGACTATCAGAGTGTTGATGAAACACAGAAATTGCATCGGGATTGAATACAACAGTCACGATGCTCACTTTCCTCCATGGCAGTAATGTCTCAAAGAGTCTACGTTTCGATCGTTCCCTGGAATACCAGTAGTAGTTTCCGATGCACATCTGGAGGCATTCTGTAATCTGTGGAGTATCAGAGTGTTGATGAAACACAGAAATTGCATCGGGATTGAATACAACAATCACCATGCGCACTTTCCTCCATGGGAGAAATTCTCAAACAGTCTACGCCTTTGATCGTTCCCTGGAAGACCAGTAGTAGTTTCCGATGAACATCTGGAGGCATTCTGTAAACTGTGGACTATTAGAGTGTTGATGAAACACAGAAATTGCATCGGGATTGAACACAACAGTCACCATGCACACTTTCCTCCATGGGAGTAATGTTTCTAACAGTCTACGCTTTGATCGTTCCCTGGAAGACTAGTAGTAGTTTCGGATGCACATCTGGAGGCTTTCTGTACTCTGTGGATTATCAGAGTGTTGATGAAACACAGAAATTGCACCGGGATTGAATACAACAGTCACCATGCGCACTTTCCTCCATGGGAGTAATGTCTCAAACAGTCTACGCTTTGATCGTTCCCTGGAAGACCAGTATTAGTTTCCGATGCACATCTGGAGGCTTTCCGTAATCTGTGGACTATCAGAGTGTTGATGAAGCACAGAAATTGCATCGGGATTGAATACAACAGTCACCATACGCACTTTCCTCCATGGGAGTAATGTCCCAAACAGTCTACGCTTTGATCGTTCCCTGGAAAACCAGTAGTAGTTTCCGATTAACATCTGGAGGCATTCTGTAATCTGTGGTCTATCAGAGTATTGATGAAACACAGAAATTGCATCGGGATTGAATACAACAGTCACCATCCGCACTTTCCTGCATGGGAGTAATGTCTGAAACAGTCTACGCTTTGATCGTTCCCGGGAAGACCAGTAGTAGTTTCCGATGCACATCTCGTGGCATTCTGTAATCTGTGGACTATCAGAGTGTTGATGAAACACAGAAAATGAATCGGGATTGAATACAACAGTCACCATGCGCACATTACTCCATGGGAGTAATGTCTCTAACAGTCTACGCTTTGATCTTCACTGGAAGACCAATAGTAGTTTCCGATGCACATCTGGAGGCTTTCCGTAATCTGTGGACTATCAGAGTGATGATGAAACTCAGAAATTGCATCGGGATTGAATACAACAGTCACCATTCGCACTTTCCTCCATGGGAGTAATGTCCCAAACAGTCTACGCTTTGATCGTTCCCTGGAAAACCAGTATTAGTTTCCGATTAACATCTGGAAGCATTCTGTAATCTGTTGACTATCAGAGTGTTGATGAAACACAGAAATTGCATCGGGATTGAATACAACAGTCACCATGCGCACTTTCCTCCCTGGGAGTAATGTCCCAAACAGGCTACGCTTTGATCGTTCCCTGGAAGACCAGTAGCAGTTTCCGATGCACATCTGGAGGCATTCTGAAATCTGTGGACTATCAGGGTGTTGATGAAACACAGAAATTGCATCGGGATTGAATACAAAAGTCACCATGCGCAACATTCCTCCGTAAAAGTAATGTCTCAAACAGTCTACACTTTGATCGTTCCCTGGAAGACCAGTAGTAGTTTCCGATAAACATCTGGAGGCATTCTGCAATCTGTGGACTATCAGAGTGTTGATGAAACACAGAAATGGCATCGGGATTGAATACAACAGTCACCATGCGCACTTTCCTCAATGGAAGTAATGTCTCAAACAGTCTACGCTTTGATCGTTCCGTGGAAGACCAGTAGCAGTTTCCGATGCACATCTGGTGGCATTCTGTAATCTGAGGACTATCAGAGTGTTGATGAAACACAGAAATTTCATAGGGATTGAATACAACAGTCACCATGCGCACTTTCCTCCACGGGAGATATGTCTCAAAGAGTCTACGCTTTGATCTTTCCCTGAAAGACCAGTAGTAGTTTCCGATGCACATCTGGAGGCATTCTGCAATCTGTGGTCTATCAGAGTGTTGATGAAACACAGAAATTGCATCGGGATTGAATACAGCAGTCACCATGCGCACTTTCCTCCACGGGAGGTATGTCTCAAAGAGTCTACGCTTTGATCGTTCCCTGGAAGACCAGTAGTAGTTTCCGATTAACATCTGAAGGCTTTCTGTAATCTGTGGACTATCAGAGTGTTGATGAAACACAGAAATTGCATCGGGATTGAATACAACAGTCACGATGCTCACTTTCCTCCATGGCAGTAATGTCTCAAAGAGTCTACGTTTCGATCGTTCCCTGGAATACCAGTAGTAGTTTCCGATGCACATCTGGAGGCATTCTGTAAACTGTGGACTATTAGAGTGTTGATGAAACACAGAAATTGCATCGGGATTGAACACAACAGTCACCATGCCCACTTTCCTCCATGGGAGTAATGTTTCTAACAGTCTACGCTTTGATCGTTCCCTGGAAGACTAGTAGTAGTTTCCGATGCACATCTGGAGGCTTTCTGTACTCTGTGGATTATCAGAGTGTTGATGAAACACAGAAATTGCATCGGGATTGAATACAACAGTCTTCATGCGCAGTTTCCTCCATGGGAGTAATGTCTCAAACAGTCTACGCTTTGATCGTTCCCTGGAAGACCAGTATTAGTTTCCGATGCACATCTGGAGGCTTTCCGTAATCTGTGGACTATCAGAGTGTTGATGAAACACAGAAATTGCATCGGGATTGAATACAACAGGCACCATACGCACTTTCCTCCATGGGAGTAATGTCCCAAACAGTCTACGCTTCGATCGTTCCCTGGAAAACCAGTAGTAGTTTCCGATTAACATCTGGAGGCATTCTGTAATCTGTGGTCTATCAGAGTATTGATGAAACACAGAAATTGCATCGGGATTGAATACAACAGTCACCATCCGCACTTTCCTGCATGGGAGTAATGTCTGAAACAGTCTACGCTTTGATCGTTCCCTGGAAGACCAGTAGTAGTTTCCGATGCACATCTCGTGGCATTCTGTAATCTGTGGACTATCAGAGTGTTGATGAAACACAGAAAATGAATCGGGATTGAATACAACAGTCACCATGCGCACATTACTCCATGGGAGTAATGTCTCTAACAGTCTACGCATTGATCTTCACTGGAAGACCAATAGTAGTTTCCGATGCACATCTGGAGGCTTTCCGTAATCTGTGGACTATCAGAGTGATGAAGAAACTCAGAAATTGCATCGGGATTGAATACAACAGTCACCATTCGCACTTTCCTCCATGGGAGTAATGTCCCAAACAGTCTACGCTTTGATCGTTCCCTGGAAAACCAGTATTAGTTTCCGATTAACATCTGGAGGCATTCTGTAATCTGTTGTCTATCAGAGTGTTGATGAAACACAGAAATTGCATCGGGATTGAATACAACAGTCACCATGCGCACTTTCCTCCCTGGGAGTAATGTCCCAAACAGTCTACGCTTTGATCGTTCCCTGGAAAAACAGTAGTAGTTTCCGATTAACATCTGGAGGCATTCTGTACTCTGTGGAGTATCAGATTGTTGATGAAACACAGAAATTGCATCGCGATGGAATACAACAGTTACCATGCGCACTTTCCTCCATATGAGTAATGTTTCTAACAGTCTACGTTTTGATCGTTTCCCAGAAGAGCAGTAGTAGTTTCCTATGCACATCTGGAGGCTTTCTGTACACTGTGGACTATCAGAGTGTTGATGAAACACAGAAATTGCATCGGGGTTGAATACAACTGTCTCCATGCGCAGTTTTCTCCATGGGAGTAATTCTCAAACAGTCTATGCTTTGATCGCTCCCTGTAAGACCAGTAGTAGTTTCCGATATACATCTGGTGGCATTCTGTAATCTGTGGACTATCAGAGTGTTCATGAAACACAGAAATTAAATCGGGAATGAATACAACAGTCACCATGCGCACTTTCCTCCGCGGGAGGTATGTCTCAAACAGTCTACGCTTTCATCGTTCCCTGGAAGACCAGTAGTAGTTTCCGATGCACATCTGGTGACATTCTGTAATCTGTGGCCTATCAGAGTGTTGATGAAACACAGAAATTGCATCGGAATTGAATACAACAGTCACCATTCGCCCTTTCCGCCATGGGAGTAATTCTCAAACAGTATATGCTTTGATCGTTCCCTGTAAGACCAGTAGTAGTTTCCGATGCACGTCTGGAGGCATTCTGTAATCTGTGGGCTACTAAAGTGTTGATGAAACACAGAAATTGCTTCGGGATTGAATACAACAGTCGCCATGCGCACATTCCTCCGTAAAAGTAATGTCTCAAACAGTGTACGTTTTGGTCGTTCCCTGGAAGACCAGTAGCAGTTTCCGATGCACATCGGGAGGCATTCTGAATTCTGTGGACTATCAGAGTGTTGATGAAGCACAAAAATTGCATCGGGATTGAATACAACAGTCACCATGCGCACATTCCTCCACGGGAGTAATGTCTCATACAATCTACGCTCTGATCGTTCCCTGGAGGACCAGTAGTAGTTTCCGATGTACATCGGGTGGCATTCTGTAATGTGTAGACTATCAGAGTGTTGATGAAACACAGTAATTGCATCGGGATTGAATACAACAGTCGCCATGCGCACTTAACTCCATGGGAGTAATGTCTCAAAGAGTCTACGCTTTGATCGTTCCCTGGAAGACCAGTAGTAGTTTCCGATGCACATCTGGAGGCATTCTGCAATCTGTGGACTATCAGAGTGTTGATGAAACACAGAAATTGCATCGGGATTGAATACAACAGTCACCATGCGCACTTTCCTCCACGGGAGGTATGTCTCAAGCAGTCTACGCTTTGATCGTTCCCTGGAAGACCAGTAGTAGTTTCCGATTAACATCTGAAGGCTTTCTGTAATCTGTGGACTATCAGAGTGTTGATAAAACACAGAAATTGCATCGGGATTGAATACAACAGTCACGATGCGCACTTTCCTCCATGGGAGTAATGTCTCAAAGAGTCTACGCTTCGATCGTTCCCTGGAATACCAGTAGTAGTTTCCGATGCACATCTGGAGGCATTCTGTAATCTGTGGACTATCAGAGTGTTGATGAAACACAGAAATTGCATCGGGATTGAACACAACAGTCACCATGCCCACTTTCCTCCATGCTAGTAATGTTTCTAACAGTCTACGCTTTGATCGTTCCCTGGAAGACTAGTAGTAGTTTCCGATGCACATCTGGAGGCTTTCTGTACTCTGTGGATTATCAGAGTGTTGATGAAACACAGAAATTCCATCGGGATTGAATACAACAGTCTCCATGCGCAGTTTCCTCTATGGGAGTAATGTCTCAAACAGTCTACGCTTTGATCGTTCCCTGGAAGACCACTATTAGTTTCCGATGCACATCTGGAGGCTTTCCGTAATCTGTGGACTATCAGAGTGTTGATGAAACACAGAAATTGCATCGGGATTGAATACAACAGCCACCATGCGCACTTCCCTCCATGGGAATAATGTCTCAAAGAGTCTACGCTTTGATCGTTCCCTGGAAGACCAGTAGTAGTTTCCGATGCACATCTGGAGGCATTCTGTAATCTGTGGACTATCAGAGTGTCGATGAAACACAGAAATTGCATCGGGATTGAATACAACAGTCACCATGCGAACTTTCCTCCCTGTGAGTAATGTCTCAAAGAGTCTACTCTTTGATCGTTCCCTGGAAGACAAGTAGAAGTTTCCGATGCACATCTGGAGGCATCCTGTAATCTGTGGACTATCAGAGTGTTGATGAAACACAGAAATTGCATCGGGATTGAATACAACAGTCACCATACGCACTTTCCTCCACGGGAGTAATGTCTCAAACAATCTACGTTTTCATCGATGCCTGGAAGACCAATAGTAGTTTCCGATGCACATCTGGAGGCATTCTGCAATCTGTGGACTATCAGAGTGTTGATGAAACACAAAAATTGCATCGGGATTGAATACAACAGTCACCATGCGCACATTCCTCCACGGGAGTAATGTCTCATACAATCTACGCTTTGATCGTTCTCTGGAGGACCAGTAGTAGTTTCCGATGCACATCGGGTGGCATTCTGTAATGTGTAGACCATCAGAGTGTTGATGAAACACAGTAATTGCATCGGGATTGAATACAACAGTCGCCATGCGCACTTAACTCCATGGGAGTAATGTCTCAAAGAGTCTACGCTTTGATCGTTCCCTGGAAGACCAGTAGTAGTTTCCGATGCACATCTGGAGGCATTCTGTAATCTGTGGACTATCAGAGTGTTGATGAAACACAGAAATGGCATCGGGATTGAATACAACAGTCACCATATGCACTTTCCTCCATGGGAGTAATGTACCAAACAGTCTACGCTTTGATCGTTCCCAGGAAAACCAGTAGTAGTTTCCGATTAACATCTGGAGGCATTCTGTAATCTGTGGACTATCAGAGTGTCGATGAAACACAGAAATTGCATCGGGATTGAATACAACAGTCACCATGCGAACTTTCCTCCCTGTGAGTAATGTCTCAAAGAGTCTACTCTTTGATCGTTCCCTGGAAGACAAGTAGAAGTTTCCGATGCACATCTGGAGGCATCCTGTAATCTGTGGACTATCAGAGTGTTGATGAAACACAGAAATTGCATCGGGATTGAATACAACAGTCACCATACGCACTTTCCTCCACGGGAGTAATGTCTCAAACAATCTACGTTTTCATCGATGCCTGGAAGACCAATAGTAGTTTCCGATGCACATCTGGAGGCATTCTGCAATCTGTGGACTATCAGAGTGTTGATGAAACACAAAAATTGCATCGGGATTGAATACAACAGTCACCATGCGCACATTCCTCCACGGGAGTAATGTCTCATACAATCTACGCTTTGATCGTTCTCTGGAGGACCAGTAGTAGTTTCCGATGCACATCGGGTGGCATTCTGTAATGTGTAGACCATCAGAGTGTTGATGAAACACAGTAATTGCATCGGGATTGAATACAACAGTCGCCATGCGCACTTAACTCCATGGGAGTAATGTCTCAAAGAGTCTACGCTTTGATCGTTCCCTGGAAGACCAGTAGTAGTTTCCGATGCACATCTGGAGGCATTCTGTAATCTGTGGACTATCAGAGTGTTGATGAAACACAGAAATGGCATCGGGATTGAATACAACAGTCACCATATGCACTTTCCTCCATGGGAGTAATGTACCAAACAGTCTACGCTTTGATCGTTCCCTGGAAAACCAGTAGTAGTTTCCGATTAACATCTGGAGGCATTCTGTAATCTGTGGTCTATCAGAGTATTGTTGAAACACAGAAATTGCATTGGGATTGAATACAACATTCACCATGCGCACTTTCCTCCATGGGAGTAATATCTCAAACAGTATACGCTTTGATCGTTCCCGGGAAGACCAGTAGTAGTTTCCGATGCACATCTCGTGGCATTCTGTAATCTGTGGACTATCAGAGTGTTGATGAAACACAGAAAATGAATCGGGATTGAATACAACAGTCACCATGCGCACTTTACTCCATGGGAGTAATGTCTCTAACAGTCTACGCTTTGATCTTCACTGGAAGACCAATAGTAGTTTCCGATGCACATCTGGAGGCTTTCAGTAATCTGTGGACTATCTGAGTGTTGATGAAACACAGAAATTGCATCGGGATTGAATACAACAGTCACCATGCGCACTTTCCTCCATGGGTGTAATGTCCCAAACAGTCTACGCTTTGATCGTTCCCTGGACAACCAGTAGTAGTTTCCGATACACATCTGGAGGCATTGTGTAATCTGTGGGCTATCAGAGTGTTGATGAAACATAGAAATTGCATCGGGATTGAATACAACAATCACCATGCGCACTTTCCTCCATGGGAGTAATGTCCCAAACAGTCTACGCTTTGATCGTTCCCTGGAAGACCAGTAGTAGTTACCGATGCACATCTGGTGGCATTCTGTAATCTGTGGACTATCAGAGTGTTGATGAAACACAGAAATTGCATCAGGATTGAATACAACAGTCACAATCCGCACTTTCCTCCATGGGAGAAATGGGTCAAACAGTCTACGCTTTGATCGTTCCCTGGAAGTCCAGTAGTAATTTCCGATGCACATCTGGAGGCATTCTGTAATCTGTGGACTATCAGAGTCTTGATGAAACACAGAAATTGCATCGGGATTGAATACAACAGTCACCATGCGCACTTTTCTCCATTTGAGTAATGTCTCAGTCTACGCTTCGATCATTCCCTGGAAGACCAGTAGTAGTTTCCGATGCACATCTGGAGGCATTCTGTAATCTGTGGAGTATCAGAGTGTTGATGAATCATAGAAATTGCATCGGGATTGAATACAACAGTCACCGTGCGGACTTTCCCCCATGGGAGTAATTCTCAAAGAGTCTACGTTTTGATCGTTCCCTGGAAGACCAGTAGTAGTTTCCGATGCACATCTGGTGGCATTCTGTAATCTGAGGATTATCAGAGTGTTGATGAAACACAGAAATTTCATCGGGATTGAATACAACAGTCACCATGCGCACTTTCCTCCACTGGAGATAAGTCTCAAACAGTCTACGCTTTGATCGTTCCCTGGAAGACCAGTAGTAGTTTCCGATGCACATCTGGAGGCATTCTGTAATCTGTGGATTATCAGAGTGTTGATGAAACACAGAAATTGCATCGGGATTGAATACAACAGTCACCATGCGCACTTTCCTCCATAAAAGTAGTGTCTCAAACAGTCTACGCTTAGATCGTTCCCTGGAAAACCAGTAGTAGTTTCCGATGCACATCTGGATGCATGCTGTAATCTGTGGACTATCAGAGTGTTAATGAAACATAGAAATTGCATCGGGATTGAGTACAACAGTCACCATGCGCACATTCCTCCATGGGAGTAATGTCTCAAACAGTCTACGCTTTGATCGTTCCCTGGAAGACCAGTAGTAGTTTCCAATTAACATCTGGAGGCATTCTGTAATCTGTGGACTATCAGAGTGTTGATGAGACATAGAAATTTCATCGGAATTGAATACAACAGTCACCATGCGCACTTTCCTCCACGGGAGTAATGTCCCAAACAGTCTTCGCTTTGATCGTTCCCTGGAAGACCAGTAGTAGTTTCCGATGCACATCTGGTGGCATTCTGTAATCTGTGGACTATCAGAGTGTTGATGAAACACAGAAATTGCATCGGGATTGAATACAAACGGTCACCATCAGCACTTTCCTCAATGGGAGTAATGTCCCAAACAGTCTACGCTTTGATCGTTCCCTGGAAGACCAGTAGTAGTTTATGATAAACATCTGGAGGCATTCTGTAATCTGTGGACTATCAGAGTGGTGATGAAACACAGAAATTGCATAGGGATTGAATACAACAGTCTCCATGCGCACTTTCCTCCATGGGAGTAATGTTTCTAACAGTCTACGCTTTGATCGTTCCCTGGAAGACCAGTAGTAGTTTCCGATGCAAATCTGGACGCTTTCTGTACTCTGTGGATTATCAGAGTGTTGATGAAACACAGAAATTGCATCGGGATTGAATACAACAGTCTCCATGCGCAGTTTCCTCCATGGGAGTAATGTCTCAAACAGTCTACGCTTTGATCGTTCCCTGGAAAACCAGTATTAGATTCAATTGCACATCTGGAGGCTTTCCGTAATCTATGGACTATCAGAGTGTTGATGAAACACAGAAATTGCATCGGGATTGAATACAACAGTCACCATGCGCACTTTCCTCAATGGGAGTAATGTCCCTAACAATCTACGCTTTGATCGTTCCCTGGAAAACCAGTAGTAGTTTCCGATTAACATCTGGAGGCATCTGTAATCTGTGGACTATCAGAGTATTGATGAATCACAGAAATTGCATCGGGATTGAATACTACAGTTACCATGCGCACTTTCCTCCATGGGAGACATATCTCAAAGAGTCTACGCTTTGATCGTTCCCTGGAAGACCAGTAGTAGTTTCCGATGCACATCTGGAGGCATTCTGCAATCTGTGAACTATCAGAGTGTTGATGAAACACAGAAATTGAGTCGGGATTTAATACAACAGTCACCATGCGCACTTTCCTCCGCGGGAGGTATGTCTCAATCAGTCTACGCTTTGATCGTTCCCTGGAAGACCAGTAGTAGTTTCCGATTAACATCTGGAGGCTTTCTGTAATCTGTGGACTATCAGAGTGCTGATGAAACACAGAAATTGCATCGGGATTGAATACAACAGTCACGATGCGCACTTTCCTCCATGGGAGTAATGTTTCAAAGAGTTTACGCTTTGATCGTTCCCTGGAAGACCAGTAGCAGTTTACGATGCACATCTGGAGGCATTCTGTAATCTGTGGACTATCAGAGTGTAAATTAAACACAGAAATTACATCGGGATGAATACAACAGTCTCCATGCGCACTTTCCTCCATGGGAGTAATGTCTCAAAGAGTGTACGCTTCGATCGTTCCCTGGAATACCAGTAGTAGTTTCCGATGCACATCTGGAGGCATTCTGTAATCTGTGGAGTATCAGAGTGTTGATGAAACACAGAAATTGCATCGGGATTGAATACAACAGTCACCATGCGCACTTTCCTCCATGGGAGTAATTCTCAAACAGTCTACGCCCTTGATCGTTCCCTGGAAGACCAGTAGTAGTTTCCGATGAACATCTGGAGGCATTCTGTAATCTGTGGACTATTAGAGTGTTGATGAAACACAGAAATTGCATCGGGATTGAACACAACAGTCACCATGCGCACTTTCCTCCATGGGAGTAATATCTCAAACAGTCTACGCTTTGATCGTTCCCTGGAAGACCAGTAGTAGTTTCCGATGCACATCTGGAGGCTTTCTGTACTCTGTGGATTATCAGAGTGTTGATGAAACACAGATATTGCATCGGGATTGAATACAACAGTCTCCATGCGCAGGTTTCCTCCATGGGAGTAATGTCTCAAACAGCCTACGCATTGATCGTTCCCTGGAAGACCAGTATTAGTTTCCGATGCACATCTGGAGGCTTTCCGTAATCTGTGGACTATCAGAGTGTTGATGGAACACAGAAATTGCATCGGGATTGAATACAACAGTCACCATGCGCACTTTCCTCCATGGGAGTAATGTCCCAAACAGGCTACGCTTTGATCGTTCCCTGGAAAACCAGTAGTAGTTTCCGATTAACATCTGGAGGCATTCTGTAATCTCTGGTCTATCAGAGTATTGATGAAACACAGAAATTGCATCGGGATTGAATACTACAGTTACCATGCGCACTTTCCTCCATGGGAGTAATGTCTCTAACAGCCTACGCTTTGATCGTTCCCTGGAAGACCAGGAGGAATTTCCGATGCATATCTGGAGGCTTTCTGTAATCTGTGGACTATCAGAGTGTTGATGAAACACAGAAATTGCATCGGGATTGAATACAACAGTCACCATGCGCACTTTCCTCCATGGGAGTAATTCTCAAAGAGTCTAAGATTTGATCGTTCCCTGGAAGACCAGTAGTAGTTTCCGATGCACATCTGGTAGCATTCTGTAATCTGTGGACTATCAGAGTGTTGATGAAACACAGAAATTGCTTCGGGATTCAATACAACAGTCACCATGCGCACTTACCTCCACGGGAGGTATGTCTCAAAGAGTCTACGCTTTGATCGTTCCCTGGATGACCAGTAGTAGTTTCCGATGCACATCTGGTGGCATTCTGCAATCTGTGGACGATCAGAGTGTTGATGAAACACAGAAATTGCTTCGGGATTCAATACAACAGTCACCATGCGCACTTACCTCCACGGGAGGTATGTCTCAAACAGTCGACGCTTTGATCGTTCCCTGGAAGACCAGTAGTAGTTTCCGATGCACATCTGGTGGCATTCTGTAATCTGAGGACTATCAGAGTGTTGATGAAACACAGAAATTGCATCGGGATTGAATACAACAGTCACGATGCGCACTTTCCTCCATGGGAGTAATGTTTCAAAGAGTTTACGCTTTGATCGTTCCCTGGAAGACCAGTAGCGGTTTACGATGCACATCTGGAGGCATTCTGTAATCTGTGGACTATCAGAGTGTAAATGAAACACAGAAATTACATCGGGATGAATACAACAGTCTCCATGCGCACTTTCCTCCATGGGAGTAATGTTTCTAACTGTCTACGCTTTGATCGTTCCCTGGAAGACCAGTAGTAGTTTCCGATGCACATCTGGAGGCTTTCTGTACTCTGTGGATTATCAGAGTGTTGATGAAACACAGAAATTGCATCGGGATTGAATACAACAGTCTCCATGCGCAGGTTTCCTCCATTGGAGTAATGTCTCAAACAGCCTACGCATTGATCGTTCCCTGGAAGACCAGTATTAGTTTCCGATGCACATCTGGAGGCATTCTGTAATCTGTGGACTATCAGAGTGTTGATGAAACACAGAAATTGCATCGGGATTGAATACAACAGTCACCATGCGCACTTTTCTCCATGGGAGTAATGTCTCAGTCTACGCTTCGATCATTCCCTGGAAGACCAGTAGTAGTTTCCGATGCACATCTGGAGGCATTCTGTAATCTGTGGAGTATCAGAGTGTTGATGGAACACAGAAATTGCATCGGGATTGAATACAACAGTCACCATGCGGACTTTCCCTCATGGGAGTAATTCTCAAAGAGTCTACGTTTTGATCGTTCCCTGGAAGACCAGTAGTAGTTTCCGATGCACATCTGGTGGCATTCTGTAATCTGAGGACTATCAGAGTGTTGATGAAACACAGAAATTTCATCGGGATTGAATACAACAGTCACCATGCGCACTTTCCTCCACAGGAGATATGTCTCAAACAGTCTACGCTTTGATCGTTCCCTGGAAGACCAGTAGTAGTTTAGGATGCACATCTGGAGGCATTCTGTAATCTGTGGATTATCAGAGTGTTGATGAAACACAGAAATTGCAACAGGATTGAATACAACAGTCACCATGCGCACTTTCCTCCATAAAAGTTATGTCTCAAACATTCTACGCTTTGATCGTTCCCTGGAAGACCAGTAGTAGTTTCCGATGAACATCTGGAGGCATTCTGTAATCGCTGGACTATCAGAGTGTTGATGAAACACAGAAATTCCTTCGGGATTGAATACAACAGTCACCATGCGCACTTTCCTCAACGGGAGGATGTCTCAATCAGTCTACGCTTTGATCGTTCCCTGGAAGACCAGTAGTAGTTTCCGATGCACATCTGGTGGCATTCTGTAATCTGTGGACTGTCAGAGTGTTGATGAAACTGAGAAATTGCATCGGGATTGAATACAAATGGTCACCATCCGCACTTTCCTCCATGGGAGTAATGTCCCAAACAGTCTACGCTTTGATCGTTCCCTGGATGACCAGGAGTAGTTTCCGATTAACATCTGGAGGCATTCTGTAATCTGTGGACTATCAGAGAGTTGATGAAACACAGAAATTGCATCGGGATTGAATACAACAGTCACCATGCTCACTTTCCTCCATGGGAGTAATGTTTCAAAGAGTGTACGATTTGATCGTTCCCTGGAAGACCAGTAACAGTTTCCGATGCACATCAGGAGGCATTCTGTAATCTGTGGACTATCAGAGTGTAAATGAAACACAGAAATTATATCGGGATGAATACAACAGTCACCATGCGCACTTTCCTCCATGGGAGTAATGTCTCAAAGAGTCTACGCTTCGATCGTTCCCTGGAAGACCAGTAGTAGTTTCCGATGCACCTCTGGAGGCATTCTGTAATCTGTGGAGTATCAGAGTGTTGATGAAACACAGAAATTGCATTGGGATTGAATACAATAGTCACCATGCGCACTTTCCTCCATGGGAGTAATTCTCAAACAGTCTACGCTTTGATCGTTCCCTGGGAGACCAATAGTAGTTTCCGATGAACATCTGGAGGCATTCTGTAATCTGGGGACTATTAGAGTGATGATGAAACACAGAAATTGCATCGGGATTGAATACAACAATCTCCATGCGCACTTTCCTCCATGGGAGTAATGTCTCAAACAGTCTACGCTTTGATCGTTCCCTGGAAGACCAGTAGTAGTTTCCCATACAAATCAGGAGGATTTCCATACTCTGTGGATTATCAGAGTGTTGATGAAACACAGAAATTGCATCGGGATTGAATACAACAGTCTCCATGCGCAGTTTCCTCCATGGGAGTAATGTCTCAAACAGTCTACGCTTTGATCGTTCCCTGGAAGACCAGTATTAGTTTCAATTGCACATCTGTAGGCATTCTGTAATCTGTGGACTATCAGAGTGTTGATGAAACACAGTAATTGCATCGGGATTGAATACAACAGTCACCATGCGCACTTTACTCCATGGGAGTAATGTCTCTAACAGTCTACGCTTTGATCGTTCCCTGGAAGACCAGTAGTAGTTTCCGATGCATATCTGGAGGCTTTCCTTAATCTGTGGACTATCAGAGTGTTGATGAAACACAGAAATTGCATCGGGATTAATAACAACAGTCACCATGCGCACTTTCCTCCATCTGAGTAATGTCCCAAACAGTCTACGCTTCGATCGTTCCCTGGAAAACCAGTAGTAGTTTCCGATTAACATCTGGAGGCATTCTGTAATCTGTGGACTATCAGAGTATTGATGAAACACAGATATTGCATCGGGATTGAATACAACAGTCACCATGCGCACTTTCCTCCATGGGAGTATTGTTTCAAACAGATTACGCTTTGATCGTTCCCTGGAAGACCAGTAGCAGTTTCCGATGCACATCTGGAGGCATTCTGCAATCTGTGGACTATCAGAGTGTTGATGAAACACAGAAATTGAGTCGGGATTTAATACAACAGTCACCATGCGCACTTTCCTCCACGGGAGGTATGTCTCAATCAGTCTACGCTTTGATCGTTCCCTGGAAGACCAGTAGTAGTTTCCGATTAACATCTGGAGGCTTTCTGTAATCTGTGGACTATCAGAGTGTTGATGAAACACAGAAATTGCATCGGGATTGAATACAACAGTCACGATGCGCACTTTCCTCCATGGGAGTAATGTTTCAAAGAGTTTACGCTTTGATCGTTCCCTGGAAGACCAGTAGCAGTTTACGATGCACATCTGGAGGCATTCTGTAATCTGTGGACTATCAGAGTGTAAATTAAACACAGAAATTACATCGGGATGAATACAACAGTCTCCATGCGCACTTTCCTCCATGGGAGTAATGTCTCAAAGAGTCTACGCTTCGATCGTTCCCTGGAATACCTGTAGTAGTTTCCGATGCACATCTGGAGGCATTCTGTAATCTGTGGAGTATCAGAGTGTTGATGAAACACAGAAATTGCATCGGGATTGAATACAACAGTCACCATGCGCACTTTCCTCCATGGGAGTAATTCTCAAACAGTCTACGCACTTGATCGTTCCCTGGAAGACCAGTAGTAGTTTCCGATGAACATCTGGAGGCATTCTGTAATCTGTGGACTATTAGAGTGTTGATGAAACACAGAAATTGCATCGGGATTAAACACAACAGTCATCATGTGCACTTTCCTCCATGGGAGTAATATCTCAAACAGTCTACGCTTTGATCGTTCCCTGGAAGACCAGTAGTAGTTTCCGATGCACATCTGGAGGCTTTCTGTACTCTGTGGATTATCAGAGTGTTGATGAAACACAGAAATTGCATCGGGATTGAATACAACAGTCTCCATGCGCAGGTTTCCTCCATGGGAGTAATGTCTCAAACAGCCTACGCATTGATCGTTCCCTGGAATACCTGTAGTAGTTTCCGATGCACATCTGGAGGCATTCTGTAATCTGTGGAGTATCAGAGTGTTGATGAAACACAGAAATTGCATCGGGATTGAATACAACAGTCACCATGCGCACTTTCCTCCATGGGAGTAATTCTCAAACAGTCTACGCCCTTGATCGTTCCCTGGAAGACCAGTAGTAGTTTCCGATGAACATCTGGAGGCATTCTGTAATCTGTGGACTATTAGAGTGTTGATGAAACACAGAAATTGCATCGGGATTGAATACAACAGTCACCATGCGCACTTTCCTCCATGGGAGTAATTCTCAAAGAGTCTAAGATTTGATCGTTCCCTGGAAGACCAGTAGTAGTTTCCGATGCACATCTGGTGGCATTCTGTAATCTGTGGACTATCAGAGTGTTGATGAAACACAGAAATTGCTTCGGGATACAATACAACAGTCACCATGCGCACTTACCTCCACGGGAGGTATGTCTCAAACAGTCGACGCTTTGATCGTTCCCTGGAAGACCAGTAGTAGTTTCCGATGCACATCTGGTGGCATTCTGTAATCTGAGGACTATCAGAGTGTTGATGAAACACAGAAATTTCATCGGGATTGAATACAACAGTCACCATGCGCACTTTCCTCCACGGGAGATATGTCTCAAAGAGTCTACGCTTTGATCGTTCCCTGGAAGACCAGTAGTAGTTTCCGATGCACATCTGGTGGCATTCTGCAATCTGTGGACGATCAGAGTGTTGATGAAACACAGAAATTGCTTCGGGATTCAATACAACAGTCACCATGCGCACTTACCTCCACGGGAGGTATGTCTCAAACAGTCGACGCTTTGATCGTTCCTTGGAAGACCAGTAGTAGTTTCCGATGCACATCTGGTGGCATTCTGTAATCTGAGGACTATCAGAGTGTTGATGAAACACAGAAATTGCATCGGGATTGAATACAACAGTCACGATGCGCACTTTCCTCCATGGGAGTAATGTTTCAAAGAGTTTACGCTTTGATCGTTCCCTGGAAGACCAGTAGAGGTTTACGATGCACATCTGGAGGCATTCTGTAATCTGTGGACTATCAGAGTGTAAATGAAACACAGAAATTACATCGGGATGAATACAACAGTCTCCATGCGCACTTTCCTCCATGGGAGTAATGTTTCTAAATGTCTACGCTTTGATCGTTCCCTGGAAGACCAGTATTAGTTTCCGATGCACATCAGGAGGCTTTCTGTACTCTGTGGATTATCAGAGTGTTGATGAAACACAGAAATTGCATCGGGATTGAATACAACAGTCTCCATGCGCAGGTTTCCTCCATGGGAGTAATGTCTCAAACAGCCTACGCATTGATCGTTCCCTGGAAGACCAGTATTAGTTTCCGATGCACATCTGGAGGCATTCTGTAATCTGTGGACTATCAGAGTGTTGATGAAACACAGAAATTGCATCGGGATTGAATACAACAGTCACCATGCGCACTTTTCTCCATGGGAGTAATGTCTCAGTCTACGTTATGATCATTCCCTGGAAGACCAGTAGTAGTTTCCGATGCACATCTGGAGGCATTCTGTAATCTGTGGAGTATCAGAGTGTTGATGGAACACAGAAATTGCATCGGGATTGAATACAACAGTCACCATGCGGACTTTCCCCCATGGGAGTAATTCTCAAACAGTCTACGTTTTGATCGTTCCCTGGAAGACCAGTAGTAGTTTCCGATGCACATCTGGTGGCATTCTGTAATCTGAGGACTATCAGAGTGTTGATGAAACACAGAAATTTCATCGGGATTGAATACAACAGTCACCATGCGCACTTTCCTCCACAGGAGATATGTCTCAAACAGTCTACGCTTTGATCGTTCCCTGGAAGACCAGTAGTAGTTTCCGATGCACATCTGGAGGCATTCTGTAATCTGTGGATTATCAGAGTGTTGATGAAACACAGAAATTGCAACAGGATTCAATACAACAGTCACCATGCGCACTTTCCTCCATAAAAGTTATGTCTCAAACATTCTACGCTTTGATCGTTCCCTGGAAGACCAGTAGTAGTTTCCGATGAACATCTGGAAGCATTATGTAATCGCTGGACTATCAGAGTGTTGATGAAACACAGAAATTCCTTCGGGATTGAATACAACAGTCACCATGCGCACTTTCCTCAACGGGAGGATGTCTCAAACAGTCTACGCCTTGATCGTTCCCTGGAAGACCAGTAGTAGTTTCCGATGCACATCTGGTGGCATTCTGTAATCTGTGGACTATCAGAGTGTTGATGAAACTGAGAAATTGCATCGGGATTGAATACAAATGGTCACCATCCGCACTTTCCTCCATGTGAGTAATGTCCCAAACAGTCTACGCTTTGATCGTTCCCTGGATGACCAGGAGTAGTTTCCGATTAACATCTGGAGGCATTCTGTAATCTGTGGACTATCAGAGAGTTGATGAAACACAGAAATTGCATCGGGATTGAATACAACAGTCACCATGCTCACTTTCCTCCATGGGAGTAATGTTTCAAAGAGTGTTCGATTTGATCGTTCCCTGGAAGACCAGTAACAGTTTCCGATGCACATCAGGAGGCATTCTGTAATCTGTGGACTATCAGAGTGTAAATGAAACACAGAAATTATATCGGGATGAATACAACAGTCACCATGCGCACTTTCCTCCATGGGAGTAATGTCTCAAAGAGTCTACGCTTCGATCGTTCCCTGGAAGACCAGTAGTAGTTTCCGATGCACCTCTGGAGGCATTCTGTAATCTGTGGAGTATCAGAGTGTTGATGAAACACAGAAATTGCATTGGGATTGAATACAATAGTCACCATGCGCACTTTCCTCCATGGGAGTAATTCTCAAACAGTCTACGCTTTGATCTTTAACTGGAAGACCAATAGTAGTTTCCGATGCACATCTGGAGGCATTCTGTAATCTGTGGACTATCAGAGTGTTGATGAAACACAGAAATTGCATCGAGATTGAATGCAACAGTCACCATGCGCACTTTCCTCCATGGGAGTAATGTCTCAAACAGTCTACGCTTTGATCGTTCCATGGCAGACCAGTAGTAGTTTCCGATGCACATCTAGAGGCATTCTGTAATCTGTGGACTATCGGAGTGTTGATGAAACACAGAAATTGCATCGGGATTGAATACAACAGTTACCATGCGCACTTTCCTCCATGGGAGTAATGTCTCTAACAGCCTACGCTTTGATCGTTCCCTGGAAGACCAGTAGTAGTTTCCGATGCACATCTGGTGGCATTCTGTAATCTGTGGACTATCAGAATGTTGATGAAACACAGAAATTGCTTCGGGATTCAATACAACAGTCACCATGCGCACCCACCTCCACGGGAGGTATGTCTCTAACAGTCGACGCTTTGATCGTTCCCTGGAAGACCAGTAGTAGTTTCCGATGCACATCTGGTGGCATTCTGTAATCTGTGGACTATCAGAGTGTTGATGAAACACAGAAATTGCATCGGGATTGAATACAACAGTCACCATCCGCACTTTCCTCCATGGGAGAAATGTCCCAAACAGTCTACGCTTTGATCGTTCCCTGGAAGTCCAGTTGTAGTTTCCGATGCACATCTCGTGGCATTCTGTGGACTATCAGAGTGTTACTGAAACACAGAAAATGAATCAGGATTGAATACAACAGTCACTATCCGCACATTCCTCCATGGGAGTTATGTCCCAAACAGTCTACGCTTTGATCGTTCAATGGAAGTCCAGCAGTAGTTTCCGATGCACATCTGGAGGCATTCTGTGGACTATCAGAGTGTAAATGAAACACAGAAATTACATCGGGATGAATACAACAGTCACCATGCGCACTTTCCTCCATGGGAGAAATGTCTCAAAGAGTCTACGCTTCGATCGTTTCCTGGAAGACCAGTAATAGTTTCCGATGCACATCTGGAGGGATTCTGTAATCTTTGGAGTATCAGAGTGTTGATGAAACACAGAAATTGCATCGGGATTGAATACAACAGGCAACATGCGCACTTTCCTCCATGGGAGTAATGTTTCTAACAGTCTACGATTTGATCGTTCCCTGGAAGTCCAGTAGTAGTTTCCAATTAACATCTGGAGGCATTCTGTAATCTGTGGACTATCAGAGTTTTGATGAAACAAAGAAATGTAATCGGAATTGAATACAACAGTCACCATGCGCACTTTCCTCCACGGGAGTAATGTCCCAAACAGTCTTCGCTTTGATCGTTCCCTGGAAGACCAGTAGTAGTTTCCGATGCACATCTGGTGGCATTCTGTAATCTGTGGACTATCAGAGTGTTGATGAAACACAGACATTGCATCGGGATTGAATACAACAGTCACCATGCGCACTTTCCTCCACGGGAGGATGTTTCAAACAGTCTACGCTTTGATCGTTCCCTGGAAGACCAGTACTAGTTTCCGATGCACATGTGGTTGCATTCTGTAATCTGTGGACTATCAGAGTGTTGATGAAACACAGAAATTGCATCGGGATTGAATACAAACGGTCACCATCCGCACTTTCCTCCATGGGAGTAATGTCCCAAACAGTCTACGCTTTGATCGTTCCCTGGAAGACCAGGAGTAGTTTCCGATTAACATCTGGAGGCATTCTGTAATCTGTGGACTATCAGAGTGTTGATGAAACACAGAAATTGCATCGGGATTGAATACAACAGTCACCATGCTCACTTTCCTCCATGGGAGTAATGTTTCAAAGAGTTTACGCTTTGATCGTTCCCTGGAAGACCAGTAGCAGTTTCCGATGCACATCTGGAGGCATTCTGTAATCTGTGGACTATCAGAGTGTAAATGAAACACAGAAATTACATCGGGATGAATACAACAGTCACCATGCGCACTTTCCTCCATGGGAGTAATTTCTCAAAGAGTCTACGCTTCGATCGTTCCCTGGAAGACCAGTAGTAGTTTCCGATGCACATCTGGAGGCATTCTGTAATCTGTGGAGTATCAGAGTGTTGATGAAACACAAAAATTGCATTGGGATTGAATACAACAGTCACCATGCGCACTTTCCTCCATGGGAGTAATGTCCCAAACAGTCTACGCTTTGATCCTTCCCTGGAAAACCAGTAGTAGTTTCCTATTAACATCTGGAGGCATTCTGTAATCTGTGGACTATGAGAGTATTGATGAAACACAGATATTGCATCGGGATTGAATACAACAGTCACCATGCGCACTTTCCTCCATGGGAGTATTGTTTCAAACAGTTCACGCTTTGATCGTTCCCTGGAAGACCAGTAGCAGTTTCCGACGCATATCTGGAGGCATTCTGTGATCTGTGGACTATCAGAGTGTTGATGAAACACAGAATTTGCATCGGGATTGAATACAACAGTCACTATGAGCACATTCCTCCATAAAAGTAACGTCTCAAACAGTCTATGCTTTGATCGTTAACTGGAAGACCAATAGTAGTTTCCGATGCACATCTGGAGGCATTCTGTAATCTGTGGACTATCAGAGTGTTGATGAAACACAGAAATTGCATCGAGATTGAATACAACAGTCACCATGTGCACTTTCCTCCTTGGGAGTAATGTCTCAAACAGTCTACGCTTTGATCGTTCCCTGGAAGACAAGTAGTAGTTTCCGATGCACATCTGGAGGCATTCTGTAATCTGTGGACTATCGGAGTGTTGATGAAACACAGAAATTGCATCGGGATTGAATACAACAGTCTCCATGCGCACTTTCCTCCATGGGAGTAATTCTCAAAAAGTCTAAGATTTGATCATTCCCTGGAAGACCAGTAGTAGTTTCCGATGCACATCTGGTGGCATTCTGTAATCTGTGGACTATCAGAGTGTTGATGAAACACAGAAATTGCTTCGGGATTCAATACAACAGTCACCATGCACACTTACCTCCACGGGAGGTATGTCTCAAACAGTCGACGCTTTGATCGTTCCCTCGAGGACCGGTAGTAGTTTCCGATGCACATCTGGTGGCATTCTGTAATCTGTGGACTATCAGAGTGTTGATGAAACACAGAAATTGCATCGGGGTTAAATACAACAGTCACCATGCGCACTTTCCTGCATGGGAGTAATGTCTGAACAGTCTACGCTTTGATCGTTCCCGGGAAGACAAGGAGTAGTTTCCGATGCACATCTCGTGGCATTCTGTGGACTATCAGAGTGTTGATGAAACACAGAAAATGAATCAGGATTGAATACAACAGTCACCATCCGCACATTCCTCCATGGCAGTAATGTCCCAAACAGTCTACGCTTTGATCGTTCCCCGGAAGTCCAGCAGTAGTTTCCGATGCACATCTGGAGGCATTCTGTAATCTGTGGACTATCAGAGTGTTGATGAAACATAGAAATTTCATCGGAATTGAATACAACAGTCACCATGCGCACTTTCCTCCACGGGAGTAATTTCCCAAACGGTCTTCGCTTTGATCGTTCCCTGGAAGACCAGTAGCAGTTTCCGATGCACATCTGGAGGCATTCTGTAATCTGTGGACTATCAGAGTGTAAATGAAACACAGAAATTACATCGGGATGAATACAACTGTCACCATGCGCACTTTCCTCCATGGGAGTAATGTCTCAAACAGTCTACGCTTTGATCGTTCCCTGGAAGACCTGTAGTAGTTTCCGATGCACATCTGGAGGCATTCTGTATTCTGTGGAGTATCAGAGTGTTGATGAACACAGAAATGGCATCGGGATTGAATACAACAGTCACCATGCGCACTTTCCTCCGTGGGAGTAATTCTCAAATAGTCCACGCTTTGATCGCTCCCTGGAAGACCAGTAGTAGTTTCCGATGCACATCTGGAGAGATTCTGTAATCTGTGGACTATCAGAGTGTTGATGAAACACAGAAATTTCATCGGGATTGAATGCAACAGTCACAATGCTCACTTTCCTCCATGCGAGTAATGTTTCAAAGAGTTTACGCTTTGATCGTTCCCTGGAAGACCAGTAGCAGTATCCGATGCACATCTGGAGGCATTCTGTGGACTATCAGTGTGTAAATGAAACACAGAAATTACATCGGGATGAATACAACTGTCACCAAGCGCACTTTCCTCCATGGGAGTAATGTCTCAAAGAGTCTACGCTTCGATCGTTCCCTGGAAGACCAGTAGTAGTTTCCGATGCACATCTGGAGGGATTCTGTAATCTGTGGAGTATCAGAGTGTTGATGAAACAAAGAAATTGCATCGGGATTGAATACAACAGTCAACATGCTCACTGTCCTCCATGGGAGTAATTCTCAAACAGTCTACGCTTTGATCGTTCCCTGGAAGACCAATAGTAGTTTCCGGTGAACATCTGGAGGCATTCTGTAATCTGTGGACTATCAAAGTGTTGATGAAACACAGAAATTGCATCGGGATTGATTACAACAGTCTCCATGCGCACTTTCCTCCATGGTAGTAATGTTTCTAACAGTCTACGATTTGATCGTTCCCTGGAAGACCAGTAGTAGTTTCCAATTAACATCATCAGGCATTCTGTAGTCTGTGGACTATCAGAGTGTTGATGAATTATAGAAATTTCATCGGAATTGAATACAACAGTCACCATGCGCACTTTCCTCCACGGGAGTAATGTCCCAAATCGTCTTCGCTTTGATCGTTCCCTGGAAGACCAGTAGTGGTTTCCGATGCACATCTGGTGGCATTCTGTAATCTGTGGACTATCAGAGTGTTGATGAAACACAGAAATTGCATCGGGATTGAATACAACAGTCACCATGCGCACTGTCCTCCACGGGAGGATGTCTCAAACAGTCTACGCTTTGATCGTTCCTTGGAAGACCAGGAGTAGTTTCCGATTAACATCTGGAGGCATTCTGTAATCTGTGGACTATCAGAGTGTTGATGAAACACAGAAATTGCATCGGGATTGAATACAACAGTCACCATGCTAACTTTCCTCCATGGGAGTAATGTTTCAAAGAGTTTACGCTTTGATCGTTCCCTGGAAGACCAGTAGCAGTTTCCGATGCACATCTGGAGGCATCCTGTAATCTGTGGACTATCAGAGTGTAAATGAAACACAGAAATTACATCGGGATGAATACAACAGTCACCATGCGCACTTTCCTCCATGGGAGTAATGTCTCAAAGAGTCTACGCTTCGATCGTTCCCTGGAAGACCAGTAGTAGTTTCCGATGCACATCTGGAGGCATTCTGTAATCTGTGGAGTATCAGAGTGTTGATGAAACACAAAAATTGCATTGGGATTGAATACAACAGTCACCATGCGCACTTTCCTCCATGGGAGTAATGTCCCAAACAGTCTACGCTTTGATCCTTCCCTGGAAAACCAGTAGTAGTTTCAGATTAACATCTGGAGGCATTCTGTAATCTGTGGACTTTCAGAGTATTGATGAAACACAGATATTGCATCGGGATTGAATACAACAGTCACCATGCGCACTTTCCTCCATGGGAGTATTGTTTCAAACAGTTCATGCTTTGATCGTTCCCTGGAAGACCAGTAGCAGTTTCCGACGCACATCTGGATGCATTCTGTAATCTGTGGACTATCAGAGTGTTGATGAAACACAGAAATTGCAACGGGATTGAATACAACAGTCACCATGAGAACATTCCTCCATAAAAGTAATGTCTCAAACAGTCTATGCTTTGATCGTTAACTGGAAGACCAATAGTAGTTTCCGATGCACATCTGGAGGCATTCTGTAATCTTTGGACTATCAGAGTGTTGATGAAACACAGAAATTGCATCGAGATTGAATACAACAGTCACCATGTGCACTTTCCTCCATGGGAGTAATGTCTCAAACAGTCTACGCTTCGATCGTTCCCTGGAAGACCAGTAGTAGTTTCCGATGCACATCTGGAGGCATTCTGTGATCTGTGGACTATCGGAGTGTTGATGAAACACAGAAATTGCATTGGGATTTAATACAACAGTCACCATGCGCACTTTCCTCCATGGGAGTAATTCTCAAAGAGTCTAAGATTTGATCGTTCCCTGGCAGACCAGTAGTAGTTTCCGATGCACATCTGGTTTCATTCTGTAATCTGTGGACTATCAGAGTGTTGATGAAACACAGAAATTGCTCCGGGATTCAATACAACAGTCACCATGCACACTTACCTCCACGGGAGGTATGTCTCAAACAGTCGACGCTTTGATCGTTCCCTGGAGGACCGGTAATAGTTTCCGATGCACATCTGGTGGCATTCCGTAATCTGTGGACTATCAGAGTGTTGATGAAACACAGAAATTGCATCGGGGTTGAATACAACAGTCACCATGCGCACTTTCCTGCATGGGAATAATGTCTGAAACAGTCTACGCTTTGATCGTTCCCGGGAAGACCAGGAGTAGTTTCCGATGCACATCTCGTGGCATCCTGAGTACTATCAGAGTGTTGATGAAACACAGAAAATGAATCAGGATTGAATACAACAGTCACCATCCGCACATTCCTCCATGGCAGTAATGTCTCAAACAGTCTACGCTTTGATCGTTCCCTGGAAGTCCAGCAGTAGTTTCCGATGCACATCTGGAGGTATTCTGTAATCTGTGGACTATCAGAGTGTTGATGAAACACAGAAATTGCATCGGGATTGAATCCAACAGTCACCATGCGCACTTTCCTCCACGGGAGATATGTCTCAAACAGTCTACGCTTTGATCGTTCCCTGGAAGACCAGTAGTAGTTTCCGATGCACATCTGGAGGCAAACTGTAATCTGTGGATTACCAGAGTGTTGATGAAACACAGAAATTGCATCGGGATTGAGTACAACAGTCACCATGCACACTTTCCTCCATGGGAGTAATGTCTCAAAAGGTCTACGCTTTGATCGTTCCCTGGAAGACTAGTAGTAGTTTCCAATTAACATCTGGAGGCATTCTGTAATCTGTGGACTATCTGAGTGTTGATGAAACATAGAAATTTCATCGGAATTGAATACAACAGTCACCATGCGCACTTTCCTCCACGGGAGTAATTTCCCAAACGGTCTTCGCTTTGATCGTTCCCTGGAAGACCAGTAGTAGTTTCCGATGCACATCTGGAGGCATTCTGTAATCTGTGGACTATCAGAGTGTTGATGAAACACAGAAATTGCATCGGAATTGAATACAACAGTCACCATGCGCACTTTCCTCCATGGGAGTAATGTCTCAAACAGTCTACGCTTTGATCGTTCCCTGGAAGACCTGTAGTAGTTTCCGATGCACATCTGGAGGCATTCTGTATTCTGTGGAGTATCAGAGTGTTGATGAACACAGAAATGGCATCGGGATTGAATACAACAGTCACCATGCGCACTTTCCTCCGTGGGAGTAATTCTCAAATAGTCCAGGCTTTGATCGTTCCCTGGAAGACCAGTAGTAGTTTCCGATGCACATCTGGAGAGATTCTGTAATCTGTGGACTATCAGAGTGTTGATGAAACACAGAAATTTCATCGGGATTGAATACAACAGTCACCATGCGCACTTTCCTCCATGTGAGTAATGACTCAAAGAGTCTACGCATCGATCGTTCCCTGGAAGACCAGTAGTAGTTTCCGATGCACATGTGGAGGCATTCTGTGGACTATCAGTGTGTAAATGAAACACAGAAATTACATCGGGATGAATACAACAGTCACCATGCGCACTTTCCTCCATGGGAGTAATGTCTCAAAGAGTCTACGCTTCGATCGTTCCCTGTAAGACCAGTAGTAGTTTCCGATGCACATCTGGAGGGATTCTGTAATCTGTGGAGTATCAGAGTGTTGATGAAACACAGAAATTGCATCGGGATTGAATACAACAGTCAACATGCTCACTTTCCTCCATGGGAGTAATTCTCTAACAGTCTACGCTTTGATCGTTCCCTGGAAGACCAATAAAAGTTTCCGATGAACATCTGGAGGCATTCTGTAATCTGTGGACTATCAAAGTGTTGATGAAACACAGAAATTGCATCGCGATTGAATACAACAGTCTCCATGCGCACTTTCCTCCATGGTAGTAATGTTTCTAACAGTCTACGATTTGATCGTTCCCTGGAAGACCAGTAGTAGTTTCCAATTAACATCATCAGGCATTCTGTAATCTGTGGACTATCAGAGTGTTGATGAATTATAGAAATTTCATCGGAATTGAATACAACAGTCACCATGCGCACTTTCCTGCACAGGAGTAATGTCCCAAACAGTCTTCGCTTTGATCGTTCCCTGGAAGACCAGTAGTAGTTTCCGATGCACATCTGGTGGCATTCTGTAATCTGTGGACTATCAGAGTGTTGATGAAACACAGAAATTGCATCGGGATTGAATACAACAGTCACCATGCGCACTGTCCTCCACGGGAGGATGTCTCAAACAGTCTACGCTTTGATCGTTCCCTGGAAGACCTGTAGTAGTTTCCGATGCACATCTGGTGGCATTCTGTAATCTGTGGACTATCAGAGTGTTGATGAAACACAGAAATTGGATCGGGAGTGAATACAAACGGTCACCATCCGCACTTTCCTCCATGGGAGTAATGTCCCAAACAGTCTACGCTTTGATCGTTCCCTGGAAGACCAGGAGTAGTTTCCGATGCACATCTGGAGGCATTCTGTAATCTGTGGACTATCAGAGTGTTGATGAAACACAGAAATTGCATCGGGATTGAATACAACAGTCTCCATGCTCACTTTCCTCCATGG
This sequence comes from Schistocerca gregaria, assembly GCF_023897955.1. Lineage (NCBI taxonomy): Eukaryota > Metazoa > Arthropoda > Insecta > Orthoptera > Acrididae > Schistocerca > Schistocerca gregaria. Next base: position 45,163,468 of record NC_064920.1, read on the forward strand.
GAGTAATGTTTCAAAGAGCTTACGCTTTGATCGTTCCATGGAAGACCAGTAGCAGTTTCCGATGCACATTTGGAGGCATTCTGTAATCTGTGGACTATCAGAGTGTAAATGAAACACAGAAATTACATCGGGATGAATACAACAGTCACCATGCGCACTTTTCTCCATGGGAGTAATGTCTCAAAGAGTCTACGCTTCGATCGTTCCCTGGAAGACCAGTAGTAGTTTCCGTTGCACATCTGGAAGCATTCTGTAATCTGTGGAGTATCAGAGTGTTGATGAAACACAGATATTGCATTGGGATTGAATACAACAGTCACCATGCGCACTTTCCTCCATGGGAGTAATGTCCCAAACAGTCTACGCTTTGATCGTTCCCTTGGAAACCAGTAGTAGTTTCCGATTAACATCTGGAGGCATTCTGTAATCTGTGGACTATGAGAGTGTTGGCGAAACACAGAAATTGCATCGGGATTGAATACAACAGTCACCATGAGCACATTCCTCCATAAAAGTAATGTCTCAAACAGTCTACGCTTTGATCGTTAACTGGAAGACCAATAGTAGTTTCCGATGCACCTGTGGAGGCATTCTGTAATCTGTGGACTATCGGAGTGTTGATGAAACACAGAAATTGCATCGGGATTGAATACAACAGTCACCATGCGCACTTTCCTCCATGGGAGTAATTCTCAAAGAGTCTAAGATTTGATCGTTCCCTGGAAGACCAGTAGTAATTTCCGATGCACATCTGGTGGCATTCTGTAATCTGTGGACTATCAGAGTGTTGATGAAACACAGAAATTGCTTCGGGATTCAATACAACAGTCACCATGCGCACTTACCTCCACGGGAGGTATGTCTCAAACAGTCGACGCTTTGATCGTTCCATGGAAGACCGGTAGTAGTTTCCGATGCACATCTGGTGGCACTCTGTAATCTGTGGACTATCAGAGAGTTGATGAAACACAGAAATTGCATCGGGGTTGAATACAACAGTCACCATGCGCACTTTCCTGCATGGGAGTAATGTCTGAAACAGTCTACGCTTTGATCGTTCCCGGGAAGACCAGTAGTAGTTTCCGATGCACATCTCGTGGCATTCTGTGGACTATCAGAGGGTTGATGAAACACAGAAAATGAATCAGGATTGAATACAACAGTCACCATCCGCACATTCCTCCATGGGAGTAATGTCCCAAACAGTCTACACTTTGATCGTTCCTTGGAAGTCCAGCAGTAGTTTCCGATGCACATCAGGAGACATTCTGTAATCTGTGGACTATCAGAGTGTTGATGAAACACAGAAATTGCATCGGGATTGAATACAACAGTCACCATGCGCACTTCTCTCCATGGGAGTAATGTCTCAGTCTACCCTTCGATCGTTCCCTGGAAGACCAGTAGTAGTTTCCGATGCACATCTGGAGGCATTCTGTAATCTGTGGAGTATCAGAGTGTTGATGAAACACAGAAATGGGAGTAATTCTCAAACAGTCTACGCCTTGATCGTTCCCTGGAAGACCAGTAGTAGTCTCCGATGCACATCTGGTAGCATTCTGTAATCTGTGGACTATCAGAGTGTTGATGAAACACAGAAATTTCATCGGGATTGAATACAACAGTCACCATGCGCACTTTCCTCCACGGGAGATATGTCTCAAACAGTCTACGCTTTGATCGTTCCCTGGAAGACCAGTAGTAGTTTCCGATGCACATCTGGAGGCATTCTGTAATCTGTGGATTATCAGAGTGTTGATGAAACACAGAAATTGCATCGGGATTGAGTACAACAGTCACCATGCGCACTTTCCTCCATGTGAGTAATGTCTCAAAAGGTCTACGCTTTGATCGTTCCCTGGAAGACTAGTAGTAGTTTCCAATTAACATCTGGAGGCTTTCTGTAATCTGTGGACTATCTGAGTGTTGATGAAACATAGAAATTTCATCGGAATTGAATACAACAGTCACCATGCGCACTTTCCTCCACGGGAGTAATGTCCCAAACGGTCTTCACTTTGATCGTTCCCCAGAAGACCAGTAGTAGTTTCCGATGCACATCTGGAGGCATTCTGTAATCTGTGGGCTATCAGAGTGTTTATGAAACACAGAAATTGCATCGGGATTGAATACAACAGTCTCCATGGGCACTTTCCTCCATGGTAGTAAAGTTTCTAACAGTCTACGATTTGATCGTTCCCTGGAAGACCAGTAGTAGTTTCCAATTAACATCATCAGGCATTCTGTAATCTATGGACTATCAGAGTGTTGATGAATTATAGAAATTTTATCGGGATTGAATACAACAGTCACAATGCTCACTTTCCTCCATGCGAGTAATGTTTCAAAGAGTTTACGCTTTAATCGTTCCCTGGAAGACCAGTAGCAGTTTCCGATGCACATCTGGAGGCATTCTGTGGACTATCAGAGTGTAAATGAAACACAGAAATTACATCGGGATGAATACAACAGTCACCATGCGCACTTTTCTCCATGGGAGTAATGTCTCAAAGAGTCTACGCTTCGATCGTTCCTTGGAAGACCAGTAGTAGTTTCCGATGCACATCTGGAGGGATTCTGTAATCTGTGGAGTATCAGAGTGTTGATGAAACACAGAAATTGCATCGGGATTGAATACAACAGTCAACATGCGCACTTTCCTCCATGGGAGTAATTCTCAAATAGTCTACGCTTTGATCGTTCCCTGGAAGACCAATAGTAGTTTCCGATGAACATCTGGAGGCATTCTGTAATCTGTGGACTTTCAAAGTGTTGATGAAACACAGAAATTGCATCGGGATTGAATACAACAGTCTCCATGCGCACTTTCCTCCATGGTAGTAATGTTTCTAACAGTCTACGATTTGATCGTTCCCTGGAAGGCCAGTAGTAGTTTCCAATTAACATCATCAGGCATTCTGTAATCTGTGGACTATCAGAATATTGATGAATTATAGAAATTTCATCGGAATTGAATACAACAGTCACCATGCGCACTCTCCTCCACTGGAGTAATGTCCCAAACAGTCTTCGCTTTGATCGTTCCCTGGAAGACAAGTAGTAGTTTCCGATGCACATCTGGTGGCATTCTGTAATCTGTGGACTATCAGAGTGTTGATGAAACACAGAAATTGGATCGGGATTGAGTACAAACGGTCACCATCCGCACTTTCCTCCATGGGATTAATGTCCCAAACAGTCTACGCTTTGATCGTTCCCTGGAAGACCAGGAGTAGGTTCCGATTAACATCTGGAGGCATTCTGTTATCTGTGGACTATCAGAGTGTTGATGAAACACAGAAATTGCATCGGGATTTAATACAACAGTCTCCATGCTCACTTTCCTCCATGGGAGTAATGTTTCAAAGAGTTAACGCTTTGATCGTTCCCTGGAAGACCAGTAGCAGTTTCCGATGCACATCTGGAGGCATTCTGTAATCTGTGGACTATCAGGGTGTAAATGAAACACAGAAATTACATCGGGATGAACACAACAGTCACCATGCGCACTTTTCTCCATGGGAGTAATGTCTCAAAGAGTCTACGCTTCGATCGTTCCCTGGAAGACCTGTAGTAGTTTCCGATGCACATCTGGAGGCATTCTGTAATCTGTGGACTATCAGAGTGTTGAAGAAACACAGAAATTGCATCGAGATTGAATACAACAGTCACCATGCGCACTTTCCTCCATGGGAGTAATGTCTCAAAAGGTCTACGCTTTGATCGTTCCCTGGAAGACTAGTTGTAGTTTCCAATTAACATCTGGAGGCAATCTGTAATCTGTGGACTATCTGAGTGTTGATGAAACATAGAAATTTCATCGTAATTGAATATAACAGTCACCATGCGCACTTTCCTCCACGGGAGTAATGTCCCAAACGGTCTTCGCTTTGATCGTTCAATGCAAGACCAGTAGTAGTTTCCGATGCACATCTGGAGGCATTCTGTAATCTGTGGACTATCAGAGTGTTGATGAAACACAGAAATTGCATAGGGATGAATACAACAGTAACCATGCGCACTGTCCTCCACGGGAGGTTGTCTCAAACAGTCTACGCTTTGATCGTTCCCTGGAAGACCTGTAGTAGTTTCCGATGCACATCTGGTAGCATTCTGTAATCTTTGGACTATCAGAGTGTTGATGAAACACAGAAATTGAATCGGGAGTGAATACAAACGGTCACTATCCGCACTTTCCTCCACGGGAGTAATGTCCCAAACAGTCTACGCTTTGATCGTTCCCTGGAAGACCAGGAGTAGTTTCCGATGCACATCTGGAGGCATTCTGTAATCTGTGGACTATCAGAGTGTTGATGAAACACAGAAATTGCTTCGGGATTGAATACAACAGTCTCCATGCTCACTTTCCTCCATGGGAGTAATGTTTCAAAGAGCTTACGCTTTGATCGTTCCCTGGAAGACCAGTAGCAGTTTCCGATGCACATTTGGAGGCATTCTGTAATCTGTGGACTATCAGAGTGTAAATGAAACACAGAAATTACATCGGGATGAATACAACAGTCACCATGCGCACTTTTCTCCATGGGAGTAATGTCCCAAAGAGTCTACGCTTCGATCGTTCCCTGGAAGACCAGTAGTAGTTTCCGATGCACATCTGGAGGCATTCTGTAATCTGTGGAGTATCAGAGTGTTGATGAAACACAGATATTGCATTGGGATTGAATACAACAGTCACCATGCGCACTTTCCTCCATGGGAGGAATGTCCCAAACAGTCTACGCTTTGATCGTTCCCTGGAAGACCAGTAGTAGTTTCCGATGCACATCTGGAGGCATTCTGTAATCTGTGGACTATCAGAGTGTTGATGAAACACAGAAATTGCATAGGGATGAATACAACAGTAACCATGCGCACTGTCCTCTACGGGAGGATGTCTCAAACAGTCTACGCATTGATCGTTCCCTGGAAGACCTGTAGTAGTTTCCGATGCACATCTGGTGGCATTCTGTAATCTGTGGACTATCAGAGTGTTGATGAAACACAGAAATTGGATCGGGAGTGAATACAAACGGTCACCATCCGCACTTTCCTCCACGGGAGTAATGTCCCAAACAGTCTACGCTTTGATCGTTCCCTGGAAGACCAGGAGTAGTTTCCGATGCACATCTGGAGGCATTCTGTAATCTGTGGACTATCAGAGTGTTGATGAAACACAGAAATTGCATCGGGATTGAATACAACAGTCTCCATGCTCACTTTCCTCCATGGGAGTAATGTTTCAAAGAGCTTACGCTTTGATCGTTCCCTGGAAGACCAGTAGCAGTTTCCGATGCACATTTGGAGGCATTCTGTAATCTGTGGACTATCAGAGTGTAAATGAAACACAGAAATTACATCGGGATGAATACAACAGTCACCATGCGCACTTTTCTCCATGGGACTAATGTCTCAAAGATTCTACGCTTCGATCGTTCCCTGGAAGACCAGTAGTAGTTTCCGATGCACATCTGGAGGCATTCTGTAATCTGTGGAGTATCAGAGTGTTGATGAAACACAGATATTGCATTGGGATTGAATACAACAGTCACCATGCGCACTTTCCTCCATGGGAGTAATGTCCCAAACAGTCTACGCTTTGATCGTTCCCTTGGAAACCAGTAGTAGTTTCCGATTAACATCTGGAGGCATTCTGTAATCTGTGGACTATGAGAGTGTTGATGAAACTCAGAAATTGCATCGGGATTGTATACAACAGTCACCATGAGCACATTCCTCCATAAAAGTAATGTCTCAAACAGTCTACGCTTTGATCGTTAACTGGAAGACCAATAGTAGATTCCGATGCACATCTGGAGGCATTCTGTAATCTGTGGACTATCAGAGTGTTGATGAAACACAGAAATTGCATCGAGATTGAATACAACAGTCACCATGCGCACTTTCCTCCATGGGAATAATGTCTCAAACAGTTTACACTTTGATCGTTAACTGGAAGACCAATAGTAGTTTCCGATGCACATGTGGAGGCATTCTGTAATCTGTGGACTATCGGAGTGTTGATGAAACACAGAAATTGCATCGGGATTGAATACAACAGTCACCATGCGCACTTTCCTCCATGGGAGTAATTCTCAAAGAGTCTAAGATTTGATCGTTCCCTGGAAGACCAGTAGTAATTTCCGATGCACATCTGGTGGCATTCTGTAATCTGTGGACTATCAGAGTGTTGATGAAAGACAGAAATTTCATCGGGATTGAATACAAAAGTCACCATGCGCACTTTCCTCCACGGGAGATATGTCTGAAACAGTCTACGCTTTGATCGTTCCCTGGAAAACCAGTAGTAGTTTCCGATGCACATCTGGAGGGATTCTGTAATCTGTGGACTATCAGAGTGTTGATGAAACACAGAAATTGCATCGGGATTGAGTACAACAGTCACCATGCGCACTTTCCTCCATGGGAGTAATGTCTCAAACAGTTTACGCTTTGATCGTTAACTGGAAGACCAATAGTAGTTTCCGATGCACATGTGGAGGCATTCTGTAATCTGTGGACTATCGGAGTGTTGATGAAACACAGAAATTGCATCGGGATTGAATACAACAGTCACCATGCGCACTTTCCTCCATGTGAGTAATTCTCAAAGAGTCTAAGATTTGATCGTTCCCTGGAAGACCAGTAGTAATTTCCGATGCACATCTGGTGGCATTCTGTAATCTGTGGGCTATCAGAGTGTTGATGAAACACAGAAATTGCATCGGGATTGAATACAACAGTCTCCATGCGCACTTTCCTCCATGGTAGTAATGTTTCTAACAGTCTACGATTTGATCGTTCCCTGGAAGACCAGTAGTAGTTTCCAATTAACATCATCAGGCATTCTGTAATCTGTGGACTATCAGAGTGTTGATGAATTATAGAAATTTTATCGGGATTGAATACAACAGTCACAATGCTCACCTTCCTCAATGCGAGTAATGTTTCAAAGAGTTTACGCTTTGCTCGTTCCCTGGAAGACCAGTAGCAGTTTCCGATGCACATCTGGAGGCATTCTGTGGACTATCAGAGTGTAAATGAAACACAGAAATTACATCGGGATGAATACAACAGTCACCATGCGCACTTCCCTCCATGGGAGTAATGTCTCAAAGAGTCTACGCTTCGATCGTTCCTTGGAAGACCAGTAGTAGTTTCCGATGCACATCTGGAGGGATTCTGTAATCTGTGGAGTATCAGAGTGTTGATGAAACACAGAAATTGCATCGGGATTGAATTCAACAGTCAACATGCGCACTTTCCTCCATGGGAGTAATTCTCAAATAGTCTACGCTATGATCGTTCCCTGGAAGACCAATAGTAGTTTCCGATGAACATCTGGAGGCATTCTGTAATCTGTGGACTATCAAAGTGTTGATGAAACACAGAAATTGCATCGGGATTGAATACAACAGTCTCCATGCGCACTTTCCTCCATGGTAGTAATGTTTCTAACAGTCTACGATTTGATCGTTCCCTGGAAGACCAGTAGTAGTTTCCAATTAACATCATCAGGCATTCTGTAATCTGTGGACTATCAGAGTATTAATGAATTATAGAAATTGCATCGGGATTGAATACAACAGTCACCATGCGCACTTTCCTCCACGGGAGCATTGTCCCAAACATACTTCGCTTTGATCGTTCCCTGGAAGACCAGTAGTAGTTTCCGATGCACATCTGGTGGCATTCTGTAATCTGTGGACTATCAGAGTGTTGATGAAACACAGAAATTGGATCGGGATTGAGTACAAACGGTCACCATCCGCACTTTCCTCCATGGGATTAATGTCCCAAACAGTCTACGCTTTGATCGTTCCCTGGAAGACCAGGAGTAGTTTCCGATTAACATCTGGAGGCATTCTGTAATCTGTGGACTATCAGAGTGTTGATGAAACACAGAAATTGCATCGGGATTTAATACAACAGTCTCCATGCTCACTTTCCTCCATGGGAGTAATGTTTCAAAGAGTTAACGCTTTGATCGTTCCCTGGAAGACCAGTAGCCGTTTCCGATGCACATCTGGAGGCATTCTGTAATCTGTGGACTATCAGGGTGTAAATGAAACACAGAAATTACATCGGGATGAACACAACAGTCACCATTCTGTAATCTGTGGACTTTCTGAGTGTTGATGAAACATAGAAATTTCATCGGAATTGAATATAACAGTCACCATGCGCACTTTCCTCCACGGGAGTAATGTCTCAAACGGTCTTCGCTTTGATCGTTCCCTGGAAGACCAGTAGTAGTTTCTGATGCACATCTGGAGGCATTCTGTAATCTGTGGACTATCAGAGTGTTGATGAAACACAGAAATTGCATAGGGATGAATACAACAGTAACCATGCGCACTGTCCTACACGGGAGGATGTCTCAAACAGTCTACGCTTTGATCGTTCCCTGGAAGACCTGTAGTAGTTTCCGATGCACATCTGGTGGCATTCTGTAATCTGTGGACTATCAGAGTGTTGATGAAACACAGAAATTGGATCGGGAGTGAATACAAACGGTCACCATCCGCACTTTCCTCCACGGGAGTAATGTCCCAAACAGTCTACGCTTTTATCGTTCCCTGGAAGACCAGGAGTAGTTTCCGATGCACATCTGGAGGCATTCTGTAATCTGTGGACTATCAGAGTGTTGATGAAACACAGAAATTGCATCGGGATTGAATACAACAGTCTCCATGCTCACTTTCCTCCATGGGAGTAATGTTTCAAAGAGCTTACGCTTTGATCGTTCCCTGGAAGACCAGTAGCAGTTTCCGATGCACATTTGGAGGCATTCTGTAATCTGTGGACTATCAGAGTGTAAATGAAACACAGAAATTACATCGGGATGAAAACAACAGTCACCATGCGCACTTTTCTCCATGGGAGTAATGTCTCAAAGAGTCTACGCTTCGATCGTTCCCTGGAAGACCAGTAGTAGTTTCCGATGCACTTCTGGAGGCATTCTGTAATCTGTGGACTATCGGAGTGTTGATGAAACACAGAAATTGCATCGGGATTGAATACAACAGTCACCATGCGCACTTTCCTCCATGGGAGTAATTCTCAAAAAGTCTAAGATTTGATCGTTCCCTGGAAGACCAGTAGTAATTTCCGATGCACATCTGGTGCCATTCTGTAATCTGTGGACTATCAGAGTGTTGATGAAACACAGAAATTGCATCGGGATTGAATACAACAGTCACCATGCGCACTATCCTCCATGGGAGTAATTCTCAAAGAGTCTATGCTTTGATCGTTCCCTGGAAGGCCAGTAGTAGTTTCCGATGCACATCTGGTGGCATTCTGTAATCTGTGGACTATCAGAGTGTTGATGAAACACAGAAATTGCTTCGGGATTCAATACAACAGTCAACATGCGCACTTACTTTTGCGGGAGGTATGTCTCAAACAGTCGACGCTTTGATCGTTCCCTGGAAGAGCAGTAGTAGTTTCCGATACACATCTGGTGGCATTCTGTAATCTGTGGACTATCACAGTGTTGATGAAACACAGAAATTGCATCGGGATTGAATACAACAGTCACCATGCGCACTTTCCTGCATGGGAGTAATATCTGAAACAGTCTACGCTTTGATCGTTCCCGGGAAGACCAGTAAGAGTTTCCGATGCACATCTCGTGGCATTCTGTGGACTATCAGAGTGTTGATGAAACACAGAAAATGAATCAGGATTGAATACAACAATCACCATCCGCACATTCCTCCATGGGAGTAATGTCCCAAACAGTCTACGCTTTGATCGTTCCCTGGAAGTCCAGCAGTAGTTTCCGATGCACATCTGGAGGCATTCTGTAATCTGTGGACTATCAGAGTGTTGATGAAACACAGAAATTGCATCGGGATTGAATACAACAGTCACCATGCGCACTTTCCTCCACGGGAGAAATGTCCCAAACAGTCTTCGCTTTGATCGTTCCCTGGAAGACCAGTAGTAGTTTCCGATGCACATCAGGATTCATTCTGTAATCTGTGGACTGTCAGAGTGTTGATGAAACACAGAAATTGCATCGGGATTGAATACAATAGTCACCATGCGCACTTTCCTCCATGGGAGTAATGTCTCAAACAGTCTACGACTTGATCGTTCCATGGAAGACCTGTAGTAGTTTCTGATGCACATCTGGAGGCATTCTGTATTCTGTGGAGTATCAGAGTGTTGTTGAACACAGAAATTGCATCGGGATTGAATACAACAGTCACCATGCGCACTTTCCTCCATGGGAGTAATTCACAAACAGTCCACGCTTTGATCGTTCCCTGGAAGACCAGTAGTAGTTTCCGATGCACGTCTTTAGGCATTCTGTAATCTGTGGACTATAAGAGTGTTGATGAAACACAGAAATTTCATCGGGATTCAATACAACAGTCACAATGCTCACTTTCCTCCATGCGAGTAATGTTTCAAAGAGTTTACGCTTTGATCGTTCCCTGGAAGACCAGTAGCAGTTTCCGATACACTTCTGGAGGCATTCTGTGGACTATCAGAGTGTAAATGAAACACAGAAATTACATCGGGATGAATACAACTGTCACCATGCGCACTTTCCTCCATGGGAGTAATGTCTCAAAGAGTCTACGCTTCGATCGTTCCCTGGAAGACCAGTAGTAGTGTCCAATGCACATCTGGAGTCATTCTGTAATCTGTGGACTATCGGAATGTTGATGAAACACAGAAATTGCCTCGGGATTGAATACAACAGTCACCATGCGCTCTTTCCTCCATGGGAGTAATTCTCAAAGAGTCTAAGATTTGATCGTTCCCTGGAAGACCAGTAGTAGTTTCCGATGCACATCTGGTGGCATTCTGTAATCTGTGGACTATCAGAGTGTTGATGAAACACAGAAATTGCTTCGGGACTCAATACAACAGTCACCATGCGCACTTACCTCCACGGGAGGTATGTCTCAAACAGTCGACGCTTTGATCGTTCCCTTTAAGACCAGTAGTAGTATCCGATGCACATCTGGTGGCATTCTGTAATGTGTGGACTATCAGAGTGTTGATGAAACACAGAAATTGCATCGGGATTGAATACAACAGTCACCATGCGCACTTTCCTGCATGGGAGTAATGTCTGAAACAGTCTACGCTTTGATCGTTCCCGGGAAGACCAGTAGTAGTTTCCGATGCACATCTCGTGGCATTCTGTGTACTATCAGGGTGTTGATGAAACACAGAAAATGAATCAGGATTGAATACAACAGTCACCATCCGCACATTCCTCCATGGGAGTAATATCCCAAACAATCTACGCTTTGATCGTTCCCTGGAAGTCCAGCAGTAGTTTCCGATGCACATCTGGAGGCATTCTGTAATCTGTGGACTATCAGAGTGTTGATGAAACACAGAAATTGCATCGGGATAGAATACAACAGTCACCATTCGCACTTTTCTCCATGGGAGTAATGTCTCAGTCAACGCTTCGATCGTTCCCTGGAAGACCAGTAGTACTTTCCGATGCACATCTGGAGGCATTCTGTAATCTGTGGAGTATCAGAGTGTTGATGAACCACAGAAATTGCATCGGGATTGAATACAACAGTCACCATGCGCACTTTCCTCCATGGGAGTAATGTCTCAAACAGTCTACGCTTTGATCGTTCCCTGGAAGACCTGTAGTAGTTTCTGATGCACATCTGGAGGCATTCTGTATTCTGTGGAGTATCAGAGTGTTGATGAACACAGAAATGGCATCGGGATTGAATACAACAGTCACCATGCGCACTCTCCTCCATGGGAGTAATTCACAAACAGTCCACGCTTTGATCGTTCCCTGGACGACCAGTAGTAGTTTCCGATGCACATCTGGAGGCATTCTGTAATCTGTGGACTATCAGAGTGTTGATGAAACACAGAAATTTCGTCGGGATTGAATACAACAGTCACAATGCTCACTTTCCTCCATGCGAGTAATGTTTCAAAGAGTATACGCTTTGGTCGTTCCCTGGAAGACCAGTAGCAGTTTCCGATGCACATCTGGAGGCATTCTGTAATCTGTGGAGTATCAGAGTGTTGATGAAACACAGAAATTGCATTGGGATTGAATACAACAGTCACCATGCGCACTTTCCTCCATGGGAGTAATGTCCCAAACAGTCTACGCTTTGATCGTGCCCTGGAAAACCAGTAGTAGTTTCCGATTAACATATGGAGGCATTCTGTAATCTGTGGACTATCAGAGTATTGATGAAACACAGATATTGCATCGGGATTGAATACAACAGTCACCATGAGCACATTCCTCCATAAAAGTAATGTCTCAAACAGTCTACGCTTTGATCGTTAACTGGAAGACCAATAGTAGTTTCCGATGCACATCTGGAGGCATTCTGTAATCTGTGGACTATCGGAGTGTTGATGAAACACAGAAATTGCATCGGGATTGAATACAACAGTCACCATGCGCACTTTCCTCCATGGGAGTAATGTCTCAAACAGTCTACGCTTTGATCGTTCCCTGGAAGACCAGTAGTAGTGTCCGATGCACATCTGGAGGCATTCTGTAATCTGTGGACTATCGGAGTGTTGATGAAACACAGAAATTGCATCGGGATTGAATACAACAGTCACCATGCGCACTTTCCTGCATGGGATTAATGTCTGAAACAGACTACGCTTTGATCGTTCCCGGGAAGACCAGTACTAGTTTCCGATGCACATCTCTTGGCATCATGTGGACTATCAGAGTCTTGATGAAACACAGAAAATGAATCAGGATTGAATACAACAGTCACCATCCGCACTTTCCTCCATGGGAGTAATGTCCCAAACAGTCTACGCTTTGATCGTTCCCTGAAAGTCCAGCAGTAGTTTCCGATGCACATCTGGAGGCATTCTGTAATCTGTGGACTATCAGAGTGTTGATGAAACACAGAAATTGCATCGGGATTGATTACAACAGTCACCATGCGCACTTTTCTCCATGGGAGTAATGTCTCAGTCTACGCTTCGATCGTTCCCTGGAAGACCAGTAGTAATTTCCGATGAACATCTGGAGGCATTCTGTAATCTGTGGAGTATCAGAGTGTTCATGAATCACAGAAATTGCATCGGGATTGAATACAACAGTCACCATGCGCACTTTCCTCCATGGGAGTAATTCTCAAACAGTTTACGCTTTGATCGTTCCATGGAAGACCAGTAGTAGTTTCTGATGCACATCTGGTGGCATTCTGTAATCTGTGGACTATCAGAGTGTTGATGATATACAGAAATTTCATCGATATTGAATACAACAGTCACCATGCGCACTTTCCTCCATGGGAGTAATGTCTCAAAAGGTCTACGCTTTGATCGTTCCCTGGAAGACTAGTAGTAGTTTCCAATTAACATCTGGAGGCATTCTGTAATCTGTGGACTATCAGAGTGTTGATGAAACATAGAAATTTAATCGGAATTGAATACAACAGCCACCATGCGTACTTTCCTCCATGGGAGTAATGTCTCAAACAGTCTACGCTTTCATCGTTCCCTGGAAAACCTGTAGTAGTTTCCGATGCACATCTGAAGGCATTCTGTATTCTGTGGAGTACCAGAGTGTTGATGAAACACAGAAATTGCATCGGGATTGGATACAACAGTCACCATGCGCCTTTTCCTCCACGGGAGGTATGTCTCAAACAGTCTACGCCTTGATCGTTCCCTGGAAGTCCAGTAGTAATTTGCCGATGCACATCTGGTGGCATTCTGTAATCTGTGGACTATAAGAGTGTTGACGAAACACAGAAATTGCATCGGGATTGAATACAACAGTCACCATGCGCACTTTCCTCCATGGGAGTAATGTCCCAAACAGTCTACGATTTGATCATTCCCTGGAAGACAAGTAGTAGTTTCCGATTAACATCTGGGGGCATTCTGTTATCTGTGGACTATCTGAGTGTTGATGAAACACAGAAATTGCATCGGGATTGAGTACAACAGTCACAATGCTGACTTTCCTCTATGCGGGTAATGTTTCAAAGAGTTTACGCTTTGATCGTTCCCTGGAAGACCAGTAGTAGTTTCCGATGCACAACTGGATGCATTCTGTAATCTGTGGACTATCAGAGTGTTAATGAAACACAGAAATTGCATCTGGATTGAGTACAACACTCACCATGCGCACTTTCCTCCATGGGAGTAATGTCTCAAACAGTCTACGCTTTGATCGTTCCCTGGAAGACCAGTAGTAGTTTCCAATTAACCTCTGGAGGCATTCTGTAAACTGTGGACTATCAGAGTGTTGATGAAACATAGAAATTTCATCGGAATTGAATACAACAGTCACCATGCGCACTTACCTCCACGGGAGTAATGTCCCAAAGAGTCTTCGCTTTGATCGTTCCCTGGAAGACCAGTAGTAGTTTCCGATGCACATCTGGTGGCATTCTGTAATCTGTGGACTATGAGAGTGTTGATGAAACACAGAAATTGCATCGGGATGAATACAACAGTCACCATGCGCACTTTCCTCCATGGGAGTTTTGTCTCAAAGAGTCTACGCTTCAATCGTTCCCTGGAAACCCAGTAGTAGTTTCCGATGCACATCTGGAGGCATTCTGTAATCTGTGGAGTATCAGAGTGTTAATGAAACACAGAAATTGCATTGGGATTGAATACAACAGTCACCATGCGCACTTTCCTCCATGGGAGTAATTCTCAAACAGTCTACGCTTTGATCGTTCCCTGGAAGACCAATAGTAGTTTCCGATGAACAGCTGGAGGCATTCTGTAATCTGTGGACTATCAGAGTGTTGATGAAACACAGAAATTGCATCGGGATTGAATACAACAGTCTCCATGCGCACTTTCCTTCATAGGAGTAATGTTTCTAACAGTCTACGCTTTGATCGTTCCCTGGAAGACCAGTAGTAGTTTCCGATACAAATCTGGAGGCTTTCTGTACTCTGTGGATTATCAGAGTGTTGATGAAACACATAAATTGCATCGGGATTGAATACAACAGTCTCCATGCGCAGTTTCCTCCATGGGAGTAATGTCTCAAACAGTCTACGCTTTGATCGTTCCCTGGAAGACCAGTATTAGTTTCAATTGCACTTCTGTATTCATTCTGTAATCTGTGGACTATCAGAGTGTTGATGAAACACAGTAATTGCATCGGGATTGAATACAACAGTCACCATGCGCACTTTACTTCATGGGAGTAATATCTCTACAGTCTACGCTTTGATCGTTCCCTAGAAGACCAGTAGTAGATTCCGATGCAAATCTGGAGGCTTTCCGTAATCTGTGGACAATCAGAGTTTTGATTAAACACAGAAATTGCATCGGGATTGAATACAACAGTCACCATGCACACTTTCCTCTATGGGAGTAATGTCCCAAACAGTCTACGCTTTGATCGTTCCCTGGAAAACCAGTAGTAGTTTCCGATTAACATCTGGAGGCATTCTGTAATCTGTGGACTATCAGAGTATTGATGAAACACAGATATTGCATCGGGATTGAATACAACTGTCACCATGCGCACTTTCCTCCATGGGAGTATTGTTTCAAACAGTTTACGCTTTGATCGTTCCCTGGAAGACCAGTAGCAGTTACCGACGCACATCTGGAGGCATTCTGTAATCTGTGGACTATGAGAGTGTTGATGAAACACAGAAATTGCATCGGGATTGAATACAACAGTCACCATGAGCACATTCCTCCATAAAAGTAATGTCTCTAAAAGCCTACGCTTTGATCGTTCCCTGGAAGACCAGTAATAATTTCCGATGCACATCTAGAGGATTTCTGTAATCTGTGGACTATCAGAGTGTTGATGAAACACAGAAATTGCATCGGGATTGAATACAACAGTCACCATGAGCACATTCCTCCGTAAAAGTAATGTCTCAAACAGTCTACGCTTTGATCGTTCCCTGGAAGACCAGTAGTAGTTTCCGATGCACATCTGGTGGCATTCTGTAATCTGTGGACTATCAGAGTGTTGATGAAACACAGAAATTGCATCGGGATTGAATACAAACGGTCACCATCCGCACTTTCCTCCATGGGAGTAATGTCCCAAACAGTCTACGCTTTGATCGTTCCCTGGAAGACCAGTAGTAGTTTCCGATGCAAATCTGGATCCTTTCTGTACTCTGTGGATTATCAGAGTGTTGATGAAACACAGAAATTGCATCGGGATTGAATACAACAGTCTCCATGCGCAGTTTCCTCCATGATAGTAATGTCTCAAACAGTCTACGCTTTGATCGTTCCCTGGAAGACCAGTATTAGTTTCAATTGCACATCTGTAGGCATTCTGTAATCTGTGGACTATCAGAGTGTTGATGAAACACAGTAATTGCATCGGGATTGAATACAACAGTCACCATGCGCACTTTCCTCCATGGGAGTAATGTCCCAAACAGTCTACGCTTTGATCGTTCCCTGGAAAACCAGTAATAGTTTCCGATTAACATCTGGAGGCATTCTGTAATCTGTGGACTATCAGAGTATTGATGAAACACAGATATTGCATCGGGATTGAATACAACAGTCACCATGCGCACTTTCCTCCATGGGAGTATTGTTTCAAACAGTTTACGCTTTGATCGTTCTTTGGAAGACCAGTAGCAGTTTCCGACGCACATCTGGAGGCATTCTGTAATCTGTGGACTATGAGAGTGTTGATGAAACACAGAAATTGCATCGGGATTGAATACAACAGTCACCGTGAGGACAGTACTCCATAAAAGTAATGTCTCAAACATTCTACAATTTGATCGTTAACTGGAAGACCAATAGTAGTTTCCGATGCACATCTGGAGGCGTTCTGTAATCTGTGGACTATCTGAGTGTTGATAAAACACAGAAATTTAATCGGGATTGAATACAACAGTCACCATGCGCACTTTCCTCCATGGGAGTAATTCTCAAAGAGTCTAAGATTTGATCGTTCCCTGGAAGACCAGTAGTAGTTCCGATGCACATCTGGTGGCATTCTGTAATCTGTGGACTATCAGAGTGTTGATGAAACACAGAAACTGCATCGGGATTGAATACAACAGTCACCATGCGCACTTTTCTCCATGGGAGTAATTCTCAAAGAGTCAAAGATTTGATCGTTCCCTGGAAGACCAGTAGTAGTTTCCGATGTACATCTGGTGGCATTCTGTAATCTGTGGACTATCAGAGTGTTGATGAAACACAGAAATTGCTTCGGGATTGAATACAACAGTTACCATGCGCACTTTCCTCCATGGGAGTAATTCTCAAACAGTCTACGCTTTGATCGTTCCCTGGAAGACCAATAGTAGTTTCCGATGAACATCTGGAGGCATTCTGTAATCTGTGGAATATCAAAGTGTTGATGAAACACAGAAATTGCATCGGGATTGAATACAACAGTCACCATGCGCACTTTCCTCAATGGGAGTAATTCTCAAAGAGTCTAAGATTTGGTTGTTCCCTGGAAGACCAGTAGTAGTTTCCGATGCACATCTGGAGGTGTTCTGTAATCTGTGGACCATCGGAATGTTGATGAAACACAGAAATTGCATCGGGATTGAATACAACAGTCACAATGCGCACTTTCCTCCATGGGATTAATGTCTCTAACAATCTACGCTTTGATCATTCCCTGGAAGACCAGTAGTAATTTCCGATGCACATCTGGAGGCTTTCTGCAATCTGTGGACTATCAGAGTGTTGATGAAACACAGAAATTGCATCGGGATTGAATACAACAGTCACCATGCGCACTTTTCTCCATGGGAGTAATGTCTCAGTCTACGCTTCGATCGTTCCCTGGAAGACCACTAGTAGTTTCCGATGCACATCTGGAGGCATTCTGTAATCTGTGGACTATCAGAGTGCTGATGAAACACAGAAATTGCATCGGGATTGAATACAACAGTCACCATGCGCACTTTCCTCCTTGGGAGTAATGTCTCAAACAGTCTACGCTTTGATCGTTCCCTGGAAGACCTGTAGTAGTTTCCTATGCACATCTGGAGGCATTCTGGATTCTGTGGAGTATCAGAGTGTTGATGAACACAGAAATGGCATCGGGATTAAATACAACAGTCACCATGCGCACTTACCTCCATGGGAGTAATTCTCAAACAGTCCACGCTTTGATCGTTCCCTGGAAGACCGGTAGTAGTTTCCGATGCACATCTAGTGGCATTCTGTAATCTGTGGACTATCAGAGTGTTGATGAAACACAGAAATTGCATCGGGATTGAATACAACAGTCACCATGCGCACTTTCCTCCATGGGAGTTATGTCCCAAACTGTCTACGCTTTGATCGTTCCCTGGAAAACCAGTAGTAGTTTCCGATTAACACCTTTAGGCATTCTGTAATCTGTGGACTATCAGAGTGTTGATGAAACACAGAAACTGCATCGGGATTGAATACAACAGTCACCATGCGCACTTTTCTCCATGGGAGTAATTCTCAAAGAGTCTAAGATTTGATCGTTCCCTGGAAGACCATTAGTAGTTTCCGATGTACATCTGGTGGCATTCTGTAATCTGTGGACTATCAGAGTGTTGATGAAACACAGAAATTGCTTCGGGATTGAATACAACAGTTACCATGCGCACTTTCCTCCATGGGAGTAATTCTCAAACAGTCTACGCTTTGATCGTTCCCTGGAAGACCAATAGTAGTTTCCGATGAACATCTGGAGGCATTCTGTAATCTGTGGAATATCAAAGTGTTGATGAAACACAGAAATTGTATCGGGATTGAATACAACAGTCTCCATGCGCACTTTCCTCCATGGGAGTAATGTTTCTAACAGTCTACGCTTTGATCGTTCCCTGGAAGACCAGTAGTAGCTTCCGATGCACATCTGGAGACATTCTGTAATCTGTGGACTATCAGAGTGTTGATGAAACACAGAAATTGCATCGGGATTGAATACAACAGTCACCATGCGCACTTTTCTCCATGGGAGTAATGTCTCAGTCTACGCTTCGATCGTTCCCTGGAAGACCAGTAGTAGTTTCCGATGTACATCTGGAGGCATTCTGTAATCTGTGGACTATCAGAGTGTTGATGAAACACAGAAATTGCATCGGGATTGAATACAACAATCACCATGTGCACTTTCCTCCATGGGAGTAATGTCTCAAACAGTCTACGCTTTGATCGTTCCCTGGAAGACCAGTAGTAGTTTCCGATGCACATCTGGTGGCATTCTGTAATCTGTGGATTATCAGAGTGTTGATGAAACACAGAAATTGCATCGGGATTGAATACAACAGTCACCATGCGCCTTTTCCTCCACGGGAGGTATGTCTCAAACAGTCTACGCCTTGATCGTTCCCTGGAAGACCAGTAGTATATTCCGATGCACATCTGGTGGCATTCTGCAATCTGTGGACTATCAGAGTGTTGATGAAACACAGAAATTGCATCGAGATTGAATACAACAGTCACCATGCGCACTTTCCTCCATGGGAGGGATGTCTCAAACAGTCTACGCATTGATGGTTCCCTGGAAGACCAGTAGTAGTTTCCGATGCACATCTGGAGGCATTCTGTAATCGGTGGACTATCGGAGTGTTGATGAAACACAGATATTGCATCGGGATTGAATACAACAGTTACCATGCGCACTTTCCTCCATGGGAGTAATGTCTCTAACAGCCTACGCTTTGATCGTTCCCTGGAAGACCAGTAGTAACTTCCGATGCACATCTGGAGGCTTTCTGTAATCTGTGGACTATCAGAGTGTTGATGAAACACAGAAATTGCATCGGGATTGAATACAACAGTCACCATGCGCACTTTCCTCCATGGGAGTAATTCTCAAAGAGTCTAAGATTTGATCGTTCCCTGGAAGTCCAGTAGTAGTTTCCGATGCACATCTGGTGGCATTCTGTAATCTGTGGACTATCAGAGTGGTGATGAAACACAGAAATTGCATCGGGATTGAATACAACAGTCACCATGCGCACTTTCCTCCATGGGAGTAATGTCTCAAACAGTCTACGCTTTGATCGTTCCCTGGAAGATATGTAGTAGTTTCCAATGCACATCTGGAGGCATTCTGTATTCTGTGGTGTATCAGAGTGTTGATGAACACAGAAATTGCATCGGGATTGAATACAACAGTCACCATGCGCACTTTCCTCCATGGGCGTAATGTCCCAAACTGTCTACGCTTTGATCGTTCCCTGGAAAACCAGTAGTAGTTTCCGATGCACATCTGGAGGCATTCTGTAATCTGTGGACTATCTGAGTGTTGATGAAACATAGAAATTTCATCGGAATTGAATACAACAGTCACCATGCGCACTTTCCTCCACGGGAGTAATGTCCCAAACAGTCTTCACTTTGATCTTTCCCTGGAAGACCAGTAGTAGTTTCCGATGCACATCTGGAGGCATTCTGTAATCTGTGGACTATCAGAGTGGTGATGAAACACAGAAATTGCATCGGGATTGAATACAACAGTCACCATGCGCACTTTCCTCCATGGGAGTAATGTCTCAAACAGTCTACGCTTTGATCGTTCCCTGGAAGATATGTAGTAGTTTCCGATGCACATCTGGAGGCATTCTGTATTCTGTGGTGTATCAGAGTGTTGATGAACACAGAAATGGCATCGGGATTGAATACAACAGTCACCATGCGCACTTTCCTCCATGGGAGTAATTCTCAAACAGTCCACGCTTTGTTCGTTCCCTGGAAGACCAGTAGTAGTTTCCGATGCACATCTGGTGGCATTCTGTAATCTGTGGACTATCAGAGTGTTGATGAAACACAGAAATTGCATCGGGATTGAATACAACAGTCACCATGGGCCTTTTCCTCCACGGGAGGTATGTCTCAAACAGTGTACGCCTTGATCGTCCCCTGGAAGACCAGTAGTAGTTTCCGATGCACATCTGGTGGCATTCTGTAATCTGTGGACTATCAGAGTGTTGTTGAAACACAGAAATTGCATCGAGATTGAATACAACAGTCACTATGCGCACTTTCGTCCATGGGAGTAATGTCTCTAACAGCCTACGCTTTGATCGTTCACTGGAAGACCAGTAGTAATTTAAGATGCACATCTGGAGGCTTTCTGTAATCTGTGGACAATCAGAGTGTTGATGAAACACAGAAATTGCATCGGGATTGAATACAACAGTCACCATGCGCACTTTCCTCAATGGGAGTAATTCTCAAAGAGTCTAAGATTTGGTTGTTCCCTGGAAGACCAGTAGTAGTTTCCGATGCACATCTGGTGGCATTCTGTAATCTGTGGACTATCAGAGTGTTGATGAAACACAGAAATTGCTTCGTGATTGATTACAACAGTTACCATGCGCACTTTCCTCCATGGGAGTAATTCTCAAACAGTCTACGCTTTGATCGTTCCCTGGAAGACCAATAGTAGTTTCCGATGAACACCTTTAGGCATTCTGTAATCTGTGGACTATCAGAGTATTGATGAAACACAGATATTGCATCGGGATTGAATACAACAGTCACCATGCGCACTTTCCTCCATGGGAGTAATTCTCAAACAGTCCACGCTTTGTTCGTTCCCTGGAAGACCAGTAGTAGTTTCCGATGCACATCTGGTGGCATTCTGTAATCTGTGGACTATCAGAGTGTTGATGAAACACAGAAATTGCATCGGGATTGAATACAACAGTCACCATGGGCCTTTTCCTCCACGGGAGGTATGTCTCAAACAGTGTACGCCTTGATCGTCCCCTGGAAGACCAGTAGTAGTTTCCGATGCACATCTGGTGGCATTCTGTAATCTGTGGACTATCAGAGTGTTGTTGAAACACAGAAATTGCATCGAGATTGAATACAACAGTCACTATGCGCACTTTCCTCCATGGGAGTAATGTCTCTAACGGCCTACGCTTTGATCGTTCCCTGGAAGACCAGTAGTAATTTAAGATGCACATCTGGAGGCTTTCTGTAATCTGTGGACTATCAGAGTGTTGATGAAACACAGAAATTGCAACGGGATTGAATACAACAGTCACCATGCGCACTTTCCTCAATGGGAGTAATTCTCAAAGAGTCTAAGATTTGGTTGTTCCCTGGAAGACCAGTAGTAGTTTCCGATGCACATCTGGTGGCATTCTGTAATCTGTGGACTATCAGAGTGTTGATGAAACACAGAAATTGCTTCGGGATTGTTTACAACAGTTACCATGCGCACTTTCCTCCATGGGAGTAATTCTCAAACAGTCTACGCTTTGATCGTTCCCTGGAAGACCAATAGTAGTTTCCGATGAACACCTTTAGGCATTCTGTAATCTGTGGACTATCAGAGTATTGATGAAACACAGATATTGCATCGGGATTGAATACAACAGTCACCATGCGCACTTTCCTCCATGGGAGTAATGTTTCAAAGGGTTTACGCTTTGATCGTTCCCTGGAAGACCAGTAGCAGTTTCCGACGCACATCTGGAGGCATTCCGTAATCTGTGGACTATGAGAGTGTTGATAAAACACAGAAATTGCATCGGGATTGAATACAACAGTCACCATGAGCACATTCCTCCATAAAAGTAATGTCTCAAACAGTCTACGATTTGATCGTTAACTGGAAGACCAATAGTAGTTTCCGATGCACATCTGGAGGCATTCTGTAATCTGTGGACTATCAGAGTGTTGATGAAACACTGAAATTGCATCGGGATTGAATACAACAGTCACCATGCGCACTTTCCTCCATGGGAGTAATGTCTCAAACAGTCTACGCTTTGATCGTTCCCTGGAAGACCAGTAGTAGTTTCCGATTCACATCTGGAGGTGTTCTGTAATCTGTGGACCATCGGAGTGTTGATGAAACACAGAAATTGCATCGGGATTGAATACAACAGTCACCATGCGCACTTTCCTCCATGGGAGTAATGTCTCTAACAGTCTACGCTTTGATCGTTCCCTGGAAGACCAGTAGTAATTTCCGATGCACATCTGGAGGCTTTCTGCAATCTGTGGACTATCAGAGTGTTGATGAAACACAGATATTGCATCGGGATTGAATACAACAGTCACCATGCGCACTTTTCTCCATGGGAGTAATGCCTCAGTCTACGCTTCGATCGTTCCCTGGAAGCCCAGTAGTAGTTTCCGAGGAACATCTGGAGGCATTCTGTAATCTGTGGACTATCAGAGTGTTGATGAAACACAGAAATTGCATCGGGATTGAATACAACAGTCACCATGCGCACTTTCCTCCATGAGAGTAATGTCTCAGACAGTCTACGCTTTGATCGTTCCCTGGAAGACCTGTAGTAGTTTCCTATGCACATCTGGAGGCATTCTGTATTCTGTGGAGTATCAGAGTGTTGATGAACACAGAAATGGCATCGGGATTAAATACAACAGTCACCATGCGCACTTACCTCCATGGGAGTAATTCTCAAACAGTCCACGCTTTGATCGTTCCCTGGAAGACCAGTAGTAGTTTCCGATGCACATCTGGTGGCATTCTGTAATATGTGGACTATCAGAGTGTTGATGAAACACAGAAATTGCATCGGGATTGAATACAACAGTCACCATGCGCCTTTTCCTCCACGGGAGGTATGTCTCAAACAGTCTACGCCTTGATCGTTCCCTGGAAGACCAGTAGTATATTCCGATGCACATCTATTGGCATTCTGTAATCTGTGGACTATCAGAGTGTTGATGAAACACAGAAATAGCATCGAAATGGAATACAACAGTCACCATGCGCACTTTCCTCCATCGGAGGAATGACTCAAACAGTCTACGCTTTGATGGTTCCCTGGAAGACCAGTAGTAGTTTCCGATGCACATTTGGAGGCATTCTCTAATCTGTGGACTATCGGAGTGTTGATGAAACACAGAAATTGCATCGGGATTGAATACAACAGTTTCCATGCGCACTTTCCACCATGGGAGTAATGTCTGTAACCGCCTACGCTTTGATCGTTCCCTGGGAGACTAGTAGTAATTTCCGATGCACATCTGGAGGCTTTCTGTAATCTGTGGACTATCAGAGTGTTGATGAAACACAGAAATTGCATCGGGATTGAATACAACAGTCACCATGCGCTCTTTCCTCCATGGGAGTAATTCTCAAAGAGTCTAAGATTTGATCGTTCCCTGGAAGACCAGTAGTAGTTTCCGATGCACATCTGGTGGCATTCTGTAATCTGTGGACTATCAAAGTGTTGATGAAACACAGAAATTGCATCGGGTTTGAATACAACAGTCTCCATGCGCACTTTCCTCCATGGGAGTAATGTTTCTAACATTCTACGATTTGATCGTTCCCTGGAAGACCAGTAGTAGTTTCCGATGCAAATCTGGAGGCTTTCTGTACTCTGTGGATTATCAGAGTGTTGATGAAACACAGAAATTGCATCTTGATTGAATACAACAGTCTCCACGCGCTGTTTCCTCCATGGGAGTAATGTCTCAAACAGTCTACGCTTTGATCGTTCCCTGGAAGACCAGTCTTAGTTTCAATAGCACATCTGGAGGCATTCTGTAATCTGTGGACTATCAGAGTGTTGATGAAACACAGTAATTGCATCGGGATTGATTACAACAGTCACCATGTGCACTTTTCTCCATGGGAGTAATGTCCCAAACTGTCTACGCTTTGATCGTTCCCTGGAAAACCAGTAGTAGTTTCCGATTAACACCTTTAGGCATTCTTTAATCTGTGGACTATCAGAGTATTGATGAAACACAGATATTGCATCGGGATTGAATACAACAGTCACCATGCGCACTTTCCTCCATGGGAGTAATGTTTCAAAGAGTTTACGCTTTGATCGTTCCCTGGAAGACCTGTAGCAGTTTCCGACGCACATCTGGAGGCATTCTGTAATCTGTGGACTATGAGAGTGTTGATAAAACACAGAAATTGCATCGGGATTGAATACAACAGTTTCCATGCGCACTTTCCTCCATGGGAGTAATGTCTGTAACCGCCTACGCTTTGATCGTTCCCTGGGAGACTAGTAGTAATTTCCGATGCACATCTGGAGGCATTGTGTAATCTGTGGACTATCAGAGTGTTGATGAAACACAGAAATTGCATCGGGATTGAATACAACAGTCACCATGCGCACTTTCCTCCATGGGAGTAATGTCTCAAACAGTCTACACTTTGATCGTTCCCTGGAAGACCAGTAGTAGTTTCCGATGCACATCTGGAGGAATTCTGTAATCTGTGGACTATCTGAGTGTTGATGAAACATAGAAATTTCATCGGAATTGAATACAACAGTCACCATGCGCACTTTCCTCCACGGGAGTAATGTCCCAAACAGTCTTCGCTTTGATCTTTCCCTGGAAGACCAGTAGTAGTTTCCGATGCACATCTGGAGGCATTCTGTAATCTGTGGACTATCAGAGTGTTGATGAAACACAGAAATTGCATCGGGATTGAATACAACAGTCACCATGCGCACTTTCCTCCATGGGAGTAATATCTCAAACAGTCTACGCTTTGATTGTTCCCTGGAAGATATGTAGTAGTTTCCAATGCACATCTGGAGGCATTCTGTATTCTGTGGTGTATCAGAGTGTTGATGAACACAGAAATTGCATCGGGATTGAATACAACAGTCACCATGCGCACTTTCCTCCATGGGAGTAATGTTTCAAAGAGTTTACGTTTGATCGTTCCCTGGAAGACCAGTAACAGTTTCCGACGCACATCTGGAGGCATTCCGTAATCTGTGGACTATGAGAGTGTTGATAAAACACAGCAATTGCATCGGGATTGAATACAACAGTCACCACGAGCACATTCCTCCATAAAAGTAATGTCTCAAACAGTCTACGCTTTGATCGTTAACTGGAAGACCAATAGTAGTTTCCGATGCACATCTGGACGCATTCTGTAATCTGTGGACTATCAGAGTGTTGATGAAACACTGAAATTGCATCGGGATTGAATACAACAGTCACCATGCGCACTTTCCTCCATGGGAGTAATGTCTCAGTCGACGCTTCGATCGTTCCCTGGAAGACCAGTAGTAGTTTCCGATGCACATCTGGAGGTATTCTGTAATCTGTGGACCATCGGAGCGTTGATGAAACACAGAAATTGCATCCGGATTGAATACAACAGTCACCATGCGCACTTTCCTCCATGGGAGTAATGTCTCTAACAGTCTACGCTTTGATCGTTCCCTGGAAGACCAGTAGTAATTTCCGATGCACATCTGGAGGCTTTCTGTAATCTGTGGACTATCAGAGTGTTGATGAAACACAGAAATTGCATCGGGATTGAATACAACAGTCACCATGCGCACTTTTCTCCATGGGAGTAATGTCTCAGTCTACGCTTCGATCGTTCCCTGGAAGACCAGTAGTAGTTTCCGATGCACATCTGGAGGCATTCTGTAATCTGTGGACTATCAGAGTGTTGATGAAACACAGAAATTGCATCGGGATTGAATACAACAGTCACCATGCGCACTTTCCTCCATGGGAGTAATGTCTCAAACAGTCTACGCTTTGATCGTTCCCTGGAAGACCTGTAGTAGTTTCCTATGCACATCTGGAGGCATTATGTATTCTGTGGAGTATCAGAGTGTTGATGAACACAGAAATGGCATCGGGATTAAATACAACAGTCACCATGCGCACGTACCTCCATGGGAGTAATTCTCAAACAGTCCACGCTTTGATCGTTCCCTGGAAGACCAGTAGTAGTTTCCGATGCACATCTGGTGACATTCTGTAATCTGTGGACTATCAGAGTGTTGATGAAACACAGAAATTGCTTCGGGATTGAATACAACAGTCACCATGCGCCTTTTCCTTCACAGGGGGTATGTCTCAAACAGTCTACGCCTTGATCGTTCCCTGGAAGACCAGTAGTATATTCCGATGCACATCTATTGGCATTCTGTAATCTGTGGACTATCAGAGTGTTGATGAAACACAGAAATAGAATCGAGATTGAATACCACAGTCACCATGCGCACTTTGCTCCATCGGATCAATGACTCAAACAGTCTACGCTTTGATGGTTCCCTGGAAGACCAGTAGTAGTTTCCGATGCACATTTGGAGGCATTCTGTAACCTGTGGACTATCGGAGTGTTGATGAAACACAGAAATTGCATCGGGATTGAATACATCAGTTACCATGCGCACTTTCCTCCATGGGAGTAATGTCTCTAACAGCCTACGCTTTGATCGTTCCCTGGAAGACCAGTAGTAATTTCCGATGCACATCTGGAGGCTTTCTGTAAACTGTGGACTATCAGAGTGTTGATGAAACACAGAAATTGCATCGGGATTGAATACAACAGTCAGCATGCGCACTTTCCTCCATGGGAGTAATTCTCAAAGAGTCTAAGATTTGATCGTTCCCTGGAAGACCAGTAGTAGATTCCGATGCACATCTGGTGGCATTCTGTAATCTGTGGACTATCAAAGTGTTGATGAAACTCAGAAATTGCATCGGGATTGAATACAACAGTCTCCATGCGCACTTTCCTCCATGGGAGTAATGTTTCTAACATTCTACGATTTGATCGTTCCCTGGAAGGCCAGTAGTAGTTTCCGATGCAAATCTGGAGGCATCTGTACTCTGTGGATTATCAGAGTGTTGATGAAACACAGAAATTGCATCTTGATTAAATACAACAGTCTCCACGCGCAGTTTCCTCCATGGGAGTAATATCTCAAACAGTCTACGCTTTGATCGTTCCCTGGAAGACCAGTATTAGTTTCAATTGCACATCTGGAGGCAATCTGTAACCTGTGGACTATCAGAGTGTTGATGAAACACAGTAATTGCATCGGGATTGAATACAACAGTCACCATGAGCACATTCCTCCATAAAAGTAATGTTTCAAACAGTCTACGCTTTGAACGATAACTGGAAGACCAATAGTAGTTTCCAATGCACATCTGGAGGCATTCTGTAATCTGTGGACTATGAGAGTGTTGATAAAACACAGAAATTGCATCGGGATTGAATACAACAGTCACCAGGAGCACATTCCTCCATAAAAGTAATGTTTCAAACAGTCTACGCTTTGAACGATAACTGGAAGACCAATAGTAGTTTCCAATGCACATCTGGAGGCATTGTGTAATCAGTGGACTATCAGAGTGTTGATGAAACACAGAAATTGCATCGGGATTGAATACAACAGTCACCATGCGCACTTTCCTCCATGGGAGTAATGTCTCAAACAGTCTACGCTTTGATCGTTCCCTGGAAGACCAGTAGTAGTTTCCGATGCACATCTGGAGGCATTCTGTAATCTGTGGACTATCTGAGTGTTGATGAAACATAGAAATTTCATCGGAATTGAATACAACAGTCACCATGCGCACTTTCCTCCACGGGAGTAATGTCCCAAACAGTCTTCGCTTTGATCTTTCCCTGGAAGACTAGTAGTAGTTTCCGATGCACATCTGGAGGCATTCTGTAATCTGTGGACTATCAGAGTGTTGATGAAACACAGAAATTGCATCGGGATTGAATACAACAGTCACCATGCGCACTTTCCTCCATGGGAGTAATGTCTCAAACAGTCTACGCTTTGATCGTTCCCTGGAAGATCTGTAGTAGTTTCCAATGCACATCTGGAGGCATTCTGTATTCTGTGGTGTATCAGAGTGTTGATGAACACAGAAATGGCATCGGGATTGAATACAACAGTCACCATGCGCACTTTCCTCCATGGGAGTAATTCTCAAACAGTCCACGCTTTGATCGTTCCCTGGAAGACCAGTAGTAGTTTCCGATGCACATCTGGTGGGATTCTGTAATCTGTGGACTATCAGAGTGTTGATGAAACACGGAAATTGCATCGGGATTGAATACAACAGTTACCATGCGCACTTTCCTCCATGGGAGTAATGTCTCTAACAGCCTACGCTTTGATCGTTCCCTGGAAGACCAGTAGTAATTTCCGATGCACATCTGGAAGCTTTCTGTAATCTGTGGACTATCAGGGTGTTGATGAAACACAGAAATTGCATCGGGATTGAATACAACAGTCACCATGCGCACTTTCCTCCATGGGAGTAATTCTCAAAGAGTCTAAGATTTGATCGTTCCCTGGAAGACCAGTAGTAGTTTCCGATGCACATCTGGTGGCATTCTGTAATCTGTGGACTATCAGAGTGTTGATGAAACACAGAAATTGCTTCGGGATTGATTACAACAGTTACCATGCGCACTTTCCTCCATGGGAGTAATTCTGAAACAGTCTACGCTTTGATCGTTCCCTGGAAAACCAGTAGTAGTTTCCGATGCACATCTGGAGGCATTCTGTAATCTGTGGACTATCAGAGTGTTGATGAAACACAGAAATTGCATCGGGATTGAATACAACAGTCACCATGCGCACTTCCCTCCATGGGAGTAATGTCTCAAACAGTCTACGCTTTGATCGTTCCCTGGAAGATCTGTAGTAGTTTCCAATGCACATCTGGAGGCATTCTGTATTCTGTGGTGTATCAGAGTGTTGATGAACACAGAAATGGCATCGGGATTGAATACAACAGTCACCATGCGCACTTTCCTCCATGGGAGTAATTCTCAAACAGTCCACGCTTTGATCGTTCCCTGGAAGACCAGTAGTAGTTTCCGATGCACATCTGGTGGCATTCTGTAATCTGTGGACTATCAGAGTGTTGATGAAACACAGAAATTGCATCGGGATTGAATACAACAGTTACCATGCGCACTTTCCTCCATGGGAGTAATGTCTCTAACAGCCTACGCTTTGATCGTTCCCTGGAAGACCAGTAGTAATTTCCGATGCACATCTGGAAGCTTTCTGTAATCTGTGGACTATCAGAGTGTTGATGAAACACAGAAATTGCATCGGGATTGAATACAACAGTCACCATGCGCACTTTCCTCCATGGGAGTAATTCTCAAAGAGTCTAAGATTTGATCGTTCCCTGGAAGACCAGTAGTAGTTTCCGATGCACATCTGGTGGCATTCTGTAATCTGTGGACTATCAGAGTGTTGATGAAACACAGAAATTGCTTCGGGATTGATTACAACAGTTACCATGCGCACTTTCCTCCATGGGAGTAATTCTGAAACAGTCTACGCTTTGATCGTTCCCTGGAAGACCATTAGTAGTTTCCGATGAACACCTTTAGGCATTCTGTAATCTGTGGACTATCAGAGTATTGATGAAACACAGATATTGCATCGGGATTGAATACAACAGTCACCATGCGCACTTTCCTCCATGGGAGTAATGTTTCAAAGAGTTTACGCTTTGATCGTTCCCTGGAAGACCAGTAGCAGTTTCCGACGCACATCTGGAGGCATTCCGTAATCTGTGGACTATGAGAGTGTTGATAAAACACAGAAATTGCATCGGGATTGAATACAACAGTCACCATGAGCACATTCCTCCATAAAAGTAATGTCTCAAACAGTCTACGCTTTGATCGTTAACTGGAAGACCAATAGTAGTTTCCGATGCACATCTGGACGCATTCTGTAATCTGTGGACTATCAGAGTGTTGATGAAACACTGAAATTGCATCGGGATTGAATACAACAGTCACCATGCGCACTTTCCTCCATGGGAGTAATGTCTCAGTCTACGCTTCGATCGTTCCCTGGAAGACCAGTAGTAGATTCCGATGCACATCTGGAGGTATTCTGTAATCTATGGACCATCGGAGTGTTGATGAAACACAGAAATTGCATCCGGATTGAATACAACAGTCACCATGCGCACTTTCCTCCATGGGAGTAATGTCTCTAACAGTCTACGCTTTGATCGTTCCCTGGAAGACCAGTAGTAATTTCCGATGCACATCTGGAGGCTTTCTGTAATCTGTGGACTATCAGAGTGTTGATGAAACACAGAAATTGCATCGGGATTCAATACAACAGTCACCATGCGCACTTTTCTCCATGGGAGTAATGTCTCAGTCTACGCTTCGATCGTTCCCTGGAAGAATAGTAGTAGTTTCCGATGCACATCTGGAGGCATTCTGTAATCTGTGGACTATCAGAGTGTTGATGAAACACAGAAATTGCATCGGGATTGAATACAACAGTCACCATGCGCACTTTCCTCCATGGGAGTAATGTCTCAAACAGTCTACGCTTTGATCGTTCCCTGGAAGACCTGTAGTAGTTTCCTATGCACATCTGGAGGCATTCTGTATTCTGTGGAGTATCAGAGTGTTGATGAACACAGAAATGGCATCGGGATTAAATACAACAGTCACCATGCGCACTTACCTCTATGGGAGTAATTCTCAAACAGTCTACGCTTTGATCGTTCCCTGGAAGACCAGTAGTAGTTTCCGATGCACATCTGGTGGCTTTCTGTAATCTGTGGACTATCAGAGTGTTGATGAAACACAGAAATTGCATCGGGATTGAATACAACAGTCACCATGCGCCTTTTCCTTCACGGGAGGTACGTCTCAAACAGTCTACGCCTTGATCGTTCCCTGGAAGACCAGTAGTATATTCCGATGCACATCTATTGGCATTCTGTAATCTGTGGACTATCAGAGTGTTGATGAAACACAGAAATAGCATCGAGATTGAATACAACAGTCACCATGCGCACTTTCCTCCATGGGAGTAATTCTCAAAGAGACTAAGATTTGATCGTTCCCTGGAAGACCAGTAGTAGATTCCGATGCACATCTGGTGGCATTCTGTAATCTGTGGACTATCAAAGTGTTGATGAAACACAGAAATTGCATCGGGATTGAATACAACAGTCTCCATGCGCACTTTCCTCCATGGGAGTAATGTTTCTAACATTCTACGATTTGATCGTTCCCTGGAAGGCCAGTAGTAGTTTCACATGCAAATCTGGAGGCATCTGTAATCCGTGGATTATCAGAGTGTTGATGAAACACAGAAATTGCATCTTGATTAAATACAACAGTCTCCACGCGCAGTTTCCTCCATGGGAGTAATGTCTCAAACAGTCTACGCTTTGATCGTTCCCTGGAAGACCAGTAGTAGTTTCCGATGCACATCTGGAGGCATTCTGTAATCTGTGGACTATCAGAGTGTTGATGAAACACAGTAATTGCATCGGGATTGAATACAACAGTCACCATGCGCACTTTCCTCCATGGGAGTAATGTCCCAAACTGTCTACGCTTTGATCGTTCCCTGGAAAACCAGTAGTAGTTTCCGATTAACACCTTTAGGCATTCTTTAATCTGTAGACTATCAGAGTATTGATGAAACACAGATATTGCATCGGGATTGAATACAACAGTCACCATGCGCACTTTCCTCCATGGGAGTAATGTTTCAAAGAGTTTACGCTTTGATCGTTCCCTGGAAGACCTGTAGCAGTTTCCGACGCACATCTGGAGGCATTCTGTAATCTGTGGACTATGAGAGTGTTGATAAAAGACAGAAATTGCATCGGGATTGAATACAACAGTCACCATGAGCACATTCCTCCATAAAAGTAATGTTTCAAACAGTCTACGCTTTGAACGTTAACTGGAAGACCAATAGTAGTTTCCCATGCACATCTGGAGGCATTGTGTAATCTGTGGACTATCAGAGTGTTGATGAAACACAGAAATCGCATCGGGATTGAATACAACAGTCACCATGCGCACTTTCCTCCATGGGAGTAATGTGTCAAACAGTCTACGCTTTGATCGTTCCCTGGAAGACCAGTAGTAGTTTCCGATG
Source organism: Schistocerca gregaria (assembly GCF_023897955.1). Lineage (NCBI taxonomy): Eukaryota > Metazoa > Arthropoda > Insecta > Orthoptera > Acrididae > Schistocerca > Schistocerca gregaria. Next base: position 45,196,068 of record NC_064920.1, read on the forward strand.
CACATCTGGAGGCATTCTGTAATCCGTGGACTATCTGAGTGTTGATGAAACATAGAAATTTCATCGGAATTGAATGCAACAGTCACCATGCGCACTTTCCTCCACGGGAGTAATGTCCCAAACAGTCTTCGCTTTGATCTTTCCCTGGAAGACCAGTAGTAGTTTCCGATGCACATCTGGAGGCATTCTGTAATCTGTGGACTATGAGAGTGTTGATGAAACACAGAAATTGCATCGGGATTGAATACAACAGTCACCATGCGCACTTTCCTCCATGGGAGTAATGTCTCAAACAGTCTACGCTTTGATCGTTAACTGGAAGACCAATAGTAGTTTGCGATGCACATCTGGAGGCATTCTGTAATCTGTGGACTATCAGAGTGTTGATGAAACACTGAAATTGCATCGGGATTGAATACAACAGTCACCATGCGCACTTTCCTCCATGGGAGTAATGTCTCAAACAGTCTACGCTTTGATCGTTCCCTGGAAGACCAGTAGTAGTTTCCAATTAACATCTGGAGGCATTCTGTAATCTGTGGACTATCTGAGTGTTGATGAAACATAGAAATTTCATCGGAATTGAATACAACAGTCACCATGCGCACTTTCCTCCACGGGAGTAATGTCCCAAACAGTTTTCGCTTTGATCGTTCCCTGGAAGACCAGTAGTAGTTTCCGATGCACATCTGGAGGCTTTCTGTAATCTGTGGACTATCAGAGTGTTGATGAAACACAGAAATTGCATCGGGATTGAATACAACAGTCACCATGCGCACTTTCCTCCTTGGGAGTAATTCTCAAAGAGTCTAAGATTTGATTGTTCCCTGGAAGACCAGTAGTAGTTTCCGATGCACATCTGGTGGCTTTCTGTAATCTGTGGACTATCAGGGTGTTGATGAAACACAGAAATTGCTTCGGGATTGAATACAACAGTTACCATGCGCACTTTCCTCCATGGGAGTAATTCTCAAACAGTCTACGCTTTGATCGTTCCCTGGAAGACCAGTAGTAGTTTCCGATGCACATCTGGTGGCATTCAGTAATCTGTGGACTATCAGAGTGTTGATGAAACACAGAAATTGCATCGGGATTGAATACAACAGTCACCATGGGCCTTTTCCTCCACGGGAGGTATGTCTCAAACAGTCTACGCTTTGATCGTTCCCTGGAAGACCAGTAGTAGTTTCCGATGCACATTTGGAGGAATTCTGTAATCTGTGGACTATCGGAGTGTTGATGAAACACAGAAATTGCATCGGGATTGAATACAACAGTTACCATGCGCACTTTACTCCATGGGAGTAATGTCTCTAACAGCCTACGCTTTGATCGTTCCCTGGAAGACCAGTAGTAATTTCCGATGCACATCTGGAGGCTTTCTGTAGTCTGTGGACTATCAGAGTGTTGATGAAACACAGAAATTGCATCGGGATTGAATACAACAGTCACCATGCGCACTTTCCTCCATGGGAGTAATTCTCAAAGAGTCTAAGTTTTGATCGTTCCCTGGAAGACCAGTAGTAGTTTCCGATGCACATCTCGTGGCATTCTGTAATCTGTGGACTATCAGAGTGTTGATGAAACACAGAAATTGCTTCGGTATTGATTACAACAGTTACCATGCGCACTTTCCTCCATGGGAGTAATTCTCAAACAGTCTACGCTTTGATCGTTACCTGGAAGACCAATAGTAGTTTCCGATGAACACCTTTAGGCATTCCGTAATCTGTGGACTATGAGAGTGTTGATAAAACACAGAAATTGCATCGGGATTGAATACAACAGTCACCATGAGCACATACAACCATAAAAGTAATGTCTCAAACAGTCTACGTTTTGATCGTTAACTGGAAGACCAATAGTAGTTTCCGATGCACATCTGGAGGCATTCTGTAATCTGTGGACTATCAGAGTGTTGATGAAACACTGAAATTGCATCGGGATTGAATACAACAGTCACCATGCGCACTTTCCTCCATGGGAGTAATGTATCAAACAGTCTACGCTTTGATCGTTCCCTGGAAGACCAGTAGTAGTTTCCGATGCACATCTGGAGGTATTCTGTAATCTGTGGACCATCGGAGTGTTGATGAAACACAGAAATTGCATCGGGATTGAATACAACAGTCACCATGCGCACTTTCCTCCATGGGAGTAATGTCTCTAACAGTCTACGCTTTGATCGTTCCCTGGAAGACCAGTAGTAATTTCCGATGCACATCTGGAGGCTTTCTGTAATCTGTGGACTATCAGAGTGTTGATGAAAGACAGAAATTGCATCGGGATTGAGTACAACAGTCACCATGTGCACTTTCCTCCATGGGAGTAATGTCTCAAAAGGTCTACGCTTTGATCGTTCCCTGGAAGACCAGTAGTAGTTTCCAATTAACATCTGGAGGCATTCTGTAATCTGTGGACTATCTGAGTGTTGATGAAACATAGAAATTTCATCGGAATTGAATACAACAGTCTCCATGCGCACTTTCCTCCACGGGAGTAATGTCCCAAACAGTCTTCGCTTTGATCGTTCCCTGGAAGACCAGTAGTAGTTTCCGATGCACATCTGGAGGCTTTCTGTAATCTGTGGACTATCAGAGTGTTGATGAAACACAGAAATTGCATCGGGATTGAATACAACAGTCACCATGCGCACTTTCCTCCATGGGAGTAATTCTCAAAGAGTCTAAGATTTGATTGTTCCCTGGAAGACCAGTAGTAGTTTCCGATGCACATCTGGTGGCATTCTGTAATCTGTGGACTATCAGGGTGTTGATGAAACACAGAAATTGCTTCGGGATTGAATACAACAGTTACCATGCGCACTTTCCTCCATGGGAGTAATTCTCAAACAGTCTACGCTTTGATCGTTCCCTGGAAGACCAATAGTAGTTTCCGATGAACATCTGGAGGCATTCTGTAATCTGTGGACTATGAGAGTGTTGATAAAGCACAGAAATTGCATCGGGATTGAATACAACAGTCACCATGCGCAATTTCCTCCATGGGAGTAATGTCTCCAACAGCCTACGCTTTGATCGTTCCCTGGAAGACCTGTAGTAGTTTCCAATGCACATCTGGAGGCATTCTGTATTCTGTGGAGTATCAGTGTGTTGATGAACACAGAAATGGCATCGGGATTAAATACAACAGTCACCATGCGCACTTACCTCCATGGGAGTAATTCTCAAACAGTCCACGCTTTGATCGTTCCCTGGAAGACCAGTAGAAGTTTCCGATGCACATCTGGTATCATTCTGTAATCTGTGGACTATCAGAGTGTTGATGAAACACAGAAATTGCATCGGGATTGAATACAACAGTCACCATGCGCCTCTCCTCCACGGGAGGTATGTCTCAAACAGTCTATGCCTTGATCGTTCCCTGGAAGACCAGTAGTATATTCCGATGCACATCTGGTGGCATTCTGTAATCTGTGGACCATCAGAGTGTTGATGAAACACAGAAATTGCATCGAGATTGAATACAACAGTCATCGTGCGCACTTTCCTCCATGGGAGGAATGTCTCAAACAGTCTACGCTTTGATGGTTCCCTGGAAGACCAGTAGTAGTTTCCGATGCACATCTGGAGGCATTCTGTAATCTGTGGACTATCGGAGTGTTGACGAAACACAGAAATTGCATCGGTATTGATTACAACAGTTACCATGCGCACTTTCCTCCATGGGAGTAATGTCTCTAACAGCCTACGCTTTGATCGTTCCCTGGAAGACCAGTAGTAATTTCCGATGCACATCTGGAGGCATTCTGTAATCTGTGGACTATCAGAGTGTTGATGAAACACAGTAATTGCATCGGGATTGAATACAACAGTCACCATGCGCACTTTCCTCCATGGGAGTAATTCTCAAAGAGTCTAAGATTCGATCGTTCCCTGGAAGACCAGTAGTAGTTTCCGATGCACATCTGGTGGCATTCTGTAATCTGTGGACTATCAAAGTGTTGATGAAACACAGAAATTGCATCGGGATTGAATACAACAGTCACCATGCGCACTTTCCTCCATGGGAGTAATGTCTCTAACAGTCTACGCTTTGATCGTTCCCTGGAAGAGCGGTAGTAGTTTCCGATGCACATCTGGAGACATTCTATAATCTGTGGACTATCAGAGTGTTGATGAAACACAGAAATTGCATCGGGATTGAATACAACAGTCACCATGCGCACTTTTCTCCATGGGAGTAATGTGTCAGTCTACGCTTCGATCGTTCCCTCTAAGACCAGTTGTAGTTTCCGATGCACATCTGGAGGCATTCTGTAATCTGTGGACTATCAGAGTGTTGATGAAACACAGAAATTGCATCGGGATTGAATACAACAGTCACCATGCGCACTTTCCTCCATGGAAGTAATGTCTCAAACAGTCTACGCTTTGATCGTTCCCTGGAAGACCTGTAGTAGTTTCCAATGCACATCTGGTGGCATTCTGTATTCTGTGGAGTATCAGAGTGTTGATGAACACAGAAATGGCATCGGGATTAAATACAACAGTCACCATGCGCACTTACCTCCATGGGAGTAATTCTCAAACAGTCCACGCTTTGATCGTTCCCTGGAAGACCAGTAGTAGTTTCCGATGCACATTTGGAGGCATTCTGTAATCTGTGGACTATCGGAGTGTTGATGAAACACAGAAATTGCATCGGGATTGAATACAACAGTTACCATGCGCACTTTACTCCATGGGAGTAATGTCTCTAACAGCCTACGCTTTGATCGTTCCCTGGAAGACCAGTAGTAATTTCCGATGCACATCTGGAGGCTTTCTGTAATCTGTGGACTATCAGAGTGTTGATGAAACACAGAAATTGCATCGGGATTGAATACAACAGTCACCATGCGCACTTTCCTCCATGGGAGTAATTCTCAAAGAGTCTAAGTTTTGATCGTTCCCTGGAAGACCAGTAGTAGTTTCCGATGCACATCTGGTGGCATTCTGTAATCTGTGGACTATCAGAGTGTTGATGAAACACAGAAATTGCTTCGGTATTGATTACAACAGTTACCATGCGCACTTTCCTCCATGGGAGTAATTCTCAAACAGTCTACGCTTTGATCGTTACCTGGAAGACCAATAGTAGTTTCCGATGAACACCTTTAGGCATTCTGTAATCTGTGGACTATCAGAGTATTGATGAAACACAGATATTGCATCGGGATTGAATACAACAGTCACCATGCGCACTTTCCTCCATGGGGGTAATGTTTCAAAGAGTTTACGCTTTGATCGTTCCCTGGAAGACCAGTAGCAGTTTCCGCCGCACATCTGGAGGCATTCCGTAATCTGTGGACTATGAGAGTGTTGATAAAACACAGAAATTGCATCGGGATTGAATACAACAGTCACCATGAGCACATACAACCATAAAAGTAATGTCTCAAACAGTCTACGCTTTGATCGTTAACTGGAAGACCAATAGTAGTTTCCGATGCACATCTGGAGGCATTCTGTAATCTGTGGACTTTCAGAGTGTTGATGAAACACTGAAATTGCATCGGGATTGAATAAAACAGTCACCATGCGCACTTTCCTCCATGGGAGTAATGTCTCAAACAGTCTACGCTTTGATCGTTCCCTGGAAGACCAGTAGTAGTTTCCGATGCACATCTGGAGGTATTCTGTAATCTGTGGACCATCGGAGTGTTGATGAAACACAGAAATTGCATCGGGATTGAATACAACAGTCACCATGCGCACTTTCCTCCATGGGAGTAATGTCTCTAACAGTCTACGCTTTGATCGTTCCCTGGAAGACCAGTAGTAATTTCCGATGCACATCTGGAGGCTTTCTGTAATCTGTGGACTATCGGAGTGTTGATGAAACACAGAAATTGCATCGGGATTGAATACAACAGTTACCATGCGCACTTTCCTCCATGGGAGTAATGTCTCTAACAGCCTACGCTTTGATCGTTCCCTGGAAGACCAGTAGTAATTTCCGATGCACATCTGGAGGCTTTCTGTAATCTGTGGACTATCAGAGTGTTGATGAAACACAGTAATTGCATCGGGATTGAATACAACAGTCACCATGCGCACTTTCCTCCATGGGAGTAATTCTCAAAGAGTCTAAGATTCGATTGTTCCCTGGAAGACCAGTAGTAGTTTCCGATGCACATCTGGTGGCATTCTGTAATCTGTGGACTATCAAAGTGTTGATGAAACACAGAAATTGCATCGGGATTGAATACAACAGTCACCATGCGCACTTTCCTCCATGGGAGTAATGTCTCTAACAGGCTACGCTTTGATCGTTCCCTGGAAGACCGGTAGTAGTTTCCGATGCACATCTGGAGACATTCTATAATCTGTGGACTATCAGAGTGTTGATGAAACACAGAAATTGCATCGGGATTGAATACAACAGTCACCATGGGCCTTTTCCTCCACGGGAGGTATGTCTCAAACAGTCTACGCCTTGATCGTTCCCTGGAAGACCAGTAGTAGCTTCCGATGCACATTTGGAGGCATTCTGTAATCTGTGGACTATCGGAGTGTTGATGAAACACAGAAATTGCATCGGGATTGAATACAACAGTTACCATGCGCACTTTACTCCATGGGAGTAATGTCTCTAACAGCCTACGCTTTGATCGTTCCCTGGAAGACCAGTAGTAATTTCCGATGCACATCTGGAGGCTTTCTGTAATCTGTGGACTATCAGAGTGTTGATGAAACACAGAAATTGCATCGGGATTGAATACAACAGTCACCATGCGCACTTTCCTCCATGGGAGTAATTCTCAAAGAGTCTAAGTTTTGATCGTTCCCTGGAAGACCAGTAGTAGTTTCCGATGCACATCTGGTGGCATTCTGTAATCTGTGGACTATCAGAGTGTTGATGAAACACAGAAATTGCTTCGGTATTGATTACAACAGTTACCATGCGCACTTTCCTCCATGGGAGTAATTCTCAAACAGTCTACGCTTTGATCGTTACCTGGAAGACCAATAGTAGTTTCCGATGAACACCTTTAGGCATTCTGTAATCTGTGGACTATCAGAGTATTGATGAAACACAGATATTGCATCGGGATTGAATACAACAGTCACCATGCGCACTTTCCTCCATGGGGGTAATGTTTCAAAGAGTTTACGCTTTGATCGTTCCCTGGAAGACCAGTAGCAGTTTCCGTCGCACATCTGGAGGCATTCCGTAATCTGTGGACTATGAGAGTGTTGATGAAACACTGAAATTGCATCGGGATTGAATACAACAGTCACCATGAGCACATACAACCATAAAAGTAATGTCTCAAACAGTCTACGCTTTGATCGTTAACTGGAAGACCAATAGTAGTTTCCGATGCACATCTGGAGGCATTCTGTAATCTGTGGACTATCAGAGTGTTGATGAAACACTGAAATTGCATCGGGATTGAATACAACAGTCACCATGCGCACTTTCCTCCATGGGAGTAATGTCTCAAACAGTCTACGCTTTGATCGTTCCCTGGAAGACCAGTAGTAGTTTCCGATGCACATCTGGAGGTATTCTGTAATCTGTGGACCATCGGAGTGTTGATGAAACACAGAAATTGCATCGGGATTGAATACAACAGTCACCATGCGCACTTTCCTCCATGGGAGTAATGTCTCTAACAGTCTACGCTTTGATCGTTCCCTGGAAGACCAGTAGTAATTTCCGATGCACATCTGGAGGCTTTCTGTAATCTGTGGACTATCAGAGTGTTGATGAAAGACAGAAATTGCATCGGGATTGAGTACAACAGTCACCATGTGCACTTTCCTCCATGGGAGTAATGTCTCAAAAGGTCTACGCTTTGATCGTTCCCTGGAAGACCAGTAGTAGTTTCCAATTAACATCTGGAGGCATTCTGTAATCTGTGGACTGTCTGAGTGTTGATGAAACATAGAAATTTCATCGGAATTGAATACAACAGTCACCATGCGCACTTTCCTCCACGGGAGTAATGTCCCAAACAGTCTTCGCTTTGATCGTTCCCTGGAAGACCAGTAGTAGTTTCCGATGCACATCTGGAGGCTTTCTGTAATCTGTGGACTATCAGAGTGTTGATGAAACACAGAAATTGCATCGGGATTGAATACAACAGTCACCATGCGCACTTTCCTCCATGGGAGTAATTCTCAAAGAGTCTAAGATTTGATTGTTCCCTGGAAGACCAGTAGTAGTTTCCGATGCACATCTGGTGGCATTCTGTAATCTGTGGACTATCAGGGTGTTGATGAAACACAGAAATTGCTTCGGGATTGAATACAACAGTTATCATGCGCACTTTCCTCCATGGGAGTAATTCTCAAACAGTCTACGCTTTGATCGTTCCTGGAAGACCAATAGTAGTTTCCGATGAACATCTGGAGGCATTCTGTAATCTGTGGACTATGAGAGTGTTGATAAAACACAGAAATTGCATCGGGATTGAATACAACAGTCACCATGCGCACTTTCCTCCATGGGAGTAATGTCTCTAACAGCCTACGCTTTGATCGTTCCCTGGAAGACCTGTAGTAGTTTCCAATGCACATCTGGAGGCATTCTGTATTCTGTGGAGTATCAGTGTGTTGATGAACACAGAAATGGCATCGGGATTAAATACAACAGTCACCATGCGCACTTACCTCCATGGGAGTAATTCTCAAACAGTCCACGCTTTGATCGTTCCCTGGAAGACCAGTAGAAGTTTCCGATGCACATCTGGTGGCATTCTGTAATCTGTGGACTATCAGAGTGTTGATGAAACACAGAAATTGCATCGGGATTGAATACAACAGTCACCATGGGCCTTTTCCTCCACGGGAGGTATGTCTCAAACAGTCTACGCCTTGATCGTTCCCTGGAAGACCAGTAGTAGTTTCCGATGCACATTTGGAGGCATTCTGTAATCTGTGGACTATCGGAGTGTTGATGAAACACAGAAATTGCATCGGGATTGAATACAACAGTTACCATGCGCACTTTACTCCATGGGAGTAATGTCTCTAACAGCCTACGCTTTGATCGTTCCCTGGAAGACCAGTAGTAATTTCCGATGCACATCTGGAGGCTTTCTGTAATCTGTGGACTATCAGAGTGTTGATGAAACACAGAAATTGCATCGGGATTGAATACAACAGTCACCATGCGCACTTTCCTCCATGGGAGTAATTCTCAAAGAGTCTAAGTTTTGATCGTTCCCTGGAAGACCAGTAGTAGTTTCCGATGCACATCTCGTGGCATTCTGTAATCTGTGGACTATCAGAGTGTTGATGAAACACAGAAATTGCTTCGGTATTGATTACAACAGTTACCATGCGCACTTACCTCCATGGGAGTAATTCTCAAACAGTCTACGCTTTGATCGTTACCTGGAAGACCAATAGTAGTATCCGATGAACACCTTTAGGCCTTCTGTAATCTGTGGACTATCAGAGTATTGATGAAACACAGATATTGCATCGGGATTGAATACAACAGTCACCATGCGCACTTTCCTCCATGGGGGTAATGTTTCAAAGAGTTTACGCTTGATCGTTCCCTGGAAGACCAGTAGCAGTTTCCGCCGCACATCTGGAGGCATTCCGTAATCTGTGGACTATGAGAGTGTTGATAAAACACAGAAATTGCATCGGGATTGAATACAACAGTCACCATGAGCACATACAACCATAAATGTAATGTCTCAAACAGTGTACGGTTTGATCGTTAACTGGAAGACGAATAGTAGTTTCCGATGCACATCTGGAGGCATTCTGTAATCTGTGGACTATCAGAGTGTTGATGAAACACTGAAATTGCATCGGGATTGAATACAACAGTCACCATGCGCACTTTCCTCCATGGGAGTAATGTCTCAAACAGTCTACGCTTTGATCGTTCCCTGGAAGACCAGTAGTAGTTTCCGATGCACATCTGGAGGTATTCTGTAATCTGTGGACCATCGGAGTGTTGATGAAACACAGAAATTGCATCGGGATTGAATTCAACAGTCACCATGCGCACTTTCCTCCATGGGAGTAATGTCTCTAACAGTCTACGCTTTGATCGTTCCCTGGAAGACCAGTAGTAATTTCCGATGCACATCTGGAGGCTTTCTGTTATCTGTGGACTATCAGAGTGTTGATGAAAGACAGAAATTGCATCCGGATTGAGTACAACAGTCACCATGTGCACTTTCCTCCATGGGAGTAATGTCTCAAAAGGTCTACGCTTTGATCGTTCCCTGGAAGACCAGTAGTAGTTTCCAATTAACATCTGGAGGCATTCTGTAATCTGTGGACTATCTGAGTGTTGATGAAACATAGAAATTTCATCGGAATTGAATACAACAGTCACCATGCGCACTTTCCTCCACGGGAGTAATGTCCCAAACAGTCTTCGCTTTGATCGTTCCCTGGAAGACCAGTAGTAGTTTCCGATGCACATCTGGAGGCTTTCTGTAATCTGTGGACTATCAGAGTGTTGATGAAACACAGAAATTGCATCGGGATTGAATACAACAGTCACCATGCGCACTTTCCTCCATGGGAGTAATTCTCAAAGAGTCTAAGATTTGATTGTTCCCTGGAAGACCAGTAGTAGTTTCCGATGCACATCTGGTGGCATTCTGTAATCTGTGGACTATCAGGGTGTTGATGAAACACAGAAATTGCTTCGGGATTGAATACAACAGTTACCATGCGCACTTTCCTCCATGGGAGTAATTCTCAAACAGTCTACGCTTTGATCGTTCCCTGGAAGACCAATAGTAGTTTCCGATGAACATCTGGAGGCATTCTGTAATCTGTGGACTATGAGAGTGTTGATAAAGCGCAGAAATTGCATCGGGATTGAATACAACAGTCACCATGCGCACTTTCCTCCATGGGAGTAATGTCTCTAACAGCCTACGCTTTGATCGTTCCCTGGAAGACCTGTAGTAGTTTCCAATGCACATCTGGAGGCATTCTGTATTCTGTGGAGTATCAGTGTGTTGATGAACACAGAAATGGCATCGGGATTAAATACAACAGTCACCATGCGCACTTACCTCCATGGGAGTAATTCTCAAACAGTCCACGCTTTGATCGTTCCCTGGAAGACCAGTAGAAGTTTCCGATGCACATCTGGTATCATTCTGTAATCTGTGGACTATCAGAGTGTTGATGAAACACAGAAATTGCATCGGGATTGAATACAACAGTCACCATGCGCCTCTCCTCCACGGGAGGTATGTCTCAAACAGTCTATGCCTTGATCGTTCCCTGGAAGACCAGTAGTATATTCCGATGCACATCTGGTGGCATTCTGTAATCTGTGGACCATCAGAGTGTTGATGAAACACAGAAATTGCATCGAGATTGAATACAACAGTCATCATGCGCACTTTCCTCCATGGGAGGAATGTCTCAAACAGTCTACGCTTTGATGGTTCCCTGGAAGACCAGTAGTAGTTTCCGATGCACATCTGGAGGCATTCTGTAATCTGTGGACTATCGGAGTGTTGATGAAACACAGAAATTGCATCGGTATTGAATACAACAGTTACCATGCGCACTTTCATCCATGGGAGTAATGTCTCTAACAGCCTACGCTTTGATCGTTCCCTGGAAGACCAGTAGTAATTTCCGATGCACATCTGGAGGCTTTCTGTAATCTGTGGACTATCAGAGTGTTGATGAAACACAGTAATTGCATCGGGATTGAATACAACAGTCACCATGCGCACTTTCCTCCATGGGAGTAATTCTCAAAGAGTCTAAGATTCGATCGTTCCCTGGAAGACCAGTAGTAGTTTCCGATGCACATCTGGTGGCATTCTGTAATCTGTGGACTATCAAAGTGTTGATGAAACACAGAAATCGCATCGGGATTGAATACAACAGTCACCATGCGCACTTTCCTCCATGGGAGTAATGTCTCTAACAGTCTACGCTTTGATCGCCCCCTGGAAGACCGGTAGTAGTTTCCGATGCACATCTGGAGACATTCTATAATCTGTGGACTATCAGAGTGTTGATGAAACACAGAAATTGCATCGGGATTGAATACAACAGTCACCATGCGCACTTTTCTCCATGGGAGTAATGTGTCAGTCTACGCTTCGATCGTTCCCTCTAAGACCAGTTGTAGTTTCCGATGCACATCTGGAGGCATTCTGTAATCTGTGGACTATCAGAGTGTTGATGAAACACAGAAATTGCATCGGGATTGAATACAACAGTCACCATGCGCACTTTCCTCCATGGAAGTAATGTCTCAAACAGTCTACGCTTTGATCGTTCCCTGGAAGACCTGTAGTAGTTTCCAATGCACATCTGGTGGCATTCTGTATTCTGTGGAGTATCAGAGTGTTGATGAACACAGAAATGGCATCGGGATTAAATACAACAGTCACCATGCGCACTTACCTCCATGGGAGTAATTCTCAAACAGTCCACGCTTTGATCGTTCCCTGGAAGACCAGTAGTAGTTTCCGATGCACATTTGGAGGCATTCTGTAATCTGTGGACTATCGGAGTGTTGATGAAACACAGAAATTGCATCGGGATTGAATACAACAGTTACCATGCGCACTTTACTCCATGGGAGTAATGTCTCTAACAGCCTACGCTTTGATCGTTCCCTGGAAGACCAGTAGTAATTTCCGATGCACATCTGGAGGCTTTCTGTAATCTGTGGACTATCAGAGTGTTGATGAAACACAGAAATTGCATCGGGATTGAATACAACAGTCACCATGCGCACTTTCCTCCATGGGAGTAATGTCTCTAACAGCCTACGCTTTGATCGTTCCCTGGAAGACCTGTAGTAGTTTCCAATGCACATCTGGAGGCATTCTGTATTCTGTGGAGTATCAGTGTGTTGATTAACACAGAAATGGCATCGGGATTAAATACAACAGTCACCATGCGCACTTACCTCCATGGGAGTAATTCTCAAACAGTCCACGCTTTGATCGTTCCCTGGAAGACCAGTAGAAGTTTCCGATGCACATCTGGTATCATTCTGTAATCTGTGGACTATCAGAGTGTTGATGAAACACAGAAATTGCATCGGGATTGAATACAACAGTCACCATGCGCCTCTCCTCCACGGGAGGTATGTCTCAAACAGTCTATGCCTTGATCGTTCCCTGGAAGACCAGTAGTATATTCCGATGCACATCTGGTGGCATTCTGTAATCTGTGGACCATCAGAGTGTTGATGAAACACAGAAATTGCATCGAGATTGAATACAACAGTCATCATGCGCACTTTCCTCCATGGGAGGAATGTCTCAAACAGTCTACGCTTTGATGGTTCCCTGGAAGACCAGTAGTAGTTTCCGATGCACATCTGGAGGCATTCTGTAATCTGTGGACTATCGGAGTGTTGATGAAACACAGAAATTGCATCGGTATTGAATACAACAGTTACCATGCGCACTTTCATCCATGGGAGTAATGTCTCTAACAGCCTACGCTTTGATCGTTCCCTGGAAGACCAGTAGTAATTTCCGATGCACATCTGGAGGCTTTCTGTAATCTGTGGACTATCAGAGTGTTGATGAAACACAGTAATTGCATCGGGATTGAATACAACAGTCACCATGCGCACTTTCCTCCATGAGAGTAATTCTCAAAGAGTCTAAGATTCGATCGTTCCCTGGAAGACCAGTAGTAGTTTCCGATGCACATCTGGTGGCATTCTGTAATCTGTGGACTATCAAAGTGTTGATGAAACACAGAAATCGCATCGGGATTGAATACAACAGTCACCATGCGCACTTTCCTCCATGGGAGTAATGTCTCTAACAGTCTACGCTTTGATCGCCCCCTGGAAGACCGGTAGTAGTTTCCGATGCACATCTGGAGACATTCTATAATCTGTGGACTATCAGAGTGTTGATGAAACACAGAAATTGCATCGGGATTGAATACAACAGTCACCATGCGCACTTTTCTCCATGGGAGTAATGTGTCAGTCTACGCTTCGATCGTTCCCTCTAAGACCAGTTGTAGTTTCCGATGCACATCTGGAGGCATTCTGTAATCTGTGGACTATCAGAGTGTTGATGAAACACAGAAATTGCATCGGGATTGAATACAACAGTCACCATGCGCACTTTCCTCCATGGAAGTAATGTCTCAAACAGTCTACGCTTTGATCGTTCCCTGGAAGACCTGTAGTAGTTTCCAATGCACATCTGGTGGCATTCTGTATTCTGTGGAGTATCAGAGTGTTGATGAACACAGAAATGGCATCGGGATTAAATACAACAGTCACCATGCGCACTTACCTCCATGGGAGTAATTCTCAAACAGTCCACGCTTTGATCGTTCCCTGGAAGACCAGTAGTAGTTTCCGATGCACATTTGGAGGCATTCTGTAATCTGTGGACTATCGGAGTGTTGATGAAACACAGAAATTGCATCGGGATTGAATACAACAGTTACCATGCGCACTTTACTCCATGGGAGTAATGTCTCTAACAGCCTACGCTTTGATCGTTCCCTGGAAGACCAGTAGTAATTTCCGATGCACATCTGGAGGCTTTCTGTAATCTGTGGACTATCAGAGTGTTGATGAAACACAGAAATTGCATCGGGATTGAATACAACAGTCACCATGCGCACTTTCCTCCATGGGAGTAATTCTCAAAGAGTCTAAGTTTTGATCGTTCCCTGGAAGACCAGTAGTAGTTTCCGATGCACATCTGGTGGCATTCTGTAATCTGTGGACTATCAGAGTGTTGATGAAACACAGAAATTGCTTCGGTATTGATTACAACAGTTACCATGCGCACTTTCCTCCATGGGAGTAATTCTCAAACAGTCTACGCTTTGATCGTTACCTGGAAGACCAATAGTAGTTTCCGATGAACACCTTTAGGCATTCTGTAATCTGTGGACTATCAGAGTATTGATGAAACACAGATATTGCATCGGGATTGAATACAACAGTCACCATGCGCACTTTCCTCCATGGGGGTAATGTTTCAAAGAGTTTACGCTTTGATCGTTCCCTGGAAGACCAGTAGCAGTTTCCGCCGCACATCTGGAGGCATTCCGTAATCTGTGGACTATGAGAGTGTTGATAAAACACAGAAATTGCATCGGGATTGAATACAACAGTCACCATGAGCACATACAACCATAAAAGTAATATCTCAAACAGTCTACGCTTTGATCGTTAACTGGAAGACCAATAGTAGTTTCCGATGCACATCTGGAGGCATTCTGTAATCCGTGGACTATCAGAGTGTTGATGAAACACTGAAATTGCATCGGGATTGAATACAACAGTCACCATGCGCACTTTCCTCCATGGGAGTAATGTCTCAAACAGTCTACGCTTTGATCGTTCCCTGGAAGACCAGTAGTAGTTTCCGATGCACATCTGGAGGTATTCTGTAATCTGTGGACCATCGGAGTGTTGATGAAACACAGAAATTGCATCGGGATTGAATACAACAGTCACCATGCGCACTTTCCTCCATGGGAGTAATGTCTTTAACAGGCTACGCTTTGATCGTTCCCTGGAAGACCGGTAGTAGTTTCCGATGCACATCTGGAGACATTCTATAATCTGTGGACTATCAGAGTGTTGATGAAACACAGAAATTGCATCGGGATTGAATACAACAGTCACCATGGGCCTTTTCCTCCACGGGAGGTATGTCTCAAACAGTCTACGCCTTGATCGTTCCCTGGAAGACCAGTAGTAGTTTCCGATGCACATTTGGAGGCATTCTGTAATCTGTGGACTATCGGAGTGTTGATGAAACACAGAAATTGCATCGGGATTGAATACAACAGTTACCATGCGCACTTTACTCCATGGGAGTAATGTCTCTAACAGCCTACGCTTTGATCGTTCCCTGGAAGACCAGTAGTAATTTCCGATGCACATCTGGAGGCTTTCTGTAATCTGTGGACTATCAGAGTGTTGATGAAACACAGAAATTGCATCGGGATTGAATACAACAGTCACCATGCGCACTTTCCTCCATGGGAGTAATTCTCAAAGAGTCTAAGTTTTGATCGTTCCCTGGAAGACCAGTAGTAGTTTCCGATGCACATCTGGTGGCATTCTGTAATCTGTGGACTATCAGAGTGATGATGAAACACAGAAATTGCTTCGGTTTTGATTACAACAGTTACCATGCGCACTTTCCTCCATGGGAGTAATTCTCAAACAGTCTACGCTTTGATCGTTACCTGGAAGACCAATAGTAGTTTCCGATGAACACCTTTAGGCATTCTGTAATCTGTGGACTATCAGAGTATTGATGAAACACAGATATTGCATCGGGATTGAATACAACAGTCACCATGCGCACTTTCCTCCATGGGGGTAATGTTTCAAAGAGTTTACGCTTTGATCGTTCCCTGGAAGACCAGTAGCAGTTTCCGTCGCACATCTGGAGGCATTCCGTAATCTGTGGACTATGAGAGTGTTGATAAAACACAGAAATTGCATCGGGATTGAATACAACAGTCACCATGAGCACATACAACCATAAAAGTAATGTCTCAAACAGTCTACGCTTTGATCGTTAACTGGAAGACCAATAGTAGTTTCCGATGCACATCTGGAGGCATTCTGTAATCTGTGGACTATCAGAGTGTTGATGAAACACTGAAATTGCATCGGGATTGAATACAACAGTCACCATGCGCACTTTCCTCCATGGGAGTAATGTCTCAAACAGTCTACGCTTTGATCGTTCCCTGGAAGACCAGTAGTAGTTTCCGATGCACATCTGGAGGTATTCTGTAATCTGTGGACCATCGGAGTGTTGATGAAACACAGAAATTGCATCGGGATTGAATACAACAGTCACCATGCGCACTTTCCTCCATGGGAGTAATGTCTCTAACAGTCTACGCTTTGATCGTTCCCTGGAAGACCAGTAGTAATTTCCGATGCACATCTGGAGGCTTTCTGTAATCTGTGGACTATCAGAGTGTTGATGAAACACAGAAATTGCATCGGGATTGAGTACAACAGTCACCATGTGCACTTTCCTCCATGGGAGTAATGTCTCAAAAGGTCTACGCTTTGATCGTTCCCTGGAAGACCAGTAGTAGTTTCCAATTAACATCTGGAGGCATTCTGTAATCTGTGGACTATCTGAGTGTTGATGAAACATAGAAATTTCATCGGAATTGAATACAACAGTCACCATGCGCACTTTCCTCCACGGGAGTAATGTCCCAAACAGTGTTCGCTTTGTCGTTCCCTGGAAGACCAGTAGTAGTTTCCGATGCACATCTGGAGGCTTTCTGTAATCTGTGGACTATCAGAGTGTTGATGAAACACTGAAATTGCATCGGGATTGAATACAACAGTCACCATGCGCACTTTCCTCCATGGGAGTAATTCTCAAAGAGTCTAAGATTTGATTGTTCCCTGGAAGACCAGTAGTAGTTTCCGATGCACATCTGGTGGCATTCTGTAATCTGTGGACTATCAGGGTGTTGATGAAACACAGAAATTGCTTCGGGATTGAATACAACAGTTACCATGCGCACTTTCCTCCATGGGAGTAATTCTCAAACAGTCTGCGCTTTGATCGTTCCCTGGAAGACCAATAGTAGTTTCCGATGAACATCTGGAGGCATTCTGTAATCTGTGGACTATGAGAGTGTTGATAAAACACAGAAATTGCATCGGGATTGAATACAACAGTCACCATGCGCACTTTCCTCCATGGGAGTAATGTCTCTAACAGCCTACGCTTTGATCGTTCCCTGGGAGACCTGTAGTAGTTTCCAATGCACATCTGGAGGCATTCTGTATTCTGTGGAGTATCAGTGTGTTGATGAACACAGAAATGGCATCGGGATTAAATACAACAGTCACCATGCGCACTTACCTCCATGGGAGTAATTCTCAAACAGTCCACGCTTTGATCGTTCCCTGGAAGACCAGTAGAAGTTTCCGATGCACATCTGGTGGCATTCTGTAATCTGTGGACTATCAGAGTGTTGATGAAACACAGAAATTGCATCGGGATTGAATACAACAGTCACCATGCGCCTCTCCTCCACGGGAGGTATGTCTCAAACAGTCTATGCCTTGATCGTTCCCTGGAAGACCAGTAGTATATTCCGATGCACATCTGGTGGCATTCTGTAATCTGTGGACCATCAGAGTGTTGATGAAACACAGAAATTGCATTGAGATTGAATACAACAGTCATCATGCGCACTTTCCTCCATGGGAGGAATGTCTCAAACAGTCTACGCTTTGATGGTTCCCTGGAAGACCAGTAGTAGTTTCCGATGCACATCTGGAGGCATTCTGTAATCTGTGGACTATCGGAGTGTTGATGAAACACAGAAATTGCATCGGGATTGAATACAACAGTTACCATGCGCACTTTCCTCCATGGGAGTAATGTCTCTAACAGCCTACGCTTTGATCGTTCCCTGGAAGACCAGTAGTAATTTCCGATGCACATCTGGAGGCTTTCTGTAATCTGTGGACTATCAGAGTGTTGATGAAACACAGTAATTGCATCGGGATTGAATACAACAGTCACCATGCGCACTTTCCTCCATGGGAGTAATTCTCAAAGAGTCTAAGATTCGATCGTTCCCTGGAAGACCAGTAGTAGTTTCCGATGCACATCTGGTGGCATTCTGTAATCTGTGGACTATCAAAGTGTTGATGAAACACAGAAATTGCATCGGGATTGAATACAACAGTCACCATGCGCACTTTCCTCCATGGGAGTAATGTCTCTAACAGTCTACGCTTTGATCGTTCCCTGGAAGACCGGTAGTAGTTTCCGATGCACATCTGGAGACATTCTATAATCTGTGGACTATCAGAGTGTTGATGAAACACAGAAATTGCATCGGGATTGAATACAACAGTCACCATGCGCACTTTTCTCCATGGGAGTAATGTGTCAGTCTACGCTTCGATCGTTCCCTCTAAGACCAGTTGTAGTTTCCGATGCACATCTGGAGGCATTCTGTAATCTGTGGACTATCAGAGTGTTGATGAAACACAGAAATTGCATCGGGATTGAATACAACAGTCACCATGCGCACTTTCCTCCATGGAAGTAATGTCTCAAACAGTCTACGCTTTGATCGTTCCCTGGAAGACCTGTAGTAGTTTCCAATGCACATCTGGTGGCATTCTGTATTCTGTGGACTATCAGAGTGTTGATGAAACACAGAAATTGCATCGGGATTGAATACAACAGTCACCATGCGCACTTACCTCCATGGGAGTAATTCTCAAACAGTCCACGCTTTGATCGTTCCCTGGAAGACCAGTAGTAGTTTCCGATGCACATCTGGTGGCATTCTGTAATCTGTGGACTATCAGAGTGTTGATGAAACACAGATATTGCATCGGGATTGAATACAACAGTCACCATGCGCCTTTTCCTCCACGGGAGGTATGTCTCAAACAGTCTTCGCCTTGATCGTTCCCTGGAAGACCAGTAGTATATTCCGATGCACATCTGGTGGCATTCTGTAATCTGTGGACTATCAGAGTGTTGATGAAACACAGAAATTGCTTCGGGATTGATTACAACAGTTACCATGCGCACTTTCCACCATGGGAGTAATTCTCAAACAGCCTACGCTTTGATCGTTCCCTGGAAGACCAATAGTAGTTTCCGATGAACACCTTTAGGCATTCTGTAATCTGTGGACTATCAGAGTATTGATGAAACACAGATATTGCATCGGGATTGAATACAACAGTCACCATGCGCACTTTTCTCCATGGGAGTAATGTTTCAAAGAGTTTACGCTTTTATCGTTCCCTGGAAGACCAGTAGCAGTTTCCGACGCACATCTGGAGGCATTCAGTAATCTGTGGACTATGATAGTGTTGATAAAACACAGAAATTGCATCGGGATTGAATACAACAGTCACCATGATCACATTCCTCCATAAAAGTAATGTCTCAAACAGTCTACGCTTTGATCGTTAACTGGAAGACCAATAGTAGTTTCCGATGCACATCTGGAGGCATTCTGTAATCTGTGGACTATCAGAGTGTTGATGAAACACTGAAAATGCATCGTGATTGAATACAACAGTCACCATGCGCACTTTCCTCCATGGGAGTAATGTCTCAAACAGTCTACGCTATGATCGTTCCCTGGAAGACCAGTAGTAGTTTCCGATACATATCTGGAGGTATTCTGTAATCTGTGGACCATCGGAGTGTTGATGAAACACAGATATTGCATCGGGATTGAATACAACAGTCACCATGAGCACATTCCTCCATAAAAGTAATGTCTCAAACAGTCTACGCTTTGATCGTTAACTGGAAGACCAATAGTAGTTTCCGATGCACATCTGGAGGCATTCTGTAATCTGTGGACTATCAAAGTGTTGTTGAAACACAGAAATTGCATCGGGATTGAATACAACGGTCTCCATGCGCACTTTCCTCCATGGGAGTAATGTTTCTAACAGTCTACGATTTGATCGTTCCCTGGAAGACCAGTAGTAGTTTCCGATGCAAATCTGGAGGCTTTCTGTACTCTGTGGATTATCAGAGTGTTGATGAAACACAGAAATTGCATTGGGATTTAATACAACAGTCTCCACGCGCAGTTTCCTCCATGGGAGTAATGTCTCAAACAGTCTACGCTTTGATCGTTCCCTGGAAGACCAGTATTTGTTTCAATTGCACATCTGGAGGCATTCTGTAATCTGTGGACTATCACAGTGTTGATGAAACACAGTAATTGCATCGGGATTGAATACAACAGTCACCATGCGCACTTTCCTCCATGGGAGTAATGTCCCAAACAGTCTACGCTTTGATCGTTCCCTGGAAAACCAGTAGTAGTTTCCGATTAACACCTTTAGGCATTCTGTAACCTGTGGACTATCAGAGTATTGATGAAACACAGATATTGCATCGGGATTGAATACAACAGTCACCATGCGCACTTTCCTCCATGGGAGTAATGTTTCAAAGAGTTTACGCTTTGATCGTTCCCTGGAAGACCAGTAGCAGATTCCGACGCACATCTGGAGGCATTCTGTAATCTGTGGACTATGAATGTGTTGTTGAAACACAGAAATTGCATCGGGATTGAATACAACAGTCACCATGAGCACATTCCTCCATAAAAGTAATGTCTCAAACAGTCTACGCTTTGATCGTTAACTGGAAGACCAATAGTAGTTTCCGATGCACATCTGGAGGCATTCTGTAATCTGTGGACTATCAGAGTGTTGATGAAATACAGAAATAGCATCGGGATTGAATACAACAGTCACCATGCGCACTTTCCTCCATGGGAGTAATGTCTCAAACAGTCTACGCTTTGATCGTTCCCTGGAAGACCAGTAGTAGTTTTCGATACATATCTGGAGGTATTCTGTTATCTGTGGACCATCGGAGTGTTGATGAAACACAGAAATTGCATCGGGATTGAGTACAACAGTCACCATGCGCACTTTCCTCCATGGGAGTAATGTCTCAAAAGGTCTACGCTTTGATCGTTCCCTGGAAGACCAGTAGTAGTTTCCAATTAACATCTGGAGGCATTCTGTAATCTGTGGAATATCTGAGTGTTGATGAAACATAGAAATTTCATCGGAATTGAATACAACAGTCACCATGCGCACTTTCCTCCACGAGAGTAATGTCCCAAACAGTCTTCGCTTTGATCGTTCCCTGGAAGACCAGTAGTAGTTTCCGATGCACATCTGGAGGCTTTCTGTAATCTGTGGACTATCAGAGTGTTGATGAAACACAGAAATTGCATCGGGATTGAATACAACAGTCACCATGCGCACTTTCCTCCATGGGAGTAATTCTCAAAGAGTCTAAGATTTAATTGTACCCTGGAAGACCAGTAGTAGTTTCCGATGCACATCTGGTGGCATTCTGTAATCTGTGGACTATCAGAGTGTTGATGAAACACAGAAATTGCTTCGGGATTGAATACAACAGTTACCATGCGCACTTTCCTCCATGGGAGTAATTCTGAAACAGTCTACGCTTTGATCGTTCCCTGGAAGACCAATAGTAGTTTCCGATGAACATCTGGAGGCATTCTGTAATCTGTGGACTATCAAAGTGTTGATGAAACACAGAAATTGCATCGGGATTGAATACAACGGTCTCCATGCGCACTTTCCTCCATGGGAGTAATGTTTCTAACAGTCTACGATTTGATCGTTCCCTGGAAGACCAATAGTAGTTTCCGATGCAAATCTGGAGGCTTTCTGTACTCTGTGGATTATCAGAGTGTTGATGAAACACAGAAATTGCATTGGGATTTAATACAACAGTCTCCACGCGCAGTTTCCTCCATGGGAGTAATGTCTCAAACAGTCTACGCTTTGATCGTTCCCTGGAAGACCAGTATTTGTTTCAATTGCACATCTGGAGGCATTCTGTAATCTGTGGACTATCACAGTGTTGATGAAACACAGTAATTGCATCGGGATTGAATACAACAGTCACCATGCGCACATTCCTCCATGGGAGTAATGTCCCAAACAGTCTACGCTTTGATCGTTACCTGGAAAACCAGTAGTAGTTTCCGATTAACACCTTTAGGCATTCTGTAATCTGTGGACTATCAGAGTATTGATGAAACACAGATATTGCATCGGGATTGAATACAACAGTCACCATGCGCACTTTCCTCCACGGGGGTGATGTTTCAAAGAGTTTACGCTTTGATCGTTCCCTGGAAGACCAGTAGCAGATTCCGACGCACATCTGGAGGCATTCTGTAATCTGTGGACTATGAATGTGTTGTTGAAACACAGAAATTGCATCGGGATTGAATACAACAGTCACCATGAGCACATTCCTCCATAAAAGTAATGTCTCAAACAGTCTACGCTTTGATCGTTAACTGGAAGACCAATAGTAGTTTCCGATGCACATCTGGAAGCATTCTGTAATCTGTGGACTATCAGAGTGTTGATGAAACACAGAAATTGCATCGGAATGAATACAACAGTCACCATGCGCACTTTCCTGCATGGGAGTAATGTCTGAAACAGTCTACGCTTTGATCGTTCCCAGGAAGACCAGTAGTAGTTTGCGATGCATATCTCGTGGCATTCTGTAATCTGTGGACTATCAGAGTGTTGATGAAACACAGAAAATGAATCGGGATTGAATACAACAGTCACCATTCGCCCTTTACTCCATGGGAATAATGTCTCTAACAGCCTACGCTTTGATCGTTCCCTGGAATACCAATAGTAGTTTCCGATGCTCATCTGGAGGCATTCTGTAATCTGTGGACTATCAGAGTGTTGATGAAACACAGAAATTGCATCGGGATTGAATACAACAGTCACCATGCGCACATTCCTCCATAAAAGTAATATCTCAAACAGTCTACGCTTTGATCGTTCCCTGGACGACCAGTAGTAGTTTCCGATGCAGATCTGGAGGCATTCTGTAATATGTGGACCACCAGAGTGTTGATGAAACACAGAAACTGCATCGGGATTGAATACAACAGTCACAATGTGCACTTTCCTTCATGGGAGTAATGTCTCAAACAGTCTACGCTTTGATCGTTCCCTGGAAGACCAGTAGAAGTTTCCGATGCACATCTGGAGGCATTCTGTAATCTGTGGACTATCAGAGTGTTGATGATACACAGAAATTGCATCGGGATTAAATACAACACTCACCATGCGCATATTCCTCCATGGGAGTAATGTCTCTAACAGTCTACGCTTTGATCGTTCCCTGGAAGACCAGTAGTAGTTTCCGATGCACATATTGAGGCTTTCCGTAATCTGTGGACTATCAGAGTGTTGATGAAACACAGAAACTGCATCGGGATTGAATACAACAGTCACAATGTGCACTTTCCTTCATGGGAGTAATGTCTCAAAGAGTCTACGCTATGATCGTTCCCTGGAAGACCAGTAGAAGTTTCCGATGCACATCTGGAGGCATTCTGTAATCTGTGGACTATCAGAGTGTTGATGATACACAGAAATTGCATCGGGATTGAATACAACACTCACCATGCGCATATTCCTCCATGGGAGTAATGTCTCTAACAGTCTACGCTTTGATCGTTCCCTGGAAGACCAGTAGCAGTTTCCGACGCACATCTGGAGGCATTCTGTAATCTGTGGACTATGAGAGTGTTGATGGAACTCAGAAATTGTATCGGGATTGAATACAACAGTCACCATGAGCACATTCCTCCATAAAAGTAATGTCTCAAACAGTCTA
This sequence comes from Schistocerca gregaria, assembly GCF_023897955.1. Classification (NCBI taxonomy): domain Eukaryota; kingdom Metazoa; phylum Arthropoda; class Insecta; order Orthoptera; family Acrididae; genus Schistocerca; species Schistocerca gregaria. The sequence goes on from NC_064920.1 coordinate 45,220,237, forward strand.
CGCTTTGATCGTTAACTGGAAGACCAATAGTAGTTTCCGATGCACATCTGGAGGCTTTCTGTAATCTGTGGACTATCAGAGTGTTGATGAAACACAGAAATTGCATCGGGATTGAATACAACATTCACCATGCGCACTTTCCTACATGGGAGTAATTCTCAAACAGTCTAAGCTTTGATCGTTCCCTGGAAGACCAGTAGTAGTTTCCGATGCACATCTGGAGGCTTTCTGTAATCTGTGGACTATCAGAGTGTTGATGAAACACAGAAATTGCTTCGTGATTGAATACAACAATCTCCATGCACACTTTCCTCCACGGGAGGTATGTCTCAAACAGTCGACGCTTTGATCGTTTCCTGGAAGACCAGTAGTAGTTTCCGATGTACATCTGGAAGCATTCTGTAATCTGTGGACTATCAGAGTGTTGATGAAACACAGAAATTGCATCGGAATGAATACAACAGTCACCATTCGCACTTTCCTGCATGGGAGTAATGTCTGAAACAGTCTACGCTTTGATCGTTCCCGGGAAGACCAGTAGTAGTTTGCGATGCATATCTCGTGGCATTCTGTAATCTGTGGACTATCAGAGTGTTGATGAAACACAGAAAATGAATCGGGATTGAATACAACAGTCACCATTCGCCCTTTACTCCATGGGAATAATGTCTGTAACAGCCTACGCTTTGATCGTTCCCTGGAATACCAATAGTAGTTTCCGATGCTCATCTGGAGGCATTCTGTAATCTGTGGACTATCAGATTGTTGATGAAACACAGAAATTGCATCGGGATTGAATACAACAGTCACCATGCGCACATTCCTCCATAAAAGTAATATCTCAAACAGTCTACGCTTTGATCGTTCCCTGGACGACCAGTAGTAGTTTCCGATGCAGATCTGGAGGCATTCTGTAATATGTGGACCATCAGAGTGTTGATGAAACACAGAAACTGCATCGGGATTGAATACAACAGTCACAATGTTCACTTTCCTTCATGGGAGTAATGTCTCAAACAGTCTACGCTTTGATCGTTCCCTGGAAGACCAGTAGAAGTTTCCGATGTACATCTGGAGGCATTCTGTAATATGTGGACTATCAGAGTGTTGATGATACACAGAAATTGCATCGGGATTGAATACAACACTCACCATGCGCATATTCCTCCATGGGAGTAATGTCTCTAACAGTCTACGCTTTGATCGTTCCCTGGAAGACCAGTAGTAGTTTCCGATGCACATATGGAGGCTTTCCGTAATCAGTGGACTATCAGAGTGTTGATGAAACACAGAAATTGCATCGGGATTGAATACAACAGTCACCATGCGCACTTTCCACCATGGGAGTTATGTCTCTAACAGTCTACGCTTTGATCGTTCCCTGGAAGACCAGTAGTAGTTTCCGATTAACATCTGGAGGCATTCTGTATCTGAGGACTATCAGAGGGTTGATGAAACACAGAAATTGCATCGGGATTGAATACAACAGTCGCCATGCGCACATTCCTCCATGACACTAATGTGTCAAAGAGTTTACGCTTTGATCGTTCCCTGGAAGACCAGTAGTAGTTTCCGATGCACATCTGGAGGCTTTCTGTAATCTGTGGACTATCAGAGTGTTGATGAAACACAGAAATTGCATCGGGATTGAATACAACAGTTACCGTGCGCACTTTCCTCCATGGGAGTAATTCTCAAACAGTCTACGCTTTGATCGTTCCCTGGAAGACCAGTATTAGTTTCCGATGCACATCTCGTGGCATCCTGTAATCTGTGGACTATCAGAGTGTTGATGAAACACAGAAATTGCTTCGGGATTGAATACAACAGTCACCATGCGCACTTTCCTCCACGTGAGGTATGTCTCAAACAGTCGACGTTTTGATCGTTCCTTGGAAGACCAGTAGTAGTTTCCGATGCACATCAGGTGGCATTCTGTAATCTGTGGACTATCAGAGTGTTGATGAAACACAGAAATTGCATCGGGATTGAATACAACAGTCACCATGCGCACATTCCTTCATAAAACTAATGTCTCAAACAGTCTACGCTTTGATCGTACCCTGGAAGACCAGTAGTAGTTTCCGATGCAGATCTGGAGGCATTCTGTAATATGTGGACTATCAGAGTGTTGATGAAACACAGAAATTAAATCGGGATTGAATACAACAGTCACAATGTGCACTTTCCTTCATGGGAGTAATGTCTCAAACAGTCTACGCTTTGATCGTTCCCTGGAAGACCGGTAGTAGTTTCCGATGCACATCTGGTGGCATTCTGTAATCTGTGGACTATCAGAGTGTTGATAAAACACAGAAATTGCTTCGGGATTGAATACAACAGTCACCATGCGCACTTTCCTCCACGGGAGTTATGTCTCCAACAGTCGACGCTTTGATCGTTCCCTGGAAGACCAGTAGTAGTTTCCGATGCACATCTGGTGGCAATCTGTAATCTGTGGTCTATCAGAGTGTTGATGAAACACAGAAATTGCATCGGGATTGAATAAAACAGTCTCCATCCGCACTTTCCTGCATGTTAGTAATGTCTGAAACTGTCTACGCTTTGATCGTCCCCGGGAAGACCAGTAGTAGTTTCCGATGCACATCTCGTGGCATTCTGTAATCTGTGGACTATCTGAGTGTTGATGAAACACAGAATTTGCATCGGGATTGAATACAACAGTCACCATGCGCACATTACTCAATGGGAGTAATGTCTCTAACAGTCTCCGCTATGATCGTTCCATGGAAGACCAGTAGTAGTTTCCGATGCACATCTGGAATCTTTCCGTAATCTGTGGACTATCAGAGTGTTGATGAAGCACAGAAATTGCATCGGGATTGAATACAACAGTCACCATGCGCACTTTCCTCCATGGTAGTAATGTTTCAAAGAGTTTACGCTTTGATCGTTCCCCGGAAGTCCAGTAGTAGAATGCGATGCACGTCTGGTGGCATTCTGTAATCTGTGGAGTATCAGAGTGTTGATGAAACACAGAAATTGCATCGGGATTGAATACAACAGTTACCATGCGCACTTTCCTCCTTAGAAGTAATGTCTCTAACAGTCTACGCATTGATCGTTCCCTGGAAGACCTGTAGTAGTTTCCGATGCACATCTGGAGGCTTTCTGTAATCTGTGGACTATCAGAGTGTTGATGAAACACAGAAATTGCATCGGGATTGAATACAACAGTTACCGTGCGCACTTTCCTCCATGGGAATAATTCTCAAACAGTCTCCGCTTTGATCGTTCCCTGGAAGACCAGTAGTAGTTTCCGATGCACATCTGGTGGCATTCTGTAATCTGTGGACTATCAGAGTGTTGATGAAACATAGAAATTGCATCGGGATTGAATACAACAGTCACCATGCGCACTTTGCTCCATGGGAGTAATGTTTCAAAGAGTTTACGCTTTGATCGTTCCCTGGAAGACCAGTGGTAGTTTCCGATGCACATATGGAGGCTTTCCGTAATCTGTGGACTATCAGAGTGTTGATGAAACACAGAAATTGCTTCGATATTGAATACAACAATCACCATGCGCACTTTCCACCATGGGAGTCATGTCTCTAACAGTCTACGCTTTGATCGTTCAATGGAAGACCAGTAGTAGTTTCCGATTAACATCTGGACTCATTCTGTAATCTGTGGACTATCAGTGTGTTGATGAAACACAGAAATTGCATCGGGATTGAATACAACAGTCACCATGAGCACTTTCCTCCATGGGAGTAATTCTCAAAGAGTCTAAGCTTTGATCCTTCCCTGGAAGACCAGTAGTAGTTTCCGATGCACATCTGGTGGCATTCTGTAATCTGCGGACTATCAGAGTGTTGATGAAACACAGAAATCGCTTCGCGATTGAATACAACAGTCACCGAGCGCACTTTCCTCCACGGGAGGTATGTCTCAAACAGTCGACGCTTTGATCGTTCCCTGGAAGACCAGTAGTAGTTTCCGATGCACATCTGGTGACATTCTGTAATCTGTGGACTATCAGAGTGTTGATGAAACACAGAAATTGCATCGGGATTGAATACAACAGTCACCATCCGCACTTTCCTGCATGGGAGTAATGTCTGAAACAGTCTACGCTTTGATCGTTCCCGGGAAGACCAGTAGTAGTTTCCGATGCACATCTGGCGGCATTCTGTAAACTGTGGACTATCAGAGTGTTGATGAAACACTGAAAATGCATCGCGATTGAATACAACAGTTACCATGCGCACTTTCCTCCATGGGAGTAATGTCTCAAAGAGTTTACGCTTTGATCGTTCCCTGAAAGACCAGTAGTAGTTTCCGATGCACATCTGGAGGCATTCTGTAATCTGTGGACTATCAGAGTGTTGATGAAACACAGAAATTGCTTCGATATTGAATACAACAATCACCATGCGCACTTTCCACCATGGGAGTCATGTCTCTAACAGTCTACGCTTTGATCGTTCAATGGAAGACCAGTAGTAGTTTCCGATTAACATCTGGACTCATTCTGTAATCTGTGGACTATCAGTGTGTTGATGAAACACAGAAATTGCATCGGGATTGAATACAACAGTCACCATGAGCACTTTCCTCCATGGGAGTAATTCTCAAAGAGTCTAAGCTTTGATCGTTCCCTGGAAGACCAGTAGTAGTTTCCGATGCACATCTGGTGGCATTCTGTAATCTGTGGACTATCAGAGTGTTGATGAAACACAGAAATCGCTTCGCGATTGAATACAACAGTCACCGAGCGCACTTTCCTCCACGGGAGGTATGTCTCAAACAGTCGACGCTTTGATCGTTCCCTGGAAGACCAGTAGTAGTTTCCGATGCACATCTGGTGACATTCTGTAATCTGTGGACTATCAGAGTGTTGATGAAACACAAAAATTGCATCGGTATTGAATACAACAGTCACCATGAGCACATTCCTTCATAAAAGTAATGTCTCACACAGTCTACGCTTTGATTGTTCCCTGGAAGACCAGTAGTAGTTTCGGATGCACATCTGGATGCATTCTGTAATCTGTGGACTATCAGAGTGTTGATGAAACACAGAAATTGCATCGGGATTGAATACAACAGTCACCATGCGCACTTTCCTCCATGGGAGTAATGTCTCACACAGTCTACGCTTTTGATCGTTCCCTGGAAGACCAGTAGTAGTTTCCGATGCACATCTGGAGGAATTCTGTGATCTGTGGAGTATCAGAGTGTTGATGAAACACAGAAATTGCATCGGGATTGAATACAACAGTTACCATGCGCACTTTCCTCCATGGGAGTAATGTCTCAAAGAGTTTACGCTTTGATCGTTCCCTGAAAGACCAGTAGTAGTTTCCGATGCACATCTGGAGGCATTCTGTAATCTGTGGACTATCAGTGTGTTGATGAAACACAGAGATTGCATCTGGATTGAATACAACAGTCACCATGCGCACATTCCTCCATAAAAGTAATATCTCAAACAGTCTACGCTTTGATCGTTCCC